>NC_132795.1:92744397-93457522 GCF_048418805.1 Vulpes vulpes | reverse complement strand
TTCAGTGCCTTAGTTCCTACTTTTCTCCCTAGGGAGCTGATGGTAGCCGGGTAACTAAGAATCCTATCTAAAGTATCTAGGGTTACAGAGACTAGCAAAATATGCCTGATTCATTCACTTTGAATTCATTGATGTTTCGGGAAATGGAGTAACTGGATAATGTGGAGGATGGGCACTAGGTCTGGCCCTGTCTTTCATACCTCTGGGAATCTGGAGGTTTAAAAGACAAAATCATGAACACATCTTTTATAAAAGATGCTCTTCTCAAATATTACTGCTGTCTTCTCATTCATGGACCTATTCATGGCATATTCTTGCGCATATACTGAAATTTTTCCATTTGCTCTGCTCATGCACAGTAAGTAATTACTGATGCTACCCCTGGAAACAGCCCTACTAGGAAAATATTGTAAGCTAAATCCTTCACATTTTGAAGCCTTTGGGTGTGTTAAGAGGCCCATGCCTGGGATCCCTGGGTGATGCAGCGGTTTGGCGCCTGCCTTTGGCCCAGGGCGCGATCCTGGAGACCGGGATCGAATCCCACGTCGGGCTCCCCGTGCATGGAGCCTGTTTCTCCCTCTGCCTATGTCTCTGCCTCTCTCTCTCTCTGTGTGTGTGACTATCATAAATAAATAAAATTTTTTTTTAAAAAAAGAGGCCCATGCCTTCTTTACTACTTCAATTGGATGAGAGGTTAGCCAGCAGGAGAGGATTTAAAGCAACCAAAATTAAAGCTAAAGCGGAAGAGAAGCAGAATCATCTTAGTGTCTGCTTGTTGGCTTTATTTACTTCCTATTTGATCAAACAATGCTCAGGTTGATAGTGATTCTGACTCTGTCATGCATCAGAGTCACCTGGACAGCTTGTTAAAATATTCATTATTGGACCCAGCCTCATAATTTTCGATTCAGTAGGACAAGGAAGGGGCTTGAAAATTGGCCTGTTCCCTGCAGATTCACAGGAGGTGCTGCTGCTGGTCCAGGGATCACACCCCGAGAAACAGTGGGTTGAAAGGTACATTCTTAAAGGTGAAAATCTTACATTCTGTGTCTAGTTAGGGTGAACACTGTCCTGGTCTTCTTGGAATTGAAGAATTTCCTTGGATGCAGGACTTTTCAGTGTTAAACTGGGATAGTGTTGAGCAAACCGGGATGGTTGATCCTCCTAAGAATAGAAGAGATGGTAACATCCCTAATCTTTTTTAAGTTTGGACTAATTCAGCAGGCTACCTAGTTAAGAATTTACTAAGTCCCAGAGGCTACTTATGGGTACATTAGACACATCAAAACAAATTAAAAAGTGCAGTCGCAGTTCCTGTCCTCAAAGAATTTCCGGTCTAAGTTATTCTTTCAGCCATTTATTCATCTGTTGACTCAACACGTTTTTATCGACTGCCTACCTATGCTGAGCAAGGCGGGTGGGGGTGCGGCAGTGAATAAGACAGCCACGCACTGTGCCCTCCTGGAGCTGGCTGGCTAAGTGAGAAGACACTGAACCTGTGTGAACAAAGATGAAACGGAAATAATTCTCCCCCTGAAGCGGCATATGAGACTCATTTGCGTTAATGTCCGAAGACTTTACAAAAGGAAACCGTGTGTTACAATGATTATAATCACATCACCAGAATCTTCTGAAAAGTCCTGATTACCATCTCACATTTCCCAGTTTGGGCAGGTGGAGGGCAGGCCGTGAAGCCAGAGGCCAGGAGAACTGAGGCTTAGCTCTGCTTTGGCTGCTAACTTCTCTGTGACCTTGAAGGACCCACCAGTGTCTTTGTTCCTCATTTTCCTCACACTATCACTGTAAGGATCAACTGCGATATTACTATGGAAACACTTTCGCTATCAGCAAACTGATTTATTCGGAAGACAATTTATATGTAAAGACACCATGCAATTCTAACACCACAAATTTCCTGCTGCAACTAAAGTGTTCAAATCGGAACAGTTTCTGTGACCTGTAGATCTTTCATGGAAACATTTTTTGGAAATAAAGAGCCTAGGTGAGCATAAGTTTTTCATTTTAGAGGATAGGACTTCCATAATTTAGAAATTCCTGAGGATGTATGGAAAATTCTTTGAAGACTCAGGATTTAAATTTGTGCCACTCCATTTGAGATCAAATTTCTAATGCCAGAGGGCAGCGCGGGGCGGGGGCTCAGCAGTTTAGCGCCGCCTTCAGCCCAGGGCCTGATCCTGGAGTCCTGGGATCGAGTTCCACGTCGGGCTCCCTGCATGCATTTTATTTTAAAATAAAATCTTAAAAATAAAAGAAAAGAAAAAGAGCTATTTTCAAGTGTGAGACAAGGTCAAAGTTAAAAATTTTTTTTTCTAATACCAGAGATCCTAAAGAATACCTAAGTAGGATTAGGGAAAAAATATACATCTGCTGTCACCTCTATTTTTTCATCTGGAAAAAAAAAAAAAAGACCTCTGTATAAAGTTGAAAGATATTTTTAAAAATTTAAGTCTTCCTTTTTTTTTTTTAAGATTTATTTATTCATGAAAAACACAGTGCAGAGACACAGGCAGAGGGAGAAGCAGGCTCCCTGTGGGGAGCCCAGTGTGGGACTGGATCCCAGGACCTCAGGATCACCACCTGAGCCAAAGGCAGATGCTCAACCACTGAGCCACCCAGGCATGCCAGTTTTCCCTTTTTTCCCACTGGGTATATGTATGTGCAGACATTGTAGGGTCACAGGGTATATCTGAATCATGTCATCCCCTCCTACCAGCAATTTAGTAGCCCTTAGATTAAGGATCAAATAACCTGAGGCTAGTTAGTGATCCTCAACCCTGGCTGCTTTACTTAGGGTTGAATTTACAAAACAAAACAAAACCTGTATCTGTTCCCTCCTCCTCCAATTGAATCAGAATTTTTGTGAGTGGGGCTTGGGTACTAAATTTTGTAAAAGCCACATGGTCTGGTTGCCTCTACGATCTCATCTGCCTGAGCCCTCTCTTCCCTGGTTCTACTCAGCCTCACTGGATACAGTCCAGGACATTTGCACATGGTGTTCCCCCTCATAGGGTAAGCATTCTTCCTGAACTATACCAAATTGCTCCAACGTATACTCTCTTAGCACCAGAGCCTGGCCTCCTTAGCATGTGTCACAGCAGCATTGTACATTTATTTGTAAGATCCTTGGATTAACGTCCATCTTTCCTCTCGGGCTCTGAGTTCCTTGAGATCAGAGGCCAGTTGGTTTCTGTTCACTGTTGTGTTTTTCCCAGCTCCAGTGAAGGGCCTGACAAATAAGAGGTACTCGATACTTCTATTCAATGTAGGAAACAAATGACAGAATGGGAGATGATCCAATATTTTCTGTCACAGGCTTTAAGAGATCAAAAAATAATAATATGTTTCAATAGATGGCAAGGATGCAGAGAAAGGGGGACCCTCTTACACTATTGGTGGGAATGCAAAGTGGGGCAGCCACTCTGGAGAGTAGTGTGGAGGTTCCTCAGTAAGTTAAAAATAGAGCTACCGTACGACCCGGAAATTGTGCTACTAAGTATTTACACGAAGACTACAAATATAGTGATTCGAAGGGGCACCTGCACCCCAATGTTTATAGCGGCAATGTCCACAAGAGGCAAGATATGGAAGGAGCCCAAATGTCCATCAACAGATGAGCGGATAAAGATGATGTGGTGTATATATACAGTGGAATATTACTCATGAGAAAGGATGAATACTTACCATTTACATAGATGTGGATGAAACCACGGGGTATTATGCTGAGTGAAATAAGTCAGAGAAAGACAATTATATGGTTTCACTCATAGGCAGAATTTTTTTTTAAAGATTTTATTTATTCATGAGAGACACACACACACACAGAGAGGCAGAGACACAGGCGGAGGGAGAAGCAGGCTCCATGCAGGGAGCCCGATGTGGGACTCGATCCCGGGACTCCAGGATCAGGCCCTGGGCTGAAGGTGGCGCTAAACTGCTGAGCCACCTGGGCTGCCCTCATAGGCAGAATTTAAGAAACAGAATAGATGAACATGGGGAAGAGGGGCAAAAATAAAATAAGATGAAATCAGAGAGGGAGACAAACCATAAAAGACTCTTAACTATTGAAAACAAAATGAGGGACACTGGAGGGGAGGTGGGTGGGGGGATGGAGTAACTGGGTGATGGACATTAAGGAAGGCATGTGACGTAATGAGCACTGGGTGTTCTATGCAACCGATGGATCACTCAACTATACCTCTGAAACTAATACACTATACATTAATTCATTTTAAATAAAATTTTTTTAAAATTTAAAAAATTCTTCCTAAATGTCATGTGTAAATCTAAGGAAATATTGTCACAAAACGATATCCCCCACTTAATCTTAGCTACAGCTTCCCCAGCCAAGCTTCAAAGACAAGCATCATTTGGAAAATAAAATTACAGAACTAATATAACGAGCCATATCCTGTTGAGAGTTATTTTGGGAGGAGCCTATAAAAGGACAGCTGTATGCTGCCTTTTCAACGCCCGGATGGGGGTCCACAGTTTGCAGCTTCCCCTCCAGAGAGATATTTTCTGAAAGAAGAGTTTGGCCAAATAGCAAGTGCACGGCAAAGCCTGGTTCTGCTCTCATCCTGCTTCCATGGGGGCCTCTGTCAGTAGGTCAGTTAGTTCATCTGTAATATCTGTCCCTAAATCCAGAAATGCACAGCAGCCACGATTTGGGTTCACGTGTTTGTAGCGTTAAACATAAGAGAGTCCCAGGGTGCCAGCGACATCCCTTTTTTAAGCCTCTGGAGAAAAATGCCAGAACTGGTAATCTGGAGCAAAGAAGTTTCTATACTAAACTGAAATGCACAGGAGATAAATTTCATTAACAAAACAAAGAATGGTCTATGTAGGGTGTGGTAGGGCCATAGATTCCAGATTACAGACACATATACAGTGGTTCAGTCAGGATATTTGTATTTGAAAGGCCAGAGGCAAATAACAAAAAGCAATGACAAATTTTAAAGCTATAAATTAGCTCCAGTTCTCTTTTCTCTGTCCTCAACCACTAAAAAGGAGAGGTTGCTGAAAGGAAATGGAAGGCTGGGGTGAAGTCTTTTTTATATCCTCCTCTGGGCCTCAGGCTCCTCCTATGCAATATGCAGGAGATGGAGTCAATAAATACTCTCTGAGATGCCTCCTAAGAACAAAAGAAAAAAAAACCTCTATAACTGGAAAACTTTCTACAGAAAGAGATACGAAGGCATTGAGGGATAGAGCAATTATATAGCTCCCACAGTGTTTGATGACCAAGGCCGTCATCAACGGAACAAATCCCAGACTGAACATCCCATCTTCCCCTTCACAAGCCTGCTACAGCCACAACCTTCCACGTCCTGATCCCATGTGGATCTGCCCTTCCTGTCGTCGCTTGGCTGGAAAACCTTGGAGTCACCCCCATGTCTTTATTTCTCTCGTACCTTACATTCGACAGATCCTGCTGACTCTGCGTTCAAACTACGTCTGAATCTGAGCACTGCCACCCCCTCTCATCTCCTGTCTGTTAATCAAGGAGCAAGGGGAAGCAGGAATGCTCAGCCTGTGGCCTCTTGGAGCCCTGTTTGCCCCACATATAAAACAACCCTAATTATGACCTTGTTGTTTTCCTGTTGGAGTGGCTGTCTTTTTTTTTTTTTTTTTTTTTTTTTTTTAAAGTAGGCTCCACGCTGGGCCAAAACTCAGAACCCTGAGATCAGGACTTGAGCTGATGGGACACCTGGGTGGCTCAGCGGTTGAGTGTCTGCCTTTGGCCCAGGGCGTGATCCTGGGGTCCTGGAACCCAGTCCCATATTGGGCTCCCTGCATGGACCCTGCTTCTCTCTCTGCCTATATGTCTACCTCCCTCTCTCTCTCTCTCTGTGTCTCATGAATAAATAAAATCTTAAAAAAAAAAAAATAGACTTAAGCTGAGATCAAGAGTCAGATACTTAACCAATTGAGCCACCCAGGTGCCCTGCCATTTTCTTCTTCTTTTTCTTTTTTAATTAAGTAAAGTTGTCACACAATATTACATTAATTTCGGGGGTATGACATAGTGATTTTGACAAGGATATACTTAGGCTATAGTCACAAGAATAGCTATGATCATACAAGGCTACCACAATACCACTGACTATATTCCCTATGCTGTATTTTTCTCCCTCTATGACTTACTCATTCCATAATTGGAAGCCTGGACCTCCCACTATTTTGCATCCATTTGGCCCATCCCCCCGTCTGGCCCCCCTGTCCATCCCCTCTGGCAACCACCAGTTTGTTCTCTGTGTTTATGGGTTTTCATTTTAGAGGATAGGGCTTCCATAATTTAGAAATTCCTGAGGATGTATGGATGTACTGGTTTTTTAATTAGTTCATTTGTTTTTTAGATTTCGCATGTAAGTGAAATCATATGGTATTTGTCTTCCTCAGTCCGATTTATTTCACTTAGCAAAATACCCTCTAGGTCCATCCATATTTTTGCAAATGGCAAGATCTCATCTTTTTTATGGCTGTGTAATATTCCATCACACACACACCACCACCACCACACTTCTTTATTCATCTATCAATGAACACATAGGTTGTTTCCATATCTTGGCTATTGTAAATAATGCTACACCGAACATAAGGATGGATGTGTTTCTTTTCAAATTAGTGTTCTTGTTTTCTTTGGGTAAATATCCAGTAGTAGAATTACTGGATCATATGGTATTTCTATTTTTAACTTTTTGAGAAACCTCCATAATATTTTTCACACGAGCTGCACCAGTTTACACTCCCACCAATAGCACCCAAGAGTTCCTTTTCCTCTGCATCCTCACCAACACTTCTTATTTCTTGTCTTTGATACTAGCCATTGTGACAGATGTGAGGTCCTGTCTCACTGTGGTTTTTGATTTGCATTTCCCTGGTGATGAATGATGTTGAGCATCATTGTACATTTTATTTTTAAAAATATTTTTACTTATTTATGACGGAGAGAAAGAGCACAAGTGGGGGGGGGGGGCAGAGAGAAAGGGAGAAGCAGGCTCCCTGTGGAGCATGGAGCCTGACGTGGGGCTCCCTCCCAGGACCCTGGGATCGTGACCTGAGATAAAGACACTTAACCCACTGAGCCACCCAAGTGCCCCATCTTTGTTCATTTTAGATATCAATCTCTAACTTGTTTTAAACACTGCAAATTCTGTCTTCTTCCATTCTGTCAGCTATCTATTAATTTTGTCCATAGTGCCCTTTATTGAACAAAAGTCCTTTATGCTAAGGTAATGTAATTTATTGAATATCTTGTCTTAGGGCTTGTGTTTTCTATGATTTGTTTAAGAAATTCTTTCCTTGGTGTGCCTAGGAGGCTCAGTCAGATAAGTGTCCAGCTCTTGATTTCAACTCAGGTCATGATCTCAGGCTCATGGGATCGAGCCCCCATCAGACTCTGTTTGGCAGAGTCTGCTTGAGATTCTCTCTCTCTCCTCACCTCTCTCTCAGTCCCTCTCATAATAAACAAATAAATCTTGAAAAGAAAAAGGTTTTCCTTAATTCTTGGTCACAAAATAGTCTAATTAAATTTAAATAAAATGTTTTAAAAATAGTCTAATATTTCCTGTTAACCTAATTTTATTCCATAAGATGAGCCAACCCAATCTAGCTAATAATTCATTCTTTGCCTATTGATTTATGAATTACCTTATACAATTAAATTCTCATACATACATGGGATTGTCTCTGAACTCTGTTTCATTGGCCTATTTGCCTGTTTTTGTACTCAAACCACATTGGTTTTATTAGTATGAGTTAAAAAAATGTTTCCCACAGTTCTTTTTTTTTTTTTAAGATTTTATTTATTTATTCATGAGAGACAGAGAGAGAGAGAGACAGACAGACAGAGGGAGAAGCAGAATCCATACAGGAAGCCTGATGTGGGACTTGATCCCGGAATTCCAGGATCACACTCTGAGCCAAAAGCAGACGCTCAACCACTGAACCACCCAGGCGTTCCATTTTCCCACAGTTTTATTAAGGAATAAGTATTCTATGTATTTAGGTGTATAACATGAGTTGATATACATTGTGAAATGATTACCGCAATTAAGCTAATTTATGCATTTGTTATCTCATATAGTTAACTTTTTTCCCTTGTGATAAGAATGCTTGTGATCCACTTAGCAAATTTCAAGTGTACATACAGTATTTCAAATAATATACACACAAGTATACATACATTACTTATTAGCTATACTTATCATATAATTGAAAATTTTTACCTTTAGACCAACATCTCCACATTTCCCCCCATTTCCTCTTTATTCTCCTAGGTCCTTTCAACAACTATCCTACTCTTACTATGGCTTTTCAGTATGGTTTACTATCTGGTAGGGCAAAACCCCATGTTTTATTTTTAAGGGTGACATACTGCATAATATGCAGTATTAAATATATTGATTTCAACATGAAGTTTACAGGGCTGTTCATAGAACTTTCTTCATTTAGAGTAGTTTTTTTTTTATTTATTCATTTGAGAGAGAGAGAGAGAGACAGAAAGAGCAACAAGTAGGGGGATGGGCAAAGGGAGAGGGAGAAGCAGGCTCACCGCTGAACTGGGAGCCTGATAATGGGGCTCCATCCCAGGACCCTAGGATCATGACCTGAGCCAAAGGTAGACACTTAACTCACTGAGCCACCCAGGGGCCCCTAGAGTGTTTTTTTTTTAAGTTCCTCAAAAGATCTCAGTGGAATTTTGAATGGGATGGCATAAAATTCAAAGATTAATTGTGGGAGTATTTTTATTTCTATATTGTTAAAGCAGTCCATCCAACAGAGCATGGATATGTATATAGATCATCTTCCATGTCCTGTATTAGTTTTTCTTTTCATTTTCAAGATTTTGAAATAATCAAAAACTTACAGAAAATGGGGATGTGGGCAGCCCGGGTTTAAGTCCGGCTCAGCGGTTTAGCGCCACCTTCGGCCCAGGGCATGATCCTGGAGACCCGGGATTAAGTCCCACGTCGGGCTCCCTGCATGGAGCCTGCTTCTCCCTCTGCCTTTGTCTCTGCCTCTCTCCCTCTCTGTGTCTCTCATGAATAAATAAATAAAATCTTAAAAAAAAAAAAAAGAAAGAAAATGGGGATGTATAAAAGAAGGAATCATTTTCTTTCTGAGCCATTTGAGAGTAAATCTCTGAACTGATGCCTTTCTCATGCCTTGATGATATGTGCTGCATTGTGTATTGCTTATGAACAAGGGCATCCTATCACATAACTTTCATACACCATCAAAATCAGGAAATTTTTACTGATATATCTTCACCTTACAATCCTGGGACTCCAGGTTTCATCAACTGTCCCAATGCCATTTTGTATAGCAAAAGAATCTAATGCACAATGAAACATTGCATTTGGTTGTCATGTTTCTTTTGTCTTCAGGCTAGAATAGTTCTTCTGTCTTTCCATGATTTTCCTGGCCCCAGTTTACATATACTTATTTTGTAGAATGTCCCTCAATGAGCTTTGACATTTTCGTGGGATTAGATTCAGGTTATATGTCAGGTTATGCACACACCCACAGAGGTGATGCTGTATTTTTCTCACTGCATCCTATCAGGGCATTCATGGTGTCAACTTGTCCCATATTAATGATGTTCCCTGTGATCAATGATCTAAAGTGGGGCATGCTAGGCTTCTCTTCTGTGAAGTTACTGTTTCCCTTTGTAATTAATCAGGATGTGGGGGGTATTTTGAAACCATATAAATATCTCATTTCTTCTCAGCTGTTCAAATTATTAACTTGTTTGTTTCTATCTGTACTGAAAAATTTTTCTGCTTTACTCAAAGGGTTATAATCCATCGTCATCATCATAATTTTGAAGTTGAAGCTGTCCCCAGTGTGGCCAATGGGAGCTCCTTTAGTGAGAGCCTTTTGATACATCCCTACCATTCTATGTGCACTTTCTTGATTTCTGGCATGATGGAATTTGCCAGAACATATATCTCTACATAGATATTTTCCTCATGCCACCCCATGTGGAATCTGAATCCCATGTTAGGTCACCACCTCTCCCTATACACACACACATATATTTCACTCTGCACCAGGGGTGACACCTGACACTTTGTTACTAGCTTCCATCCTCCAAAGGAAGTATGCCATGCTCTGCCCCACTCTAATGGCTAAAGACCAAATATGCAAGAAAGAGAAGAGCAAAAGGAAGTAGAACTTGGCCTAGAGTTTTTAAAGTTTTATGAACAGAAATTTTGTATATTCTTGCTGTATTAGCTTGCTAAGGTTGCCATAACAATGTACCACAGGATGAGTGGCTTAAACAACAGAAATTTGGTTTTTTACAATTCTAGAAGTTAGAAGTGTAAGATAAAGGTGACCACAGAATTGCTTTTATTTTTTCTGAGATCTTTCTCCTTGGCTTATAGATGGCTGTCTTCTCCCTGTGTCTTCATATGGTCTTCCCCCTATCATGTCTATATCCTAACTTCCTCTTCTTATAAGAACACAGTCATATTGGATTAGTGCCTACCCTAAGGTCCTCATTTTAACTTAATCACCTTTTTAAAGATCCTATATAGCTACATCCTGAGGTACTGGAGGCTAGTGGCATCAACATATGTTGGGGGGATACCAGTCAACCCATAAAACTTGGTTAGGCCAATTCCCAGGTATCCTATTGCTTTTATTGACTATATTAAATATTCTCTTGTAT
Organism: Vulpes vulpes; assembly: GCF_048418805.1. Taxonomy (NCBI): domain Eukaryota; kingdom Metazoa; phylum Chordata; class Mammalia; order Carnivora; family Canidae; genus Vulpes; species Vulpes vulpes. The sequence goes on along the minus strand of NC_132795.1, from coordinate 93,446,823 downwards.
CTTAATTACATTTTGGATGATTATTGCTAGTATAGGCAAATGATTTTTAAATGTTGATTAGCAACCCTTCTGAACTCGGTTATTAAATCTAATTCTTTGTTGATTGTTTCCTTTACCATCAAACAATGATATATTTATTTCATTATCTGACATCCCCTTTCTCCACCAGCTTTACTTCCCAATGGCTGCTATTTCCTGGAGGTGTCCTCTCACTTTCATTAGATTCCTGTAGATAACTCTGATAGCTTTGCCTATAGTCATCTTTTTTAAGACAGGGGTGTTGGGCTGCATAAGGAAGTTGGAGTTTGGTTGGGGGACTGAAGGAGAATTGTACAGGATTGTTTTAATCACATTGGCTTTTTTTTTTTTCTTCATCCCACCATGATCTGCTATACAAGTGTAACTTAGAGAATAAACCACTCTCTACTCTTACCCCTATGGAAACTGAGAGCAAGAGCTCTTGGTGAAGAATATTTAGTCAAATCTCTCCCAGAAATTTCAGGACATAAAAGAACATTCATTAAACAGTACATGGCTCTTTTCTTATTCCTAGTAGTTACACTGTATCTGAGAATTCATGTTCATCTTTAAGTGTGTGTACATATCTGTATCTGGCAGATCCAAAAATCACCCATGAAATTGTCAGGAGAATGAGTATTCATACTGTAGCTACACTGATGGGAAAACCTAAAAGTCAACTCAGCTTAGAGAGAACAATGCCCACACCAACACTCTTACCCCATACCTTGGGCCCCAGAATAAGATACATGGAACAGATCACATGCCCCAGGTAGCCACTGCTCCAAGGAGGTTAGAGACACATAAAACATAACTGAATCTAACCTAGAGCTTGGAGTCCAGAGCCAAGGGTCAGCTGAGCTCAGTCAAGCCAATCTATCAATCTAGGAGCATGGGAATAAAGGATTCTTGTTTTAAGTAATTGAGCTTGTCTAAATAATTTGGTAAACAGCACAACTGTGGCAGTAGCTGACTGATAATACACTTTATGTCAGAGGAAACCAACTCTAAAAAAGGGGGAGAAGAGTTGAGGCTGACACTTTTGAGTTATGTAAACAGTGGGTATCTCTATCTTATCTGGTATTGAATTAAATATTAAATTGTATTGATTCACTTATTCATGCTTTTATTCAAAAGGTACCTAGTGAGCACCAATTATCTTTTAGACACTGGGGACAAAACAGGGAGTAAAGCAGGTGGAACTCCTTGCCCCATGGAGTTTATATTCCAGTATGTGAGATGCATTGGCTACAGGCTTATATGAGTAGAGGATATACTTTTAGAAGTACAGCCAGCTCACATTTGTTTAGCTACTACAACATGGGCCTTTAGCTATTCATGTAACCCAATTAGTTCCCTTCTCTACTTCCCTTTTAAAAAGAGTAACTTGCCCTGAGTTCCTGCTATTTGACAAGCACTAAAACTACATTATTCTTAGTCATTACAAAATCTTTAGAATGGTTAACAGTATTCCCGTTATGCACATGAGGAAACTAAGGTGAGAAAGGTGAAGTAATTTGTCCATAGTCACGCAGCTGGGAAAGACCTGCTGGGATTTGAGTGTACAGATACCAAGCCCTGTCTTGATGAACCATACTGACTCCCAAGGAAGCTTAGCATTGCCTTGAAAGCTTCTAGATTAAAAGAAAATATTCTTTAATGTCAGCAATGAAAATGGTGGTTTCTGGGTATTATCTCTATGACTTCATCTTTTGCTACTAAATAAATTTGTTTTTTTTTCTGATTCATATTTCATGAGCATGTGGTTTTAAGCGCATTATAAATTATTCAATTGTCTATAGATCTCAGAACACTTAAGCCTGGTTAGTTCTTCAAATTTCTCATCCAAAATCTTTTTTTTTTAAAGATCTATTTATTCATTCATTCATGATAGAGAGAGAGAGAGACAGAGTCAGAGACACAGGCAGAGGGAGAAGCAGGCTCCATGCCGGGAGCCCAACATGGGACTCGATCCCGGGACTTGGGACTCGATCCCAGGACTCCAGGATCGTGCCGTGGGCCAAAGGCAGGTGCCAAACCACTGAGCCACCCAGGGATTCCCCCCTCTCGTCCAAAATCTAATCCCAACCCCACTCCAAAAACAAAATAAAACATAGCAAAAAAAAAAAAAAAAAAAATTCCAGAATAACAATCTTAGAAGTCAATATAAGTAATCAAAAGTTAAAGATAATGGCTCTACTGGCCAAATTTGGAACAATTTGAGCATTAAAAATGATAATAAAATATTATAACTATGATATTGTGATTTATAAGAAACCAAATTCAAAAATGCAACACTTGATCCTTGATTGGATTGAGGGAATGCTTTAAAATATATTTTGAGAAATGGAAAAATCTGGACCATATTTTAGACTCTGGGATCATGACCTGAGCTGAAGGCAGCTGCTCAACCAACTGAGCTACCCAGGGGCCCCCTTGGACCATATTTTAGAAACACTGTTTCACTAAGGTTAAATTTTGTGGGTGTGATAATGAGCCTGTATTATACAGGAAAATGTCCTTATTCTTAGGAAATACAATGAAGTATCTAGAGTGAAGCATCAAATAAATTGTCTATAACTTACTTTCAAAAGGTTCATCATGTGCTTCTCCCTCTTCCTGTGTCTCTGCCTCTCTCTCTCTGTGTGTCTGTCATGAATAAATAAATAAATAAATAAACAAACAAACAAACAAAAAGGTTCATCATGGGGGATCCCTGGGTGGCTCAGCAGTTTGTGTGTGTTTCTCTCATGAATAAAGAAATAAAATCTTAAAAACAAACAAAAGTTTCCTCATGTATGCATGTGAGTGGATAGAAAGATACAATAGAAAATCTTGAAAGAGCAAGAGGAAAAAAAGAGAAAGAGAAAGCAAATGTTTATCATGGTTAATCTAGGTGAAGAAGCCACAGATTTCATTGCTTTTTCTTTCAGTTTGATTGTACATTTGAAAACTATTTAGGATAAAAATGGGGGAAGAAAAGCAAAAGATGTTGGTGTAGATGGTATCTCCACTCCTTACCTTGCTGGCATTTGGAAAATGCCAAGATCTGAAATAGATCATCCTTGGAAGATGCAGTTATATCTGAAGCCTGGGTCAGTCAACTGCTCTCCCTGCAAACCCACATTGAACATCTGGCCTTTATGTTTGGCACACTCAGGAGCTGACCGAACGGGGCATTGGCTTCCCTTCTCCTTCCCCCAGTGTAGGACATTATGATGATCATGTGAAGCTCATTTTGATAGACAAGAGGATATGGGTGCATTGCTGAGAACAACTGAAGGGTGAGTCAGGAAAAGACTCGGAAGGAGATGAGGGGGCAGAGAGATGGGATGTTCGCAGCTGGGAAACAACTCAGGGAATGTGTGGGAAATGTGGAGGATGGGAGTCTAGAGACGGTGAAGGAGCTGGGGCTTATCTAAAATCCCTTGGATACAAAAACAACAGTGATAGGCTTATTGGGTCTTGTTTATTTACCTGCCACAAGTTCCCACTGTGAGATAGACAGGTGGCACCTACCTGCATTTCTTCATGCTGCAAATGAGCACAAGCTTCCTTCATACTCTTTGAGCCGAGCCTTCCTTTCCTTGCAAACAGCTGGTCTTTAAATTAATGTGCCCAACGGAAGGAACCACACATTACAGAGTTGGAATATGTGTGAAGTCAAATTGGAAGAGAGCAAGGTTAGAAACAGGAAGACTAGTTTGGAAGATTTCAGAGTCGTCCCAGTGACTATGGCGGTGGCCCAGACCAGGGGGTTACAGAAGAGATGGTGAGGTGGCAGCCGGATCCTGAATGCATTTGAAGGCAGGTGTCAAGAGTGTGTTTATCATTGATACCTGGTCTACAAACATCGCTGGCCCCTCTGATTTTCCTCAGGATTCCCTATCTCTGTGGTTTTTATTCTTTAACTGAAGGGCTTGGTTTCTTTGAGTCACAAGGTAAGTTGGACTATTGACAAATGAAGACAAATCCATCTCTGATTCACTATCCACTATTCACACTATTCAAAGGGCAAGCCCTCCTGATAAATATTGATCAGCAATATTAAAGGAAGTTGGGTCCAGCTCCACATTCCACCTTTTCTAGGAAGTCTTACTTCACACAGTGTGATAGCTGTCTCCTATGAACTCAAGGGCAGTCTTATCTATAGTAATAATATCATCCTGACTAGAGTATAGTACTTTACAATTATTTTATATCATTTGGGGAGGTCTTTTGTGATCCAGCATGATTATGCCCCTGTTCTGTGTTCCTATGGTATCTTGTTCTCCTGTTAGAATTCTCATTATATTTTATTGTAGGTTCTTGTTTAATTATCTTTCTTGTTAGATGGAAAAGCTTTATGAGGAAAAGACAGTGTTATACCCCTGGTTCCTAACATAGTGCCTGCCTCAGTAAAGGCATTCAGTACATTCCTACAACTAATGAATTTAATAACTTTTAATTTCAAAACAACTCTTACAAGGTGAGTATCATTGTCACTACTTCGTTAATAGGGAGAAGATGCTGCTGAGATTGTGGTCACAAAGCTAGTTAGTGAAAGAACTGAATGGGAATGGTACCCACATCTCAGCTCTTGCCACTGTGCTCCACCTGGAACCTAGAAGAAACACCCATCCATTCATTTCAAGTGTCAACAGACACTTGCTGATTATTTCCCACACGTCAGGCTCTACTATGAGGATATATGTTCATGGGGGAGGGGCATTCAGAAAAGAGTAGTAAGATTTGCATTCAGATGCTGGAAACCAAAAGCGGGGAAATGGACATGCAAATATATAATTGCACTGTAGTGTGCAAGTGGTGTGGTGAGCACCATGGGAGCTCCTAGAAGGAACGTCTAACTGCCTGGATGAGGGACGACTCAAAGGGGTCCATTTGATATGGGTTTAAAAAAAGAAAAAAAAGTATTTTCTAGGAGCTGAGCAAGGAAGGTTATTAAAGGATAAGACTGATGGCTGGCACCTCCAAAGCTGGGTAACTTTGTTTCCTGTTCTGTTACCAACTCTCCCATCCTACCCAAGCCCCAAGAGCTGGCTTCGAGAAATAAAAGAATCGGTTCCAAGAACCCAGGCTTACTTCATTCAAAAGCAGTCAATGCATTAGGAGGCCCACAGTGTGGAGCCAGGTTGTGTTATAACACCCCTGCAGCAACTCTCCCTGGGCCACCATATACAGACTGAAATATCCATAAGAGTGAAGTTTGTGGGATTCAGGCCACGAGGCTCAATTCTTCCTATCACACACAGGGCCCACAGTGTCACTTCAATCAACATATAAAATCTATTTTTGTTACAAGCGGAAGACCATTGGAAGTCATCTGACATGGAATAAAGTGAGAGTATTGGAGCAAAGGAAGACCACTAGTTTACGGGAGCCTGGGAGGAGTTGCCTCCTAATACTATATAACCAACTAGCCAGGACAGTCGACAGTTCTCACAGAGACATGGCACAGAAGGGCAGCCAGGAGAAGAAGGTTACATACCACACTAGGAATTCGAGGAGGAAAAGATATTACCATCAGCAGTTAGGTGACAGGAAAATTTTAAGTAGGGAAGTATGGTGATCATATTTACATTTTAGAAAGGTAATGGACAACCGTATATATTTGGGGAAAAGAGGACAGGGACAGGGAGATTGGTTAGAGGGTTAATGAAAAAATACCAGTGAGAGATGATGAGGCATCTTTCTGGATAATGAGAATGAAGAGGAGGAAATGGATTCAGAAACTATTTAGGAGATGGAGTCATCAAGACCTGGATGACTAATTGCATGTAGGGGGTGAGAAAATAGGAAGAGGAGAGGATGACTCCTTGAGTTTCTGACTTGGGAAAGTGGTTGAAAAAAGAGAAAGAGAATGTGTGTGTGTGTGTGTGTGTGTGTGTGTGTGTGTATAAATATGCACATGTGTCTGTCTTGTCTGAAAAGAGATTCGGCTTTGTAACTGCTGAAGTGACTCACCCTAGGTACATGTTTCCAGTAGGTAGCTGGATAGGTGGTCTCCAATCAGCAATGCAGAAACATCCAGGGTGGGGGTAGTAATTTGAGAGTCCCCGGAGTTTAATGGTAAGTAGGAGTGAATGAGGTAATCCAAGGAGACTATATCAAGGGAGGAGAGGGCTGAGGACCCAAACTTAGGGAACATTAACATTCAAAGGCAGTTGGAAACCGTTGCCCATGAAGAAGACTGAGGAGTAAAGCCACACAAACCCTAAACCCTAAACACCACTGGGATCCTTAGATGTTCTAGCTCAGTTGGAATTGCATTTGGCTGCATGTGACAGAAATTTGACTACAGTGGATTAATCGATTTATCTGGAAGGCGGGACACCTGGGTGGCTTAGCGGTTGAGTGTCTGTCTTTGGCTCAGGGCGTGATCCCGGGGTTTCAGGATCGAGCCCCACAGGGAGCCTGCTTCTCCCTCTGCCTGTGTCTCTGCCTCTCTTGTCTCTCATGAATAAATAAATAAAATATTAAAAACAAAATTTATCTGGAGGGCAGTCCAACCAGGGCTTAATGAAGCCAACAAGACTCATGCTCCTTCCAGTTCCTTTTGTCCTCATGGTAATAAGATGGCTGCTCCACCTCAGTCGTTAAGTCCTTATTCCAAGCAGAAAGAAAGGGAACGACAAGGAACAAAAGGCATATGCCAAGCCTTCCCCTTTTATCAGAAAAGCAATAGTTTTCTGAGAAGCTCCATCTGTTAAACTAAAACTTGCAACTCATTGGCTAGGATGGGGGCTATGAATATCTCACTGTATCAGAATTTGGAGGAGATGAGGTGGTGGTTGTTGTTTTTTAACTTTTTGTTTGGGAATAATCTCAAACTGACAGAAAACTTGCAAAAATAGTACAAAGAATTCCTGTATACTTTTTATTCCGAATATTAACATTTGCATTTACTTTATTGTTTTCTCTCTCCCATTGCACATTTACTTCTACATTCCTCAGTGTATGATTCCTACAAATAAGAATCTTCCCTTACATAACCATAATACAGTGATCAAAATCAGAATATTAACACTGATAAAATGCCATTATTTAATACACAGCTTTTGTCAATTGTCTCACTAATGCTCTTCATTGCAAATAAACCTTCCTTCCTTCCTTCCTTCCTTCCTTCCTTCCTTCCTTCCTTCCTCCTTTCCTTCCTTCCTTCCTTCTTTTCTTTCTTTCTTTCTTTCTTTCTTTCTTTCTTTCTTTCCTTCCTTCCTTCCTTCCTTCCTTCCTTCCTTCCTTCTCCAGGAACCAATCCAAGATCATACATTGCATTGCATACATTGCACATTGTTCTCATGCTGTTTTAATCTACTTTAATCTAGAAAGTTCAAATTGTTTATCTCTCATGTCATTGACATTGTTGTAGAGAGCACAGGCCAGTTACTTTGTAGAAAATCCTTTATTTGGATTTGTCTGATGTCTTCTCATGATTCTAGTGATGTATTTTTAGCTAGAATACTACAGAAGTGATATGGTGTCTTTCTTAGGGCATCATAAAAGGAGGTACATAATTTGGTTTGTCCTATTACTAACGATAGTAATTTTGATTACTTGATTAAGGTGGTATGATAGTATTGGTAAGATTTTCTTACCACAAAGTCACCATTTTACCCTTTGAAATTAAATTAATAAGAATCTGGGGCGCCTGGGTGGCTCAGTCAGTTAAGCGTCTGCCTTTGGCTTAGGTCATGATCCCAAAATCCTGGGATGGAGCTCTGAGTTGGGCTCCCTGCTCAGTGGGGAGTCTGCTTCTCCCTCTCCCTGGCACTCCTCCCTCTGCTTGTGCTTTCTCTCTCTCTCTCTCTCTCTCTGCTTGTGCTCTCTCTCTCTGTCAAATAAATAAAATCTTTTTAAAAAATTAATAATCTGTGGGAGATCACAGACTATATAAATATCATGTTTCCCATCAAACTTTCACCTACCAGTTTTAGCATCCGTTTGATGATATTGCCTGAAATAATATTATGGTGATTGCAAAATGGTGATGTTCTAATTCTGTCATTCATTCTATAATTTCTTAGTTTGCCTTTTCCATATAGAACTTTTTTTCCTCCTCCATTCGTTTGTTTCAGTATGGATTCATAGATTCCTATTCTATTCTGTAGGTTAGAATCTACTATCATTATCTTGATGCTCAAATTGTTACTGGCCATTAGGAACTCCTTTAAGCTGACTTCTGTGTCCTCTTGACTTACCTCCATCATTCTTTGAGCACTTTTCTTAAGATCACCATTTTTAATAGGGCACATGACCTCCTTGACCAAATGTCTTTCATTAGTCAAAAACCAAAGGGAAAATGTAGATGGTGTCGGCAACCAGTTGTGTCTACCACACCTTGCTTCTCATCAGCCAAGAACTGGTGGCTTAAATCCAGCTTGACAGCCCTGCTTTGTTCTAACAAAACAATATTGTGCCCACGTTCCTAAAAGAGCCTCAAGGCCATGTAATTCCATCCATGCCTTTGCTCACTGTAATCCTTTATCACCATCCAAAGTGAGTGCTTCTAGGGCCAGGTCCCCTGTGTTGCACAACTCCTGGGGGTGTCATTCATATAGGAGACTATGGATGATGTACTAGAGCAAGGGTTGGCAAAATTTTTTCTATAAAGAACCACATGGTCAATATTGTCAACTGTATGGGCCATTTGATCTTGTTGCCACTACTCAAGTCTGCCATTATAGCAGGAAAGCAGCCACAGATAATACATAAATGAATTGGCAAATGGCCAGGATACAAGAAAACTTTTTTTATGGAAACTGACATTGAATTTCACATTATTTTCATGTATCATGAAAATAGTATTCTTTCAATTAAAAAAATCATTTAAAAATGCAAAAACCATTCTTAGCTTATGGGCTTTTCAAAAATAGGCAACTGGCTAGATATGACCATAGTTCCCCACTCCCTGCCCTGCTCAGCCTGAATTGTCATATAGGGTGGCCCTGCCTCCAGCCTCACCCTAATCTCCAATCTGCCATCTTGCTCTGGGCTTTCTTGTCACCTTTTACCCTCCTCTTTCCCAGGTGCCTCAGAACCTCTTTGCCTCAAAACCCCCATTCAGTTGCAAACTTCTTTTCACCTTTAACCTCCTAGCTCTTCCTTGCCTGACTGCAAAGTAGACATATTACCTAAGGAACTTTCCTTGCTGAATTCTAGAAAGGATGCTGCTTATTTTCTCATGCCCCATAACCCATGGGCATGAGAAGTGGTGTTGACATCCTCCACATTCCTTAATCCTATTTCTAAACCTTTACTCTTGCACCCTCTTGCAAAAGCAAGAAGGGTCTCCTGTGAAGCTCTTATCATCAGAACTCGTTGAGCAATTAGCCAACACATATTGAATGATATCCTTACAACCAGTAGGAGATAAGTACCATTATTATCCCCATTTTGCAGAGAGGCACAGCGTCACAGCCAGGAAAATGGCAGAGCCAGGATTCTAATGCAAGCAGTCTGTGCTTGTTACCAAGATGGTATATGACCTTTTCTGTCTGATTATGTACCATGTGGATAATTATTCTCCATCTGAGTTTCACTATCCATTATCAGTTAGGCACCTGGGCAGAAACAGATGCGCACTCAACTTGAGTCCTTCGAAGAGGATTTAATAAATGAACCATTTATAAAGGTATAAGGCAGTCTTTCTCAACCTTTTTTCATTATCCTCTACCCTAAGGAGAAAATTCAAATGAACTTACTAATTAATTTTACTAATTAAATTAACTTAAATTAATTAATAAGACATCCAGTTCACCTGGATCCAATCTATTCTTCCTGCTATATGTGGAAGTCTTTCTAACTGCCAACAGTGGGTGCCTCTGGGACGGAACTGGACGGCTGGAGGCGGGCAGGAGGATGACCTTTCCAGCTTTTGAATGTTGTACAATATGCTTGTATCATCTAATTTTAAAACGTATCTTTAAAAATTGACCTAAAATGCAAATATGGTCATTCTTTCCCATGCTCAAAACACTTCAGTAGCCCATCTGCCACCAAGTTAAAATCCAAATTTGTTCACATGTCACCCCTGGCATGTTTCTTTAGCCTCATCTCCACCACTTCTCATCTCAAAGCCTGTGTCCAGACATGTGAATTACTGAAAAGTGAAGGCATTCCCTAAGCAACAATCTTCCTTTGCTGCCGGTTTGCCCATAATACCATTTTGTATCAGTCCCCTGTCTTTGTATACCTGCAGTTTTTACATCCTAATGGAAAGCCTCTCCTTCCTCTCTTCTTCCTGGTGAATTCTTCATTCTTCAAGGTTCACTTAAAATGACTTCTCCAGATTCCCGTGAGATTCGCGGCAGACCTTCCTCTTCATGCCATGACTGCACAGTGTAGTGATGAAGACTACAGGCTGTTGTGCAAGACTCTGTAGGTTTTTTTTTTTTTTAAGATTTTATTTATTCATGAGAGACACACACACAGAGAGGCAGAGACACAGGCAGAGGGAGAAGCAGGCTCCAGACAGGGAGCCCGATGCAGGACTCCATCCCAGGACCCCAGGATCACGCCCTGAACCAAAGACAGGCGCTCAACCACTGAGCCACTCAGGTGCCCCAAGACTGTGTAGATTTAAATCCTGGATTTGTTACTTATTAGTTGGTGACTCTGGACAAGTTATTTAACATTTAGTGCTTCCATTTCCTTATTTGTAAAATGGAGATCACTGGGTATCTAAACAGACAAAAATTCCTGCTTGGGCAGAGTTTATATTAGATTTTAGAGCAAAGATTGGCAAACTATAGCCCTTGTGACCATTTCAGCCACCTGTTTTGTAAAGAAAAGTGTTATTGGAACATGGCCACACTCATTTACTTATAGATTGTCTATCGCTTCCATGCAGTGGTTGAGTGGCTGCAACATAGACGACGGTGCCTGCAGAGCCAAAGATACTTACTTGAAGAAGATACTTACCTTCAAGGAAAAGCTTGCTTGCCCCTGCTCCAGTGAGAGTGGGCGCACACATGTCAAGTGTATAAAATTTAGAAACATCGCCTGATAATTGGTAACTACTCAGTAGATGCCAGCTGTATTACTATTACTGCATACCCTTCCAATAACACTTTATACTGGTACTCGGGTGACATTTTTGCTGAATAAATTGAATAAGCAGAAATAAAGAGGAACCAGAAGTTGGGGTCATGGAAGCCACTTGAGGAAGAGTTTTAAGAAGGTGGAAGTGGTCAGCTACGTTAGGTGACAAATCCATACTGAAGAAAGATGGTCAGATTTGGCAATCAAATGAGGTGATCTAGCTGAGGAACAACTTGTGTGAAATTGTGAGGACAAAAACTAGACTATGGTGGATTTAGGAGAGAATGGAAATGAGGAAGGAAGTGGAGATTATATAATATATTTATAATGTGACATCTATGTGACAGCAAGTATTGAAATAAAAATGAACATGTGCTCTGCCACTTGAATTTTTAAAAATTTCATTTACTTATCTGAGACAGAAAGAGAGCACAAGTGCAGGAGTGGGAGGAGGGGCAGAGGGAGAAGGACAAGCAGACACCTTGCCAAGCAGGGAGCCTGCTGTGGGGCTCAATCCCAGGACCCCCGAGATCATGACCTGAGCAGAAGGCAGACACTTAACCAACTGAACCACCCAGGCGCCCCTGCCACTTGAATTTTTAAAAATCAGCTAACCCAAAATGTCAAGTTTATTGAAGTATTGGGGTATCTGATGGATTTTCTGCTTATCTTTGGGCTCTTTAGCATTGAGTAAAATGTCTACGGTTAAAATTCAACCCAGAGCTAACAGAACTTGAGGCTGAAACTTCAAGTGTAGAACCATTGAAAGATTCATGATGATGTTGATGATAAAGCAAAGTTTGTTTCTTTTGTGATCTTAATTATTGTGTGATCTTAACTGGTTTGAAATGAGAATTTCAATGCAAATAATGGTATAAATCTGCCTGCAAAACATTTATTATAACTGCAAAAGAACCCTGTACCAGCGTATTTTTTGTTCATTCCATAAACGTTTGCATGCATCACACATTCTGATAGATATAGTTATAGTTATGTGTATATAGAAAGAACTTAGTTAATTTGGTCATCGTTTTCCCCTTCCCCTCCAGGAATTTATGATATAGTTAGTAAAGAAAGCTAGTTGAACAAATAGGTTCAATATTTTTAATGAATGTTAAGGTAAAAGTTTAGATGGGTTATAGCAGAGTCACAGAGGAATAAAATATTTTATATGAGGCTATTTTGCCATCTGTCACTATTTGCCAACTATTTTTATGAATGTGTACATTAATACTAAAGAGAATGTTATCAAATCATAGCTGTTTCCTCAAAAACATGTATGAGACAGGACTCTGAACACATGCATATTATTACTGAGGTTTTTTTTAGGGGCTTACAAAAGAGGATGTTTAATATTACCTTATTTTTATTAAAACATACACTGTATGGGGCGCCTGGGTAGCTCACTTGGTTAAGCATCCGACTCTTAATTTCAGCTCAGGTCATAATCTCAGGGTCGTGAGATCAAGCCCCACATTGGGCTCAACGCTGGGCATGGAGCCTGCTTAAGATTCTCTCTCTCCCTCTTCCTCTGCCCTTTCCTCTTGTGCATGCGTGCGCTTACATACACTCCCTCTCTCCCACAACTTTAATGTGAGCCACAATGCAAAATTATATATATATATATATATATATATATATATATATATATATATATATTCATTCCTAGGCAGACTTTGGAAAACTAAAAATAAACCTTCATTTTCTCTTTCATGAATGAAGCTACAACGCTGATAAGCAACATTGCTTCCCATGAGCATAATTAGAAGTGCCAAGGGTTCATCTGGTTGTATTCCAACAAAGGCACCTTAGTTATGGAACTTGGACTTTGAGTTCCTGAGTTACGGTTTTAGATATGATCCTAACTATCTGTGTGATCTTAATTAAGTCACTTGACTTATCTGGGCTTATCTCTCTCAGCTTCCTCATCTTAAAACAGGTGGTTCTTTAAAATGTCCTTTGAACTCTAGTACTATATTATTTTATACTACTGTTCCACTGTGGACTTTCCCAGCCCCTTATCTGACACCAGCAAGTTGGGCCAGTGACACATGGGAAATTATTCAGAAGGTTACTTTCTCCGATCCCATGGGACAAAATATGTTTTTAGAGGAAAAGAAAGAAGGCAAGCCATGGTGGCCTGTCATTCATTCACTCAGTAAGTACTGCAGGACACCCACTATGGGCCACAGTGACTCTAGATCGAGTAAGAGAGACTAAGGTAGTCTCTTCTGTCAGTGAGCTTACAATCTAGTGGGAAGGTAATATATATAAGTAGATACACAATTACATAATGTGCAAAGAAGCCTAGGACAGAGGAAGATGAGGCCAGACATTGGAACATCTAGCCCCACTGAAGGGAAGTGATGGAACCCTCTGGAGGAAGTGATACCCAAGGGAAGCCAGGAGGAACAGTACTTGCTTGGCCCTCCTGGTTCTGTGGGAAACTGCCTGGCGTACAGGGCATCTCACCCTACAATTTATTCATTTTTCTTTTTTTTTTCTCTGACATACTGTTTTTCTACTCCTTTCTTCAATATATTTGCCCAGATGTCTGTATGTCTGGGTTCAGGTGAAAGGATCATAGAGAAACTCTTGCTCCAAACTCACAGTTTCTATTTCAGATCTTTCTACCACCTCCACTACCGTCACTTCCAGCACTACCACTACCACTCTACCTTCATCATCACCTCTCCACACCTCCATTATCATCACCGTTTCTCAATACCTTTGTCATCATCACCATCATCATCACCTATACCACCATGAGTACCACCTCTGCCATCATCAAAAATGTATACAAGCAAGCCTTGCTTTAACTAATTCCAAAACTGTGCATAAAGTCTGATTTAATATAATGAACAAATTGGGGATGATTATTTGCTTTTCTATATGATTCAATCTATGGCAAACTTAGTTTAGCTTCCCTGGTATTTTTTTATACGTGCTTTGGTTTACAAACATTTTAATTGCCCAGATCTCTTTAGGAATACACATATTTTAAGAGGCAAGGCATATCAGAGATAGGATCTTCATGCTGAGAAAGAAGGACAAGCATAATAAGTTTCGAAGGTCTCTTTCTTTATTAAATTATGGAGAAGAGTTTTAAAGCATGTACAAATCTAAACATTAAGCAACTTTAGTTATTTGGTCATAAATCAGTGACTATAAAGGTGGGAGTTAATTCTATCAATAGTACCCCTATATAAAAATAATAACCTATATTTAAATATATGATATTTAAAACTATGAATCATATATTTATATACTTATACATGTATATTTTATATGCACCACAAATATACAATACTTAAAAGTGTGATCAATGTATATTATTATTATAAATATCCTAATATCCTTCCCTAATTGTGAAACTTGGGTTAGAGACCTAAGTAGATTGTAAAAATTATTACAAGTTCCTCTCATTCTTGTGTGCACATCCCTTGCCATATGACTGTGCCACTCTATCAAGAAGGAGAGTCTAGGGGCACTGAATGGCTCAGTTGGCTAAGCATCTGGCTCTTAGTTTCAGCTCAGATCATGATCTTAGGGTTGTGAGATGGAGTTCTGTGTCAGGCTCTGTGCTGGGCCTGCAGTCTGCTTAAGATTCTCTTCCTCTCCCTCTGCCCCTCCCTCTCTGCTTGTTCTCTCTCTCTAAAAAAAAAAAAAAAAGAAAAAAAAGAGAGTCTATTTTCCCACTCCTTGAGTCTTGATCTGGGTTGGCTGTGACTTATTTGGCTAATAGGATATTAACAAATGTGACGCAAACAGAGGCTTTAAAAATGCATGCACTTTGGGGTTTACCTCTCTTGCTGATTTGGGAACCCTGCCCACCACCGCCATATGATCTAATCTGTGAGGGCCTGCTGGAGGATAAATAGGTCATGTGGAACAGAGAAGAGCTAGTCCAGCTCAGGCCCTACTACATCAACTAGCCCACCGACCACCAAGTATATCAGAAACCATCCTAGACCATCCAGCCCAAGATGATCTGGCCAAAGCCAAGAGAGCCACTGAGTCAACAGACCAGAGACTCATGAAAATAATAAGATATTTATTGTTTTAAGCCACAAAATTTTGTGGTGGTCTGTTATACAAAAGCTAACTGATATAGGAACCATATCTTCCTGAGTTTTATTCTCTTTTCCCTTTATCCATTCCAAAAGAAAACTTGTTAAAATGGTTTATTAGAGCCCAGGTTGCCACAAGCAATTTTTCATTTCTTCCAATTCTAAAAGCTCTGATTCTTTTTTTTTTTTTTTTAATTCATTATCAAGTTTCCTTTCTTGGTTATGGTCTTCACAAAAGAAAGGGGGTAGAGAATAAAGGTAGGAAAAACAACGTTAAGACTGAGGAAGTGGGAGATGTGAATTGTGGTGTTGGTGGGATGGTGACATAAACAGAGTCACTACAACTCATAACAGTGTTGACTAACTTCCTGGAAGAAGTCCGTTCTATAAAATCAGAATCCTATGAAACTCCTGGCATTGACCCCAGATGTCCCTATGTTAAATTGCAAAGACACATTCTAAAATTCTCCTTCTGTTCCATTCCTTAGTTCCTCCCAATCTTTTTCACTATCCAAAATCTGGCATTCTATTTTAGTAGAATTTTTTTTTTGGCTCTAAGTGACAGCAGCCCAATTTGATCTTAAGAGTCCAGATCATCCTTAAGCTTCAGGCAAGATTGAACCCAGTTGCTCATATGATGTCCGCAAGGAGCTAGCTATCTATCTCTAGATTCTGCTTTCCTCTCTGCCGGCCTCTGTATATCTCTTACTCCCTGACCTATTTCATAGACCCCAAAGTTGAGTGGTGGCAACTGTCAGTTGTGTCTCTGAATCTTGGGGCAACAACCCCCCTCCCCTCCCCCACCCGTCACCCCTAATCACATTAAAGTCCCTAAGATTCATCCAATTTCTCTATACAGAGTCTTGGGGCAGGAGATTGGGAATTGGTATCTTTCCTCCTCAAGAGGCCCCAGGGCTCCTCATGCAAACTGCTGCACCCAGTGACAAGTTCTGCCTCCTTGGGGTCTCAGAGAGGGGCCTTGATCCAGTCATAAAAGTTTCTTTCACATAGAGGTTAAAACCACAAACGCTTCTAGGAGCCAGAAGCCTGACAGACAAGGCAGCGGCCACCCCAGACAATAAATTGTTACCAAGCAGGAATTGGGCAGTCACAGTTGCTGCATCTTTGGAATTTTTTTCAGGAGCCAAAAATCTTGATTTTTATGCGAAATATTCTGATTTTGAACTGTTAACTTGCTATTTTTTTTTCTTTTTTCTTTTAAAGCAGGCAAAACAAAACTTGTCTGGGGCCTTAAGTGGCCCAGGGGCTATCAGTTTGTGAATGTGGTTTTGCACCCTAAATCCTAGGACAATGAATGTCCACTTGCCCCACATTTGCATAACTATGAGGCCACTACAAAGAACCGGGACTGACAAAGATCAGCTGTGAACCGGCTACAAAGGTTCCAGGACTTCAGGAGAGTCCAAGGTCCTTGAGCGTGGCCCATGTGGCCTCCCTGACCTGGCTCCTAGCCTTCTGGAGGTCCTGTTACTCCCCGGCTCCCCCATACTGTTTCGCATCTTTGTGCTCCCTGGGCTATTCTGGAGGCCCCTACTCCCAGTTATCTAATCAAGACCCAGCTCAAATACCCCTTCCCTTCCTGGACCTCTGCTTTCTCTCTAGCTTACTCTGAGGTTTTGGAGGGGTACTCCATTGCCCTAAGGGTTTTCTTGACAGGCCTTAAATCCCAAGGGATTTAACCCCCAGATGGCAACTCCCTGGGTTCATTCATTTCTGCATCCCCATTGCCTCAGACTACTCACACTTTGAGTGCAGTCTGGAGGACAATTTGAAAAATATTGAGCCTGACTATTGCCGTTGGCATGCCAGAAACCCATTGGCAAAGCACTGGTCATTCTTACTTTGGGAAAATAAGTTGAAACTTGTTTAAGAGAAGGGGGGGGAAACCCTCTGCATACTTTCATTTTTAAAATGACCACACATTTGTGAAATATTTGTTGCAAAGAATGGGTTTTCATACTTCCGCCGCCTTGGACACAGCTGAGTCTTCTAAGGGTTCTAGAACTGGAGAATGGCTAAACAGACTCGTCGCACTAACCCCCGCCCAGCCTCAAAGGTCCCCAGGGCTCTGAACTGTCGGGGATGTTTGCAGCCTCAGAGGGGAGAGGGAACCAGCTCTGCTGAAAGCAGCTGCACTTCTCCGGAGGCGGCGGCCTAGGTCGGGGGAGCGAGGGCCACAGTCCACCGCCGAAAGACCCTTTGAATAATCGGCTCAGAAACCGAGGCTGCTGGAGGTGTAAACTGAAACTCCAGAGGCTCACCCTACGCGGTTACACCTTCTCGACCAGAAGGCTGCCCGGGCCTGTCACTCATTCGTCCCTTTCTCTGCCTCCCGCTGCGCGCCCCACGCGCACAGGTGCTGCCCCGCCGCACCTGCCGTTGAGCCTGTCTCCTACACCTCGGAAAGCAGCGAGGCTGGCGTGTCCTTCATAGTAGGTGACCCCAAGGGAGGAGGGGGCAGGGACAAGGGCCTGTCATCTCCGCCACTTAAGATCCCGGCCGCGCAGCAGCAAGGGGGCAGGAGCCGGGAGTGCGCCGCGCCGGGGCACGGAGCCCGCCCGCCCGCCCGCCCGCGGCTATTTATACCGCGTGGGTTATGCAATCCGGCTCCAGCCATTCATGCCCGGGCTGGGACGCCCCGCGCGGGGGGGGCTCATTCCCGGGCGCAGGGTCAGTTTCTAAGTTTGCATCATCTCCGTCGTTACGAGAGCTTGGGTTTCCATCCTGCCGGCCGGCCCCGGGGCGGGGGGGCACAGCTGGGCTGCTCGCACCCCGCCGGGCACGCGGCCGCCGCTTCAACGGCAGAGAGGCGCGGGGCGCTGCGGGGCCGCACGCGGGGCCGGGCTCCGGGCAGACCGGAAGGAGCTGAGGCCCCGAGCGCGGATCCCCACCACCGCGCGGCGGGAGCGCCTCGGGGCGCCGGTCATTGAGAAACCCCGGAGGGGCGGGGGCGGGGGCGGGGCCGCACCGACCGCCCCGCCGCGCAGTCGCCCCCGCCCCGCCCCCGCCCCGCCCCCGCGCGCCCCGAGGCCGGGCCGGGGGCCGGGGGGATGGGCGGGGATTTCCCGGATCCCACTCCCAGCCCCACCCCGGGCGACGTACCCTCGCGGCCCCAGCCCGAGCCCCGGTGGGGTGCGGTGGCGCGGCGCAGGGGCTCAGGGGCGCAGGGCGCGAGAGGGGGGGAGAGAGAGGGGGTGGGGGAGGCCCGCGCCGGCCGGCGGGGAGCGGGGGCCCGGCCCTGCGCGTCTACTGAGCATGCCCGATCCGCGGCCGCCGAGGGGCGCTCCGGTTCCGCGCTCCGGGCTTTCCGGGCGGCCGGCGGAAGGAGCCGCGGGGGGGGGGGGGGTGCGGCCCCGCCCCGCCCCCCCCCCGGGCCGGGAGGCGGGGGTCCTGCCGGGGGCTGGGGCTGTGCGTGCAGCCGCGCGAAGATCGACTCCGCTGCTGAGGCTGTGCGACCTCGCCCCGAGGTCGTGGGCAGAGCTGCGCGTCCCCCGTTGGGCCGGTGGGGGGCGGGGGGCGGGGGGGGCACGGATGTGGGTATTTAGCTCTTCCAGCAATGTCATTAAATGGAAGCCCTAAATCCGTGGTACCCGCTATCCTGGCAGCAAACTCAGTAGACTTTGGTAACCCCCCCCCCGAATTCAGATCAATAAACACGTATCAGAGTTATTCGCCCCACATCGCCATTTATTGTATGGAGCCGCAGGAGTCCCAAGAATTGATGGGGGAGGACCAGGAGGTGACTTGCTGAGAACGTTTCCATTTTTAAAAGCCCCTCTTGGATGATGAACGAGGCAGGAGAGAACTGGAAGGGTTTCTTTATAGAGGAACACGAAAGTGAGGGGGGGTAGCACCGAATGATACAATGGGCCGGGGAGGAGAAAGGGTCGCTATGAATCTATTTGCAGTGTGCTGCTTATTAACACAGTAGCCGTCTATTCTTCCCAGCTACCCTGTGCTGTGGGTGTTCTGTCACTGCAAGTATTGTACCCAAGGCTCAGAAATCCAAAGGACCTGATGGAATCTGGCATCAGGGCATCCAAGTGCGTTGCTGGTGACTCCTGGACCTTAGAATGTTTTCCTTCGCTCCTCTGGCTGTCTGCTCTGCCACCTGGGCCAGTCATTCACTGCTATTAGCAGGGCGCTGGAGGAATGAGTGGCGATGACACGGATTCGCTTATGTACCTGCACGAATTAATCATCTCACCTGCCCCCTTGCCATTCGGTCACTCTTAAACTGCCTCCTTAAACTGCCACTATTGCTACCTTGCCTTCTTAAACTGGAAGGTGGAGCCACACAGATGCCCATTGGGTGGATAATTGTGACATGGACAAATGTCCGTCCCTGGAAGTTCAGGAATGACTGGGATCTCTTTCAGCTCCTCCAGGAGAAAAGCAATGACCAAAGGTGAGAGCTGGAGAGATGCCTTAGCCTTTGTTCACTGCTTTCTCATAAACTCTCAATGGCCTCAAAACCGGAGGAAGACAAGACTTGCCTTGTTATCCCTGTTTTATAAAGAAACTGAAGAACTCAGTGCTAAAAGTCTCAGTCAAGGGCTCAAGGCTGCTAGGGAAAAACCAAACCCAGGCTTTCCTTCCCTGTCTAGTTCCCTTTTCAGCACTACACACCAGCACTCAGTATCAAAGGCAGGCGAACCCCTCTACATGTCCACAAAGATCATGGTTTTGATAGGCATGAGGCCTAGGGTAAACCACTAGTTTCTCCTTGACCCAAGGTGATACTGTTACTATCTTTGAAACACTTGTGGCTCTCTAAATGCATATATACACACCTTAGGTATACTACATTTGAGACATATATTTAATCTCTTAATTTGTTCAATGGCTGCTACTTGGTTAAAATCTCTGCACGTTCTCCTGGCATATTCAGTAGGGTGCAATGTCTACTGTGCTTGGAGAGCAGGAAGGGGCAGGGACTGTACTTCTTGCTCTCTATCTAGCAAGACCCCCAGGAAAAAGCACTAAACAACTATGTCATCTGTGGGACCCACTGCAAAGTAAAAACGTGGAGCCCCTTGTTCCAACACTGCAAAGAATTTCAAAACTGCAACAGCAGAATGTCAGACCAAGTAAAGATCCCTGTGCAACTAACTGCACAGGTTGCGTGCCCTGTCCATTGCCCAGACAGTGCTGCTTTGGAGAACATGGGCCCACCCAGTTCATGGACCTGAGCCAAGACAAGACACATCATTTAAAGGCAAAAGGTAGGGAGAGCGGGTATCCGCTCAGTGTGCCAAAGCCCACCGGACTGGTAACCTATGGCCCAGTAACTGGGGCCTTCGAAGGGCCATCCTCCAACACGAGAGAGGTTTACTAAGTAATTTTTAAAATGTATTTGGGCCCCCCCCCCCTTTAACCCGAGGAAGCCCATCATTTCTACTGAAATGCGTTTGCATTTCTGAGCTGTGATGGAGTTACCTTTTTTTTCTTTAAAGTACAAATATCGATTCCTCGTAAACGTCCACTCCTCTAGCAAGACAAAAAAAAAAAAATCACAAGATTCATGAGAAACTGAAAAGCTTCTGCCATTCGGAACCTTGGCAAAAACACCTGTGCCGCCCCCCCCCCCCCCCCCCCCGCCGCAGCGCGGGGGAGCTGGTCCTCCAAGCCCGAGCACCCCTGCGGCCTCCCCTGAACTCCGCGCCGCCGCCCCCGCCCCCACCACCGTTAATCCAGGGGTTCGGATGCAGGGAGGGAACCAAACTGGAGCCAGATGTGCGCGAGCCCTCGGCTCCCTCCCGCCTCCTCCCTCCTCCCGGGCTTCTCAAAACCCGGAGCGCCGTCCAGCAGGGATCGGATCGGAGCCGGGCAGCCGCCGCACACACAGCTCCGCTCCGCGGCTCCTCCGGGAGCGCAGGCCGGGGGGCGGGGGCAAGGGAGCGGGCATGCTCAGTAGGCGGGCCAAAGTTTTTTTTTTTTTTTTTTTCCTCTCTCTTCTCCCTTTTTTTTTTTTTTTTTTTCGGTCGCAAGTAGGAAGCTTTTTTGCACTCCACCACCTCTGGCCGCTGGGAAGACGTCATCGCTTCCGCCCTACTTCCTCCTCCTGTTGGCGGCGGTGAGGATCCAATATGGAGTAAAGCGGCGGGTCGGGAGATGGGGCTCGGACGGGGCGCCCTGCACCGCCTCCCAGGCGCACCTCCCCCGGCCGCCGGCCGCTCCCCGGAACCGTGATTGGCCCGGGCCCCGGGGCGACCCCGGCCGAGCCCCCGCCCGCGGCCGGCCCTCCCCCGGCCCCGCAGCCCGCCGCACGCCGCGCTTGTTTTTCTGTCTCCCCCGCCGCCCGCCGCCCGCCGCCCGCCGCCCGCGGCGCTCCCGCTCCGCCCGGGCCGAGCCCCCGAGCCCCTCCGGCCGGCCCCGGGCGCCGCGGCGCGCCCCCCCCGCCCCCGCGCCCCCGCGCGCCGCCCCCTCCCCAGCCCCATCGGGCGGTCTCCGGGGATGTGAAGCCGGGGCTGAGCGCGCAGGAAGATGAAGGGAGCCGGGCTGCCCGCCGCGGGACAGGCGTCGAGGTGAACAGGAAAATGACCGAGGAAACACACCCGGACGAGTAAGTTCGGCTGCGGGGCGGACTCGGCGTGGGCTGGCGCCTGCCCCCCGCCCCTGCCCCTGCCCCTGCCCCTGCCCCTGCCCGCGGAGTGGGGAGGGGCGGCGGGGCCGAGGGCGCGCGGGTGACCTCGGGGCGCCCCCCCCCCCAGATCTCCCGCGGCCGGAGCGGAAGGACCGGGCACCCCGCTGCGGCTCCCCGGGCCGGTGGGTCTTCCCGCGGGGGCTCCGCGGCTCCCGCCCCGCCGCTCGCCCCCCCCCCACCCACCCCCACTCCCACCCCCTCCCCATCCCCGCCCCGCCGTCCGCATCCCCATCCCCGGTCCCGCAGGCAGCCCACCGGGGGCCCGGGCTCCGCCATTTCGTTTTTCTTGAATCGCTCTCATTTGCATACCACATTTTCATTCATAAAAAAAAAAAACAACGCGGCGGAGCGGAGGGAGGACGGGGCGCGGGCCGCGCGGGGGGCCTGCAGGAGCCGGGGATCCCCGGGCGGGGCGGGGCGCGGCGCGGCGCGGCGGGGGAGCGGCGGAGGGGTCCCGCGGCGCGGGGGAGCTCGTGGGCACGCGCCCTGGGGCTCGGGACGGGCGCCCCGCGGGGGGGCGGATCCGAGGCGGGGGCTGCGGGGGCGCGCGTGCAGGGGTGCAGGGGTGCAGGGGTGCACGGGCTGCGTGCCCGGCCCGCGGGCCCCAGGGGGCGGTGCTCGGGGGCTCGGTCGGGGGGGGGGGCCCGGGTGACCCGCCGCCCCCCGCGGGCTCGCTCGCCCAGCCCCGGGCCAAGGTGAGGCTCCTGCAGCCTGGCGGTCGCGGAGCCGGAGCTGCCGCCCTCCCACCCGCGCCCGGGGCGCCTCCGGTGCAGGGGGAGCCGAGGCGGGCTCCTGGGCCCGGCGCCTGAGGTCGTCGGCCGCGGGTCCGAGCGGTCAGCGCTCGGCGGCCGTCCCCGCTGCTCAGCGGCTGTGCCCGCCACCAGCCACTTTTTTTTTTTTTTTTTTTTTTTTTTGTGAATAAGACGCTCTCCTTTATTGTCACATGATATCCCTCCCCTCCTCCCCTGCACATTCATAAATCCGGAGCCTGCCTCGGCTCCTTTCATTCAGAGCTGCCCTTAGCGAAGGTAGCGGTGGCGCGGGCTGGGGCGCGGAGCCCTGGGCGGCGCGGGGGCGCGGGGGCGCGGGGGCTGCGGGGGCCTCTGCTCCTGCGAGCCTGGACCGTGCCGAGAGGGGAGGTGACTCAGGGCTGGGTGACCCCGAGGGCTTCTCTTGCAGCAGGTGACCGAGTGCTGTGCTCTACTCTTATTAAGAATCTACTTTTTTTTTTTTTTTTTTCTTTTAAATGCCCCTTTATCCTTTGGCGTCTGCTGTTGCCAGGCTGGGCGGGAGAGGGTGAGAGGGTGGGTGTTTGGGCAAAGGGACTTGCCTTCCCTTGTTCCCCACCCTGGGGATGTTGGACTGCAGTCACCCCTGGTCTGCTGAGACACCTGCCGCTGGAGACCAGCCCGCCTCGAGTGCATGTCTGTGCGATGCCACCACCGCTGTTGATCTTTTTTTTTTTTTTTTAACGTTTTTTTGCCTTTGCCTTCCTACGCTGCTTTTTGAAACTGTAAAATGGGGGGGAAAAAGTTGCTTTTGGGAGGAAGAAATATGCTGCTGGGCCTTGTTCCCTTCCGACTGGACTAATAGGCCAGTGTTTCTCTGGGTCTTCCTTTGTCCCTGCACACGCAAATAGCAGTAGTAGCAGGGAGGGATGGTGGCCTTGCTCTGGACGTTGGGATTCGTGTTGGAGATTGGTTCCACTCGCCCTGCGCTGGGGTCCTTGGCTTTATACCCTTGGGAGTACTGGTCCGGCCTCTCCCTTTGCACTGCAGCATGGCAGCTTTGCATCCTACCCCATCTGACAGCCAAAGCAAAAGGATTTGGGGTGGGATCATCAGCAAGAAATGACGGCCTCTATTTCATGCTTTCAGAGCACTTGAGCTTGGAACTGGCTGCCCCACTGCTGTCAGAAGCCCAGTTGAGACAGTGGGTTTTGAGGACAGGTTCTGGTTTCAGTTAATCAGAAAGCTGTAGCACGCCTTAGCCTACTGCAGAAATGGCCTTCCTGGGATTACTTTTAATGTAATGACCTTGGCATGAGACGTGAAATGTAAGCCCGTAAGCACACGGGCTGCATGGGCTGTTAACTGCCGTTTGTGGACACTGTCCATTGTATTGTTCAAGTTCTTATGTAATGACCCATCTGAAAAATGCCTTTTAAACATTAGTGCCTGGAAGAAGGTTTCTCTCTGGATTGCAGAGCTTGCTGTGATTGCCTTTTTGTTGTCGTTGGGTTTCTTTTTTTTTCCTTTTCCTTTTTTTTTTTTTTTTTTTGCAACCATTGTCTGGAAGCTCAGAGCTAAAATTATTACTGGATTACAGCGGTCATAGTTAGCCTAGGTTTTTGCTAGGTTTATTTATTCCTCCTCTAGTATGCATTTTGATCTTTTATTTTCTCTTCTAATGGCTTTATGTTTGGGGTCCTGCAGGTAACCTTTTGGAAGTAGACCAGGTGTGTTTTATATAAAGAGATTTGGTGACCTCAAATTGGAGACCTTTGGGAGTTACAGTTATGTCTTAGGTATAATAGATTTTTTTTTTTGAGAGTCCATATATATTTAAGGTTTTTGCTAAATGGTACAGAAATGTAATAAATACATTTAGCATCAGAGTACAAGAAGTCAGAATCTTGCAACTGGCAAAATTGTGCCGAATTTTAAAAAATAATAAATATTTTAGCTTAATGCTCTTTTCCATGTCGATTTAAAACTTTTCTAATAAACATATGCTAGCTCAGGAAAGCTTATCTGCTCTTTCTGCCGACTGTCCTGAAATGTAGCTTCTATATAGAAAATACTCTGACCGGTCTCCTCTGATCCCACTCCAGCTACCAATGCATGTAAAAACTTAAAATTTTACAGTTTTTTTTTAATGATTCAAAACTAAAAAGCATCCACAAACTATTGAAAATGATCTTTTGTAAATGAGAGTGGAAAAAAATATTTTGATCTTAGGCATTTTGTCTGTATCTTTAGAGCATTTGATTAGGCTCTTGAACGATTTGGAAATTTGTTGACAAAATGAAGGAACTCTTCTCACATGAGCTTAATTCAGAAAACATGGAGCTACCATTTAGCTATTCTGTTGCTCTCATAAACCTCTCTGCAAGACATATCCTGCTGAGAATGGATTTGTAGCTTCCTCCTTAGTCATGTTTTTCCTAATGTTGGAAGGTCTTCCCTTAAATTTTTTTTTTTTTTTTTGCAGAACCATTTCAAAGAAATTAAACATCAGAATGCTTTATATTTAAATACTTGAACATACTTTTCCAAAAGATGAGAATACTCTTCCATGAAACCATAGTACTATCATCACACTTCACAAAATTAAGAATCATTCTGTTGTCTTTAACATTCAGCCCAATTGCCTGAAAATGTCTTTTACAACTGTCCTTTCAGCCAGGTGCCAAATAAAGATCCTGAGTTAAATGCATTTAATGTACATTAAGGCTCAGGGCTCAGCCATTTGCTCACTTTCTGATCTAAGGCAAGTTACTTACCTATCACTTTGGTTTTAACGGAGTGAATGAAATGGGAATGAATGTTACCAGTTTCATGGAGTTGCTGTGAAAATTAAATGAGATAGCATGTGAAGCCTCCTGTTGAGCACCAAGCATAGAACAGGTGTCTGGTGTTGGCTCTTAGCAGGGCCCTGGGATACGTTTCTTATAAGCTCAGCTTGTTCATTTTCAAATAATCCTATGAAGGAGTTGCCCCATTTATATTTTATTTTTTAAGATTTTATTTATTTAGAGAGTGTGTGTGCAGACAAGAGTGATGGGAGGACAGAGGGAGAGAATCTCAAGCAGACTCCCTGCTGAACACAGAGCCCGATGATGCGATGCGGGGCTTGATCCCACCATGCATGAAATCCCGACCCTGTGATTATGACGTGAGTCGAAATCAAGAGTCAGAGGCTGAACTGACTGAGCTCCCCAGGCGCCCCGGAGTTACCCCATTTGACTGAGGAGGAGGCTTAAGTGAAGTTGCTTGCCTGAGCAACCATTTTTTTATAGCCCTTGACTCATTCAGTCTTCTCAACAGCCCTCTGGGGTAGGTAGGGTATTATTTCCCCCCTTTATAGTTGGGGACACTGAGGCCCAGAGAAGTTGAGTAACTTGTCCAAGGCCGTATCATTAGTAAATGAAGGAGCCTGGCTCAGGAAGGACTGTGAGGTACCTTCTCGGAAGAGGACAGGCTGGCCAGCCTTAGTCATCCTGACTTCCGAGCTCTCGCTGTTTCTGTCAGTCATGCTGTCCTTAATTCTTCTGAATCGATGACAGTCTGTCATTGTAATTTTTTTCCACTTCTTTATCTTCCCTGAAATTGCTATGAGGCACATACTGAATTAAAGTGAATTTAAATAAATTTGGGCTTGAGAATTAATTCCATGATACACCTTAAGATAATGGGAGTGTGAATTCATAGTTGGTTATTGCTGGAGGTTAGCTGTACGTTCATTCTAGCAGTTTTAGAAATTAGACTTGGTACAACAAATTTTGATTCAGTTTCTTTGCATTAGCCTTTAAAAAGGGATGTTTCTACTCCACATATATAGAACTCCTTAAATTGTTAAAAGCATGCAATTGGCTACGCAGAACTGGAATTTGGTTCATTCATCAGAAGATCTTGAAAGCAAGATGAAACAAAAAACTTGGAAAGACCTTAACAAAATTGTAAGAGAGGATATTATCCTCGTATACAGTGAAGTGCCTACTCTGAGGCTGTACATCTTTCTTTCTAGGTGGTGGACTTGGACTTCTCTCCATCTGCTAAGCTTGTTTCCACAAGGACTTAGCAGTGCTCCCTCCTTTCTAGCTATGGCTGATCCTGTCTGCTTTCCACTTGCTTTAACCAAATAAAA
The DNA here is from genome assembly GCF_048418805.1 of Vulpes vulpes. Classification (NCBI taxonomy): domain Eukaryota; kingdom Metazoa; phylum Chordata; class Mammalia; order Carnivora; family Canidae; genus Vulpes; species Vulpes vulpes. The sequence continues at coordinate 93,420,159 of NC_132795.1, read as the reverse complement.
TATGTAAAAGTGAATCAATACAAATACCCAAACTACTTTGCTTCAACAGTCTACTTACTCATGCTCTTTATTCTGAAGTTTTTCTTCCTTCCCATCAAGTGAAATTCTGGTCATTCCCCACCAATCAGTTCTGCGGCCACTCCTTCTATGAGATCCTCCTAGACTTTCTTCACCTCCCCCTTCAAGTCAAAACTGAGGACTCTTTCCTTTTTAAGATTTTTATTTATTTATTCATGAGAGACACACACAGAGAGGCAGAGACACAGGCAGAGGGAGAAGCAGGCTCCATGCAGGAAGCCTGATACGGGACTCGATCCACCAGGACTCCAGGATCACCCCCTAAGCCAAAGCCAGATGCTCAAGCACTGAGCCACCCAGTGCCCCCAGACTGAGGACTCTTGATAGCATTTTTCCCTACACTGTTTGGCAGTTCTCACCATTTAGAGTTGGGCTTATACCTAGCTAGATTCTTACCAGAATAGGAGCTTTTTGGATTCATTGAGTTGAGAGGATTACCTCTCAACTGCCTAGTAGTCTTCTAGTTGTTGGCTCAATACCATTGGACACATTATGGTTGCTTAATAAATGTCTGTTGAACTTAACAGAAATGGATTTATTTATTTATTTATTTATTTATTTATTTATTTATTTTTGTATTTTTGGATTTAATTATTTAAAAATGCTTTGTCCCTACCAACGGCTGCAGTAATTATAATCATTGTGTTTGGCTGACTTACAGTGTGGGTAAGCCTCCTCTGAGAAACTGCGTTCCTATGAAGTCCTTGGCACATTTTGTGGAACTTGGGTGCAGAACTATTGTACTTGGGTGCAGAACTAACTATCTGGTAGTGATCTGGGATTGACAAGTCAAAACTATTTTGATTCCAATCACTATTGTGGGAGTTGGGAAGTGGAGGATCTTGAGTGCAGTAAGCCCAGGCCTCTGTTTCTGCCTCTGCAGGAGAATCTCCGCGGAAATCACAATATTAACAATTTGCAGTAGCTGCAGGGTTCTGATGGAGTCTCAACACTTGAAGTCGGAGACAGCCGTGCTGATGAGCACCAATATTGGCATAGTTCCTCTATTACTGGGCGGAACACAAATACGCAGTCTGACAGCAAAATCCTCAGAAACTGAACAGGATGATAATAGAGGCAGAGCAGCAAGTTTGGGTGTGTGGGTTTTTTTGGTTTTTTTTTTTCTTTTTTGGCTTATTTTCTCAAGTAAATTGGACTGGACTGGGTTGGTTGGTTGGTTGGTTGGTTGGTTTTGAGACCCAGTCATATTGATAAAAAGTCTTAAATGCTTCTTTTTTAAAAAAATTTTTATTTATTTATGATATCACACACAGAGAGAGAGAGAGAGGCAGAGACATAGGCAGAGGGAGAAGCAGGATCCATGCACCGGGAGCCCAACATGGGATTTGATCCCGGGTCTCCAGGATCGCGCCCTGGGCCAAAGGCAGGCGCCAAACTGCTGCGCCACCCAGGGATCCCTTAAATGCTTCTTTTTAATCAATATTTAAGGCTAGAACATTGATGATTCTTTAAGTAATTTTCTGGGGCGTGTAGTCACTGGAGTAGAAGGGATATTTTTGCACTGGTGCACAGAGTGCCCTGTGGAGCAGAGAGTACCGTCTCTGTGTTTGCCCTGGGTGGGCATGAAGAATTGTTACTGGAGCTTTGACATGTGTCCCATGTCATGGGAAGGAAGTCAGGCCAGGATCTTAGTAAAATACTTGATAGTAACTGGCATAGGAGTTCACTAAATTAAGTGACAACTGTTTTATAACTAATTTCTCAGGTAGACTTTGTCCGCAGGGTGTTCACTTGTGGCGTATTGTGCACAAGATAGCAAATTGTGCTTATGTTTTTTATGCCCTCCTCAAAGTGTAGTTTGTTATTTATTTAAAGACTGAATTCCTGGTTCTGCATTCACGTAGAGCGCAGAGGTGAAGAAATGGATTCTGACTTCATCCTAGCATTTAGAGCTGGCGATTGAAGGGATTAGAACGAGGGCAGCTTCTGAAATGTATGGCTTCGGCTCCTCTGTGTACTGATATAATGATTTTTCAAATCTGGTGGTTCTTGTTCTTATATATATTCCCTCTGGTCCATTCCTAAGTGCTTAAACTTAATTATCAGGTTAAGTTTTTAATTGTCTTTCCTAGTTCATCTGGTAATGACATTTTTGTCTTTTCGTTTTCATTACTTATTCTTCTTATTTCTTTTTCTCCTTGCGTTGCTTTGGCTCTGGCTTCCAGTATTGATTTTTCAGATGAGCTCTTCTTATTTTGTATGTGCATCCCACCCTGGGAATGCACAAAGAAGATTGGCCCTATATGCCCTTCTAGGGGTGAGAATAATAGCTTCTTAAGCCTTTCGCCCATAGCCTTGCAGAGTGCTGAGCTCTTAGTAGGCTTTCTGCAAACGTCTATTGATTGGTGAAAGCAAATATTCGTTAATTGAAAAATGATTTTACCTTATATCAAAATATAAACTATTATTCTTACTGTACCTACATCCCAAAAAGACTTTGCGGTTACTGCCTTTTCAAAACTTCTAGGAGGGGCAGGCTGCCATGATGGTAGGGGAAGAAACATGGATTTTGTGGTCACACCGTGCTTTAGTCAGGGCCCCTGGCAAATGTCTGAAGCCTGGAGCCCTGGTTGATGTAAATGAAGCTCACGCTGCTCTCTGATCCATTGGCTGTTAAAAAGTGGAAATGAAATTGGGAAGGTAGAGCACTTCAGCACAGTGCCTGATAAATTGGGAATTCAGTGGGACTCACCCACCTCCAGTGTACCTCCAGTGTCTCCTGTCACAGAGCAAGGTATGATTTATTTTTAGAATTTACAAAGTAGAAGATACCCATTAACAATATTTTACCTGCACAGCAACCTTTTGAGGCAAGAAATAAGATTCCCACATAATGCCTGTGAGAGCTGAAGTGACCTGCTCCAGGGGGTTTCTAGGAGGACAATTAAAGCCTAGAAGTCATATTTTGCTTATTTGGCTTTCTGGTGCTGTGCTATTAGGACCTAGAGTAGCACTTTAGTTCTGGTGTTGTAATACCAGTAAGGCCCTGCTGGCTTTTGGCCAGCACTAGGATCAGTGATCCTAGTTGGCTATCTTTTTGAGATTTCACGTCTTGTGGAAGCTTGCCTCCTTTGTTTACTGTCGGTGTACTTACCTCTTAGTAGCATCTTTGGCTTTCTTGCCATTTTTGTTTGTGGTTGAGAAACCTTTCACGCGTTATTCAGATTGTTTCTAAGAGTCCGTATACTTGGGATGGGCTGGGTTGAGGGGGTGGCTGGCTGAAGGTTCCCTTAGGAGTGAGTTGGCTCATGACTTGTTTTGTCCACTTGCATGTCCTGTTGGTGTTTATGTTTTACATTTTCAGCCAAAAAATAAAGTGAATGTTAGATCAGAGGTTTAATTTAATCAGCATCCTAGTAATTTTACTCATTTTTACAGATCTTTTAAAGCTGCATAAGTGTGAATATAGTCTTAATATAGTGATTAAATCGTTCTCCTTCACTTAATAGGCCAAATCAAATCTGTGATTTTTCTCAGACTCAAAGTTTGAAAACAGGCCTGCTCTTCCAGGGTAGTATACATTGGCTCAGTGTTACTTCTGGCCCTGAAGGCCTAATGGTGTCCTCTTAATTAATCTGCATATAAACAGGTTTCAGGTCTGGAGTCTCTGTTTTTGAACCAGCTTTGAGGCCCTTACCATCCATTCTTAGATGTCTCTTACACTAGGGAGAATTAGGGGGTACTAGATTACAGGTGTCCATTCAGAGCATGGTAGACTTTGAATCTAAAGATCTTGACTTTAGAAGATACTTGGACCCTAACTGCAAAGCTATTCATTAATTATCATATTGGATAAAATAAATAACCAGGGTGGTGAGGCTGGAGGAAAGGAGTGACTAGCCGTTGAGTGCCATTCACTTACAGCACACCTAATCCCCCAGAGAGTACCAGAGCTGTGACTCAGAGGGAGTCTCTGTCCTTAGGGAGCTTTTACCTTCTAGGGTGCTAGGCACTTCATATTCATTAGAGGTATGAGGACAGCATCATCTTGATGAATGACTCTCGGAGTTTTTTCTTTCCTTCCGTTGCTTCTTCAGAGTTCCTCCTAGCTAGATCTGCATGCTTTGGGATTCCCAAATTTGGGGTGGGGGGAACTCTTTACCTGGAGCATTAAAGGAACGACATGCCCTTCCCAGAATGGCCTAACAAGCTCTTCAAGTTATTTTTAGGGTGTGTGTGTATTGTGTACACTTGCACACTCACATGTGGAAGGAACATGCCTGACAGGCAAGGAAAAGACTCACAGAGGTTAAGTATCTTGTCTGAGGTCGCAGAGCAGAATTTATTATTTTGAATTCCAGGTCCTTCGACTTTAGATCCCATGTCTGTAGAATATTATGGGTCGTAACTTCATAGAGCATTAGTTTTCTTGTGTAACAAAATTGTGTGTGCAGCTTGATTTATATTATTATTGAGCAAATGAAATTAGAACTCACTTTGAATCCTGAAAACACCTCAAAACTGTGAGGTGACATTTCTTTCTCGCGTTCCTTTTCCTCTGGGAGGGAGGGAAGCAGTGCCCACGGAGGTGGCCTCTCCTGTACTGATATAAAGAGCAACTTTACAGGGTACCTCTTTGGGGAAAAGACCTAGCCACCTTATCCTTGAAAATCTGAATGAGCAGAATGGATAACAACGCACACTATTCTCCTGGGCCTGTGTTCTAGCCTCACTGTTCTGAGAGGAGGATCAAACTTGAACCTGCATTGAGAGTCTTGCAAAGGGAGGATTGTGATTTGGTAAGGCCTCAGATTCCTGCATTTAAAAAAAAAAAGATTTATGTATTTTTTTTAAGATTTTATTTATTCATTCATGAGAGACAGAGAAAGAGAGAGAATGGCAGAGACAGAGCAGGCTTCATGCAGGGAGCCTGACAGGGGACCCGATCCCAGGACTACAGGAGCCATGCCCTGAGCCAAAGGCAGATGCTCAACTGCCAAGCCACCCAGGGATCCCCAAGATTTATGTATTTATTTGAGGGAGACAGCACAAGCAGGAGGGGCAGAAGGAGAGGGAGAAAGAATCTCAAGCAGACTCTGCGCAGAGCACGGAGCCCAGTGTGGGGCTCAATCCCAGGGACCCTGAGATCATGACCTGACTTGAGCGGAAACCAAGAGCCAGACACTTGACTGACTGTGCCACCCGGGCACCCCTCAGATTCTGCATTTTTATTAAACTTCCAGGTGCCGCTGGTGCTGCTGATCCATGGGTCAAAATTATGAGTTGCAAGGGCCTATGGTTGTGATGCTAGTAAGCTCAGAGCTGCCAGGTTTGTGTCTTCAAAGTCGGCTTCACATACTTGGCATTTGGAATCTGTTGAAGAAGCTCACTGGATGGGAAGGTGGTGCTTATGCATGGAGGGATATTACCAGGCAGCCACTTCTCCATCCCTGGCAGGGTTTCCAGCTTTGACTTTAGATGGGAATGTGCTGGGAGAATTTTTTCTTACGGCTTAAAAAAAAAAAGTTCTTGGTGAATGCCAGGAGGCCCAAGAAATCCGTCCTGTAAAAAGAAATACGAAGTCCCGGCACTTTGTATGGAATGTCTATGGTCAGCTGGCATTCTGCACCTTCCAGACAAATCCGTCTTGTATGGAAAGCCTGCAGCCCTGGGAAGCAGGCGTGCTCAGCCCTAGAAGAAATCACAGGAAGTAATTAAACAGAGAAGGTCAGAGAAAGAGGAAGTGGTTGTGTTGTTTCTGATGCGAATAGCATTGTTGTTCCTGGGGACGCAGATGATGGTGTTTAAGTCTTCTGGAATGCGACTGCTTGGGGATTTGATTGTATTTAAATTGCAGCCCTTTCAGTTTATTCTTTCAGACAGCAATCTAGTTAGGAAATGAATTGCTTTTAGGTCTTATCAGAAATACCCACGTGCCTAAGCAGAAGTTTTAAGCGGGGAGTTGCTTATAGCTTGGCAAATTGCACCTAAATGAAATGAATGTCAAGACTATTAGAGGTTAATTTTAGGTGTCTGGAGTTCTCCTTAATTCTCCTGATTAAACACTTTAACATAATAGTTTCCTTAATTGGAATAATGATGGAATATTAGCATGCATATTAAACCATTTACCCAAATTTGAATAGGGTTAAAATGCAAATTATCCATCACTTGTCAGTGCTTACTCTTCAGAGATGATTCCTGGTGAGAGATGGGGAAAAGACTGGAATGTGAATTGGGATGGGGCTTTCCACTGGAAGGCAGCATTGCTTGGAAAGCCAAGAATAGATCAGGGGCCTAAAGTAAGAGACCCTTTGTTCCCCCAAAACAGTGGGTACTAAAAAATACCCCACTGCTTATGATAGTAAAACTACAACATGGAGGCAGATGCAGTGGGAAATCCAAAATGAGCTAATGACCCTCTGGTTGTGTCTTACATTAGCCGGTCATATTTTTCTTTGATGGGAAGGTGATGGGAGACTAACCTCCCCTTGCCCTAGCATTTAGATACCTCATCTGAAAGTCTTTTTTTTTTTTTTCTTTTTCCATCTGAAAGTCTTGATCTGATGTCACCACCCAGCAGTTAAACCAGTGGCTGAGATCCTATAAGCACTCCCAAGTGTCTGTACTGAACACATAATGTCACCTTTTTGTATCTATTACTCTATTTCAATGTATGTAGCCACATTTAAAAAAAATTATTTATTCTTGAGAGACACACACATAGAGGCAGAGACCTAGACAGAGGGAGAGGCAGGCTCCTTGTAGGGAGCCCGATGTGGGACTCGATGCCAGGACCCGAGATCACATCCTGAGCTGAAGGCAGGTGCTCAACTGCTGAGCCACCCAGGCGTCCCTGTGGCCACATTTCTAAAATAACAGTCATGACCTCATTAAAAATTCGTGGTGGATATTTGTGTATTTTTCTCAACTCACGGTTATTAACAAACACAGCTGTAATCCCTGGGGAGGGGAGCCGGTCCCCGAGTTTTCTCCGTATGAGTCTTTTTTACTTAGAAACTTGGGAATCCCTGCGGCCCTCGTTCTGGATGTGAGAACTTAGTGAGTGTGGTCATCTTGGGGGAGGCGTGCAGACGAGGGTGCGGCCCTACTCCCAGGGCGGATGGGTTGGAAGGTCTGAGAAAAGTAGGGGCCAAGTTTAGTTGGAGAAGGTTGAGGAGAAGTTGAAAATGATGAGGACACGTCCCTTAGAGACTCGGCAGGTGTTGGGTCTTCTGAGTAAGGGAGGGAGCGCTGGGGGCGTGAGTCTTCCCTGTCTCCAGTGGTCGCCTGCGGGCCGCCGCGGGCAGCTGTCCAGTCCCTGTGCTGGGGATAGCGGCAGCGTGGCCGGCTCTGGGGTCGGGAAACCCAGGTTCCCGGTCCTTCCTTGCCACGGGCCTCCTACGCAACCCAGGCTGTCGGGTTTCTCCGGACTCTGCTTTCTCATCTCTCAGATAAAGGGGTTGAATAACCTAAAACACTACCGAAGGACTCTTCTAGTTCCAAATATTGCAGGGAGAGTTAATGTCAAAGGAAATGTGTTCCTGTTTATTTATAAGCATAATAGTCTGTTTTTGTTTTAATCGCAGCACAACTGACGCTCAAGGTCTCGTTAGTTTCAGGTACACGACACAGTGGCTCAACGGCCCGTGCCTCGTGCTGCGCGCACCACACGTGTAGCTACCATCTGTCACCGCTCGATGCCATTACGGCGCCATTGTCTGTCTTCCCTGTGCTGTACCTACCTCTCATCTCTGTGACTCACTCGTTCTGCAGCTGGGAGCGTGTACCCCCCACGCCCCTTCCCCACCTCCCCATTTCTCCCACGCCACCCCTCCGACAACCACCATTTTGTTCTCTGTGTTATGGGTCTGTTTCTACTTTGCTTACTTTGTTGTTTTTTTAGATTCCACGTATAAGTGAAATCATTTGCTATTTGACTTATTTCACTTAGCATAATACCCTCTCGCTCTGTCCATTTCGTTGCAAATGGCAAAATCTCCTTCCTTTTTATGACTAATATATTCCATGGTGTGTATATGTGCGTGTGTGTGTGTGTGTGTGTGTACTACATCATCTTTATCCATTCATCTGTCTTTTTGGAAAAGATTTTGTTTATTTATTTGAGAGTGAACGGGAGAGCACAAATGGGGTGAGGGGCAGAGGGGGAAACAGACTCCCCACTGTGAGCAGGGAGCCCGACTCGGCTTGATCTTGGGACTCCTGGATTATGATCCAAGTGGAAGGCAGATGCCCGACTGACTGAGCCACCCCTGCACCCCACCCATTCATCTCTTGATGAACACTTGAGTGGCTTCCATATCTATTGAAAATAATACTACAATGAATATAGGACTGTATATATTTTTTTGAATTAGAGCTTTGTTTTCTTTGGGTAAATGCCCAGGAGTAGAATTATTAGATTCTATGGCATTTCTGTTTTTACTTTTTGTGAGGAGCCTCTATACTGTTTTCTACAATGATTGTATCAATTTCCATTCCCACCAACAATGTAGGAGTCTTCCTTTTTTTCCCACATCCTTACCATTATTTGTTATTTCTTGTTTTTTTTTATTATTATTATTTAATTATTTGACAGCTCCAGAGAGCACAAGTTGGGAGAACAGCAGAGGGAGAAGCAGGCTTCCCACTGAGCAGGGAACCAGATGCAGGGCTTGATCCCAGGACCCTGGGACCATGACCTGAGCCAAAAGCAGACACTTAACCGGCTGAGCCACCCAGGCGCCCCAGTTTCTTGTCTTTCTGATGCTAGCCATTCTGACAGGTGTAAGGTGGTAACTTCTTGTGGTTTTAACTTGCCTGCTGATTAGTGATGTTGAACATCTTTTCATGTGTCTGTTGGCATGATACTCTTTTTTTAAAACATAAAAATACAAAGCAGAAATTAAAACACTTTTTGCTGCTCCAGTCAGGGAAGCCTTCACTTTCAGTAGGTTGGGTCTTGAATTTTATTTTTTTATTTTATTTTTTTTTTTGGGTCTTGAATTTTAGAGGACTCAGATAAGGATGGTGGCCCTAATGGGGAGGCACAGGACAAGCCACATAGGGAGGAAGTGTCTGTCTCTTTTTCGAAGGATTTCTTCCACAGGCAGGAAACTCCTCTAGGCTTATGCCAGGGGAGCTCAGAGAAAGAGGTGATTGAGTTGGCTGAGGCTAGCTTTGGGAGGCTGTTGAGTGCCAGGCTCACAAAGCAAGTATTTGGACATTTGTTCTTAGGTAGGACAGAGCTGTTCAAGGTTTTTATTTTATTTTATTTTATTTTATTTTTATTTTTATTTTATTAAGATTTTATTTATTTATTCATGAGAGACAGAGAGAGAGAGGGGCAGAGACACAGGCAGAGGGAGAAACAGGCTCCATGCAGGGAGCCCGATGTAGGACTCGATCCCGGGACTCTAGGATTACGCCCTGGGCCGAAGGCAGGCACTAAACCAATGAGCCACCCAGGGATCCCCAAAATCGCTTTTGTGCCTCCCCGTTGGGGAATCAAACCCCAGTCTCTCGCGTGACAGGTGGGGATACTCACCAACAAGGAACTGCGCTGTTCAAGGTTTTGAAGCAAAGAGGTGCTGATGTGATATGTGGGCAAATGCAAAGTTGAACTAGTCAGAGGGTGCAGGCTAGGCTGGAGTCAAGGAGGCCGCTAATAATTGTTTCTCTGTCATACAGGGGCAGGACTCTTCTCTCTGGCCTTACTTAAATGCAGTAGGCATTGCTGTAAAAAGCTTTGTTTCTAGGAGGGTGTTGTTATGCTTATTGGAAGATCAAGTGCGCCATGGAATTCAGAACAAAATTAACTAACTTTGTAGATCAAACTTGCAACTTGGGAATAACCCCAGTGAATGTTGTTTATGTTTGTTTTTAGTATTGTTACTTCGGTGGAAACACAGCACTCACATCTGTTGAAATTGCCCCTGTGCAGTGCAGGATGCATTGCCCTTCCTCAGTAGAGTGAAATAGTTGCAATTAGACCATAAAAGTATAGAACTGGAGAGGATCTTGGGAACCTGCCATTTCAGCTCCTTTCTTTTATACATAAATTGCACTTTGGGGAGGTCAAATGAGTATCCTGGGGTCACACAGCTAGTCAGTGGTTTGGGATAGGTCAGTGAGGACATGTCATCTGGCCTTGGTCCCAGTCCTGTTTTGGGCAATATGTTAAACATTCATTACAATTCCTGTCCTTGAGGTGTGGAACCCTTGGGTGGCAGGATAGAGATGGTGGGAAACAATCACTTTGGGTTAACGTGGTCCACGTAGACGGTGAACCGTCAACATTGAACAGATTGCTAACCATGGTCGGCTCTCGTGCAGTAGGTTGCAACAGGTGAGCTTGCCCAGTGCTGTCCCTGTGTGGCTCACCTGCAGACGGCAGGTAGGGGTCCTGAGGTATGGCTTCCCTGTGTTGTGTTTCGGGGACAAAAGGGTTGGGAGTGGAGCAGAGGAGGGTCTCTTTCAGCTTGCCATTCTGGGAGACAGGAGATGAGCCCTTAGGTGAAAAGTTGAAATATATGTGATGTTCCAAGGTTTTTGCACCTGGGCACCGGCAAAAAAAGTTTTGAAACATTACCTCTGCCCGTTCTTCCTCCCCAGCTCCAGTGGCCTCTGTTCTCCCCATGTGTTTGCTTTTGATGCTAACTGCCAAGGCAGTGTGGTCATAGACAGCAGGAAGTCATATTTGATGTGCAGGTCTCGTGGGGTGGGGGTAGGTGGATGCCAGGATGGGAAGGGTGGCGGTTTTGGCACATCCGTGTGAGAACACTGCACGCTTCTAAGCCAGCAGGTGCTGTTGCCACTAAAGAGGGAAGGGAAGAGTTGACCACCTGGTCATGTAAGAGCATTTTTTATGGTAGTGCTTTTTACTTGAGGTTGTTCTAAGGTCACTGCCCCATAGGTTGAACCCAGATAAAGTTGGGATTATCCTCTGGATCAGACACAGCGAGGGTTGTAGCCAAGGGCTTGAGGAAGAATGAAAATAATCTCCAAAGCAAGACCCTATCCCCAAAAGCCTGAGGTCCAGCAGGGAGTCTGGGAGGCCATAGTGGGATTTGAGCCATTTCCTAGTCCTGCTGTGAAATGGTGCTCTTCAGTCAGGACTCCCCCTGGGGTGAGGAGATTGACTCTCCTCAGGGTAGGGTAGGAAACTGGTATTTTTAACACTTTCTTTCTCTTGGGCTTCTATCCACCCGGGACGGTGGATAAAAAAAAGGGACCTTTTTTTCTTCTTGTGCATCCCCATCAGCTGGGCATTCTTCTCACTCATAAAGGAAAAGGGTCCCTTGTGAGCCCGAAGATCCCACTGTGGAGTTTCAGGCTCCTAGTTCCAGGGTTTCTGGATCCTCGAAGTGATGCGGATCATTCAGGTGTAAATGATGGCTCCCCCTTCCACATTCCTCTTACTCCACAAGGAGCTGAGCACAGCATTGGCCAGGAGAAAGAGACAGGTGTGGTGCACCCAGCACCCCTGGCATGCAACCTGAAACAGACCCCTCCCCACAAGGGTCCTAACTAGGACGATGTATCAGCATTAATAAGAGGCCCCAAGGTGGAGCCTATCTGGGGTTGTGGTTTGGGATGCTGTTTAGGACACAGTACCCTTCCTGCTTCCCAGTCTTAACCTTTCTCATCCCTAGATGAATTGAATTAGAACTTCACCTCCGCTCTGTGTGTCGTTATTAAAGTAACTCTGGGAGATTCTGATGTGCCTTAGACCGATCAGTATTTGGAAGAGGAGAACTAGAGAATGCCCGGCCAAACCTAGAGGTTATAACCAACCAAGATGGCACCAACTAGGGAAAATGGGCTCTTTTTAAAACTCCTGGGTGACAGATGTTAACGAGATTCGTTGTGGCGATCGTTTCGCAGCATATACAAATATCGAATCATGTCACAGCTAGGGTCACCTGAAATAACATGATGTTAGATGTCAGATCTCAAAAAAAAAAAAAAAAAAAGACACCCCCTCCTCCCTACACCTCCCGAGTCTGTCACCACCATTAATTCATTAATTTATCCTGAGGAGCCTGCCCTTTCAGAGGGTGTTCAGAAGGCAGTGCACCTCCACATGTCTATGAAGGGAAATGTTCTGATAAGTGTCCCTCCTCCTTTTCCTGCCCTTCCCTCTTGGTTCCATCTCATTTGAGTTGGATAACAAATAATTGCTAAGGGAGGAAGATACCAAATTGACATTACAATGTGAAGTGAGAGTATAAGAGACAAAAAATAAATTCAGTTATTGATCCAAGAGATGTCTTATTTAATTAAAAAAAAAAAAACTAGGGATCCCTGGGTGGTGCAGCGGTTTGGCGCCTGCCTTTGGCCCAGGGCGCGATCCTGGAGACCCGGGATCAAATCCCACATCGGGCTTCCGGTGCATGGAGCCTGCTTCTCCCTCCGCCTGTGTCTCTGCCTCTCTCTCTCTCTCTGTGACTATCATAAATAAATAAAAAATTAAAAAAATTATAAAAAAAAAAAACAAAACAAAAACTAAAGCATATGAAGAAATCACCTAAAACTGTCCAAAATTATGACTGTTTTTTAAAATTATTATTTTTAAAAAAGGTTTTGCTAAAACTTTGAAAGCACTATTAACTTGGTGATGTAACACAGATGCCTGTAGGATACACATTTCTATTTTAATGGTTAAAGTAGTAAATATAGGTTTTGTTTTGTTTTCTTTACTGGAGTGGAACCAGTTCTCTTGCAGGAAACAAGAATAGTTCTTGCATTTGATTTTTGACAAACCTTTGTTAAGGCAAGACTGGTATTTGCTCGAATTTAAAGGAAAACAGTTATAAAATCATATGCTTTTACCTAGAAATGAAAATACACTGACTTAAAACAGATGTCTCTAACAAAAACTGATGCCAGGTTTTAAGATTGTAGCTTGTCACCCAGAAGTAGGAGAAAATGGGACACGGTCTTGTGCAACAGCGTAAATGTACTTAATGCCACTGAGCCATACACTTAAAAACAGTTAAAATGGTAAATTGTATGTTTTGTCTGTTTTGCCACAATTAAAAAAAAAAAATCAAGCCAAAAAAATGGGACTGAAGTCATGTAATGACTTAATAAGAACTCCAGAAAAATGGCAGTTTGAGCACAAATGTCTGGGCCTGTGCGCCCTCAGACTCTGAACCTCCCATTGAGAATCCTCATGTGTAGATTTCTAGTTTCCTTTCAGCCCCTAAATCTCCTACACCCCCCTTCTGCTCCTCCCCTCCAGAAAAGCTCCCTGCACAGAAACGGTCAGTCGAGGCAGATGCACTTGAGATGCCTCCGGTGGCACTTAGCCCTGCAGCTCCTAAAGGTTCCCGCGGCTCACTCCGTGTGTGTGTCTCTTGACAAGGGGTTGGGACCTCCGAGAAAACGCTCAAGGTCCAAACAGCTTTGTGGGAGCGCTACCACCAGCACTGGTCTTGATTGATTTTGGGGTGGCGAGGCGATGAGCCCCTCCCTGCCAGGGAGATCAGGGTTGAGGGTCAACTCGTGCAGTAGTGACCAACCCACGTGGCCCTGGGCAAGCACTGCACATCCAGAGAGCCTCCTCCGTGGCTCTCAGGTAGAACAAGAATGTGGACTCGGATGTTGTGACAACCATGTGGGGTGATGATGCAGAAACGTGCACTAACACACACACACACACACACACACACACACGTGTAAAATCCACACAAGTAAGGCCACCCCTCTTCCTTTCCCCTATTTGGAGACGAGCAGATTGCAACTGGCCGCTGAAATCAAGCTTGTGAGAACGAATGTGTGCTGTAGCGCCTGGCTGTGAGAAAACAACTTGCTCTTTAAAAATGTCAGGCCCCTTTTTTGGTGTTTTTGAAACTTGATGTTTCTTTAAGTAGTTTTACTAGTAGCACATTGGCATCAGTTGGATTGTTGGCGTTGCCGAGGTGGTGTACCCCTCAAGCGGGAATATCGGCGACTTTTTATATAGATTTCATGAGTTTTTCAATAAACTACACACCAGCTCTTACCCACAAGTACTCATTCTTGATTGTTGAAAATTTATACTCATTCATAAACTGTTTATAGATTTGACACTTACTGGCCTTGGGAATACTTAAGTCACCACATCACCACATTCGATACTTAATTTGGTAATCTCTGTGTCCACCAGAAAAAAAACAAATGTTATAATGAGCTGCTGTGATAAGCGTTTGGGGATAGGGCTATTCATGGTCGAGGGCAAGGTTGTCCATATGAAAGCACCCCCCCCCCCGCCCCCCGCCTCCCCCTCTCAGGATGGGAACATGGGAGCTCAGGGAGCTGAGAAGTATGCCCTGTTCTACGAGGCTGGATGGCCCTTCGGTTTCTACTGGGACACTTCGGTGATAAGGAGCCCACGTGCCCGGTGACTTGGGCACGCAGCTCTGATTGTCGGCAGGCTCTTCTATGGAACCACTGTCCTCCGCGGCAGCAACACCCAGCCCTCTTGTTCTGGCCGTCCTGCTGCTACATGAAGGCTTGGCTCCCCTCTGCTGGCCCCGCGGCATCCCCGTCTCCTTATCAGTGTTCAGGTTCAACTATCTCTCGTAGAAAACCGGGGCCCGGAATTGGAGGCGCTTTTCCAGATGCAACAGACTCTTAGATGTTGTGATACTTGCCTCTCTTTGTGCAGTCTGGGGTGGGCTGGGGGCCACGGGTCAGGATAAAGACGCCTGGCTGTTGGCATCGAAAATGCATGCTGCTCGTGCTGAGCCTGCACCCTTGAATTTTCTTTGAATGGACATACTGGTCGCCTTCAGTTGCTGTGGGCTTTAGAGGGGTACAACTCTCTGTCCGGGACAGGGCGAAAAGGAGGCCCTCCTAGTGCCAGCTGAGCACTTAGGTATCCTGTGGCTCTTGGTGTGCTGGGCACTGATGGGGGATGGGCATTCCCTCCTTTCCCAAAAAAACTCTCCGTTTGCAGATGAAGTACTCTAGTCTTGATTCCCTGGATGGCATTCTTTGGCTGGGGTGCAGAAGGACAGGCAAGAAGGGGAGCGAGCTGCCTACAGCATCGAAATTGGTGTTTCTCAAAGCTAGTCCTGGGCCACCTACTCAGTCAGTAGTCCGGAAGGCTTGTTAAAAATATGCGTGTCTGCAACCCACCCAGACGTCCTGGATCAGCCTCTCTGGGGTGTGGCCCAGGGAATCTGCATCTTTCAAAAGCTCTCCTAGGTGATTCCTCTGACTACGAGCCAGGAGATTTACTTCCTAGATTGTAATTATACATCCTTGATGTTCGTTTTCCTAATTGTCCAGCTACTGAGTACTCAGGAGTCTTAAAGGCCACCTTTGAGCCTCACTCCAGCCACCCAGTGCTTTTAATAGTTCCTGAGTATGTGTTTACACAATCTGCATTTTATGAAGTCCATAAAGACATATTTACCCAACAAGTCACCAGCGCTCCAAAGGTCAGTTTTCCTCGACTTGTATGAATGGTTCTTAACTCAAAGTCAATTAACACCAAGATAGACGCCAATTAAGGCAAGGAAGTGAGCTGTTGGGGCCAACATTCCATCTCTAACTTCTGTCCCCTGTTGTAGCCGAGTTTTACAAGTCCCTTCACGCCAGTTACTTCACGTAACCTGTACGTGTGTGGCCAGTCACGGCATACAGGTAAACGTGCCGTTTGTCGTGTCATCATGGGGGAGTGCTGTTTAAAAGCATATAATTTAAGTGACTATGAAATGATGCCATGTTAGCACTTTTGCAGCTGCCCGAATCGCCCTCCCCATCGCAGGGGCCATCACCGGCCTGCTGGGGGAGGCTGGCCGGGCCGCCTGGGCTCCTGCACTCTTGCTCTCAGCGGTGGAAGGAGTCTCACCTGGGCCTCTACAGAGAGTAACTCCTCAAAAGAATCGCAGAAGATGAGATCATGTGGGTCACATGCTCAGCATAGTGCCTGATACGGGGAAAGCAATCGGTTTGGAAATGGGTATGTCCTGCAGCAGCTACTGCCGCTGGTGCAGCCCTTTAAGTTAGCAGCTGCGGTAGGTTGGGAGCCTCAGTTGGTAGGTTCCCCCCAGGGAAGGTGCAGGCCCTCCTCGGTGGACGGGACCCCGTCCAGACACCAGCTGGGCACCCCACGCTGACGACCACCATTCCTCGAAGGAAAGGTATGGAAGTGCAGCAGGCTCCTTCTGGTTTCACCAGGGACTCTGCGTGACATCTTTCCACCTGCCTTAACTATAAAAGCCCCATCCTTAGGAGAAAAAAAGCTAGGTCCTCTTTTGAGTTGACTTGGGAACCATTTTTAGTTAGGTTAAACACTGAGATTGAGTGGGGAGGCACCTGGGTGGCTCGGTGGTTGAGCATCTGTCTGCCTTCTGCTCACCGGGGTCCTGGGATCAAGTACCACATTGAGCCCCGCGCAGGGAGCCTGCTTCTCTCCCTCTGCCTGTGTCTTTGCCTCTCTTGTGAATAAATAAATAAAATCTTTACAAAACCCAAAACTGGGATGGGGAGTGCAAACAGTGATGTGAAAGAGCCTCTGCCAGAGAAGGGACCATCAGATGCCAGGAGCACACTGAGGGCCCCAGTGTGGGCAGGGAGGAGGGACCGCCAAGTGTAGGCTACTTGTAGATTTTCGGGCATCAGCATAGGAGTTAAAATTCCGCCTCCCCCCTGTATTTAAAATTATTAGTCTTCATCAGGAAACAACATTCCCATTACTAGAAGTGAGGCTATTTTTTTTTTTTTTTTTAAGATTTTCTGGGTGTTTTTTTTTTTTTTTTTTTAAGATTTTTCTTTTTAATTAGAGAAAGAAATAGTGAGAGAGAGCAGAGAGCAGAGCAGGATGGGGAGGCGGAGAAAGAGAAGCAGGCTCCCTGCTTCTGACTCCCCTGGGGGTGGGGAGTTCCATCTGGGACACTGGGATCATGACCCAGCCGAAGGCAGGTGCTTCACCGGCTGAGCCACCCAGGTGCCCCTGGGCTGCTTTAAATATCAGTTGAAATGATGTACGCACATAAGTTGATGGGTCCCCGAAGAGGTGCTCTGTTATGGCCATCCCTGAATTTTGAGGTAGCCACTGTGTATTTTGGAGGGTGGAGCTGAAAAAGATAAGGGTGATGAAAGCCAATATTAGGGCAACGTTTGTGGGCCAAAAGAATATTTTTAAAAATCTGACCAGTTCCTGGGCCCCGGGCCTTGCATCCTGTACACAAGCATTGGAGGGGGGCTCTGGTTCTGGTCAGTTTGCTTGGAGCTCTGTGACCGGTTCAGGGAAGCGCCTTGGCCTCAGTCTCCCCCTCAGAGGTGGGGGGGGGTTCAGATTCTGACTGCCCCTCATATTGCATTTTTTATCTTCCCAAACTTGGGCACCTTCGTCTCTTAAACGGTATTAATGAAACGAGGCTTGTGAGGGTTCCATGAGACACAGCCCGTGACGGTGTCTGCTGTGGCGTCTGGCACATCCGAGGTGCCTACTACGGAGTGTGACTGGCATCTAGAAAGCAGTTTCGTCTTGGTGAGGGGGCCTGAGGGCTGAACAAAAGGGAAGGATCATGCCGCTCGCTGGGATAAGCAGCTCAGAAGGCTCCGGCAAGAAAGGAGAGGGGCCCCCACGACGGGTTTTGTGAGCAACTATCCAACTCTCCCTGGCGCTGAAAGCAGACTGCTCAATCCTGTGTAAGCCAAGCGAGTGGACGTGGGGGATCTAGGACTCCTCATCTATCTGGTTCATTGAATGCGGACAGTCTCCTAGGCTGTGCCAAGGATTTGTGACCGTGCAGGGTTCCAGAGGGGACTCCCGGCAGAGACACAGGAAAGAGGAAGAAAGGGGGCACGGCCTGGGTTGGTGGCATTTGGGGAGTTACCCTCCATACACGGGTCAGGTCATCAACATTTTGATGACTTTTTTTCCCCTTCTGTCCCTTTAGTCCTCTGGCTTCCTTGCCCGGCTTTCCATTTTTTATTGTTTGTTCCGGAAAGGAAAAGGACTACTAGAGCATCGCACGCTCTTAGAAGAGTAGTATTTTAAGACGCCCCCAAGAGCCAAAGGGAGAAGTATCCTCGAAATGGAGTTCTGGGGTGACCCGTGCCCCCCAGGTGAAGCATGAGTGGGGATACGGTGTCTTCAGACACTGTGCAAAGGCAGGTGGGTCCACCAGCCAGAGAGAATAAATACAAGCTGATATTTTGATTTTGATTTAAGCAAGCCAAGAGAGGCAAAGACACAGGCAGAGGGAGAGAGACACCAAAATCTAGATTTGCAAAAAAAAGCACATGAATGCGGGTGTGTGACAGTTCCTGCACACCAAGATTCAGCATAAAATCGCTTTAAATAGGCAGCACCCCCACCCCCAACCTTGAGCTGAGAGGGACTTTGCTATGTATCCACCTCTTTGATTTACCAGCAGTTCCTTGCATCTGTGGCCACGTAGCAGTGGATTTGAGCCCCCTCCCACGACATCTTTACTTGAGGAGGATCATTTAAATGGCCCTAAGATGATCATTTGATGGGTTTTCCTTGAATTCAGGCATAGGTATTAATCATACCCCTCCACACACACGCACACAGATGTGCAGCCATCTCAAGTTTCTGCTACGAACTTGTGATTTGTGAGTTTTCTCATTGTTAGCTCACAGTGGCTGTGAGGTCAGAGACTTTCCATCGTGGGACTTTGAGCTGTGAATAAAGGAGCTGAGTGTCTCATTTGGGAAAGAGGCTAAACTTTCCACTGCCCCAAGTAGTGTCCAGTGACTTGGACCAGAAACCCGCGTGAGCTGCCCAGGGCTTGGCTGGAGAGCCCTGCCTCTCACTTGTGGGTCTGAGCGCTCAGGAAGGTGGATCTTATCTCTAAGGAAGTGGTGGCTCCCTTTATCAGGCCATTCTGGCGGAACAGGTTTGCTCCCAACAAAGGGGAGTTTGATGTTAACTATTTCTGGCCTGTCTCTTACCTGCAGCAAGGAGGGCTGATTCGCCTAGCCAAAAAAAAAAAAAAAAAAAAAAGTGAAATAACAGAGTCTGAAGTGTGTGTTGCTACCTGCCCTAACCTTCCATCCCCCCTCTGCAAGTCCTCTCCAGAGATTTAAAAAGTCAGGACCTTTCCAGGTGCGGTTCAGAGCTTAACGATGAGCTTCATTTCCACAATGCTGGAGGCCCGTCACGGCCTCTCTGAAAGCTCCTTGCGTCTTGGAAACAGCTGGGTGCACAGACAGGAGGAGACAGAACACTGGGTCCCTCCGAGCAAAACGAGACTCTTTGATGGAAGGAGGAAGGGAGCACGTGGCTCGTGTTGCTGTTTTTATCATTTCAGTGTATTATTCTTGACCACCACGAAGAGTGAACTATAAGGAGGGTGTTGGAGGATGAGAGAGTGTGTGGGTGTAGGTTTGGGTGGAGAGGACTAGGAAATCCTGTTTTCTCACATTTTCTCTAGGGGTACAAGTTCGGTTTTTCCTGCCTCTGGGATGGTGTTTGTGGCTCTGGCATCCTGCCCCAAGCTGAGGTGCTTGCTCCTGTGACTCACGGGGCAGCATTAGCAGCTCCAAGGAGTATCCCTCAACAACCTCTGCAGGAAGCAGCATGTTGCTACAGAGGAGTATCCTGAGGCTTGGGGGTTAAACCCAGTGGTGAGAGAGTGTGGTTGGGCCTGCTTGTTTTCCCTTCCCACGGGGATCATCCACATGAGCGCCTTGGAGAAAGGGTTGTGGGTGTGCTGTCCATGGCAGGGGGTCAGCTGGGGGGATTCGGTTGGATATTCGGAAGAGTTCCCGAAGGGAAAGGGCAACAGTCACTCAGCAAAGAGGTCCTGGGTCTCCTCAGACAGGAGTGCTCTGGGGGGGAGGGGGAGGAGGAGGAGGAGGGTGGATGAGCCTGAGGACTTGTGGCGGAGCTCAGATGTAGCTGCTTAAATTAGTTCAAAGTGAGAAATGTAATTACTATACTTGCTCCAACCAAATGTCTGAACATTGTTATAAAATGAGGTGTAATCACAGAAAAGAAGATTGCAGTGCGGCATTACTCCCACAAAATAGTCTTTTGTGTTCTCAGGAGCCCCGTGGTGCTGATTAATCTTTTGGGGGGTGGGTGCTGAAGTCCCATTGAGTTCAGGTGTGTGTATTGGACGCACTTGGGAGGGAGGGGAGCATTTTCGCCCTGCTGGTTTGGACATCACTCACAGTTGGAATGTGTGACGGGTTTGTGATGAAGGAAAAAAAGAATCACCATTAAACATCTTAGTGGTTGAGGATCCCCGGGTGGCTCAGTGGTTTAGTGCCGCCTTGGCCCAGGGTGTGATCCTGGAGTCCTGGGATCGAGTCCCACATCAGGCTCCCTGCATGGAGCCTTCTTCTCCCTCTGCCTGTGTCTATTCCTCTCTTCTCTGTGTCTCTCATGAATAAGTAGATAAAATCTTAAAAAAAAATTTTTAGTGGAATATTTGAGGCCAGATCTAAGCAAGAGGAAGAACCAAGGCATATGTGTGGCAAGGAACCCTCATTTACTGATACTTGAATGATAAAGGGAAAGATGCAGTAGGTATTGGGGTGGTTCCCTAGATCCATGTTTTGTCCACGGAGCTGAAAGTGCTGTAAGCAGGAGAACAGAGCCCTGATTTGGCCCTTGGTTAGCCACGTGACCTAGAGAAGCTGCTGACTCCAAGCCTTTAAGTTTCTTTTCCGGAAAATGGGCTGATATATGCACAGTTACAAGTGACAGCTGGCACTGAAGAAAGCACGAAGGCTAAAGATTAGCAGGCTGCCATTATCGTAATCTAATCATGTTTATGACCTCGTGTTTAAGTCACACGTGTAACCAAGGAAAGTGGAGAACGCACAGAAAAGGGCCAGGATCTGTTAGGGAGCGTGCCTGGACCTACACGAGGTGGGTCCAACTGAGGTTTCTCCGGCCAGTTGCTGGGTAAGGAGGGATGCGTTGGGCAGGAGGAAAGGCTGATGTCCAAGCTGGGGAGGGAGGTGGTGCGTGGGATGACTGGGCTGTGTGCATTTATAAGGAGTGGACACGCGGTTTTGTAGATCTGAAAACCTGTACTCTTTGTCTGATAAGTGGCTTCTCTGTGGTCTTGGGTCCCAAACTTGGGTCTGTTGACCCTCCAGCTCTCAGAGACCCCGGGGTCCACTCTGTGCACAGTAGGGTCTAGTTCTGGGGGGTCAGGGCAGTTTACCTGGTTTGTTCATTGTGCGCGGTACCTGGCATGCTAGGAGCCCGGCAGGATCTGCTGAATGAGCGAATGGGGATATAGTATGAATGAGTGTCTGCGTGAAATCATGTGTGCTCCTTGAGGAAACTCCCCGAGAAAGTCGGCATTACTGAGACCGTTTAGCCATCCAGTAAGGAGAGGAGAAAGACTTTTAAAACATTCGGTTTGGTCACGAACACGTGGTATAAACTTGTTTTTATACCTACTTACCATGCAGTTTATTAATATACTTAATATATGTGATTCATTTTGCGAGTATATTTGATTACAGACTTTTAACTTCATTTGACAGGGTTGCCTGCCTACACACAATCCTTAAAACAATGAAGGGGAACACGAGTAACGTGAACGTCCCTTTTTCAGAAACTGATTATGCTGCTGCTGCTGAGGCCGTGTTGAAATATTCTGTTCACCTGGTGATCACGGTGCTGAACCAGCGCCAGGACGCCCAGGCCTCCTAGCCCGGGCTTTGCTGTGTGTGTGCATCACCCATGGGTTTGGCTAAGCTTTGGGCTCCCAGGCAGCAGGTCTGGGGTGGAGGGGCTCAGACCCTGCATTTCTAGTAACTTTCCTGATACTGCTCCTGCTGCTTTCTTGGGACCATACTTGGAGTGGCGAGATTTGAATTTTCTTTAGTATTTTGAGGTTTTTCTTTGTGTTCTAAAGATGTCTACATACGTCATTCTACATGTTGACTCTTCTATACCTAGTCTCTTCTGGAAATCGCTGTTTCCTGAGGAGGGCTGCTTGGTTTGTGCATGGTTAATATGGCACTGCCTAGCATCGCTGCTCCTAGAAGCTTGGACATTGCAAGATTCCCTGTAGACCTTTAGTGAAGTCTGGTGCTTTACATTTGGCTTTTGGGAATGTGTTTGGGCTTTTGGATGTAAATCAAATGTTACTTTTTGCAGTGTTGGCAAAAGGTATGGGCTGTGCCAGTAAAATCCTCGGGCAGAAGCATAAAATGCCCTAAACATGGTAGATTCATTTCTCTTTCTCAGTTTGACCCTATGGGCTCATCGTTGTCTGACCTTTTTTGGTTAGTACTGAATCACACTTTTCTGGGAGTCTCGAAAACAAAAACCTTAATTACAATTCTTTGCGTGTCTGTGCCATGCCTGTTGATTTTAATAATTTTGAGTTTTTAGAGAATTTCTTCAGATGCAGCTACTTTGTGGGAGTCCATTTCTCTAAATCGGGCAACAATATCGGTGTGAGCTTAACTTCCAGTTTATCTTAACGAGGCTGTGATTGCATAGTGAGCTATGATAGGAATTACTGTTCATTCACTAATTAAGGCTTTACCCACTTCAGTGCTGGGACACCCCAGGGGTCAAACCTGCCCCCTTGTCCTTTTTCCCCTCTGCAGGCTTGCCTGAATGGTATATCTAGTCCCATGGCTTTGCGTACTGTCTGGGTGCAGATGATGCACAGGTTGATCCCTCCAGGCTGGCCCTTCCAGAATTCCAGATTTGTCTAAGTATCGCCACATGGATGTCTAGCATGCATCTAAACTCAAATGTCTGAAACAACTTCTGATCCCCAGAAAGTGGGCAGCCCACTCACCCAACCTTCCCTGTCTTGACAAATGACACCGGCATTCCCTCAGTGGTCCAGATCCCAAATGTCATGGTATCTTTGATCCCCTCTCCTGTACTGCCTGTTTGCATCAAATCCATCCAACAGACTGGTTGTTCCTTCATGACAAAATAAAGTTGCTCCCTGTACCTCTTTGCAGCTGTCTCCCTTGGTCAGGCTGCACGATCTTCCCCCTGAAGCACTGCTGGAGCCCTCTGGCACTCTGCCTCCCTCTTGCCCCTGTATAATACGTTTTCTGCAGGGTAGTCAAGTGATGTTTACAGAAACCATATTGTTTCATGTCTCTTGTTCCCTGGGAACTTCTGACTTGCTTTACTTAATCCCTGGATTCTTGTGTCGACCTGGATCGATCATTGTCCTCCCCGGCACCATTCTTGTGGAAGCCAGGCCAGCTCTTTTCTTGTCTCAGGGTCTTGGTGTTGGCCATTCCTTCTGACTAAATGCTGTTCCTCCTGCTCTTCCCATCACTGGCTCCTTCATAATTGTATCTGAGTTTAAATACCACTCCCCTGGGATGCCTTTCCTGACCCTGGTCACCGTGTAACATCACCCAGTTTTAAATCTGTGTGGGATTTAATCATTGTCTGTTGAGTTATATGTTCATGGTCTATCTCTCCATCCATCTTTGTCTTTGCTCTAGTGCATGGTATTACTTACTAGAAAGTACCTGAATATGGTAGAATCTTTAAGTATTTGTTGCCTAAATGAATGACTTTGTCTTAAATGCAAAGAACTTTAGAGTTCTACCAGCATTGGTGTTTACTACTGTTGGGGCAAAAAGTAAAAAAAATAAGGTAAACATAATTTCTAAAGGTTTTTTTGCTTTGTTTTGTTGTAGTATAAAGAAATTTCCATAGTATCAGAAAGTGAGGTTCTGCAGCTACAGGTCTGCATAAAGCACCCGACCCTCCTAGTGATGTCAGAGTTCTTAGGAAATGAGCGTGCCTTTAGAATTACCTTAAAAAAAAAAAAAAAAAAAAAAAAACGAACAGATGTTCTTATGTTTTAATCCTCAGAGTTGCAGTTAATAATCTGTGGGTGGTCTAAATGTTCGCATATATTGACCCACCGCTTTTGGCAAATACTTCTTGAGCTCTAGCTACTTGTAAGTCTTTATATTTGATGCCAGAAGGGGGGGAAAATGGTAGGAGACATGGTGACCGACCTTGTAATTCCACTTGTAAACATTTAGTTGTTGACTTCTGGTTGAACATAGTTAATTGAACAAGTGTATATATCTCTACTTCCTCCCAAAGCTCTAATAAAATGACATAAGGAATTAAAAAAACAGTATAAACCCAGAAACCTCCCAGAGAGATATCAGCCAAATTTTGCAAGATGGAATGCCACTGCGTGAATGCTGATTTAGCAGAGTGGAGAAAGCTGAAACCCAACTGCGTGCCTGGGTGGGTGGTGCAAGGTTGGGGGTGGGATAGATGGAAGTTTTTGCTACAGAATCCGAAAGGCAGGAATTCCAGATGCAGTCTGAACCAAAAAACAGGGAGTAGAAGAACGTTGCATCAGACAGAGTAAGGGAGAAAGAAAAAGGGAACACTGTGAAATCAAGGGACGAGGGTCCAACACAGGGCAGAAATGAAGAGAAGAGTCCCCGGCAATGCAGCTACACATTCAGGCCCTTAGAACCGTCCATCTAGATGCGGGAAGATGGTCCCAGAAGGGATGGCACTAAAGGTAGAAATGCTTTTGATTCCATCACAAGAATATTTTCCAGCTCTGGCCCAGTTTGCAGATGAAACAGTCCTTGATATATAGATATATAGAAAACTAAACACAAGGTGGCCATTTTTCATGTAGGAATAAAAAGTTACGGGACACCTGGGTGGCTCAGTGGTTGAGTGTCTGCCTTTGGCTCAGGTCGTGATCCCCGGCTCCTGGGATCTCATCCTGTGTTGGGCTCCCCACAGGGAGTCTGCTTTGCTCTGTGTGTGTTTCTCATGAATAAATAAATTCTTTTTTTAAAAAGTTGCAAAAATTTTAACTATCGAATTATACAAGTTCAGCTCTAAATATCTAATTATACCAGTGTATCACCAAATCTTGATTTAATGAAAATGTCCTATAACTATTCAAGAAGGCATGAAGAGGAGAATTGTGGAGGAACTCGGGCGATGGAAGAGTGCCAAACGTGAGAAAGCCAGTAGATAAGTGCTCACATTGATGTCACAAGGGTTGTGCTTTATTGGAAAGATATTCACACTTGTATCCTCTACCACTTTGGGCGTAGGCCTGTCAGGGGCTATTCATTTGGAGGAAGTGACATGTCTAAAGAAGTCTTACTAAGACTCCTGTCTTCAAGAAGTTGGCAGTCTAGGGGCACCTGGGTGGCTTAGTCAGTTGAGCATCTGCCTTTGACTGAGATCTTGATCCCGGGGGTCCTGGGATTGAGTCCTGCATTGGGCTCCCTGCTGGGCGGGGAGTCTGCTTCTCCCTCTCCCTCTGCCTGCCACTCCTCCCTCTGCTTGTGCTCACTTGCTCTCTCTCTCTCAATATGTATCAAATAAATAAATAAAATCTTGCAAAAAAAAAATTGACAATCTAGTTAGAAAGGTCAGAGTTGGGGCTCCTGGGTAGCTAAATCGTTGAGAGTCCAACTCTTGGTTTCAGCTCAGGTGGTGATCTCGGGTTGTGAAGTCAGGCTCTGTGCCCAGTACAGAGTCTGCTTGAGACTCTGCTCTTGCCCCACTCCCCCGCCCCACCCCCTACTCTTGTGCATAGGCTCTCTATCAAATAATAAATCTTTTTTTTTTTTTTTTTTTTTTTAAAGACCAGAGTCTGAATTAAATATAATTACAGGTTACCTTGTATTGGGAGCAAAGGGCCCAAAAAGGTGACAAAAAACCTTGGAATTTGATGGCGTAAAAAGGGGAGGTTATCTTGGTTTAGGCAGTTCAAAGAAACCTCACAGAAGAGAAAGGAATTGTATTTGCCTCGATGGGTCGGTAGGGTTTGGGTAAAAAGGAAAAGAGGTAGATCCAAGCCTACTGTGGTTGCCAATGAGAATAGTTAACCTTGCCATTTGTTCGTATGGTGGTTGTGAGGGCTGTGTGTCTTATTTGGCGTTGTAATTGGCTAATTTCTGGCAGGACCTGGATCATGTTCAGGATTCTCATCAGTGTTGGGGGTCCAGCCAGGTCACATAAGATCCTATAAGCCCGGTGAATGGGGGTGCCGGGATGCAACATGCATCTATTTCTCTATCAGAATTTTCCTACGTCTATTTCATTCAAAACAAAGAGAAAAGTCAAATCCTTTTCCTTTATTCTTTTCTGATGGCCATGACTGAATTTTTCTTGCATGAACGGTTCTTGTGTTCTTATTTAAAAGAAGAATTTGGCATATGGCAGACCTCTTCAAGCTATCTTTAGTTGGTTGTGGGGTGTAAGTGATTAAGAATGCAGCTGTACTTGCTACCAACACATGCTTTTAAGGAGCGAACTGCTAAAGCAGACAGGCCTGGTTAGAAGTTTAGAATAGCCTCTTGGGATCAAAGATCTAATTTTTCAAGTGCATGATAGTCAAGAGTCCCTCCCCTCAGGGCTGAAGCCTTGAGGGCTGTTGGGCCCAGACGCAGCGTGACTTATTTGTTTAAAATGGCGGCCACTCTTGGCTCTGGAGAGGCAGCCCATGCTTCACTTGGAGTAGACAGGAGGAGGCTGACTTCACTTTACTTTGTATAGTTTGGCTTCAGTGCTCCTTAGGAATAAAACATTCTTTACTTCTCTAGCATGTCCCGGGACAGATCCATCTCTGTCCTGTTGCTCAGTTACACTGTGGTACTGGGTCCTTAGTCTTCAAAGCTTGGAACTCCCTCTTGCCTTTCCTCCAAAAATTTGTTCTTTCGGTGAGCAAATATTTACCAACTTTCTGCCATATGGAGGACTTTGTGGAGAGCACAAAGATGAATCAGGGGTAGGGCCTGTCCATAAATGTTGTCAGTCACCTAGAGGACGACTTGCAGTAGGGCAGCCACACGGGAGCTTTTCCCACGAAGTGCCCAAGAATAGCGCCATGTGCTGTAGGTGTTTGGAAGGGGAAGGAGATGCGTAACCTGGGTGGGTTGCAAGTAAACCCTCATGGAGAGAGTGACATTTGAGTTGAGCCTTAAGGCCAGGCTCAGCTCTGCAGAGAGGAGGTGTTTCAGGCAGAGGTGTGTAGCATGTGCGCTACAAAGCAAGAGGATGATGGCGAATTAGGAGAAAGGATCATCGCTGCTTATTCAGTTCTCGCTGTAGCCCAGGAGGCACTTGGCTGAGCTGTCACCTGGGTTTTCCCATTTAATTGTCATAGCAACTTTTTTCCTACTACAGAATTGAAGTCCTGGAGCATTCAAAATAACTTGCTCAAGGAAACTCCTAAGTAGGAAATGAGTGGGGATTTGAACCCAAGACAGTCTAATTCCAGATCTCAGAGTTCTGGCTTCTAGGATAGAACAGGCATTAGCTTAAGCAAAGGATCATTTGAGGGCAGCCCTGGTGGTTTAGCGGTGCCGCTATCAGCCTGGGGTGTGATCCTGGAGACCCGGGATCAAGTCCCACATCCGGCTCCCTGCATGGAGCCTGCTTCTCACTCTGCCTCTCTCTCTCTGTGTCTCTCATGAATAAATAAATAAAATCTTAAAAAAAAACAAAAAAGATCATTTGAGGGGAAGAGGAGTAGTTTGAAAGGTAAAGTTGACAAAAAAGTGCTTTGGGGGCAGATGGAAGAAAGAACCTTGATTGCTGAGCTAATTACTCTGTAAGCAGCAGGGAGCCATTGAAGGCTTGTAATGGGGTGTGACGTGGCCACAGCAGGAGTCCCAGCTCTCAGCAGAAAGATCTGAGTTCATCACTCCACACCACACCCTAAGCCGGGTGCCTGATACCCCTACTGCCACTTCGTGGTCCTGACAGCCCTATAAGAGAGGTGCTGTGGGCGCCCCCTCTACCCACGAGGAAACAGTAAAAGTTGAGAGGGGTTAAGTGACTTGTTAGAAGTGGAATGGAGTATAGTGTGTGAGATAGACTTGAGGTTGGGGGCAGCGAGAGCAGTCCGGCCACCACAGGAGCCATGAGATGAGGGACAGAGGTGATACCGGGAGGGGAGGGAGCAGTGGGGGCGCACAGGTTTCTGACTTCCATCTTGTGGGGTACAGGTGCTAGAGAGCCGAAGGGAGCCCGTGGCCTTCCTGCCCAGCCCCGTAACCGCCGCGCAGGGTCAGGTTGCTACAGGGTGCCCACACGTGGGGCAAGGCCTCAGCGTTGGACTCAGCAATGCTCGAGGTCCACGGGGATTCCAGGTGGTAAGAGAAGAGTGGAGGATGGGAGCTGGGGCTGCGGCCTTGGCGGCGCTGAACACTTGGATCTGAGGCCGGAGGAGACCGAGGGATGGAATGAGGCAAGTCCAGGACGGGCACACGGGTGGATAGCCAAGGGTGATGGCTCAGGAGGGGCCAGTAATGGAGAGAAGCTGCTGAATGTGGCAAAGTCCTGGTCATAGGCAACTCTGTATTTTACACTTGCTGCTAGAATCAACCTGGAGCCGAGGCAGTTTCTTCATTTCCCTTGTTCAGAAAAGGAATAAAAATCCTACGATTGGTATAAACTTGCCTAAGAAAAAGACATGGAAGTAGCATAACGTGAAAATGGAGTGCTTCAAAGTTGGCGCCCCCCCCCCCCCCCCCTTCATATCCAGGGAAGAAACTCTGCTGCATAGTACTTGAGTGTTGAGTCCTTTGGATTCCACCTTCTTTGAGTCTGTGATCGGAATGGGCTTGGTGTGCAGAAAATTGAGATAATGAGTTGGACACAGCTCACGGCTCCTAGCAATCCTAATATCATAGAAATGCACAGGGGTGTGGGACAGAGGTGGAACATGTTGGAAGGAGGCCTGTCCCCTTGAGTGTTTAGTACATGCCAGGAGAGGGGAGAGAAATGTGCTGCTCTCTTCAGGTGCATCAGGTGAACGTTTGATCGTGTGTCTATGAAACAGTGGTAAGCAACAGTCTTCAGATTGTGTGTGCGCCTCAGATTTGGCTCAGCAGCAGTTCTTGGTGTGGGAGCTCGTTAAGGCTTCTTGGCCATAGAGGATCTGTTGAGCGCTTGCTCGTGTCCACTCACAACGGTCTGCAGGTTTCCACCAGACCAGAGGCCTGTGTGGGGTACCTACAGCCACCCCCCGGGTGTGCCCACCCTGTGGAGGGAGCACTCTTTGCCAGAGAACTATGCATTTTAAAAGCAGGGATTTGTCTGTGGAGTCATCTTTCCAAACCTAATGATGTATAATTGCTTAGTTGTTGAACTGTGGTCAATCTGTTTCAAGGAGGAAATGAGAATTTAAATAATTTGTTGGACTTTAAAATTTTTTACATATGACGAGGCCTCTCATCCACGGGTACTTATGACATAGGGAAAGCTTTGTTCCCAAGCAGCAGTCACTATTGGGTGACATTCTGCAGTTTTCTTCCCTGGGTATTTTTCACATATAACAAGTATTTCTTTTTTTTTTTTTTTCTTCTTTAAGATTTTATTTATTTATGAGAGATACAGAGACAGAGAAGCAGGATCCATGCAGGGAGCCCGATGTAGGACTGTATCCCAGGACCCTGGGATCACACCCTGAGCTGAAGGCAGATGCTCAACCACTGAGCCACTGAGGCGTCCCCATAACGAGTAGTTCTACAACAGTTGTTTCCTTGTGTGGCTTTAAACCCATTTTAGAGATGAAGAAGCCCGGGTTCAGAAGGTAAGTAGCTTGCTCAGGACTCCCCACCTGGGTAAGTGCCAGAGCTGGGATTGGAACCCGGCTTTCTCTGACTGCACCACGGCTTTCTGCTTTCATTCTCACACGTAGTCGGACAGTTGGCAGTGATAATTACTGAATGAATAGATGAATGATGAATGAATTCTCCAAAAAAGAATAGCCTATCTGCCCCGTAGTAGGAGAGGATATTTGAGATAGTTGTTTGGAGAAGTGGGCCGCAGCCCAGGAAACACCAGAAAGCATCCTTGTATCTGGTACATCCCTTTCCTATGTGTAGGTTTGCAAAGGGAAAGGGGGAAAAACTAGGACGATTCAACAAATAGGGGTGGGTAAAATTGCACTCTTCTGGCTCCAGATTTGGGAAATCAGGTAGGAGTTGGAGCGGGCGGGGCAGGCTGAGGAGAGGTGCCACGTTTCCTGCCTGTTCCCACAACAGAACAGCATCACTGTGCGTTTGTCTGAAAGGCGGTGGAAGGCTTTGCCCAGCGCTATTTTGGATAACGCGCTGCCTCGTTTTTATCTCTGTTGCAGTAACTTCATGGAAGAAAAATAAATGGCTAGTTCCTGATCTTTTCGCCTTTTGAGAAGGAGTCGGGGAGATCTGCTTTGAACTCTTGACCGGCTCCTCACTGTTCCTTATTTCCTGTTGTTTAGTGACAGAAGTAGAATCTCTTGCCCATTGAGCTCTGGGGCCGGAAGTGCCCGAAGGACCCCAGGCTCCTTCGAACTCTGCTTCCATCCTTCATCCTTTCTGCTCAGCTCCTGCAATCCACCACACCACCACTTAGGACGACTAGAATAGGGCCTGGGGTAGGAAGAGGATTGAGTGTCCCTGGCCTGTTTTGATTAATCCTATTCATTGTCAAGCAGAGCTTTTTAATGAGCTGATTCATTACTGAGAGTAGGTCTCATGCAAATCCCCGGTTTATATCATGTGGATTTAATCTCTTAACCATTTCCTCATTTCAACACAAGTCTATTGTACCCTGGGTTTTATGATTTCCTTCGAATGTAGAGCCTCACCTCACCTCGCATTTTACTTCAAGACCGCCAGGTAAATAGAAAAGGCTTAAAAAAATAAACCAAACACATGGGTGGATATTTAACTTCTCTCTAAAGGAAGGATTGCCCACACATAAAAGTATTGGAAGGAATTACAGAAGAATCCTGACAAGTTTCCAGGCTTTTGTTTGCATGACAGCATAGACAAATTTAACAGACGCATAAGCATGCGTGTGCGCACACATGTCTGCCTCAATTGTGATTTATGGAGTTAATACGAAGCTGTGAAAAGTTTAGGAAATTGCCAAAAGAGACACTAAGACAACCACTAGAGAAACAGACTACTTTAATATTTTAAAAATGCCAAGCGAACTGGTTAAAGGAGAAGGAGACTTGGCTAAACAAAAAGTTAACCCCACAAATTATTAAAGTAATACAATGGAACAATAGCATTTTTCAATTGTTAATAATTATCGAATAGAAAATGTTTTTGATGGTGCTATGCCTGGTGAGGGGACACTTTTCATATACTGCTCTTGCATGTAGAATGTAGTGTACTTTTTCTGGAAAGCAATTTGGTTATTTATACATATATTTTTAAGTTCACCATCCTTACTCAAAAATTCTAGAAATTTGAAGGTCATAATTCTAAGGAGATACACTTATGGACAGAGGTGTTTAAAGTTACATGGGGTCGAAAATGTTGGTAAGAGCATAGAAGACTGGTTAAGCCGCACGGATCATCCACGTGGTCCGATAGCATGCAGCTTTAGTTTGTTCAAGGAATTATTACTAATGACACAGCATTGGCGGAAAACAGGATACAGAACTCTGACAGAGGCAGAGAATGAAAGCAGAAAGCCGTGGTGCAGTCAGAGAAATCCGGGTTCCAACCCCAGCTCTGGCACTTACCAGCTGGGGAGTCCTGAGCAAGCTGCTTCTGAACCCGGGCTTCTTCATCTCTAAAATGGGTTTAAAGCCACACAAGGAAACAACTGTTGGAGAACTACTTATTATGGGGACGCCTCAGTGGCTCAGTGGTTGAGCATCTGCTGTTGGCTCCAGGCGTGACCCCAGGGTCCTGGGATGAGTCCCACATCGGGCTCCCTGCAGGGAGCCTGCTTCTCCCTCTGCCTCTGTGTCTCTGCCCCTCTCTCTCTCTCTCTCTCTCTCTCTCTGTGTGTCTCTCATGAATAAATAAATAAATAAATAAATAAATTAAATAAAATCTAAAAAAAAAACAAACCCCAAACTTAAACCTATCACTATCCAAATTTTCCCTAAAATATATGTGTAACGAAAGGACCAAAAAGAACCTCATCACACTGTTGGCACTGGTTGTTATGGTCCATTTCTGAGCTGTGGTGTCATAGGCATGTCTTGTTTCCTTCTTTATTCTTTTACGTATATATTGAGGTGACCAACTGTTCCAGTTTGGCCGGCACTGCCCTGGTTTTAGCTACTGAGAGCCCTACTCTGGACAGTTGGTCACTCTAGTGTACATGTTTGCATATTGAGATGGCGTTTGTGTCATTTGGCAGGAAAGGCCAAAGATCAGGTGACAAGGGACAAGCTGATGGGGCCTGTTGGGAATCAGGCAATAGATTTTCTGGTGATAAAATGAATGTGGCTTATTTTAGAAAACCCAGGAAAAAGCACATCGGTAAAACCTTAAACGGTGCCTACGTGTAGCCAGTGTCATTCTAGATGCTTTCTTTAGGTGGTTACCATTGTCTAATCACCCCAGCCCGTGGAAGGAAGAAGTACCGCTGTCGCATCCCCATTCACAGAGGCCTAGAGAAATGGAGCAGCTGGCGCACGGTCCACAGCTCTCAGCGTGCGGCCCGCCTGGGCTGTTCGCCACCGGCTGCATCTCTGCAGACCCTCGCCCCGCTCCGGCCACGTCCGCTGCTGCCCCCTCTTGACGTTTATGTCCTTCTCGCCCCTACCTGGCCGCCCTCCTCCTCCGCTCACTGCTGCTCCTCACTGCAGCCCCCGTCATGCCGTCATGCCGGGGCCGCCACTGACCTCAGCCAGAGGAAACACCTTCCCCGTCCGGAGCCTGGGCTGGGGATTTCCATAGCAGAGTCGCTGGCCTCTGGTGATAGAGCTCTTTCAGTTTTGCCACATGATCTTGTGGCATAGGGCTGGGTCCAGGTGCAGCTGTAGTTATTTCTGGAAACACTTCTCCTTTTCCTTTACTTTGCTGAGTCTGGCTCATCCGCCGTCCTCTTCTCTGAAGGTGATTTGGCTCCTCTGCCCAAACCAGCAGACATTTCTGTAGGTGCTGGAATCTTCCACGATGGTTCTGGACTCTGTGCACATTTCCAGATGAGTCTGAACACGGGGATGAGGTGAAGTATATTAGAATATCCATCCTCCCTTTTGCTCAAAGCCCCCGGTCCCTGCATGTTGCTGCGTTAGCAGTGGTGATCTCTGGGTGGTGGATCACAGGTGGTGTATTTCCTTTTTTTGCTTATCTGTCTTAAACACTTCAACAAATTTGCTTTACTGTCCAGGTGTTAAAAATGTATTTCAGTTTTCTCTTACAATGCAGTTTTGCTTCTGTTGAATTTCCAGCTCCTTCGAAATCCATGCATGGCAAAGAGCGTCCTAACCCTCGTTCAAGTTAGAGCAGCTCCATTTCTTCACCAAAAAGAAATACCTTCAGCTATTGTCTGAACTTGTACCTTGCTGAGAACTCTGCCAGAGTTTCTGGTTGTTTTTGTCACATTAACGGAACAATGAGAGGGTAGTGGCATTCTTCACCCATGATGTGGAAGCACAGAATTGCATTTCTTTTTAGGTGTGAGGAGCAGGGGGGCCGGGCAGGGAATGTGTTTTTTTGCTTTTACATCTTAGAAATGTTATTTGACAGATAATCAATTTAGGTCCTTCTTTATGGGACCGTGGCGGGTAAGCTAACACAGAGTTTAAATTTGGACCTCGTGTGTCAGGTTTTCAAAGAACCTGTGTGTTTCTTTATATTCTTCCTTCCAAAAAGTTCAAAAGTATGAGTCACTCTCCCTCCCCTTAACACACTTTTTTTTGGGAGGGAAGAGGGAGGTAATGTAGCAAGATGATTCTTTCTAAATTGTTAGAAGTAGAATATCTTCAAAATTTTTAGTGGTCAGAGGAAAGACCATGTTTCCTAAGGCAAGATACTCCTTAAAAAAAAAAAAAAAAATGGGACACCTGGGTGGCTCAGTGGTGGAGCCATCTGCCTTTGGCTCAGGGTGTGATCCTGGAGTTCTGGGATCGAGTCCCACATCAGGCTCCCTGCATGGAGCCTGCTTCTCCCTCTGCCTGTGTCTCTGCCTCTCTCTCCCTCTCTCTCTCTCTCTCATGAATGAATAAATAAAATCTTAAAAAAAAAAAAAAAAGGACTAATAATACATCTTTTTATTGCTGACCCCAAAGGGGTGATGAGGCTTCTGCAGGGGCAAAAACAGGGGAGAACTGCCAGGGGGATCCCTGATGCTGGGGCAAAGCAAAGGACTAATCATCCTCAAAGGGAAAGGATGGAGGCCTGAGAAGCTACATGGAAGGGAACTGGCTGGGCCAGTCAAGATTTCCAGAGCCCCTTGTGCCCACAGCTCCCTCCGCAGGCCCAGCATCTCTGGGGAATTGTTAGAAATGCAGAATTGCCCTCTCCCTCCCCCAGATGATTCACCAGCACTGCCTGGGGGTACTGGCGGCCTGTGGGGCCACCCAGTAGAGCCAGTTCACCTCTAAACCAAAGACAGTGGGGGGAAGGTGGGCTAGGAGCTGGACTGAGATAGACAGTTTAACTTGTGTTACAGTCTGAATATATAATACTATAATGTAACATACAAATTTATGATACTGGACCAGGTGCTCAGGGTTTGGGTTTTTTTAAAAAAATATTTTATTTATTCATGAGAGACACACACAGAGAGAGAGGCAGAGACACAGGCAGAGGGAGAAGCAGGCTCCATGCAGGGAGCCCGACGTGGGACTCAATCCTGGGTCTCCAGGGTCAGGCCCTGGGCCGAAGGCAGGCGCTAAACCGCTGAGCCACCCAGGGATCCCAGGGTTTGGGTATCAGGAAAGGACAAGAACATAAGAGGAATGAGTGTACGTGCGTCTGTGTGTGTGCGTGCATGTGTTTGGGGGACAAATGGTCTCCCTTTCCTCTGCCCCCTTGTCTTACTGGTCAGTAGTCTTTGGATGGGACCAAGGGACTAAGTGCCCCAGCGGTAACACACCCTAAGCACATGGTAAGCACCCCAGTGAGGAGACTGGTCACCTTCATTCAAGCAAACAGTAGAGTTCTTCATGAAGGTCCTCACCCTGTGGGCTCCAGAAGTCACTGAAAAGGGAGCTGCAAGTCTCTGGGCCTGGACTGATTTGACCATGGCCCAGGATAGAGGAGGAACAGAGACGTCAGCCGGGAGGCAGGCATGGGCTGGGCTGGGCAGCCTGCTCACATGGTGCCCTGGGTGGGCGCCACCTTACCCCTCCTAGTTTGTCAGGTGCTGATAAGTCCCTGCCCTGCCCCCACTGGGGGACATGTGATCCTTCCATGGAGGCCGTGGATTCACTCAGGTTAGACTTCTCCCCCTAAGCAAGTATGAAAATAAGTGACCAAAGACCTCGTGAGTGTGTCCCTGGCCTGGTTCTTTTTGGCTGTGCCAGGCACTAACCCTGCCTTGTGCTTAAGACGCAAGCTTCACTGCAAACTCCCTGGTTTTTCAGTATTTATAAGTTCCCTTTTTACGTAAATGTGTATATGTAGTTTGCATTTTTAGTTAACACTCTAAGCTGGACTGTTAACTAAAAATTAGCAAGATCTAAGCTATTAGATCTATGCTGGAAACAAATACGCATTCTCGGTTGCATAGGGTTAATTATTTTAAATATTTCTGATTTTGGTTAACCAGATGCTGTAGTATGTTCGCTCTGGAATTCACATGTACAGAATTACTACCTAACCTTGCCACATAGGTCCTTATTGACTTCAAAAATAGTTTTGAAACATTTACCTGGTATGTTTTGAAACTTTGGTATTTTTCACTTACTGGTATCAGAATTGAATATATTTATATAAACTGTTCCCTGTTTGGTAGACTGAGACTTGGGTGTGCTTACCGTGATTTTGTACAAAAAATCGATAAGGGTTACAAGTTATTAGATGGGAAAACTAGAAGCCTCTGGAGGGAGTTCGTATTCCGTTTTCTGTGGTCGTAGCTGGAGAACGGTGACTGTATTCCTGAAAGAGAGAAGCACAACCAAGAGCTGTGAATACAGCCCAACCGGGAGATTGTTCTGGTAGCCACTTGGAATTTCTGTCTCCAGGATTCTGTGACGAGTGAGGGGACCAGCATCGATTGAGTACCTACCACTTAACCCATTCTGCATGAGGTTTTTAGCAAAAAGGCCACAAAATCATCCTCTCACAAGGGAGGAGCCCCTCAGTCCCCACGTTGGGGTTTTTAGATATTCAGGGTATTTGCTGAGTACCTCATAACCCAGGTGTTTTCCTGTAACATTGAAGCCAGCTTCAACTTAAAGAACAAAAGCAAAATGTAGCTCTTAAAGAACTATATGTGGGAAATGTTTGCTGAGTGAAATGTGGTTGGGAAAAACATGAAGGTTGAGAAGGATGGTCTAATGCCCAGGACTCCGTTTTTTGGGGTTTTTTTTGGGGGGGGGGCAAGATTTTTATTTATGCATGCATGCAAGAGAGAGCACACGTAGTGGAGAAATGTAGAGAGAGAGTGAGAAGCAGAGTCCCCACCAAGCGGGAAGCTGGATACAGGGCTCGATCCCAGGACCCTGAGACCATGACCTGAACCGAAGGTGGATGCTTAACAAATGGAGCCACCCAGGCGCCCGAATGCCTGGGACTTCTGAGACCCAAAGTGCCCTAAATGTCCAGGATGATGGCTGGAGGTCCAAAACCTGCAAGGTCCTCCCTTAGACACCCTGAGCATGTTAACTTGGTTTTTCTTCTTCTGAAGAGAAGGGAACCATCCTGGAAGGATGGAGATCATCGATTTTTGACAGATCTGTGATTACATTCGGACCGTACCAGGTTGGCAGCACCAGTCTGGGTCTGGGATGACCTTACATTTTGAAGGGGGAGGTGCACCCTAAGTGCAGAATGCAGTAAACAAGAAAAGCGCAGAGTGTTGTGGACGCCAGCAGAGGTGTGAGGGAGAACCAGTGGTCCAGCCCTACTCAGTGGTGGCTAAAGCGTGGTGGCTCTTGCTTTTGTGGTCAGTGTTACTGAATGGCTGTGGGGTGGGGGGTTGGAGAGGAATGTTCCTTGACTCAATTTGGAGGAGATCTTCTAATATCAGAGAGCTCAGAAAGTTACCGCCTGTGCCTTTTCTGATTCAGTATCACCCCCCACCCCACCCCCCCCGCCTTGGCCTTGCTGTCTCCCATGAGCATGATCAGTTGCCAATTGCTGGAAAAATCAACTTTGCCTGAATGTTTAGGAAGCTATCTGGGATTTTCAATGTTTTTCTTCCTCTTAAAGAATAATAGAGCAGGCTCACATTTCAGGGGTGGTGGTGGTCATGGTTCATCTCTTCTGCTCCCTACCTCATTCTGCTTCCTTGGTCAAAAGAACTTCTGGGCCCAATCATTCTCTCTGAAGAGGTCATCATTTCAAGGGCAGTGAGATCGCATTTACAGTTTCTAGGTGAGAAAAATCCGAGGCTCTTGCCTTTGTCCTACTTCCCGACGGCAGTTGGTGGGGAATTAAGCATCGATCACCCTCTTCCTCTCAGCTCTACCCACCCCGCATCAGATGGCATAAGACGAGAGAAGGCAGTGCCGGCTCCTGTTTACCATCCTTCCTTCAGTGCCCCCCACGATGCTGGCAGCGGCCAAGGAGGTGGCGAGATTTCTGCCGCTGCGCCAGCTGGGCCACCTGTGGAACCACTGCCAGAGTCAACATGTGCAGCCTTTGTGTCTGGCCAGTAGGTTTCGTAATGGTGGTTAATGGAAGTTCCTGTTCAGACACCCTCGAGCTCGTTCTGTAATTCCGTCCCTAGAGGGCCCGGGCATCTTGTCTGGTGTAAAAGCCAGATCTTCAGGGAACTCTCAAGATTTCTCCTCCAACTGATGACTTGGCAAGGTCCTAGGAGGCTCCGTAAGTGGCCACTGGAAGGAGAGAGCGACATTCCTGGTGGCCGTTCTGTAGGAATTTGTAGTATTCCTCACGTGTACCAAGTTTTGTTCTGGAAAGGTGGGAAGAGGAGGCACAGAAATGACCGGGCCGTGAACTGGGAGCCCTGGTGACGTTGGTGTGCGTCCCCTGGGAGGGAGAGACGGGCCCGGGAGCGGCCGGACTACAGATGTGCGCGGGGAGCTCAGTGGAGGGCCGGTGGCTGGGCCGCCTGGGACGGAGCGTCGGAGGGCTGGGTGGCTGCGGAGTCTCCGCAGGGACACCTGGACCGAGAGTCACGCTGTCTGTGAGCTCACTAGATCTAATCAAAGCAGACAAACAAACGAAAAGAGGATGGAAGCCAATTTCCCTGTCGGGAGGCCTTTGAGAAAGGAGGGACGAATGCCCATGAGGGTGAAAAGGGGGAGAAGGACGGGTCGTGTCCTCTGCCGTTGGGGGCCCCTCGGAGCTGGCGTTGCCGCGCGGCTCTGGCCAGCCTGACGTCGTAGGGCTTCCGTGTTCCCTTTGGCCGCGGCCCCGGGAGCCCCACAGTCAGCCGCGCTCACGGACGGGAGGCTTGGCCGGGAGGGCCTTGGGGCCGGGCCGCAGCGGGGAGGGGCCCGGGCCGTGCAGCGGGGCAGATGCTTTGCAGGAGCGGGGTGAGGCCCCTTCCAAAGAGACCCGGAAATCTCTGGCGGGACGGGACGGCTTGTGGAGACCTGCCCGCAGCTGCTCAGCTGCAGCGCATGACCCGCGGATCAAGGCTTGTGTCAGTATCGAGAGCTTCGCTAGAACAAATATTCATCCAAAAATAAACTTCCCGTTCTTCCTGTTTTTATAACTGGCCTATTTCCTCCGAGTTTGAGGCTGGTCTCCAGTTCCGTGGGTTATTAATCTTCAGAGGATCAGGACCTCTATAGAAGTATTTCCTGTACATGTTTATCTACCCAGCCCTAAATTATTTTCTCCAAATGATAAGAGAACTTTTCCATGCTGGTGTGTCAGACGCTTCCTCTGAGAGGTTTCAATTAGGCAGCCCGGCGAGCCAGGCCAAGCCCGAGACGTCCGCCCCAGCGCCCGGGAGAGGCCGGCGCGGCCAGGGACCTGCGGGGTGTCCGAAGGCGCCCCCAGCTCGCCGCGCCACGTGGCAGCCCCACCCCCGCGGCCAGAGCCCTAGGAGCTGAGGTGCTGGCTGCAGAGGCGCCTACTGCATCTGCCCCTTCTTTGAAGAATTTAAAATACCCCTCATTGGGCCAT
The DNA here is from genome assembly GCF_048418805.1 of Vulpes vulpes. Classification (NCBI taxonomy): domain Eukaryota; kingdom Metazoa; phylum Chordata; class Mammalia; order Carnivora; family Canidae; genus Vulpes; species Vulpes vulpes. The sequence goes on along the minus strand of NC_132795.1, from coordinate 93,381,177 downwards.
CATTTGTTCGAGAAACATCTTCCAACTTTGCCCCCTTGACAGACAAGGGGACACAAGCATATCCTTGGTGCTCGTGACTGTGCACAAAGAAAAGAGGAGCCGTGTGGAAGCTCGGGCCGTGCTCAGACCCGGTGGCCCAGCGGAGGAGCTCGGGGAGGCGGGCGCGGCCTTGTCCCACGCAGGCCCAGGACGCCACCTGCCTCTGGGACAGGAGCTCCCAGCTTCCTGTGCGTACGATGCGGGGCCAGATGCGGGGCCAGCGTGCTTGCTGAGTGGTTCTTAAATAAAAGCCTTCTCGTGCGACTCTTGCCGAGAGGCCGTGGGGACCTGGCTGCAGGGGTGGTGGCTTGTGCCGCGCAGAACTTGGAGGGAAGCCAGCCGCCTCTTGCTCAGGCCTTCCCGGGTGGGGAGTTTTGGGGGGGGGGGGCCTGTTTTGCACAGGGCGCCCCCCTCCCCCTGGGCGGTCCAGGTGGCTGGGTTGGGAATTTCTGTGCCAGCCCACGACCCACCGCTTTCCACCTGCACGGTGCAGCGTGGTGGCCACCAGCCACCTGGGCCGTGGTGCGCTCTCAGCGATGCATGGGTGACCTGAGACGTGCCCGGAGTGTAAAATAACACAGTGCACTTTGAAGATTTACTACAAAGAAGAATGTAAAATAATTTCTCATCAGTTGGATGACTCGTGGCAAGGGAAATATTTTAGATACATTGGACCACGTCCACTGTATTATTCTAATGAGTTTTGCCTGTTTATTACTTTTTTTAATGTGACTATTAGAAAAATTTTAATTGCACAGGGGGCTCACGTTACATTTCTCAGGGACCGTGCTGCTGGTCTGTGTGGTGAGATCAGCCGCCAGTTGTGTGTGGCTTTGAAGGTGGGCTGGGAGGGGAGGGGTGCCCCCTCTCCCTGGTGGCCTGGCTGAGGGGAGACCCAGCCCTAACTGGACTCTCTAGGACAGTGAGTAGGACAGCCTCCTTCTAAGCAAAGAGTTAATAATTTCATAAGCAGTTATTTTTTAAAATCCTTTTAGAAACACCCCCTCCTGGCTTAATTTTTTTTTCTTAGCCTGCTTTGCAGACTAGCCGCCTTCCTGGAAGCTTCCTCCACCACCACCACGCCCCCTCCTCCCCCCATTCAGAACTCCCATGTCAGCATGGGGCCTGCAGGGATGCTGTTGTCCATAGGATCTTCCTGTTTTGTTTTATGTTCTTGTTTAGATTGTTCATCTATTCCTGGGTCAGGCTCCAGTAGCTGCCACCCCAGGAACTACCCAGTTAGGCAACAGAAGCCACTATTTCAGACCCATGCATCTTTGGAGTGGAGTGGTGGGGGTGAAGCTTAGCAAAGTCCTGCTCTGACGAAGACAGTAGTACAGAACCACAGCCAACCTCCTAATGTCCGGGGGGTGCCATTTCAGGTTGGGGAGGGGGTGGGTTGAGAACCCCACTGGTACTTGAAAGCCCCAAATAATTCCCTGTCGCAGGGAGGAGTGTCATGTTGACTTCAGAAGGCCAGGAACCTGTTGGGTTATACACTTAGCATTTTGCCAGAGGCTCTTACAGGGTGAAATTTCTCGGCTGGTGCACCTGTGCCCGGGAGGGGATTTCTGTCCTCAGCCGTCCCAGCAGCTCCACACCAAGGAGCTCCATTTTTTTGGTGCATTTTTTCCATACTTCTGTCCGTTGAATAGTGAACTTCTGCTGGTATAATCAACATGAGAACCAGCTTTTCTCCAGTGCTCGTTCTGTGTGACATGCGTTATTACACGTAAGTTAATTGGCATCACAGACTCCAGTATACCCCAAAGGAGGAGCCATTGTTTCCCCCTTTTGCAGATGGAGAAACTGAGTTTAGAAAGAGAAGTTCCCTGAGATCTCATGGCTAGAAATCAGTGGGGCAGGGAGTACAGTTTGGGTTGTGGAACTCCAGAGCTGAAGACTTACCTGTAGGGTGTCACTCAGCGCTGCCCAGACCAGCCCATGAACACGTTGTTCCATTCTGCACGCGCGTTTGTTTATGGACACGTCTGCTGGTGCAGGCTGGGACACGACACCAGGGAGGCTTTGATTCTGGGTTGTTGAAAAGCTGAGCTGAGAGTTGAGGAGTACTGTGAGTGTCTCAGAGCTTTGCTAGGAGGACAGCCTCTCACATGGCTTTTAAAATGCTATATGCTGCAGCGTCTTCTCCCCAGGGAGCTTTTTGGCTCCAGTGGAAGGTCCCAGCCTATCTCGAAAGATGTTCCATTGGCCTCTCCAAGGTGCCTTGCAGTTTATGTTGGTGCAGAAAGGGCAACTCCACGGCTTGCTGGCTAATTTGGGGAGGTTTGGAAATAAGGGAAGGGGTTAAGAGCTGTGTGCTCTGGAGTCAGGCTGCTGTCTTCATTCATTCGCCCTCTGGATGGCTTCATGGGTTGGGCTCTTTGCTTCTGGGCAGCGGTCTCAGTTGCAAAATGTGGATACTCGGTACCCATCTCAGATAACTGCTGTGCAAATTAAAGAGGACACACAAAGGCATTGTTACTTGGCACATCAGGTAAATGTCAGTTAACATTTCATTACGATGTTCATTAATGCCATTTAATGCTGCATGATGGATTAGAGCCCTACACAAAATGTACTAGAAAGTATGATCATGTGGCCCCAGTTTTTTTGTTCTAAGGCAAACACATTAGAATTTATACCTTTGTATCTGAATGTGTAGCTTTGTACTTGAGTGTTGTATCTTTCAAAGCTATGACCTCACCTCAGGAAGCAACATGCATATCTTGATCTCTCAACCATTGGCTTAGAAACATTTTCAAAAGCCTTTCCTTCTTGGAATTCTCAGATGGAAAGAAGTTGATGATATTAAGTATTTAATTGTGAGGGTGGGGGCGCCTGGGTGGCTCAGTTGGCTAAACATCGGCCTTTGGCTTAGGTCAGCATCCCAGTGCCCTGGGATAGAGCCCCACATGGGGCTTGTGCTCAGCGGGGAGCCTACTCCTCTCTGCCTCTGCCCCTCCCTCCCCATTCGTGTGTGTGCTTGCTCGCTTGCTCGCTCTCAAATAAATAAATCTCTTAAAAAAAAAAAACAATTAAATTGTGAAAGTAGATTCTAAGTTTGGAAATGGCCTTAAGTTCTTTAGAGCTAAGTTTAGTTAATAAGTCGAAAATAAGCTTTGGTGGTAGATATGCGAAAAGTTAAAAAATGGCGTTTTAACTAGAAAGTCAGGGTGAGTGGGCAGTATTGACTCAGATCTGTAAGGTTGTATTTTTGGAGTATGTATTCATCTTTAGACTTAGTGTCTTCAGTGACATTTGCAGCTGGGTTGGCATTTGGGGTTCATGTAGCTGGTATTGGGGCTGGGCGCAGAAGGTTCCCTGCTTCCCAGGCGTAGAGGCCAAAACCTGGCTCTGCATGTTGTTAACTTGCCTTCCACGTCCGGTTACCCTTTGTGATACACAGAATTCAAAGCTGGGTGTGCGAGAAGCCTCCCTCTTCCTTCTGTATTGCTATGGACTGCTGAGCACCTAGAAAGCACCATTGGGCTGGCCCTCACTAGGGGTGGAGGAAAATGCACGTCCCCATTGAAAACGGTGGAAGAAAGTTCGACTTCTGTATCTTAAGGCTCAGTATGACTAATAGGTTTGTCCGGAAGGGCTGGGTCCCGAAGCAACCTTTGGATTATTTCCTACAGGTGGAAATTAGAGGTTGCCGTGTTCAGTGTATCCTAAAGGTTGTCTTGACTGTGGAAAGAGCATCGGGCTTTAGAATTTGGCTGGTCAAATTCCGGTGCTGCTCTCTGTTGCTGGGTTGCCTCTAGGGTCATAACTTGAATTGCATAGGCCTCGTTTCCCTCCTCTGTAAAGTTGGATCACAGTTCCACTTCACGGGTGTTGTGAGAAAGGGTCAGAAGAGGTACATCTAGGGGATCCCTGGGTGGCGCAGCAGTTTAGCGCCTGCCTTTGGCCCACGGCGCAATCCTGGAGACCCGGGATCGAATCCCACGTCGGGCTCCCGGTGCATGGAGCCTGCTTCTCCCTCTGCCTGTGTCTCTGCCTCTCTCTCTCTCTCTCTGTGTGTGTGTGTGACTATCATAAATAAATAAAAATTAAAAAAAAAAAAAGGTACGTCTATGGAGAGCCCCCAACAGGTGCAGACCCTCCACCTCTCCCAGGGTCCTGAGAATGACACCTCACTGCCGTGCAGAAGCCCACAGTCTTACATCAGAATACGCCACCTGCTGCAGGGAAATTTCCCCAGTCCTTTGTGAGGTGCAGCTTGCACTCCTGAAAGGAGAATTGCCAGTTCCTGTCTGCTTTGAATCAGGCCAGCCGTGTAGCACTCAGAAGCTATAACAAATTAAGCTGCCTAAGGCCCTTCTGCCTCTTAAAACAAAAGCTTTTCGGTAGCTAACCTAGGCTAGCCTCGGCAAGGTGCACACTGGCTGCTCAGGTGAGTGAAAGGAAACGCTCAATGCAATGTTCAGTATGAACTTGATTTTGATCACAGGTCATTTCTTGGTTGGATTTAAAGGAAGCCCACTTTCAGGTTTTAAGCTGTTGGCCAAGTCCCTAGTTTTTACTGTAGTCCTGGTGTCATCCTTAATTGCACTGGTCATGCAGGGAAGGCTGGCCGGGGTCCCTGACTTGGGGACCCTGGCAAGATGGAGAACTAGGCCAGCGGGGTCACAGGCAGCCTCCAGCAGGGACCCCTCACACTTAACCTCTGACTTCCCTTGAACCACCCTGTTAGGTTCCCAGAGCTCTGATTTCTCAATTTTTGCTGCCCATTAAAATTACCTGGGGGGAACCCTGAAAAATCTGGAAATCTAAGCTGTGCCCCAAACAAATTAGACGCCAGTGTTTTTGTTTGTTTTTTAAAGGCCAAACTCCCAGATGATGCCAGTGTGCAGCCACGTTTGAGAAGCAGTGCTTTAGGTGACGAGATGAAAAGTCTTCTGGTCCCGTTCCTCCTGAGTTGACTTGTCCTGTCTATCCTCCACAGATTATCTGGGGCGAGGGTGTCCCCTCTAGGGGTTGAACCTGCCCGTTCCAGTCAGTAGTGAGGTCTCAGTGGTATACAGCTATTATAACAACCTGTTTTCTTAGGAAATGTTTTATACATTCACAAAGATGAAAAGAATGATGTAAGGGATCCCATGCACTCATCACCCAGCAGTCATTCATGTTTCCTTTGCCCCACCACACGCGCTTTTTGGGGAAGTGGGGGGAAGGAGTGGCCTGGCATATTTTAAAGCAAATCCTAGAGGTCATTTCATCTATAACTACTTCAGTGTGTATCTCTAAGAGATTAAGGACTTTTAAAAAATAACCACAATACCATTAACACACCTAAGAAAATTAACAGTAAGTCTTTAATCTCATGTAATAGCAAATCCGGGCTCAGTTTTCTTCCAGTTTGTCACAAAAATGCACTTACACATTTGCTTTGTTCCAATTAGGGTCTACACAAGTATAATTCATTTTTAATAGTGTGACGTCACCCCGGGGTAATTAAACCATCATTGTGTGCACACAGGTGAGGATGCACATGCAGGTCTGACAAAAGGCGTAAATGGCATTCGGCGCCTCCGATGTTTACAGGATGGTCTCTCTTTGCTCCTTACCTTCCTTAGTTAGCCCTTCTGGTGAGACCTTGACCTGTGCTGGAGGTTTGTTGAGGCCCCAGTCACAGCCACCGCTGTGCTGCTCTGCCTCTGCCTGAAGGCATAGTGTCTTTGGTGAACTTAGAATAGAACCTGAGGCTGCTTGCAGAAAGACAGCATGAGTCAGCTCTGTGGACAGTTTCAGATTTCCTGCTCCTTTGCTGAAGGCAGTGGCTGGGAAAGGCTGGGACTGCCTCTTGGGCTCCTGTCTGGGCACTGCTGAGGGGTCCTGCCCTGCTGCTTCTCCCTGAGCATTCACCTGGGACGTGTGCTTTGATGCAGGGACCAGCCAACTCAGCCCTGCTTCCTTAGGGTGCAGCTGGTTCTGTGAGGCTTCACCTCCAGCTAGACCTCCAGGTTTAGGTCCAGGTGATGACGTGGCGGAGGGGGGCAGAAAGACTGACACAGTCACCAGTCACCACATTGACACAGTGTGGCTCTTAAGAGCTGGGATGCTGCTGGAATTTCTTAAAGGGACCGATGACTGGAGAGCCCCTGGAATGAATGGGTGGCAAGTATTTGTGGGGAGTGGGCAGGAGAAGGACAAGGATGGAGGATGGGCAACCTAAATAATTGGACTCTGGCTCCTTCCACAAATATCTATTTGTGTGCCCACTCCATATACATCATATCAAATGAGAATCTCCTATTTCCATCACCATACTTTTTGCTTTAGAAGAGCTTTGTCTTGATTTCAGATGGATTTGCATGGCAAGGTTTTTATTCCTTCTGTCTCTGTATCATGGTCAGGTTACAGAGCAGTAAACAAGCATCTTAATACGTAAAGGCAACTCTGATCTCTAAAGTTGTTCATCACCGGATTGTTTTCAATAGCAAAAGGTTCAGAAAACCCTAAATGTTCTTTAATAGAAACATTTATAGTGGTTAAATAAATCGTACTATATCTCTATGGTGGAATATCGTACAGATGTAAAAAGGGAATGAATTTGTTCTGTGTTGCCGTTTGGAAAGATCCCTAGGAGGTAAAAAAAAAAAAAAAAAAAAAATCCAGAATATGTGAATAATATATTTGTATAAACCCTTGAAGGATACACAAAAAAACTTTAAAAAAAAAGATCTTATTTATTTATGAGAGAGAGAGAGAGGCAGAGACACAGGCAGAGGGAGAAGCAGGCTCCATGTAGGGAGCCCGACGGGGGACTCCATCCTGGGTCTCCAGGATCAGGCCCTGGGCCTAAGGCGGCGCTAAACTGCTGAGCCACCCGGGCTGCCCCGGATACACAAAAAAAAACTTTTAAAAGACGTTTACTACTGGTGTGTTGGATGGAAGAAGGACCAGAGCAAATAGGATGTGGTGGGAAGATACCTTTTTTTTTTTTTTTTTAAGGATTTTATTTATTGGAGAGAGAGAGAGAACGAGAATGAGGGAGGCAGAGGGAGAGGGAGAAGCAACTCCCTCACCAAGCAGGGAGCCAGACGTGGGGCTTGATCCCAGGACCCCAAGCTGACCTGAGCCAAAGACTGATACTTAACCAGCTGAGCTCCCCAGGCACCCCAAGGGAGTATCCCTTTTTATATTTTGATTTATGAATCATAAATGTGTTACTTATGCAGAACAATCACATATCCTGCAGATAAATTGATGGCTTATCATGCCTCGGCTAATCTTAGACAAGCTTCTGACCACTCCTTACCTGTACTTAAAACAACTCAGAGTCTGGTATGTTCTGAAATGATCAGTGAAGCTTTAACCAGCCCATGGAATATGTGCCATATTTTTCTGTGATGCCTTACTCAAAAGCAGATTTATAAATATTTGCTTCTTTTCTGAAGCCCATGGGCTTTTCTCCTTCCTCACCCTGAAATATAAACTGAGCTGACATCTGAATTTTAATCAGAGAGGACAGGGAACGCAAGCCACCTACGTCCTCCAGCACAGTTGGTTGCCCTCTTAGGAGGAGGAGGCATGGTGGGAGAAGCTGCGGGCCAGGGTGAAGGGATTGGGATGGCTTCCCTTCCCATCTCCCGTCTCTCTGTGCAGTCTTGTTTCGACCTTGGCATCCTGTGTGCCATATTGTCTGTGCATTTGTCTTTATTTCCAACTTCTACTGAGTGGTAGCAAAATCCTGTGGAGCTGAACTGGTCCTACCCTGGTAGCTAGGAATGTTCTAATGTTAAGACTTGTTCTTCACGTTTGGCACATTCTTAGTATTAGGGACAGTTTCTCTACGGCTTACAGGAAACAAATGCGTGCAACAGTTTTCTCCCTCTTGAGTGGAGAAAGAAGGGCGGAAAGAATCTGGAGGAGACTTGAATCAGCAAAGAACATGGTTGGAGTGAATTTTGTTTAAAAGTGTTTTAAAAGATGAAATTCAGGGATACTCAGGACCTATTCTGGGCTCTGCCACAAGTATACCTCTTATGTTTTATGCCAGTTTGTGCATTTGGGCCTTACTCTTTGGTTTTGCATCTGTAAACTACATAGGACCCACATTCATTGATCATTCTCACTATTCTGTTTTAGCCATCTGGTACTAATTTTAATAAAACTGGTAAGCATCTAAGTGAATGGAGTGAGTAAGCCCTCCTTGCTCCCTTTTTGTCCTTGAATGACTACAGTGAGAACTGTTTTAGGAGTGAGCACTGACCAGGTTGAAGTTTGACCTGGGACTTGTTATCTCACTTACAGGTGTTTTTCTCTTTTGAGTAGAGCTGTACCCATGAAAATGGCATGTGGTCCTAATTACCCTTGGCAGCTCTGGAGGAGGCCAGTATACAGCCTTTTATTTGCCTCTTCTCCAGTCTTGGGACGGATCACTGTATTCGTGATGGAGCACCAAGTGAGGTAGTTGGCCAGCATTTGCAGTCCATGTTAAAAGATGAGTGTGTGCTGCATCTCTAATTACCAGGGTCCTCTCAGTGGTAGCAACAGATCAGGAGGGGCACATGGACAGTTGGTTCCCAAATCTTGACCAACTCCAGAGTTCATGTGTTCATTGAGAGAAAGAGCCTTTCTTATTTTATTTATTTATTTGTTTTTAAATTTTATTTATTTATTCATGCGAGAGACAGAGAGAGAGGCAGAGACACAGGCAGAGGGAGAAGCAGGCTCGATGCAGGGAGCCTGACATGGGACTCGACCCCAGGTCTCCAGGATCAGGCCCTGGGCTGAAGGCGGCGCTAAACCGCCGAACCACCTGGGCTGCCCCTCTTTTCTCCTTTTAAACGTACTCAGACTCTGGCTTCTGTTCTCATGTTGAATATGGGAAAATTAACTATGCATATACAAACTTCCCCTATGAGGCTTACCTAGCACAGAGAGAGCAATGATCTTCTCTTGGGGAGATACTTTGGATTCTCCTCTTTCCTTTCCTTTCTCAGCAAGTTTTTTTATGACCACCTTTGGAGATTCCAGAGAGGGGAAGATCCTTTAAAAGGTGGTGCCAAAGTGAGTGATCTGAAAGCCTTACCTGATCGCTTGCACTCTGTTGACCAGCAAGCCCTAACTCAGATTCGTTGGCCCATTTTAAAAATTTCTGATGGAACTAAATGTTGATGGCGAAGTCAGAAACAATTTTCAGAGAAACAATTTTCAGAGTAATCTGTCACTTTGGCTGCCCTTCTGGTGATTTATTTAACCTGGTACCTGAGAATTGTAGTGCCGGTAAATATTCTGGACACCGACCATCATCTACTTCTCTTGGTCTGGAATCGCCTCTGATTGCCTTTCAGAACCAAAAGTTATCAGGGGGACAGAATTGAGGGATGGTTTTGGGTTTTGCTAGGTAGGTAATGTAGACTCAGAGTCCAAAGTTGTGAGCCCAGTTTCTGGCTCCTACAACTAAATTTGAACAAAAACCTTGGCTGCTGGCCTTAGTTTACTCATATGTCAAGTGTCATTGGTCTAGAACTAGAAATCTCTTGAAGTTTGCTTTAGGATTCTAGACTGCTCTTCTAGTTTTTTAGTTAATATCTAAGATCTCTAAGATGTGAAACCCATAGATTATTTATCCCCCCACCCCTGCCCAGGGTGCTGAGTTAAAGAACTAAAAAAAAAAAAAAAAAAAAAAAAAAAATCCTGTTAAGCCTTATACACAATATCTTTTGTTTTGATTAAAAATGAATAAATAAAAAAAATAAGGAAACATTTCCCAGTTATTTGTGTGATGGGGTTCAGACAGTGACAAATAATACATTAAATTAGTAAACAGGCATGTAGATGCCTGTAATGCTCTTACATTCCACCACCTAGATGTCACTTCAGGTGAATGTTTTCCTTTGCATTTTCTAAATGTTCTACAGTGAGCTTACCATGTTTTGGAGTAAAGAAGAATACATGTTACAAAAGTTTGCTACTACCTTTCTGTCTTTTTCCTCCTTCCATCTAATTTTCATCCCCAGTCCCTATTTAAGCCAATAAAGGGTCATCTCTGTTGAATGAAATGAAAGAAACTCTGGTCTACCAAAGGTTTACCATTTGGTAGGCATTGAGCTACAAAAATGTGTGTGTGTGGGGGGGTCTTTTCGAGAGTCTCAAATCCAATAGCAAAGGTGACATGCAAGTCACAGCAAAATGCCGTAATCAGTGGTACTGATTGCCATGAAGACAAAGAGAGTGTACTAGGCTTCATTTCCTACCTCTGGTCTCCGTCTGGGATAAAAGTCCTGTGAAATCGTAAAGCTCGATGCTTGCATATGATCCAGCCAATGTTGACATTAGCTGCTGTTGTTGACCAATGTTGTTTGTAAGGAAAAGACAGTTCTAGCTTTGGGGTGAGATCCACATCCTTTTAAACGGGTGTGTTAGTTTAGGCTGGGCTCTTAGATCCAGGGTCAGAACATAGCTTTGCTGCCAGTCTCTTGGTCTTGATCTACCAGCATTGCCAGCCTTCTTTAGACTCCTCTCTCTTCTCTGTTCACTTGTGTTAGTAGGCAGTTTTCTCGTGTCACTGTTACCCATCCATGCCTTGTAGAATTCTGGAGGTTCAAAGACTGGATTAGGTTACGCCCTGCGTTTTCCAGACAAGGGAACTGAAGCACCAAGAAAAGTGAGTCTGCCCAAAGGCACGTAACTAGTGGGAAAGCCAGGCCCAAGCTACTGCCTCCCAACAGAATGAATTTGCAGGATTTCTAACTCCAGCAGTGTGTGCTTTTTCTATAGGTGAACAGTCAAAGAGCACTGTCGAGAGTTCTCAAGAGAGATTTCCATTTCCACAACTGAATATCTGTAGAGCCATCTGACAAAAGTGGCTTCCACTTCTGAAGTGGCTCTAGGTCCAATTCTTCTGCGAGAAAGGTTTGCTCCAGCTAGGAAGCTGCCATTATCTTGGATAAGTTTTTTGTGGCCAGCATTATGGTAGGTTTAAGACTTCCTAGAACTACACAGCCTTTGAGCAGCTTCAGGTCCAATTCTGTCCTGAAGTTAGGGAAACAACAGAGTGGGCTGGGCTGGGTTGAGCTGATGGCAGATTTGGGCCCGGCACACTCAGCCTGTGTAGGATTCTCATGGAGCAAGTGTATCTTGAAGAATGACCTATCCAACCATAAGCAGATTTTCAACAGATCTCACTGTTGAGTGTGGCACATGATAAATACACTCACTGGTCACCCACTGGGCACTTCCCATGTTCCCTTTCCAGGTCTTGAGGCACCTTCTTCCCTTGAACTTAAAATCTCAGGCACAGGTGTAGGTTTGTTTCTCTCTGCAGCCCATGTCTCTGAGGCCAGGCCCTCTTGCCCTGTTTGCTCTCCAGGCTTGAAGGGTTAACATGGTCTTCTGGTGGACATCTGGCTTCCAACTTGGCCATATCTCCAAAACCCCTAATGCCCTTACCTTTTCCTTCCTGATTAAGCTCTTAGCTCCTTTCCTAATTTCCCAGAGTGAGTTTCCCATGTTTCTGATACACCTTGGATTCCCTCTTCCACTTTTGTCAGTCCTGCCCTGTCTGAAGGTATTTAAACTCTCTGGGCTAAATTGACCTCGTAATCCAGCCCCCTGTTTTTATTGCACGCAGGCCAGGCACAAAATTTGTGAGTATTATCACCATATAGAATGCCCCGCACCAAGTAGGCACGGGGTGAATGTCAGTTCCCTTCACCTTTCCTTCAAGAAATCCACAGCCTGAAAGGTCCTCACATCATAAGGTCTCTTATCTTTTAAAAAAAAAAAAAATCTAGGGCACCTGGGTAGCTCGTTTGATTAAGCATCCGACTCAGAGTGGTGATCTCAGGGATGTGAGATTGAGGCCCCCCAACCCCCAGGCTCAGTGCTCAGCAGACAGTCTGCTTAAGCCTCTCTCCCCTTCCTTCAGGCCCCCCGACTCCCACGCTCTCAAAAAAGAAAGAAAATATCAGCTAAACATAATAGCTCAGTGCAGGTCTTCTGGCTCTGACCAAGCTGAACATCCCCAGAGTAACCACGAGTGTTATAAAGAACCTATTTAACCTCGTGCCAGCCAGTTACACTTTCAGGAGTGTGGCTGAAAACTGGCTTGGTCTCAAGTGAGACTTGTCACTGTAAGTATGTCTCTGAAATCCTGTTCTCAGAAAGTGACAACAGAAATCATCAGGCTCCCCCTTCCCTTTCTTGAAGAGCCCTCAGCATGCGCATTGGTATTAACTATGCAATCTCCTATTGGATCGACTGTAAAGTTGTTGATATTTGCCAGTGAGGCAACAAGTGGCCACCAGAAAGGCTGTGTATCTAAGTACACCTCAGATTTAATCTCTATCCAAACAGCTGCCTAAGGCTTTTTTTTTTTTTTTTTCTTCCTATAAGAGCTAACTGAAGGGAGTTAGAATGGTTTCTTTTGTTTGAGTTTCCTCTCCCAGAGACCAGTCCCAGGACTCCCTTCACCTGCATTATCCATTAATGCAATGGGTTCATTTCTCCAAATAAACAAGCTTTCCTGCCAAAGAAAACAGACAGCACGATTGGATGCAGGGACTGCCTTGGGACCCGCATCTAAAGCATGTTCTTCATTTTTCTGGGTTGGCCCTCGGTCTCTTTACTGGGCTCTTGTCGGCAGTGATGATGTTACGGCAGCCCTCGTTTCTGAAGGCCCCTCAAATTGTATTAGTCCCGCCTGTGGCTATCCAGCCCTCTTGAAAGCATCCTTCATTTCTGTTTGTTCAGTTTCCTGAATGCCTCTTCCAGATCATCTTTCACCTCTTGCTTCAAGCTCTGGGGACACATGTGGTTTCAACATAATGTACAGATGTGACTTGGAGGAGGGGAGGCAGGTCTGTGGGCTCACACTCATCAGCCTGACTCTGAAATAGGGAGGTCTTCCTCTCTGAGGGGGCCGGTCAGGGAGGAGTGGAGATGGGAGGAGCCCCAGGCCCTCTAGATACCGCCTCTGGCCGGGACACAGGGCACTGGGGTGCGGGTTTTGCATCACAAGGAAGGGAGGAGCTCCAGCCCTCAGGGACCAGATCACTGAAAGTAACGCCTGTGTGTCTGGTTTCTTAAATTGAGACCTTAACAGAAGAAAGAACCAATAACCGAAACTACTACAGCGGAAAGACCCGATTCTTTCTTTATCCACTAAATTCTTGTTCGCCAGTGGTTGGCAAACTTTTTCTTTTTAGTAAATAGTTTCAGCTTTGGGGACCACGGGGCACTGTCACAACTGCTCGCTCTGCCTTTGTGGCTGTAAAGCAGCCCTGGGCGATATAGGAACAGACCAGTGTGGTGGCTGGCCCTAAGTTGCCCACTCCTGCCCATCTAAATTTATAAGACTTTGAGAGACATCCCCATCTTTGTTGTTTGCATAAATTCAGGCGTGCTCTGTACGTGGCCGGGCCTGCACTAAGTACTTGTTGTGAGTGATCCCATTTATCCTGTTCAGGACAATTCTGTGAAGGTATTAATATTACACCCGTTTTACCGATAAAGGAGCAGAGGCTTAGAGAAGTTAAATAGCATAAGGGTGGGGCTGGATTGTGAACCGAGACAGTTTGACTCAATTCCAGGCTCTTTCACCACTACACGGTATGGCCTATAGATTTCATCACTGATACCCACATTTGCCTTTAGATCTTGACATTAGCCAGTATTTGGACTTTTAGCCTCTCTCCATCCCTGCTGAAAAGCCCCAAAACATGCAAAGACATCATTGCTAAAAACTCCTTTACAAATTAGTATGTGTCAAAAACTTAAAATGAGTCCATTCACGAGTTACAATAAATTGGAAGCCGAGTTCTGCTATGCTTCCCAGCTAGTTTTGCTTCCTAAATACCTGAGGATCATAGGAGAGGAGTATATAAAAGCCCAGGAGTCTGAGGCCAGAGGAGTCCAGGCTGATTTCTAGGTTCCAAGCCCCAGTGCTTTGCCTGGAGCAAGCTGCTGCGCCTTGGGATGGCCATTCGTCTCTAACGCCAACCCTGCCGTGAGCTGTTAATCCGCTGTACGCGTAGGTGCCACTGAGGTCACACCGATCTCGTGTGCTCAGGGAGACTGAGTATTGCGTGCTACAGATTGTTTGCTGACTCCTGATGGTCATTTGCGTGCAATCTGCCAAATAGGAATGTTCATTAACGATGGCAGAAACCAAGTTCGGATGCCTTTTGTTGTTGTAATAAGTAAGGCGTGTTCTGAAGAAAGCTAAAAAGAGTAAAAAGATGTGTGTGTGTGGGGGGGGGCAATTCCATATCCCATCACATACAGCAACGTTTCCCAAAGTGCTTTCTTCTCGTGGGGATAGTCACGGGAGGGAGGGGTTCCTGTAGTCAGATAAACTTCCGAAATGCAAGACTAAACAAACAGTATTCTCAAGGACATAGTTTGTAGTTTTCCCAAAATGTTTGTTTGGTTGTTTGGTTTTGTTTTTGGATCCTCTTCTAAAACTGTTTATGGGGAACACCCTTTGAGAAATCTTAACCCAGAGACCTTTCCTAGTGTTGACATTTTGGTAAATTTCCTTTATGGTGCATAATTTTTTTTTTTTTTAATGGGCGTGGTGGTACCAGCAACTGTGGTGGTTATTAGAGCTGGCAAAAAAAATTTTTAAACAAGGTTATGGTATTTTCTTTTATGTGTGTTTAACTTTATTTTGAAGTGTTTCATCATCATAGAAAAGTTGTAGGAATAGAATGATGGACTTTTTTTTTTCTTTTCTATTTGTTACCTCCGCTAGATGGGCAAAGTTTTTGTTAAGATTTTATCTATCAAATTGAACACCATTAAAAATTAATTTATTAAAAAAAAAACTAGAAGAAACTTTAAGAAATCACCTGAAAAAGAAAATATACTGATTAGCTATTAATTCATTAAAGATATATACCCTTGTAAATTCCTATATGTCCAGATAAAATGCCTTTTCCTCTGCACACACACACACAAAAAAAGATTTTATCTATCTGGGATGCCTGGGTGGCTCAGCGGTTGAACATCTGCCTTTGGCTCAGGGCGTGATCCCTGAGTCCCGGGATCGAGTCTCGGGATCGAGTCCACATCAGCCTCCCTGCATGGAGCCTGCTTCTCCCTCTGCCTGTATCTCTGCCCCTCTGTATGTCTCTCATGAATAAATAAATAAAATCTTTTAAAAAGGTGGTATCTATCTATGTATCTATATATCTGTCTGAGAGTGAGCGCGCACGTGTGCACACATATAAATGGAGGGAGAGGGGCAGGGGAAGAGGGAGGGAATCTTGGGCAGACTGTGTGCTGTGCATGGAACCCACCACGGGGCTGGGCTGATGATCCTGTGAGCATCACAACCCGAGATCATGACCTGAGTTGAAACCAGGAGTCAGATGCTTAACTGACTGAGCCACCCAGGCGCCTCTGAAGGACTCTTCTATATCCAGTTCCCCATTTGTTAACATTTTACCATATTTGCCGTGTTCTCATTCTGTATGTGTGTGTGTGTGTGTGTGCATATGTTTATGTGTACACATTATTATTACCATTACTTTTATATATTTTTAAAAAGATTATTGATTCATGAGAGACAGAGGGAGAAGCAGACTCCCTATGGGGAGCCCGATGTGGGACTCGATCCCAGGACCCTAGAATCAGGACCTTAGCCAAAGGCAGATGCTCAACCACCGAGCCACCCAGGCATCTCGCTTTTAAATTTTTAATTAAATTTGATTTTTATATTCTTTAATGAACTATACGTTTATTTCTTCAAATTACTTATAGAAACTCAAATTAGGCTAGAGGTTTTTGAATTTCCCCCCATTTCTGCCTGTTGTAAACTGTGTTCTGCAAATGTGAAAAGTTTTCATTAAGCTGCGAGGGGGCATTTTAATAAGCCTGTAGCTTGCAGCCTTTATGAGGAAAGAATTTGTAGAACCAACGAGGGCTTCAGCTCAGGTCTACACATGGTCCTAAGCAGTTTGGATTCATTGGATTCATTTGTCAGTTGATGTTCTGTGGGGACCATCACAACCATTTGTTGCATGTTTTCAGTCCACTTGGGCAATGTCTTTTGAGGACTGGCCTTGACCAGACACACCCTCCTGTCCTTTGGATTCAGAACTCAAGGGAGCAGTTCAGAGGTCCTAGGCTGTCATAGGACCTCTGTGTTTTAAAGTTTTAAGTTTCCTGTGGTGACTTGTCACACTTTCAGAACATATCAACAAGGACGATTTTTAAAACAACACCTAGTTTCAATGGTGGTTTTGTTTAACATACATTGGAGCCTCCATATCTTTTTTTTTTTTTCCAGGCATGAAATCAAAGCTCTCTTTCTCCCTCAGATGGTTTAAGTAACCCAATTTGAGCATAAAGTGAGTCGAGCAAACACTGCTACCTTACAAAGAGATGTGTTGGTATAAGGGGACTATGGATGTGACTTACATAACCTCTCATGGAGTGTTTCCAAAACCATATAAGGAAGCTGGAAATAGTAACCTCTCCCTTGTAATGTCAACATTGAGCTCACGAATGAGACTGGGGCTTGTGTCCTCAAAGGAAGCATAAGGAACAACCACTAGATAGTCTTGGGAGGGGAGAGCACCAGGCATTTGTTCATTGGGTGGATACAGCTCTCACAGTGGCCTTTGGACATGTGTGTCATATCTTCAAGCTGGAAACTCCCACGCCCATGGTCAGTTGGTTGCACTGTGTGAATGGTGGCCATTCACACATATGATAGGTTCGTACCAACTAGAAAAGTGCCTTGTTTGGGTACAAATTAGACTGTAGGGACTAGGAAAGAAACCTTTAATTTTTAAAACAAGTTATTATAAAAATCTTTGGATAACTCAAAAGAAGAGAGAATAATATAGCCGATCCCTACTTACTACAGATGTAGCAACGATGAAGATTTTACCACATTTCCTTACCACCACCACCACCCCGCTTTAGCTAAAATATTCATAACAAATCCCAGATATCCCATCATTTCATTCCTAAAAAAAACTTTAAGAAGTAGACATTTTTATAAATACAGTGCCACTCTCCCACTTGACAGGATTAACCAGGACCAAAATTTTGATGTGTAGTTTTTACAAGAGCTCCCGCAGCTGGGTTAACTTACAACGTCAGAATCAACAGGGTCTGTGCCTATACTAATTCACTGATATCTTAAAAGAGAGGAGTCCTTGCTCTCAGCTCTGAACCAAATTATTTGGTTTGGAGATGGGGGTGGGTAAGCAATTTGCGCCTGTGGTTCTACCACTGTATTCTCAGGTATTGAGCTGTGCATTTGCTTCTTGGGCATTTCATAGTATCATCAGTGATTGATAATCATAACTTACAGGAATTTTTTTAAACAATATTTTAATTGGAAAAAGCATCTGTCAGCTGTCAGGCTTCCAGCTTCCACTTTTGAGAAGCAGGATGTTGAATGTGAGTAATGACACAACAGGCCTATAAAATGCGGACTAACCCTCGGATGACTCATCCAGTACGATGCAGTATATTTGTCAAGGAGACTGAATCATATATGGGGGAAACCACTTTTCAAGCAGCCAGCTGGTTCTCAGGTCCGCAAGAGACCATCCATTTTTATCGGAAGCTTTATAGTAGCAATAATGCTAATACCCAGCACTTGGGCTCTACAATGTAGAGGAAATGGCATCACCCGGCAGGTATGTGCTCACTGTTTACGTGAACTTTATTTTCTCCTTGTTCTCTTCTACCTAACCTTTCCGATAATGTAGCATTTTTTAAGGGAGGAAAAAAATGATTCTAATTGGAAGGAACTGAAGTGTGTGTGTGCGTGTGCGTGTGCGTGTGCTCACATGCAAGGACAGATAGGTTACCACTGGTCTTCAGATGGACAGAGCTCTTGTCCACTCATCTCCCTCGCTGCAAACAAATTTCTCTCTAGATATTCAGGTGAACTCATCCCTTTTTTAAAGCCCTGAGTTTAAAGGACTCTACCTAAGGAACAGCTTGCAGAGGTGTGGTATACCTTTTGGGTGGGTAGCTTAAAACTTTTAATAAATTTAAAAAAAAAAAAAAGAAGAAGAAAGAAAGAAAACCCAGAGGTGGTCTAATGGATCTGGTCTAGGAGTAATCATTGTGTTTATTATGTTGGATTTCTTTTCTTTTTTTTTTTTTTTTTTTGATTTATTTTCAATATTGTGATTTTTCTTATCCTTCAAGATACATGACTTAATGCAAGAAAGCTTTATTCCCCTACTGAGTATGTCTAATTTTTGCAAATCATAATCTGCTCATGCTGAATTCATGCATTACTTTTCTAGGTGGGAGAAAGGGTAGTGAGGGGTTGGTAACAACATTTAATTATAGCTTTCACATGATCTGAAGGATTGTTCTGCATAATTGGGAAGCCGTGTCGCCTGTCTGACCTTCTCTCTTTCTTCACTCACTAAATTTAAACAATGCCTGACTCGTTAAGGCACAGATCTTGTTTATTTGAGTATATTAAACATTCCTCTGTGTGTTGACAGTCCATTGAGTGTCTCCTCATATTTCTAAAAAATACTTTTTGTGTCCTACTTGTTAGGGACAGATGCTATACTTAGTTTATAGTGGCACTATTTATGCTTTTCTGGTCTGTCTGTCCAGAATGGCTGGGTCAGGACCCCATAACACAACTGCCCACAAATTTGCCTAAGATTTAACATTTGCAGAGCAGCTCCATCTATGGTGGTAAATTCTGTTATCACTCAGCATTAAGCAGATCTAAGCTTACCGAGCTGGAAATGTAGGCAGTCTTTGTTGTCTCTTCCCCATTCTTGTAAAGCCCGTCATAATGACTTGTTTTCCTTGAGGGACGTGTACTCCAAACTGTCCGTAAATGTATTAAATTTACCTATTTGAATACATTCAGAAATTTAGATAATATGGAACGCCAGCATGAAGGGGGTTTGTTTTGTTTCTGTTCTGTACATTAGGAGGTGTGCTTTTTTTTTTTTTTTTTTTTAGAATAGCCAATTTGTTTTTGAAGACAGGACCATCTCCAAATTTCATTAATTTTGCATTCTATAAATGAAAGCCACCTGTTATGCTGTAACATGCTAATTATGGTAGAGGACAATAATGAAGAAGAACAGTATTTGAAATATGTGGGGGTTTTGCTAAGAATTTTCCTGCCCACATCTGTAGTGCTTATTTTTATATGTGTATGTGTATACATGCTTGTATCGTGCATAGTTAATAATAGCGTTTGGTGGTATTAAAAAATACTTCAGATTCAAAGTAAGGCTTTTTATTCCTTCTCATTGACTTTTTTTTTTCTTAAGTTGCAGAAGAAAGGCTACTTTAAAAATGTTAGCTTGAACTAAAGCCTGAATTTGTGGTCTTCTAGTGGATGGGGTTCTCCTGCTGCTTTGGTGGGTGTCGTGGCTCAAGTTTCACTGTTAGAAGTCATCAGGAAAATAATGTGACTTAAAAACGTGAATTAAAGGTAGAATAACTCATCTGTTCTGATTTCCCTAAAATCTTAGGCTTTGTTTGACCTTTCTCCCCCCCCCCCCCCCCTTGAGGCCTACAGAAAATGGTTATAGGCAGGTACATAAAAACATTTTGTCTAAATTTAGTCTAAATTTCTGTATCGGAATTTTCAGTGAAAATAACTTACTTTCCCTGTGATTTGTATAGTCGCGACTCAGATCCTGTCCAGATGATTTTAGGGCGAAATAGGTTTTGTTCAGCTTTGGTTTCATTACCCACTCAGGGCATCTTGATGACTGTGATTTGGCAAGGACAGTCACCCCTAGGGTTGTAGCCACCGTTCTCAGAGGCCCCTGTGCCGTTAAGCACCATGAGCTGTTGATCCAGAGTGACTACATGTTTTTTAGATTCCTTCTTCCTCTTTTGAGAGAAAAGGAATACAGACCATGGCCAGTACCAGGGGTCTCATATCATTCAACTTGGAAGCAATCAATAGGTATTGAGTGAGATGCTGCCTACGTTCAGAGCTATGTGCCAGGTGGTGTTAAATTAAAAAATGCCAGTGATCTGGGCCCAGCCCTCTCCTTGCTTTCGTTCCCTCTTCAGTGTGGTTCATCGTTATTGGCAATAGCTGCCTCCTGGGTTTTTTTTTCTTTTTATTCATAGATTTACTGGAGTCTATAATCTGGAGCCACTAATTGCTCTGTGTAGAAGCAACTTTTAGCTATTCCCTCTTGGTTCTTCAGAATCTAACTCTTCTTGGATGGATATTGAGAAAGAACTGCCCTAGTAAAAACAAACAAACAAAAAATTCATTTGATAGTTTTGGAGGCCATGTTTTTTGAGCCAAGTAGAGTGACAACCTTGGATGAAGGATTTATTTATTACTTTCTTGGTTTCTTCTTTGAGGAGTGGCAGTCAGGGAGAGCATTTGAATCCTCAAGGCTTAGAGTGTCCAGGATATTTTATTGGAACAGATTAGTAGTAAGCATCAAAGATAGTTTTTCCATATCTTAGGGAGTTGGAGACCCCTCCCCTCTTTAGCATCTTTTAAAATTATATTTAATAACTCAAAGCTGTAATGAATTTGGTAACCATTTAATAAAAACCTGTTTTTTTAGAATCCTTATAGATTGGGGCACCTGGCTGGCTTAGAAGAGCATGGGATTCGATCTTAGTGACGTGAGTTCTAGCACCACATTGGAAATAGACATTACTGGGATCCCTGGGTGGCTCAGCGGCTTAGTGCCTGCCTTTGGCCCAGGGCGTGATCCTGGAGACCCGGGATCGAGTCCCATATCAGGCTCCCAGCATGAAGACTGCTTCTCTCTCTCTGCCTGTGTCTCTGCCTCTCTCTGTGTATGTGTTTCATGAATGAATAAATAAATAAAATCTAAAAAAAAAAAAAAGAAAAAGAAAAGAAATAGACGTTACTAAAATTAATCAACATTTAAAAAACACATATTTGTGTCTAGAAAGACCTGTTTCATGAGTTTATATCTTCTCTAGCTGTGTTTCATGAATGAATAAATAAATAAAATCTAAAAAAAAAAAAAAAAGAAATAGACATTACTAAAATTAATTAATCAACATTTTTAAAAAACACATATTTGTGTCTAGAAAGACCTGTTTCATGAGTTTATAATCTTCTCTAGCTGTACAGGTGGATGAGCAGTGGTAACTCCAGCCCCCCAAGGGGAGAGCTGGACCTGTCCACTATTCTGCTGTTACACTGTCCTCCCCACATCCGAAGTGTATGGTCACTCTGCCTACATAGTGCGTGGGATTACCAGCACTTGTAGGTAAATCTTGTATCATTATCTGGAAATGACAGCTTTCCTGTTGTGTCTCAGAAAAGCCAGAGACAAGTACAGAACAGCCCTCTTAGGACATATAAACCTCGCTCTTAAGGACCCACATATGGGGTGAACGACCACTGTCTTATCCAACCAGCATGAACTTTTCTTCATCCTGAGCATTCTTTCAGATATAAATTTGCTAACAGCTTGTTTGCATTGTCATTTGTGCCCAGATTGTCTTTAGGGTATATGTGGGACAGTTAGGGAAGCCATGCCCGTTCCCAGTTGGATTCTTAATCACCAACATTTCTTTGTAATTAATGATTACCATAGAGAAAGCGAATGCTTGAGAACCAGGCTGGCGCTTCAGCCCTTCCTGAAAGAGCTTTTGGCTTCCGTGACAGCTCTACCTTCCTTGCCTCACACTCTGACAGCAGCACAGGGAGTGAGCTACATCGTCTTCACAGAGCTCAGTATGCAAGGAACCACAACAAGATACTATTTCTTTCCAGATTTCAACCCAAGAGATGACTTTTAAGTTTTCAGTGCTAATTCATGCAGTTGTAAAGATTTTTCACATTGGAGATGTCCAAGCTGGGTTTGGCTTTTTTGTGGTTTTCGTTCAAACACATGTTCCTTGTACCCATCCAGTGAAAGAGATGGGTTGCCTGCCCTTGCTCTAGCCCCACGAGGCCTGCTGTTTGACTGGGCCTCTTGAATTCCATGAAATGGAGCGCAGACAGCATGTGTCATAAAGGCTGCTTGGGAAGGGTGAAGAGCAAAATTAGTGTCTGTGGGTGGGCATGTGTTCTCATCACATCGCCAAAGAACTGCAATGTGCAAAATCTGGCAGGAACTTGTTCCAGAGAAAAATAAAACAGCCCCTTTTTCCTGCTTTGAGAAATATTAAAAACATCGCTAACCCTCATGTTAAAGAAATAGAACTGTTAGAAAGTCTGTGATTTTGTGTGTCTGTGTTTTAATAATCTTAGAAACAGGTTAGTAAAAAGGACTAATCATGAAATATTTTTTAGGGATTGTGTCACTTGTATTGTAAACATGATAAGACTTCTATTCGGATATAATTGGTTAAGGATGAGGGGAATTTGTTAGAGCTAACAATTAGGAGAAGGTCTGTTATATTTAACTTTCCTCTGTTCTTTGATGTGATTTTATAAGAAAAGCCATTTTTATCTCTGTAAAACCAATTACAAAGGAAGTATTTGTGTTTTTCATATATGTGATCCGCCTTGTATCCGAAAGAACAAAGCGTAGGCCACACTTACATTTATATTTTAGGCATAAGATCTTCCATTTATAGTTACTTTGTGAAGGTCTTACAAATTTGTTCATTGTTCCTTATAGTGTAGAAGAATGTTTCGTAGCTTAAAGGGTGCTCATGATGTATAATAGTTTGCACAATGGACATATGCTGACTTGATAATCAGGAGGCAGTTTTGTGGGTGGTTGTTGGTTTGGTTTTGTTTTAAAGATTTTATTTTTCAGCAATCTCTACACCCGACATGGGGCTCAAACTTACAACCCCGACATTGAAAGTCACATGCTCTACTGACTAAGACAGCCAGGTGCCCTTGTTGTTTTTTTTTTAAGTGGCAGTGTTAACTTCTTAAAGACTGCAAAAACATTTCTTAGCCTAAACCCCAAATTCCTGCATTTGGGGTCCTTCTTGAGTATATGCATTTCACATGTCCCCTTCTTGTTTCTTAGATTGGTTATCTTTTTTTTTTCTTTAATAATAGCCAAATAAATAAATTAAATAGACCATCTTAGCAATTTTTGAGTACGTAGTACTTTCATCATATGCACATTGTTGTACAAATAATCTCCAGAACTTTTTCATCTTCCAGAACTGAAACTATACCCAGTAAACAACTCCCCATTTCTCCTTTGTCCTAGACCTTCACAATCACCATTCTACTTCCTGTTTCTATGAGTTTGACTACTTTAGAAAGTGGAATCGTGCGGTGTTTGTAATTTGGAGACTGGCTTATTTCACTTAGTATAATGTCAGGGTTCTACCATGTTGTAGCAAATGACAGGATTTCTCTCTCTCTCTCTCTCTCTCTCTCTCTCTTTTATTTCATATGAAAAATGTTCTGTGTATGCATACTACATTTTCTCTATCCAGTCATCCCTTCAAAGACATTTAGGTTGTTTTTGCC
This sequence comes from Vulpes vulpes, assembly GCF_048418805.1. Classification (NCBI taxonomy): domain Eukaryota; kingdom Metazoa; phylum Chordata; class Mammalia; order Carnivora; family Canidae; genus Vulpes; species Vulpes vulpes. Next base: position 93,357,767 of record NC_132795.1, on the reverse strand, counting down.
TCTTGGCTGTTGAGAGTAATGCTGCAGTGAGCATAGATGTGAAATTAATTGCCTTTTGAGATAGGAATTGACTTTCAATAAATGTTAGTTAATCCTCTGTATGCAAACACACCAGAAAAAGTGTCATTTTGTCATATCACCTTATGTTTATCCAGCCTTTTCAGTTTACACCAGAGTTTCCCTATGCCAGGTTACTCACTGTGGGAAATTGCTGGGTAGGTAGCAATTCTAGATCTGGGAGAGTGTATCCACAGTGCCTTCGAGGATCGTGACTTTCCTCGAGGTGAGCTTAGGCCTGGGAGGTGGCCGAAGCACACTGGTGAATGAAATGAGCTGTGGGTAGTTCCTCTTGAATGACATTAAGACAGGAGCCCTTTTCTTCTTTCTTCCAATATTAAATGACAGCCAACAGTGACAGCATGACTTTAAGGTAGTGTAATTACATCTCCTTGGCTGTACAGCCTGCCACTGTCAGTAAAGCGCCGTGGGTGGTTGGCCATGGCCACTCAGTTGCCTTGCCTCAAGCAGTGGTCTTTAGCCACCACTGAATGCCTGGTTGGTCTCCCTGAAGCAAACATGGTGGTGATGGTCAGGAAAGCCCGGTCAGGTAAGCAGCTTCGCCTCCAAAGGTCTCAATTTCAAGACTCACTCAAGATCATGAGTCTTGAAATAAAACCGCTTCCAGTCCTTCCACAGGCTGGTAGACTTTGTTGTGTGAGGGTAGCTCTAGAGTTCCTTGGAAGTTCTTTTTGAACCGAAACTAGCATACTCTCCCATAAATGAAATAATATTTTAAGAATATGGTGTTCAGCGGTGAGCAAGCTTGGTAGCTAGTTGGCCTACACTTTTCTCTTATTGCCTTGTTCTCTTATGGCAGGAGAGTAACTTCCTAGAAGCACATGTTCCTGAGTGGATGGCTGTTTTGCAATAGCTCGGAAGGAAATTGCCCTCGTAAGGTCAAATCCTGTCTCTGTTGTGGTGAAGAACTAGTCAAGAATCCGCTGCCGGGCGATTAGCCTGTGAGCCCGACGCTTGTTTTGTCCTTCTTTATCGTTGACCAACAGTCACCGGCACCACAGGACAGAACAGCTTCCTCAGGGACACCGAATTTGGAATTCCTAAACTGTAGCAGTCATACCATGTACCATTGGTACATTTGCATTTAAGCCAGTCATCCCAAGTTAGGTTAACTTAAGTGCTTTCCTTTGGTTTGTCTGCTGTTGAGGTGAAAAGATTTCTCAGTCTTCCTAGCACGTGATCATCAAGTTGGCCCTTTTTAGGGCTGGTCAAGATCCAGGGGTTGTAGACGAAGCCTAAATCAGAAGTTGAGAGGGGTATCTGGGTGGCCCAGTGGTTGAGCATCTGCCTTTGGCTCAGATTGTGATCCCAGGGTCCTGGGATTGAGTCCTCATGGGGAGCCTGCTCTCTCTGCCTGTGTCTCTGTCTCTTTCTCTGTGTCTCTCATGAATAAATAAATAAAATCTTTTAAAAAAAGTTTAGGGATTCCTCCTTGCTTACCCCTTTTCTCCCACTCCACCCCCCACCCCCATCGGATAGGAACACGCTTAGTGAGAGCTGAATAGAACTGGCTGTTCCACAGAAGGTGAGCAACAAGGCTTCTGTCAAGGAAACTTTTTTTTTTTTTTTTAAGATTTTATTTATTTATTCATGAGAGAGAGAGAGAGAGAGAGAGAGAGAGAGGCAGAGACACAGGCAGAGGGAGAAGCAGGCTCCACACAAGGAGCCCGATGTGGGACCCGATCCCGGATCTTAGGATCACGCCCTGAGCCAAAGGCAGACGCTCAACTGCTGAGCCACCCAGGCGTCCCTGTCAAGGAGACTCTTAACAGTCAAAACCATTTGGGAATATAACTGTGATTCATGTATTTTAGGGTTTGGTTAGGCTTTTAGACTGGATTGGGAATCCCGATGCTCACCATTTAATGTGTTTTTTTTTTTTTTCCTGTGGGAAGAATATAGTCCAGTTTACAAGAAAATTTTTAGACCAGAACTCATTGGTGACGTTGAGGGAGCCTGGACCAAACCAGCACTGAGTTGCTTTATCAAAGGTCTATATAGTAAATGTCTCTCCACATTGACTAGTTAGGCAGTTCTCCATTACCTTTTCTTAACATTTTTTTCCTTTCTCTCTGAAGGTAATGAAGATTTGGTACTGGAGCATCAGTCTTGAGTCAGTTGAGTAAAGCGCACAGGATGAACTATTTGGGAGAAAGGGAGCAGCACATCCCTTTTCTCCTCTTTGCCTGCATTTGGTTCATAAATGTGTCTTGGGGATTTTCTTCCACGTGGCTAAAGAGCATCTCCCATTTGTGGATGGGTAAACCCAGCTAGATGGCTACATTGTGTCTGTTTTCTTTAAAGATCTTATGAAACTTGTTAAGACTCCATTTTCATCATTTTCTTGTTTTTTTGTTTTGTTTTGTTTTTAAAGAAATACTTCAATAGTCATGTTTGCTCCTAAGAACCTATAATTGCCCAGTGCTACTTGTACCTAGAGAGCATATCTGTTAGTTTGTTGTGGTTTCAGGTCTCTGTAGTTTCAAGGATTTTATTTTCTCCCCCCAAATCAAAGTATGTTTTTGGGGTGCCACCTGGGTGGCTCAGTGGTTGAGTGTCTGCCTTAGGCTCAGGGTGTCATCCCGGGATCTGGGATGAAGTCCCACATTGGGCTCCCTGCGTGGAGCCTGCTTCTCCTTCTGCCTCTGTCTCTGCCTCTCTCTCTCTCTCTCTCTCTCTCTCTCTCTCTCTCGTCTCTCATGAATAAATAAAATCTTTTTTTTTAAAAAAAAAAAAAAAAAAACGTTTTCTGTAGCATTTTGCTCCTGCAAGTTTTCTGATCTGCTTTTGTAGAGTATTTGGGTGACTTAAGTTTGCTAAGCCCTTTGGCACAGCTGAAGGACTTTCAAACGCCACCACCCCCCCTTTTACACAAAGTTAAAAGGGGTGACCAAAATTGAAAGGACCTCAGAGGTCACTGGACCCTGTCCCTCATTTTACATATGAAGAAACTGAAGTTCACTCTCAGATTGTAGAGTCTGGGTATCCCACCCAAGAGGGAGAAGGAGTTGTGCAGTAGAGGTTGTGTCTGCTGACTGATCTGGAAATGAAGATGGTGCCTCTACTGCTGGAAGGGTTGAGGAGGACCTCCCAGCCTCTCCCCCAGCTCGTCATTTCATTCACGTGGCAGTGTCATTAGTGATACCTCCTCATTTCTCCATATGATTCCTTTGACAGTCAGTTGCCTGTACAAGAAACTGGAAGAGACCGGGGCAGCCCGGTGGCTCAGCGGTTAAAGCGCCTGTCTTCGGCCCAGGGTGTCCAGACCCGGGATCGAGTCCCACATCAGGCTCCCTGCATGCAGCCTGCTTCTCCCTCTGCCCGTGTGTCTCTCTCTCTCTCTCTCTCTCTCTCTCTCTGTGTGTGTGTGTGTGTGTGTGTGTGTGTGTGTGTGTGTCTATCATGAATAAATAAATAAAATCTTTAAAAACAACAAAAAAGAAACTGGAAGAGACCAACGAGAAGATTTTATACCCGCTAGAATCGCCTAGGTTAGATACGGGAAACCTGTGTCACCACATAGGAACCTTTGAAAAAAAAAGTGATGTGGGCTGTTTACCAAGATTAAATCTTAGTCATTTATCTGCCCCCAAGGCCAGTGACCTTGAACAACTCCCTTGTGTCTGGATTACAGTTTTTCTAAGCAAGGGGTCTGGAGTAGATGGTTTCTACAATTTTTTTTCCCCTAGCTTAAAAAAAAAAAATGCATATCTGACTTGTTTGTGTAGCTCTTCATAGTCTTGATTGAAGACCTAAACTCCACCCTCAGGCCCACCTGTATCCCAGGCTCTGCTGGGAAAGGAAGAGGTCCAGAATTCTTCGGGGAGAACAGATGCCTTGCATGTGCTTTGTTTGTTTCTTTGTGTTAAGCTTTTCGTCTCTGTTGAAGGAGGTGGTGGAAGCTTAGAAGAAAGGGAAAGCATGAATTGGTAATTCTTGCCATCTGAAACGGCATCTAGGTCCAGTAGATCCTTCGGGAGCAGAGGCAGGGAGGCTCCTAAGAGCTAGTCAGCCTGTGGCTAGCTCAACATCCTGACTGACTTTCTTCTTTCTGGGCTACAGTATCACTTTTGTGTGAGAGCAGGTTTTACTAAGGACTAGCTCGTAAAGGATATTGTAGGTTTAGGAATTCGGTAATTAACATAGTTTGGTAATTTCCTGACCTTTTCACCGTGGTTTCCTTCAGGATGGGCAGTGGGGGGAGTAGCAGATGAGCAAAATGAGAAATGTGACCTGGACCACATGGAAAGTAGGCTGACTTTTTAGTGCTATTATCAACATCTTCTAGGTTTAGTGTTGATCTCCATTTAGGATGATAGTACAGCAGTAGGGACGCCTGGGTGGCTCAGCAGTTGAGCGTCTGCCTTTGGCTTAGGTCATGACCCCGGGGTCCTGGGATCAAGTCCCACATGGGGCTCCTCTCAGGGAGCCTGCTTCTCCCTCTGCCTCTGCCTCTGCCTCTGTGTCTCTCATCAATAAATAAATGAAATCTTAAAAAAAAAAAAATAGTGCAGCACCATAAATTTTCTTTTTATGAAAGTCTTCAGCTGTTGAGAAAGAAAGAAGTGTACAGTCAACACTCAGTAGCTCCTGTGTCTGCAGCTAACATTTTGCTGTTACTGCTTTATCACCTGGGCATCTATGTGTCCACCCCTCTCTCCATCCAAGATGCCCTGTTGTATATATATTTTTAAATGTATTTCAAAGTAGGTGCAGATATTAGTCTGTTTCTCCCTAAACATTTCAGCATGTGGATCATTAGATACTCTCGTCCTTTGTTTTCTCTAATTCAATGAGAAAGAAAGCAAAGACATTCTGAGAAAGTCAGACTTGGAAGTTCAAGGGCTGCAATTTAAAGACCTGAATTGGAGATTATTAACTTTAAACAACTCCCTTTGCCATTTGTGTTTTGAAGTACCAGTGTTTCTATTACATATATACTTTAATGTGGTGAGAGTTAATTTTCCCTAGTAATCTGACATTTCCATTAGCTGGCCTTTGGGGGTTTAAATGTGGATCGTAAATACCATTTTTGGAAGGGTGTGTAAAACAGAGGGAAAGTCAAAGAAAATTATTGCTTTCGGAGTAAAAAGTAGGAGAAGAAGAAAGAGTTCTTCAGGGGTGGGTTATTTTGTTTGTTTTAAGTTAGTAATCCTTTGATCTTGATTAATTATGAACTCCACTGAACTCTGGGCTCAGCAAAGCAGCCGACAATAAAAGCAAAATCATAAACCTAGATTCAGACTTCGGCCTCTCTCCTCCCAGGCTTCCCTCACCCCCACTTCCGACTGTGTGATCACCTTGAAACTCAGCCCTTCAGGACAGAACTATTCCAGTCTGAGAAGTAGATTCATTATATTTTGGTTCAAATATATATATATATATATATATATATATATATATATTTTTTTTTTTTTTAAAGTAGTTTACCCAGGTCCAAGTTGTCCTGCTCTGGTGAATTTTTTTTTTTTTTTTAAGATTTTATTTATTTAAGAGAGTGAGCACCTGCATAGAGGGAGAGGAAGAAGCAGGTTCCCTGCTGAACAGAGAGCCGATGCAGGACTGGATCCCAGCACCCTGGGATCGTGACCTAAGCCGAAGGCAGACACTCAGCCACTGAGCCACCTGGATGCCCCCTGCTCTGATGATTTTGGACAAAAACTCAGAAATCTTCAGTATCTACTTTAACAACTTTAATAAGCTGTTATGATTTAAAAAAAAAAATCTTACCCTCACTTGCTAAAATGGTTTGCCTGAACCTAAAATTTCCCGTATTAACATCGAGATGATCTGTGCATAATGCAGAGATAGAATTCACATTAAAATAAAACACACGCATATACATGTATATGTTTAATCTTGTTGCTTCAGTAACTAGCCTTAGCGGATATGATTCCTTTCCTAAGCGTGCGGGTTACAGGAGCAAGGAGCAGAGGCAGGCTGGCAACCTGTCCACTTGGGTTTGGAAGTCTTGTTTGGTATAGATTTGCCTTGAAAGCAAGAGTCTAAATGTGAGTTAGACCCCTTTTGTGCTAGTATAATTCTTACTTGTGACAGAGCAGAGAATCATTTGATGCTGAGCTATACAAAAGAAAGCTTTTCAAAAAAATTTTTTGACTTTGTTGAATTCAGTGGAATTGTAATTTTTTTAAAAAAATTAAAAATTGTATCATATTTACTTCTTTGTTGTCAGAGTTTAATATCTGGGAACCAGTGTTTTAAAACTCAGATCAGGGCAGCCCGGATGGCCCAGTGGTTTAGCGCAGCCTTCAGCCCCGGGCCTGATCTGGGGACCCGGGATCGAATCCTGAGTCAGGCTCCCTGCATGGAGCCTGCTTCTCCCTCTGCCTGTGTCTTTGCCTCTCTTGCTCTCTCTGGGCCTCTCCTGAATAAATAAATAAAATCTTAAAAAAATAAAACTCAGATCATTTAAACTCTTCCACAGCCTGCTATCAAGGTAATTAATTACCTACCATATAGATACTGGACAGATAAGGATACAGAGGCCCCATGTGGTTGACCAGGACACCCACCTAGGATTTAAGGGCTCATGCTCCGGGATCTCCAGCTCCCTAATTCCCACCCCCCCTCCCAGGGTGAGGAAATTAGGATTTCTGCTATTAGTAGGAATTAGAGCAAAGAGTCTTCAAATTTCAAGAAATTTCTTCACTGATTTCTTCACTGATTGTGTATCCCCACACACACACACTCACAGTAAACTACCAAGCCTGTCCTTCCCCATCACTCCAGGCTTGACCTCAGCGGGGCCTTTCTTCTAACTGTATGCATTAGTTACCTCAAGAGGTACTTGCTCAGGAAAGTTATATTGACACAGGGAGAGTTGCCAAAGAGCCATTAAAAAAAAAAAATCTGTCTTTGATACAACTTCTGAAATTGCCTTTTCGCGTGCAAAGTTAAGATTTACTTCAGCAAACACTTCATTTGGCAGATTTAAAACTGCCCAGTGTTATGGTTTTAGCTTGTATATTAGCAGAACAGCCCTCATGCCTTATCTTTATTGTGCCCTAGTTGTAAGCAACTCCTCATCACGGATATTATATATTTAGTATTCTTGTGGCTGCTGAATTTAAGTGCTGGGTATAATATATATTTTTTTAAGATTTTATTTATTAGCACAAGCAGGGGGAGGGGTAGAGGGAGAAGTAGGCTCCCTTCTCAGCAGGGATGTGGGGATGTGGGGCTCAATCCCAGGACATCAGATCATGACCTGAGCCAAAGGCAGATGCCCAACCAACTGAGCCACCCAGGTGCCCCTAAGTGCCGGGTTTAAATGTTGACAGGAAAAGTTTTGTTGTTTTTCAAAACTACAGCTCCATTCCTAAGACATTTGATATATTAAATCAAAAGATTTTAACAGAAGAAGAAGAAAAAAAAAAAAAAACCAAGAGCAGGATAAGTAGGATCCAGCCGAATCACTCTTTTCCTGTGGAGGATTCATACTTGTTCAAACTACAGGCGATAAAAGTTAGAGATGAAATGAAAAATTTCATTTTGAGCTCAGTACAGTGGACTGAGTTTAATATAACTTTGTAAATCTTGCTGGGAAGGAAACTCAGAAAGGTGATTGCTGGCAGGCCCACGCACTGCTGTCGGCGTCACCACCTGTTCACACACCACAAAGGTCGGCCCTTAGACTGGGGGCTCTTGGCTGAGGTCGGGGCGCAGAGGCTCTCCCTGGCCTCGGCCGGCTGTCCGGTTCTCCAGCCCGGTGGAACTGTCGGGCATGCTCCCAGGGCAGTGCTCCCAGGCTGCAAGGATGTCAGGGGACCCCTCAGTGCCTCTGGTATTTCCTCAACTATTTCCTCAAAGGCCTCGTTAAGCCACTGTAAAGCGAATGAGCCTAACGTCCAGTCTTGATCTTTGTCCTTTTTCTGTCTTTGCTTCACTTCCTTTCCTTGGCCATTACGGGTCACCAGACACAGCAGCAAAGAAAGAGGGAACAGAGCGGTGGATGGCACGCTGCCCGGTACCCTCCACGTGGGCCAGCCCTGCAGAACGTCCATTCCTGAGGACATCTACAGGGCAGGTGCCTTGGCCCCGTGTGAGAGAGAATGTGCCAGAATGTCCAGTGCACGTGCTGCTTTGGCTCTTAAGGCCGGAAAGTGTAAAGTAGCACTTGAGATTAGAAAATGTGTCTATTTACAGTGTTGTAACTTAAAGGAAGGTATTACAGAGGCACGGAGCAGGCTAAATTGGCACTCTGTTCAGGGTATGGGCATTTATTATGAAGCCTAGATTCATTCACTGGCTTTGTCAACTGGGAGTTTGTGATCGTTTTTCTAAAGGAGTATTTTTGTATTCAGTGTCGATAGGAACGTAGAAATACCAGTGGCCATATCTAATGAACTTGTGAGCTTTGGTTTTAAGATTTTACTAAAAGTAATAATCGTTCGTATTTCGAACACCCAGTCTTGCTGGCAGTGTCCTTCACAATAATGGAGAAAGCAACCCTTTCCATGGTGTGCGTTAGAAAATGGTGTGTGGGTGAGGGAGTCTATTTATACGCGTCAGTGTAGCTAGGTAGCACAAACAACAAAGATGCTGTGTTCATATGTGGCATTTGAGGATGGGAAGGGACGTGCCCCATACCTCCCCCTCCGAGGGTGGGACTTGGAGGGCTCTAATGACTTTGCAGAACAGCAGACAAGACTAACGTGGGGATTCCTCAAACATTTTCTCATACCCTCGCTCACGGGTTCTGAGCCCAGCACACAGTAAAGGAGGAGAACCTGTTCACACCCCTCTGGGGCTCCCACGGGACCCCAGGCTTGGAGCCTGTGCTGGTTCCTGGATGAAGTCAGTGTAAGACAAGCACCCACTACTACCATGACCTTTTGGGTACCACATTTATATATTGGGGTCCCGTTCCTGGAAACTCATTACATTACCATTTTTAAAACACCTGCATTGGCCCTGCAGATAGAACATAGAACAGCTCTGTCGTAACACCCTCTGGGGGCTTTGCTCTGCAAGGGCGAGATGAGCTGTGGCGTCTCCGAGAAGCAGCAGTACAACGGAGATGTCCTGTCTCGGTAAATCTGGTCCTGGGGAGAGAGCTTTGACACCAGGCGTTCAAAATCATGGTGTTAGTACCTGTTCGAGTATGTGGATCCTTTTCCCAGCAGACACGGGGGTAGGGCAGTCCCCAGCACGACTGCGTGGCTGAGGTCACAGATGTTCAGTAACTGTAGGGAAGGCTTTTTCTTAAGCGATCTTAGCCTACTTTTCAGCTTCCCCAACTCCAATATCCTGCAAAGCAGTTTTCTTTATGAAGCAAATGTTGGACATTCAGAAAATTCCTTCTGTGCTTCTAATGCCTGCTCATCGGCGTTTGAGAGGAGAGCTGATGGCTTTCCAGAATGGGCTGCTGCCAAGATCTAGCATGTTTAGGGGCTTTTCGTGCCACGGTTTTCTGTAGTGGCCTAACTGTACAGACTCCACATTTTAGTAGACATTAGGTGGACAGAGCAAGTGTCCTACCTCTAGTGGCTGGTACAGAGCTGAAAACCGTGTTACCGCCATGCACAGAACTACATTATGGATAACTTCTTGCCTGTAATTTGGGAATGTGTACATTTCTGAGACCAGAGCAGTCCACTTTTAAAAAATAAAGTAGTTGGTACTCACTGGAGTGTCACCCCTCCTGAAACCACCACCTGCTTAAATAGCATATGACCAATATCTGGCTTCTCGGTGCATTTGATTCCGCTGAAATAATTTGTTGATTCTAATTTTTTTTATTTTTTTAATCTTTATTCATGAGAAATACACAGAGAGAGGCAGAGACAGAGGCAGAGGGAGAAGCAGGCTCCATGCGGGGAGCCAGATGTGGGACTTGATCCTGGGTCTCGAGGATCACGCCCTCAGCCAAAGGCAGATGCTCAATCGCTGAGCCACTCAGGCATCCCGATTCTAATTTTTTTTAAATGACGAGGCCTGTATTTCCTATTTCTGCACACACAGAATACTTGATATACGCATATGATCAATAACATCGAAGACTCTGTAAAATCTATAGGCATGAGGATGAGAGGGGACGGGGGACAGTGCGCCTGGCTCCCCTGGAGGACCTGTGTCGTATTTGGCTCAGGTGTGCAGGGGAAGGAGGCCTGAGAGCCAGGATTCCGGCTAATCCCCCTCCGGGTCTGGTGGCGGGGAGCGGGAAGGAAGGGGGCAGGCATGCTGAGCAGGACGGGGAGAGAAAGGAGCCGCCTCAGCAGATGAGGGCTGGCCCCGAGGCGGGGGCCCTGGGCACTTTGGGGGCCGAGTAAGGGGCCTAGGCTCCGTCCCTGGGGCTTGCAGGGCAGGGGCAGGAGCACGGGGCCACCTCGCACATGGCAGGTGGAATTCTTTTCCTCTACAGGTGTGCCCGAAACGGAGCCCCAAACCAAGTGTCTAGAAATCCGACTTGCATTGACAACTGCAGGAGCTCCGTTTTGGGATTTTCTTGTGTTGTCAAGGGCCTGACAGCCTCCCTGCTACTCCGCTCTCTGCTAGCTGAAAAGGGCCGGCCGTCTGGAAACCCACTCCTTAGTGGCCAGGGGAGCTGGTCTTCAGAGGACCTGTTTTGTCCTCAAAGTCAGACGTTTAGCAAAAAATAATTATGATGGCTGCAACTTACCGAACTTCCCAGTGTCGAGCACTTGGCCTCTAGCACGCTTCTCACCCCCTGAGACATGCCAGCAGGTCCATCCTCTCTGGGGTTTTTGCAGATGAGGAAACCTGAAGCTCCACCAGAGGATTCTTCAGCTACGGAGGTCAGGGTGCCACTGAACCTGTCTGGCTCTGAATGGCATTTACAGACCGAGGTGCCTCATCACCAAGTCCTATGATTCCTTTGTTTGCTTTGTTTACTTCTATATTGTGGGCCAGGCAGGGCCTGCTTTGAATCTGGAAGAGAACTTAGAACATAAAAGCCAAAGACCCAAACCTTGCTGTGTGCCACCTTGGAATCCACACCTCCAAATAAAAAAAAATCTAGTTTTGAAATTGTTTTGCCTCCCCATCCTGCCGTAGGATGTCCCCGCCCTCTGTTGCACACTGACAGATCATAGAACAAATCTTACTTTTACAGATAAGCCCATGTGTTTGGAATGCAAAGCTTTTTCCTCAAAGAAATGACCTTTAAACAGCAGGTCTCCAGTTCAAGTCATAAAAGCCACTTTTACTCACAATGCACTGAAAGAGTATGATACTGTTTGGGTGGCAGTAGTCAGGTCCCATATGTAGTGACACGGAGTCTTTGGGGGCACTTGAGCCCCAGTTCAGACACTAGGGCTCCATTCATTTGGTATTTAGATCGACACGTGGAACTTCACCAGATCCTAATGAGTTACACTGGTTTAAGCAGTTGCTGCTTGCAGAAACATTTTTTTAAAATTTTGTTATTTTTGACAATGATAGCATTTTAAAAATTTCTTCTGAAGCATACCAGCACCATTTTTTCCCTGTGCAAATTAAAGAAAAAAAAAAAAAAAAACCTAATCTGCCCTTGCCCTTCCTGTCTCATCCTCCCCCAAACAAACCAACATCTGGCTTAAACATGTTGTTTAATTCTTTCCAGAAAGAGACAGAGGGAAGGTAGGAAGGGAGTTTTCGTCCCGTATACCTTTTTGGTAGTAGAGTTCACTGATGTTTCTGTTCTGGGTGGGGTGAAGTGCCTGAGTAACATAAATACAGCACAGATAGGAAGCAGTTGGCATGTGGCCATGCAGCTGGATTATCCAGACATCCTTCACAGCTTTTAGTGCAACACTTTATCCCCTGGCTTGTTTTAAATAGCCAGATGCCTCCCTTAATGCTGGCTGATGGGGTTGTTGCCAGAGAAGATGGGCTGGGGGGGCTCTGTTCCCCACCCCCCCAGCACGCACACCCCATCACAGAGAGGTCTGTGCTCTTGGGAAGGGGCACAGGAGGAATTAGGGCCAGAGAGAGAATGTGGCAGGCTGCAAGCAAAGACCAGAATTAGCAGCTCCTGTAGTCTGGAGGCCAAGGGGTGGAGTATTTTTTTTTTTTAAATCTCCAATAAATGAATACTCTTTGGAAGTAAGTTCATGGCACCAACATAAGTAATGCCAACTTCTCTTTTTCCCTGTTTACTTTATCCCCTCACAGGAAAGGAGACAGCAGGGATCCCTGGGTGGCGCAGCGGTTTAGCGCCTGCCTTTGGCCCAGGGCACGATCCTGGAGACCCGGGATCGAGTCCCACATCGAGCGCCCGGTGCATGGAGCCTGCTTCTCCCTCTGCCTGTGTCTCTGCCTCTCTCTCTCTCTCTCTCTCTGTCTCTCTGTGTGTGACTATAATAAATTAATTAATTAATTTAAAAAGAAAAAAGAAAAAAAAAAGGAGACAGCAGACAGCTGCAACACAAAAAATGTAAAAAAAAAAAAAAAAAAAACACATGTTTTAACAAGAGGTGTGTAGAGTTTCAGATATTCACCTTGGCCATTTCCTAGCAGGATGAACCCATAGTACGTTCCCAGAAGATCTGAGAAGGCCGTGTGTTTCATCTTGGAGAGTTACAAATTCTGGGGACCTTTAGTTTTTCTAGAATGAATGGAGCATGGGTGGGAGGGAGAGGAATGTATTTTCAACTTGTCTGCATGTAACTAATCTAAATGAATGTTATCAAGAGATTAGGAATATGGGTTTGAATCATGAGACGAGCGGATTAATGATAGATACCACCTGATTATTAAATTTACTTTTCTTGTTAATGAAATCTTTATCCTATCCCAACTAAGCTATTTTGGCTGATAAGTGAATGAGTATTGAATATTTTTTTTCTTGGGATCCCTGGGTGGCGCAGCGGTTTGGCGCCTGCCTTTGGCCCAGGGCGCGATCCTGGAGACCCGGGATCGAATCCCATGTCGGGCTCCTGGTACATGGAGCCTGCTTCTCCCTCTGCCTGTGTCTCTGCTTCTCTCTCTTTCTCTCTGTGACTATCATAAATAAATAAAAATTTTTTTAAAAAAAATGCATGCTATGAATATTTTTTTTCTTGGAGATTTTGTTAGCTACTAATAACTTTTTAATATTTAAATATGTAAATATTATGTATCTAGCCCATTCATTCCACAGCCTACCACATATAAAACACATGCTGTAGGTTCTAGGAATGTAGCAGTGAACAAAAAGCGCAAAGGCTCTGCTCCATGAAGTTTACATTCTAGTTGGGAAAAGTGGGCAAACAAATAGGGCGGATGTTGTTTTAGTAGCATGTAGAAAGATAAAGAAGGATGAGAAGATTTAAGAGATTGGAGGGTGTTACTGTATATAAAGCAGAGAATCTTCCCTGATGAATTAATCTTGGGCAGAGACCTGAATGAAATAAGGAAATGAGCTGAGTTAGTGGGGAGAGAAGGGTGTGTGTGGGGGAAATAGCAAGTGCCAAGGCCCTGAGGTCATAGTGTGCTTAATGTGGAGGACGAGGGCAATGGGACTGAGGTAGAAAGAACAAGGAAGAGAGTGATAAGTGCTTGACTTTGATTTTTTACTCGGAATAATGTAGGAAGCTATTTGATGGTTTGTTTGAGGAAAGTCTCATAATCTGACTCACCTTTCTATTTTCTTAGGACGTTGGGCAGGCGTGGACATAGGAAGGCCAGGTAGGAGGCTGTTGATATAGTCTGAAACGTGATGGTAGCAGGGATTAGGGCACTGTTGATGGGGGTGATAAAAAGGAGGTTCTGGCTGTATATCCAGGAGACAACCCAATAGAATAAAAAGGTATTGAGAATTAAGAGTTCAATCTGAAACATGTTGCTTGAGATGCCTGCCAGATGCCCTAGGCAGTTGATTTTACTGACCTGAAGCTCGGGGAAGAGGTCTGGGTGGAAATGTGAATTTGGGCACTATTAGGCCCTAGAAGAATTTTAGGTAGGGTGGTTGGCCCTGGCTTGGGCTATGGATGGTTTAGCCATAGTTAAAGGAGAGAGGCAGAGTAATAGTGGGTACAGGTGCAAGGTCCCTTCTGACTTTGCTTATTTCCCCAGGGCAATTAAAGGAAGCTCATCCATCATCCGAGAGGGACAGGCTAGGTGGACCTATGGAATGATCTTCTTGGGGACAGATGAGGGAAATGTATCAGCATGCTAGGGGGCACTTACGAGCCCACTTGAGGTTAGTGACTTTAAAACTAGATCTTTGTCTTAAAAAACAACAACAACAACAACAAAAAGGACACCTCGGTGGCCCAGCAGTTGAACGTCTGTCTTCAGCTCAGGCATGATCCCGGAGTTCTGGCCAGGATCGCTGCATGGAGCCTGCTTCTCCCTCTGCCTGTGTCTCTGCCTCTCTCTGTGTGTGTCTCTCATAAAAAATAAATAAATCTTTTAAAGAAATAAAATAAAACTAAGACCTATGAACAAAGTCGTGTTCAACAGCCTGGGTGGGGCATGGAGTTAAGTAGATGGTGGAATTTCACCAGGGTTGGGGTCTCACCAAGCATTACAGTGAAGAAAGAGAGGGCGATGTGTTGTTTTTGTACAAAAGCGTGTTGTGATAGATTATGGAACGTAAATTGAGCAGTGAATCGAGTGAGAACATGAAGGATATGGGGTCAGGGGACATGGTCAGAGCAATAGATGGTTGGTCCCAGTGGGGTGAAGACTTGTAGGAATGTGGAGGGAGTGAGCTGCGAAGTTGGGAAGTGGTAGCTGGAGAGCAGGATGCTTGAAATTGAGGTTAAGGAGGTGATGCAGAGACGGGTAATGACAAGGTCGCTGTGTGACCTGGGCTTGGGTTACATAAGGTTGGGGGTAAGACAAGGGCGTTGAGGAAGAGTTCCAGAAACTAAGAAGCCAAAGAATTGTGTCCAGATCCTCTGTGTGAATAAGGAAATTACCAAGAATCACAGCAGGGATCATGGTGGAGAGATGGAGGGACAGTTTGTAAATGTCTTCCTGGAATGAGGGAAGGGATGTGGCCCAGAGGTCTGTGGAAGATTGAAAAGGAGGGTACTGGGGGCATGGTCAGACCTGTGAGTCTCAGAGGAACTGGAGAGCACGCCAGTAGCCCGGACTACCCTGCCCCACCTCGCCCCACCTCTAGGCTTAGCATGGAGGGGTGCAGGAGAGAGACCGTGGCCCCAAGTCGTGGGCCCCAGGAGCTCAGCCCCAGAACACGCTTCCATTCAGGTTCAGAAAGTGGAAGGAACTTCTGTGAGGTACCCAGAGCAGTCAAAATCATAGAGACAGAAAGTAGAATGGTGATTGCAGGGCTGGGCGGGGTGGGGGGGGTACGGGGAGTTAGTGTTGAATGGGTCTGCAGTTTCAGCTTGGGAATATGAAAACCATCGTTCTGGAGACCATGGTGGTGACACTGCAGAGCAATGGCAGTGTGCTTGGTGCCCCAGACTCACACAGTTAAAAGGTAAAATGTTATCTCATATGTATTTTACCTGTTTTAAAAATGAAAGGAATGATAAGGAGGTAACAGGGAGCACGGAGGCATGGTGGAGGGGAGTAGAGTCACAGGAAAAGTTGAGGCACAAGGGAGTCCCGGGAAACCTGGGTGAGTGCAGGGTGAGCAGGGGTGTAGGGCAGTGGCCTCTGGTAGACTGGAGATGGCAGCGGCCGGGCGCTGGCTGGCGTGGGGGGTGGCGGAGGGTCTTCCCACCGTCCCGAGGACAGAAGGCCTTCTGTGTTACTCTGCATCGTTATTTCCCCCAGAATCTGGCCCAGTGCCTGGCATATAGAAGATGTGAATATATGTTTGAATGAGTAAAAAAATGAATTCTGTCCAAAGAAAGAAAACAGCAAATGAGAATTTAAAGGGCCTTGCCGAGACACCCAAGTGCGTTTCCCCAAAAACGATGAAGAGTGGAAAGAGCTAGAGTTGGTCTCTGGAGAAGAAAGAGGATTTTTGGCAAACATGCAAAAGAACTTATTGCGAAATTGAAGTTTAGACTGGAAAAAATAAAATCATAAACAGAAGGCAACACATGTGTAGAGGGTATTGGGACTGAAATGCTTTCCCACCTACATACATGATTGCCTGGTGAATGTGCAATTCGGAAGGGAACTATCCTGTTCTTGTGCTAAATCAAAAGATTATTAGTTTTAAAAAATGTTAAGCCTAGGCCATTCATTGTAAACTAAGTCTTAAGGGTTGAAATGGTAATATCCTCTTAAGTTAATAGGTTTGTCTTTCCTAACTTACAGTTAACAAATTACAGCAATGAGCTCATTTATTTTATTAATACAGCCCAGAAACTAGAGAATGTTATGCCTGCGTATGTCTTCAAAGACTCACAATTTTTTTTAAGAATTACTGGGTGTCTTCAAAAATGTATATTTGCCATGTGTTTAGTTTAAGTGTTGGGTCCCCACCCCCCACCCCCCCACCCTTTACCATTGCTGCGAGGCATAGATTTTCTTTCGATGAGTCCAGAAACATGCTGGCTGGTGGTCCCCTTGCATTGTGAAACATGTCCTGCAGCTGCCAGACCATTGTCATGCCCCGTTCTTCTTGTTGTCGTTTTAGTGACAGCTATATTGTGCGTGTCAAGGCTGTGGTTATGACCAGAGATGACTCCAGCGGGGGATGGTTCCCACAGGAAGGAGGCGGGATCAGTCGCGTGGGGGTCTGTAAGGTCATGCACCCCGAAGGCAATGGACGAAGCGGCTTTCTCATCCATGGTGAACGACAGAAAGACAAACTGGTAATGGCAGACATGCACCGCATGGGTTTTTACATCAGCAAACGACTGATTGCTTTATGTTTAACCATAGCCCTCTTCCCCTAGGTTTTGCTGGTGGTGGTTACTGTCGTGTCCCCCCACCCCCACCCCGTGTCCCCACCCCACCCCCTTATTTCTCTGACTTCAAACTGTTGTGAAAGCTTCGGAAGTTAGAGCTCTGGAGCTGATGTCAAATGCAAAACGTTAACCCTGGCCTTCCCGCGGAGGCACTTTTTACCACACTCCAGACACCGCAGGTGCTTAGAAGTCGTGTATTTGGCTGTCCTTGTGCGTCTTTGATGAATTCCGCTGTCTTTCTGTCACTGTAACGAGATACTCAAAACAAAAGCGTGTTCTTTGTTTTGAATCACACTGTCAGGAGCTGTGAGGTCGGGGTTTTTTTTTTTTTTTTTTTTTATTCGTGTTTTTTTGTTTGTTTGTTTTGTTTTTTTAAATGTAGGGTTTCTTCGTGGAGCATGCCATCAAGGCTTGGCTGGTCAAAGGTCAGGTGCAAAGGCCGAATGTCACCCGACATGTGGTTACTTGTCAGTACTGTTTATTGAAAAAATACTGGAGCTTTGGTTTTATACACTAATGAATAAAACATGTTTGTATAAAAGTAGTGGTATCACACATCTCTAATCATTCTACGTGCTTATTAAATACATACTTTGGAGAGTGATCGTTACTCTTTCACTAGTGGAGCATTGGTAGTTCATAACCTACAGTTCCACGAAAGAACTTGGGTGTCCAGGTTTAACTTAGGAAGAAATCTATGATGCGAAGAAAAATTGAATGTCCGAGCCTATTTTTAATTGGTGGCCTTGAACCTGAACATTGCTCCTCTGTGTCCTGTTTGATCCTGGAGTCTATACTGAGAGGCCAAGTGTTGCTTCACAACGTGCAGGATCGTATTGGATCTCACCAGGGAAAATAGCAAGATACCACAGGAAACGTCCGTGTTACGTCTGAGACCCTTGACAGCGAGCGTGTTGTTGAGTTTTATGTGTTAAATGTACAAATGTAATCTTTTGCAACCACTTCTTTCTGTTTAAAAAAGTTACCAAATAGATAAGACAGGACAATTTGTAAATGTTATATATAGATTAACAGAAATGCTATTTTCACACTTGATTCATTTCCAGAAAGAAGATGAATGAAAGTTTAAAAGGGAGAACATAAGCTCATTTTTTAAGAAGGGTGTCCATTCAGGAAATTCCCTACCCATTAGTCAAATAATCAAAACGTCCTTATTTGCAATATATTCTCAATAAAGGCAATATGACCACGCTACCAGTAAGAAAGTAAGATAACTGCCATTTAGCTGACATCTGCCATGTGCTAAACACAACACTAGCCCTTTAGTTAGGTGACATCACCGTGTCTTTACAATAGCCTGGATAATTATAAGCGAAAAAAATTGAGATTCAGAAATTCCCCTTGTTCTTGGGGGACCCATCCTTAGGACCTGGAACCAGTATTTGATACCTGTCACTTTGACCCTAAAACTGAGCCAAAGTCACATGTGTACAACTGCCGTTAGTAGTTTCTCCCCCATGTGCTTATTTTTATTTTTACATAGCTCTGACTGGAGCTCGCCAACAATTTTGTACCTCATTTGCTTTGCCTTAGCAAATTTTCTAGTTGCTGGTATCAGGTTGATGCAACATTGTTTATTTGATCATCTCCTTAGGGTTATTATCATTGTTAAGGTGCTTTTCCTCCCTGGCACCCACCCACGCACCCACCCAGCATTACCTACCTGCATTCTCCACATTTACTATTTTCTTGGAATAATTTAGAGCGTCAAATTTGTATGGCTTTGGATACTTGTACAAAGAACTGCTACCAGCATGGATGAGAATTTCCTTTAACACATGGAGGGTCTTATATTTTAAGTCTTGACCAATTTGACAGAGTAAGAATGCTATCATGTCACTGAGCACTAATGGTTTTGATGTTTTTCTACTTGTTAAACAGCTATGAATTATCTGTCGTTTCCTTTGCTTATTTATCTGTTGGGGGCCTTATTTTTCTCCGTGCTACGCATGCCCTCCCCTATAAGAAAGATACTCCTTTTCATTGGCCATATTTACTGCAATTTGTTACTGACATTTTGTTTTGGTGTTCTTTTTCAACAAAAATTTTAATAGGATTTTTTCCCACTTCTTCCCTTTTTATTTTTATTATTTATTTATTTATTTATGATAGTCACACAGAGAGAGAGAGAGAGAGAGAGGCAGAGACACAGGCAGAGGGAGAAGCAGGCTCCATGCACCGGAGCCCGATGTGGGATTCGATCCCGGGTCTCCAGGATCACGCCCTGGGCCAAAGGCAGGCGCTAAACCACAGTGCCACCCAGGGATCCCTTCCCTTTTTATTTTTATTACTACTTTTGTGTTAGCAAATTATCGTGCCTGAGCAGCGAAGTCTTTTTAGATCTATTTTTTCTTGATAGTTTCACAGTTTGTCAGAGAATATGTCAACGTAGCATGGCCTTTAGATTGTCTCATCCAGCCCCTTTGTTTTAGAAATATAATTATAAACTTGGATGTAACCACTGACTTGTACCTAATAATTGTAAACTTTTACCATTTTGGTCAAGGCCCTGTATGTAAAATAAAACCTCAGTTAAATTTCTGTAACATTCGGAAGGAGGAAGATACTTTATATCTCCACGTTGCAGTGGGGAAACTCAAGGCTCCAAGAAGTGATCCATTTCCTTGGTCTTAAGCACGTGGTCATTAGCAGAGCCTACATTAGAAACCATTTCATTATAAGGCCCTCACACTGAAATCACACGCCCCCATATACCCAGTGCTTCTCCATCTCTCTACCCCTTACACTCTGGGACATTCTGGACTCTTCTACTTGGTGGTACTTAACTCTGACACCCCCGCCCCCCCCCCCCCCCCGCCCTGTCCCACCACACACACACACACACACACACCCTTTGGAGTTGTGGTGACTCCTTTGGCCTCCAAGCTGCCTATTAGAGGGCATGAACCCCACATGGGAGCCTCCAGATGGCATAGGTTGTTGAAGGACACCCCCCCACACACACAAAGTGGTGGAACGGTGAGGAGAGGGTGGAGATCATTTTTGGATGGATAGTATCAGAGTTGGTAGTATTCCAACTAGGACCAGAAATGACTTTTTCTGATAGAAACAGCGTTATCACTAATTTTCCCAACGTAGTGCAGTTCTAGAATTTAGCACTTTGGTTCTTGTTGTTATTTGAATTATAAGTTGAAGCCTGCGAACAGAACTACCATTGTTTCGGTGTGGAAAGTCTGTATTCCAGACATTCATTCAGAAATGGTTATATGGATAATTTTTTTTTAAGCTGGGACAATTAAGTTTTCCTGAGAAATGATATATAAATGTAAAATTTCTGAGTTGAATTATTTTAGATAAAGTAGAGAATTTTACTCCTTACTTCCCATGAGAAACCACCCTGTGAAGATGAATCACAATCTAAAAGGTTGGTCATTCCACTCGTTGTACATGTGCAGATCTGTGAGCATACGTGCACGTTGGGTGGGAGTTCCAGCTGGTAGAGCTCTTTGGGCGACAATTTGGCAGGATGTTCATTTTAAATGTATGTACTTTTTAACCTGCAATTTCATATTTAAACCCAATCCTAGAGTGTTAGACACAAAGATTTAAGGAAAGCAAAGTTTCTCAAACATTTTTTGGTCCCGGGATCCCTTTCTACTCTAAGAATGTATTGAGGCCCCTAAAAGGCTTTCATTTTTTGAGTTGTAGCTACTTATTTTTACCATATTAGAAATTAAAACCTAAATTTTAAAAATCACTTACAAGTCACTATATAACTATTTTCCAGAATAAAAAAATTGGAGGAAAAGAGTAGCATTGCTTTATATTTCTGCGAATCTCTTTTAATATCTGACTTAATAGGGAATTGCTGGATTCTGAGATCTACTCCTGCTTTCAAGCTGTTGCCATTTGTTGTTTTGGTCGAAGTTTATGAGGAAGACCCAGCTTCACACAGATGAGTAGTTCAAAAAGGGAGAAAATTATTAATAGCCTTTTCAGGATATTAGATGTAGATGTACTTGGGTACCACACCAAAACTCGGCTTGGCGTAAGTAGTTTCTGAGATGTGTGATCTGAATCCACATTAATGAACTTTTCAGACTGTTACAGTAAAATCTGTCACTTTAGATAGAGTTGTCTTTCACTTTGGACCTTTTACTCATTCCTGATTTTGTAACGTCATGTCATTTGAAAAATAATGGTTTACTGGGTGCCGCGGATCTTCCAGATGTTGATACATTTAAGTCTTATAGTATCAAAAAGTCAACATTTCTCGACATCACCACTAATAACATTAGAAAAGTTAAATGTTGGGAAGCTGTCCAAAATTCTAATTTCACTGGAAAGTGCAGGTTTTAGTATTGGCAACAGATGCCTCCAGTTGTTTCCCTTGAAGTGCCGGGCTCGCCGTGTTCCTTTTCAAGAAAGTATCTGCCAGATCCCGGGCCGAGTAAACCGTAGTTCGTCCGCCGGTGGTTCTGTCAAGGAAACCTGGCGATCCATGAAGAAGGCAGTTAGTCCGGGTCACACTGGAACAGTTGCACGAGGACCTTTCCTTGCCACGGTCGCATCCATATGCAGCAGGCGAGACCAGCTGAGCAAGTGGCCCGCCCCTCGGTCCCCGGCCTGGAGCCCTGCCCGCTTCCCCCTCAGCAGAGCAGCACCGCCCGGCGCACTGAACGCAGGGGCAGAGGGGACAGTCCCCTGTGTGCGCCTCCCGTTTCGCCTCACAGGCTAAAAGCCGAGTTCAAGGGTCACGATTTAATACCTGCTAACTGCTCCGTGGAGGACACGCCGGCGTGAGCTGGCCTCACCCGGCCGAGGGGTCGGGGTCGCCAGTTCGCTGCCGCCCCACTCGCTGTGCCTTTCGCGTCCCCGCCAGAAATGCTGACAGTGAAAAGGCCAAGAACAAACAAAAAAGGTCTTACTCTGTGAAAATAATAGTTTTGCCGTCCTGGACCCCGTGACACGAGTGGGGGCCGGAGAGGGCAGTCCTCCCAGGGGCGCCCGGGACAGGACTGGGGACGTGGAGAGGATGTTCGCCCCAGCGCTGTCCCCGGAGCGACCGGCCGGCGATCCCCACGTGGCCTCAGTGGCTGAGCTTCCCCGGGTCGGCTCCAAGGTCCGTCCCCCAGGGGGGTAACGGGCAAGCGGCAGAGCCAGTCGCAGGCGTGGCCGCGCTTAGTCGCTTCCGTGCATGGAAAGAAGGCGCAGAAGGGGGCAGGAAGGGGCCTGGCCCTGTGTCCCCCCGGGCGGTGGCCGGCTCTGGAGGGAGAGAGGAACAAGCACGGAGCCCTCATGGATTTCATAGATTTTTTTAAAGCTCCCAGCGAGGGATCCCTGGGTGGCGCAGCGGTTTGGCGCCTGCCTTTGGCCCAGGGCGCGATCCCGGAGACCCAGGATCGAATCCCACATCAGGCTCCCGGTGCATGGAGCCTGCTTCTTCCTCTGCCTGTGTCTCTGCCTCTCTCTCTCTCTCTCTGTGTGACTATCATAAATAAATAAAAAATTAAAAAAAATAAAATAAAGCTCCCAGCGAGAATCTATAGTCCTTTTTCTCTCCCCGTGCATCTCAATTAAAAGGATAATTTGTTAAAGCCTTTCTCAAGTTTTGAGTTAATGCCAAACTCCACTAGAGGGTTTATACCTGCGAAGGTGAAAGCATCTGAACTTTTTCCTTTTTCTCACTAAACAGATAGGTAATGATGTTCTTTCCTCTGACAAGGACATAAAGAGAGGGTATTTGGTCCCCTTGCCCTCACTGATCTTAGATGGCTGAACTTTTCTAAGAGTTCTGTACCTTCTCTAAGAAAATTTACCACTGGGAGAATTTTAAACCTGGAAAACATCAACCAAAGACTAATTTTTTTTCACCCTAAAAACACGGAGAGGGGCGCCTGGCTGGTTCAGTCAGTAGAGCATGGGACTCTTGACCCCATCGAGGTCATGAGTTCAAGCCCCATGTTGGGGTAGAGTTTACTTTAAAAAAAATAGAGAGAAACTGGAAGTCTGTTTTTTACAAAAAGTTTATTTTGAGACTTTGAATTGAGACTATTAAATTCTAAAATAGATAACATTTGTTGGTTAAAGCCTTGGTTATTTGGATTTCCCCAATTTGGAATGGGGCTGGGCTGACATTTAATCATTGCACTATTCTTAGAGAAAAATGGCCATAATAAGCAATTTAATCATAAATAGAACTATGTGAGGGGACTTTTGTCTTCTTTCAATACAATGTGATAAAGTGAACTGCTGGGATCTCTGTTTGATATACCAATGTCACCATTATACTCATCTATTTATTAAGTCGGGGACCATTTATTAGGCAGTGCTTAATTTCTGTTTGCTTAGATGTATTCTTGAAACTTGTCTGCATTTAAAGTTGCTCTCTAATTTGAACTTATACTAATTTAGGCAGGGCTTTTACTCTTTCTCTCTGCTTAGTCTAAAATTAATAAGATCTGATTTTGTTAAATGTGGAGCTTTGCCAGAACAAGATCAAAGCTATTAAAACTTAGCAAAATCATCTTAGTATACCTAATGAAGCCGTAGGAGTAAATACTGTCCCTATTTTGGTTTGTGTGTGTGTGTGTGTGTGTGTGTGTGTGTGTGTGTGTGAATAAAGAATGAAGTTTACATTCACATGACGGCACTGCTTTTATTATATAATATTAAACTCTGGTGTCTTTATCAACAACAGCACCGTGCTGGACATGGAGTTATTTTGTAATGCATCTTGATCTTTTACAGCTTGGTTAAGGGCACAAGGCTAATGCACATGAAACTGTTAGAAAATACTGTGAAATCAAGTACCAAATTGTGAAGGTCACAGGAAGACCTGGAATAAATAAAAGAGTAAAATGTGATGGTGGGAATATCCTGGGAAACGAGCGTGACCCTGTTAAGTTTCTCATTTGGTGTTTTCCGAGCATGTTGGTGTCTGTGTTCTCTCGTTGATAGCATTGGCGTTATTTCCATTTTAAAGAGAAAAAAAAATCAAGGGTCTGAAACAATTAGCTCCAGGTCACAGCTTTAGTAAAAGGCATTTTCTGGGACTAGATCACTAGAAACGTGATTGTTGGAATAATGCAGATCAAAGTTTACAGGGTGGGAGCAACTGAAATGAGGTTGATACACAAGATAAAAAGGAAGTGGACCTAGTGGTCAGTAATACAGGAGATAGAGAAAGCAGAAGAGACGGAGACAGGCGTGGAGATTTTGAGATGGAGAGCGTGAACAGAGAAAGGTCAGCATTGCTAAATATGGGAAGTTGGCAGAAATTTCAGAACAGGTTAGTTAATTTTTTCAACATGTTGCATGTGAAGTCACTGGGAAACACCCATCAGGACAGAAGAGGGAAGATTGAGAGCCATGAATACAAAGGCCCTGACATAGAAGTAGTAGACCTGAAACAGGAGCAAAGCCCCCAAGAGCTGGGCCTTGGTGTAGTGCCCCCCACAATCAGGGGCGGGAGGAATTAAAATGATGGAGAATTGGGACGTTAAGTAGTACAGTGAGGCTTACCAAAGGCGAACGGGGTGGGGGACCATCAGCAAAGAGCAGATGGTCCACGAGGCAAGCAAAAGCTTCTTTCAAGATGGAGAGATTCACAGATGAGAGAAGGCAGGGATTGGAGGGTTTTCGTTTGTTGCCAGCAACGATGGATGGTTCCTAGTTGGGTTTTTGTAACCAGACACCATCGTGTCTGCTTCACAAGTAACCAGCCTGTGTGTTTTGATCCTTCAGGTGGTATTGGAATGCTATGTAAGAAAGGACTTGGTCTACACCAAAGCCAACCCAACCTTTCATCACTGGAAGGTCGACAATAGGAAGTTTGGACTTACTTTCCAAAGCCCTGCAGATGCTCGAGCCTTTGACAGGGGAGTGAGGAAAGCAATCGAAGACCTCATAGAAGGTACTGGATTTTGTCACTGTGTTCTTACAGGGACAATGGGAATGTTCCAAGGTCTTTTTTTATTCCAGTTGTCTGCCATATTATCTTTGTGCTTTATTTGGGGGAGCCCTGGGGGCTAGGTCAGTAGATGCCAAAACTTCAGGAACCTCCACAGAGAACAATTGCAAAGTGACAGTGTATAGGGGGAAAGGAGATGGGTTCCAGAGTAAAGGGGTGATCCCATTTGGTTTGTAGACTCTGCTCTGAAAAGCTAAGTTCTGGACTTGCATGTCGATGGCTTGACAGATGTCACCTTTCTCTGACTATTGAAATGGCTTTGGTCTGGTCCATGTGGGCTCAGAAATGGAGAATGGATTCTGATGGGCCCAGAAGGCTCCAGGTCTTCCCACTGCCTTCGTGTAATGAGAGCCCAGGGTGTTTGGCTGGTACCGAAAAGGAAGGCGATCTGTGACTCCTGGAGCCGGCTTGGTCTAGGCCTTAAGTCTGTGGGTGAGTGGGTAGTAGACATTGCATTTGACTGTGGCCTGGAAGGCTCTTGGGCAGTCAGTTCTCGTGGGCTTTCCTGGAGTCCGCACTTCACCACGTTCAGTTATCCGTTCAGAGAATGGAAAGTGCCATGGCCAGGACCCTGTTGAAGAAAGAAACAAGCAAGGCACGCGAAAGCCGAATTCAGGATTCGGAGAGGTTAATTACAGAAGAACGTGTGCTGCATTTGTTTAAGATTTGCAGTGTTCGGATGGCATTTTCTCCTTTGTGGATTCGGGGTGAGAGCAAAAAAGCAAATCTTGTAAAGAAGACTCGCTTAACATCGGTAGTAAGAGAGTTCTAGCTAGAACACGAGCCTCTTGGCTACAACCATGTGATGGCCAGAAAGGCAGTAAAGACCAGAGTTCACACGATGGGTCTGACATAAGGTGGCAAATGTTTAAAATGTTATTCAACGTAGCTTTTAGACGTTTACAGAGAAAACAGCTCCTATGTTATTGATGGAATTGTGCTGTGTGCCATTCACTGAAGCTACACACAAATTTGATTCTGTCACTTGTAATTTTTTTCTCTGTATATGCCCTACCTAGTGGTTTTCTATGAGACTTTCCGCAAATGCCAGTCGCCTGGAAGAATTGAACAAGTAGAGAAAACTCCTGAAAGATCAGTAGTAATTGCACAGGGGACTTCTTTTTTTTCCTGCAACCTCTTTGTTAGAAATTTAAATCGTTCGCATCCCTTTCTGAGCAATACTTCTAATTCCAGTTGTATGGAATAGCAGAATATTTTCCAGATGCACGTTTTGAAAGACCTAACCAAGAAAAGGAGATAGAGAAGAAATTTCCTTTTTGGTATACCTATCACTTGGGCAGGTTTTAATATGTTTTTCCTTTTGGCCACTAACAGTGTCCGTTAAGCTGGTCCACGTGGTATTGGGTACTGTTAGGGGAAGAGAGAGAAGTTATATGGATCTGCATACCGGAGTGAAGAAGGAGATGGACAAGTAAATACCCTAAATGCCCAGATCATTCCATGATAGAATAAATGGGGTTTTGAGTCCAGTGTCGAATTCCAGAGCAAGAGTCGTAACCGTCCAGTCAACCCTTCTTGTTGGCAGAAGAAAAGACCAGAAAGCTAAGTCCAGGCGACGGGGAGACTGTGGCGGGTCCCAGCTCGGGGACCACTGTGCTTCGGAGCAGCGGGCTGGCTCCCCTGCCCACTCAAGGTGCCTCTCTGGGTGCTTCTTTGCCAGTGGCCCCTGCAGAAGTTTGAGGGATTAACTGAGAGCTACAGTCGGCAGGTGTGATTTCCGGAACGTTCTAGCTAGAGTCTGTTAAAGAAGAGTGAATGAAAAACGTTTAATTCCCAGGTCATGTGTGTCTACTGATGATTCGCATTCGAAAGGAACGGAGTGTGGTTTCATTAAAATATGTTTTTTTTTTTTAAATGATTGGCTTTGACTTATCGTCGGAAATGCGTTCTACTGAATTTTTTTTCTTTCTTTCTTTCTTTTTTTTTTTTTTTTTTTTTTTTTGATCTTTTTAGGTTCAACCACATCATCTTCCACCATCCATAACGAAGCTGAGCTTGGCGATGATGACGTTTTTACAGTAAGTTCCCTTTGTCCTTTGCTTCCCGGATTAGTTGGTGAATAGTCAGAGAGGGGTTTTGTTAAAGGGTGTGAGAGACACTTTGGAGTTCGGCATTTGCTGTTGCCGTTGGGATGCCAACGGGGGAGATCTCCGTCTTGTCCCGATTTTTGCTCTGCTAGCTGAGCCCATGTTGCCGTGGTCCCGTTAGCCACGTGGCACAGCAGATCTGCTCTCCCTCATCTGTCCGTGGTCTTCCCTAGTGTGCAAGACACTTCAAATCAAGGCAAACTGTGGGACACCTGGTCACCCGACTCAGTCTTCCGTTTAAACAACCCCCTCCCTGGCATCTGAGGGGAAAGCCCAGAATAGCCTTTCTGATGAGTAATTAAATGTCCGATAAGAACAGCCTGAAGGCTGAGTTGAGGTTAGGCCCAGGTATGCTAAGGCAGGAAAAGGCTTGGATGTTTTGACACAGCTTGAGTTAATGGGATATGACTGGACACCAAATGACTCCTCAGCTTGCTTCTTCATTGAAGTCTTGTGCTTCTAGAAGTTAATTAACAAATAGTTCATTGCACGCCCGCAGTGTGCTTGGCGCGGCGAGGAAGCTGTAGGGCAGCATTTTCAAACTCTTCTCCTTGACCCACTAGTAAGAAATATTTACATTATAGCGCAGGACACACACACGTAGACACCTGAAACCAGATCATACTTCATGTTCTGCGTTCTCATTTTTTTTTCCTCTTCCATTTCATTTACTTCCACTTTCTATTATGAGACTTTTAAAGCACCGCAGGAAAATTCAAAGAACAACTCAGTGAACACCTAGATTCCGCGGTGGAAACATTTTCTCCCATTTGCTCTCCCTGTGCATGTGTGTACTTACCCATGCACATGCACGTGGTTTCGGTTTTTGTTTTTCGTTCTCGTTTTTGCAGATCCACTTGAAAACGAGTTCAACCTCAGTGCTTTAATTCTTTTAATACTTCTGCATGCATCTCCTAGAAATAAGGCGTTCTCTTAGGAAGCATGACATCATGACTGTAACCTAGGAAGGTTAATAGGAATTTTATATCATCTAAGAGTTCCCCACTAGTTCCTCACTTACCCCAAGTATCTTTCATAAGCTGTTTTCGTATTTTTAAATATTGGCCTCAGCCCTTTGAAGGTGTTTCCCAGTGCACTCATCATGGAACCAGGGATTTGAAAAATGCGACTTTGGGAATATAGAGGTGTGTAACCTGTGCCTCGAGCCCTCGTGGAGCTAGCAGGATGGTCTGCACAGAGCGGAGAGTGACCCATGGGAGGCTGGGGGAAGGGCCCCGGTGCGAGGCCCAGGGTGCTCCACCGGGAGGGCCCGAGAAGGCCTCTAGGATGGAGGCCAACCCAGACCTGGGGGGAGGCATTTGAACCAGGCTCGGGAAGGGGCCTCCTCGCTGGCAGGGAACACGGTGGCGAGCTGCCCGAGGGCCACGGAGCCCAGCCTGGCGTGAACAGCGCGTGCGTGGGGGCGTCAGGAGCCGAGCTCCCGTGTTCCCATTGAGCGGCTGGCGCGAGGCGGCCGGAGCAGGCTTCCTCCAGCGCCCCGCAGCTCCCCCCAGCAGTTGGCATGTTGCTTACATCTGTTCCTTTGTCACGTTTTTCGAGAGACAAACAACAGCAGGCGGGTTAAAAGGTGGCTTCCTGTGCTCCAGAGCAGAACTGTCCCTCGCAGCTGCTTCCCAGCTACCTGCCAGGAGTGATTTATAGACCCGCGGGGCCGGGAGGGAGAGGGTGATGGTGGCCAGGGCCCTCCGGGTCCGGTCCGGAGCGAGTGTGCGGAGCCCCTGGTTCCAGACACCCGCGGGCCCCCAGGAGCCGCGCTTAATTGCCTCCCGGTGGACCTTGAAGTCTGTTTGCCTTTGTAGCATCTGTTGACAAACAAGGACCTATTAGTAATAGCACCTCCCTCCCCCAAGCAGGCCTGGCCTAGGCCTTTGACTGTGAGGACGGGAGGGTCACCTGATGTGCGGTGTCCAAGCCCCCCAAGGAGCGCCCCCACGGACTCCTGCACCGTCCACGGCTTCCCGAAGCTTCTTGTCGTCTAACTTCTTGATGGGACAGATATTAAGAACTTGGGGCTCATGCAGTACGGATAGAGTATAAACAGCGAGAAGACCTTCTGAACAACACGATGGACCAGGATTATGAGGGTTTTCTGGGAGAACAGTGTGTGTAAGGTTGAAACTTGAGGAATGGGGGTGAGGGGGGTCTGTCTTTGCCACGAGTGCCAGGGGGTTCCGTCTGCTTCAGGGGATTCCTTGGGGCAGGAAGGAGCACAGGACCTTGCGGACAGTGTGTTGATGCGTGTTCTACGGTGGGAAGCAGTGGAGGAAGAGACACCCCAACTCCCCCTGGAGCTGTTGGGTGCTCACCGAGCGCGGGCTGTCCCTGCTCACACTTTCCCAGCCCTCCTGCTGATCCCCCAAACCAGCTTGTCCTCCTGACTCCTCAGGATTGTGAAACCAGGCTGTGATTCCTCAGAGGAACATCAGTGCCCCGCTTGGTGTGTGGATGAGCGCGTGCGCACACGTACACACACGCGCGTGCATGCTCCGTGCTTCCGCGGCCACCTGCCGCCGCCCCGCCGTGTCCCCGTGCCTGTCTGTTCCGTCCGATGCCACCAGCCTGCTCTGTGTCCACGTGCTTCCTGCCAGAGCCACCAGCAGAGGCTCCCGATGAGTGGCCGTTCTGATTTTCTGAGTTTGGGCTGTTGATTCATTCTTGCGTCCTAATAGTTCTCCCTCCCATCAGTTACAGTTGTTTGGTCTCCTTTAAAATTCCCAAGCACTCAGATGGCGATTCCTGTCCTGCCACTTGAAAACCTGCCCTATTTCTGTTTTTAAATTTTTTATTTGCTGAATGACTGAATCGTTATCTAATTAGAAGCAGGATATTCACCACGATAGTCTCAGCAATCCTATAAAGCTTTGGTCTAAAAGTTCTCTATAAACAGGTGATCTGAACCTCAGATACAGTGTGTAACCGTCAGAGGTTTACGTATTTTATTCATTTGCCTTTTTTTTTTTAAGATGTTATTTATTTATTCATGAGAGTCACAGAGAGAGAGGGAGGCAGAGGGAGACGCAGGCTGCATGCAGGGAGCCCAATGCGGGACTCGATCCCGGGACTCTAGGATCACACCCTGAGCCGAAGGCAGATGCTCAGCTGCTGAGCCACTCAGGCGTCCCTGTTCATTTGCCTTATTGTTATCCTGGGAGGCCCTGCAAAGTTGGGTGGTTTTTCAGGGATTCTTGGTAGCTTTGTGTCCTGTTTTTCTAGCTGTGTTTTCTGCTGTGTCTACAAAGAGGAGCTGAACAACTAGCATTGTCAGTCCCTTGAAGCTTTTGACTGCTCCTGAGGCTTCTTGCCCTTCCGTTGACTCTTTCCCCCTTGCAACACGGTCTCACCCCGGGCCCTCTGCTCATGGGGACCTCAGTCATAGTGACTGGCACAGGTGAACACAAATACTTACGTGGCAAGGGTGTGCCTGACATTACGTATGCAGGTATCAGGTCTCAGCCATTTGGTAAAATTTGGAAGATGAGTAATGCAAAAAATATAAACAACAACAACAGGTTAGCATTCTGTTTAACAGTATTTTTTGGCATTGCTGAGGGTTGGCATACTCTTGTTGGTGCCTCTGACCGACAGCTTCTAGTTTTTTCATTTCAGGGCTGGGGAGACGGAATGGAGAGACCCTCAAGTCTGTTCCCGCTCTTGTGCTTTTGTCCTGCAGAAAAGACCTGTGCTTTGGCGTATCTCGCGGAGGAGGCCCGTTGTCGGCCTGAGATAGGAACACTTTAGCTCCCTGGATAGGCTGAGCTGCTTTGGTCCCCAGCTTAGGACTCACTTCCTCCCAGCTTCCCACAGTTGGGGACTCCGAGGCCAGAGGATTTGAAACGTACAAGAAAAGGGGTTTGGGTTGGGGGGGAGAAGAGGAGAAGTAGAAACAATGGACTGTATAGAACGGCTCTGTGTTTTATGGCCATTTAATGAAGAATTTTCCCAAATCCTATTTCGTAGGGTTGGATCCATAAAACCCAGTGGTTTATTTACTGCTGCCAGAGTCTAAGATTATTTTTTAATCGTTACTAGCATCTTCATAGATAGACAAGGATAATTTTAATGCGATCTGGGGAGAACGCAGCTGTAGTGTATATGGACACATACTTCTAGAGCAGGCTAATCTAGAATCTGCCGTCAAGTGTTGTCCCTGCTTCAGCTGTCATTGTGCTGAGTGGCTGGATTCTGGCTCTAAAGCTGGAGGATTAGGGAAATATTTGCTTTATAGACAGATACTTGGGGGTGTATAAAATAGCTAAGTCTTCATCTTCCATAATAAGAAGTCCTGAAATAATAACTAACTCTGCAAATCAGGAAAAAATCCTATAGAACCAACCACACAGCATTAAAAACAGTGGAGGGGCACCTGGGTGGCTCAGTCAGTTAAGAGTCTGATGCTTGATTTTGGCTCAGGTCATGGTCTCCGGGTCAAGAGATCGAGCCCCGCCAGCAGCTCTCCGCTCTGCAGGGAATCTGCTTGAGATTCTTTCCCTCTCCCTCTGCCCCTTCTCCTGTTCTCTCTCTCTCTCTCTCAAATAAATAAATACATCTTTAAAAGAAAACAAAAACATGGAGAGAAGCACGAGAAGAAGGAGCCACAAGAATTTGTTGGTTTTTTGTTTTTGTTTTTGTTTTTGTTTTTTAATTTATGATGGGGACACAGTGAGAGAGAGAGAGAGAGGCAGAGACACAGGCAGAGGGAGAAGCAGGCTCCATGCACCGGGAGCCCGACGTGGGACTCGATCCTGGGTCTCCAGGATCGTGCCCTGGGCCAAAGGCAGGCGCCAAACCGCTGCGCCACCCAGGGATCCCATAGCCACAAGAATTTGAATTGGAAGTGTATTTTTCTCCGGTGCACAAGCAGAGATAGGGAGGGGCAAAACTACTATTGATGATATTAAATGATAAACGTGTATTGATTAAAAAAAAAAAAAAAAAAAGAATGCCAGGGTTTTCTCAGCACAGGGGCCAGGAGGTCAAGGGAGAAAGCAGAATCGAGAAGTTCCAGCGATCCTGGTTACCCCTCGTCAAGGCTTTAAAGACCTAAAGAGATGGAGCAGACCTTGAGGTCTGCGGCTGGAGGTACTCTTCGCTCTGCTTTCTCCGCCTGGTGCTGGGAAGCAGTATGTCCACCGTGCAAATAATTAGCTGGAAATGTTTGGCTTGCGGGCAGGCGAGGTTAGCGGTAGACATGCCAACTCCTTAGAATTACAGGTCTCAGAATTGGAAGGGATTTGGAGTTCCTATCACATGAGCCAGCCTGCTTCCTTCTGGCAGATGAAGTAGGCTTCGCCTCGTTTTACGGCCTGGGCCGTGGAAGCAGCTCAGAGTCCACCGGGTGACTTGCCGAAGACCCCGCGGCCAGCTCATGGCACAGGAGCCGTGCACGCCACCCCCAGCCTTTCCAGCTCACCACTGCTATTTTGCTCTTCCTCTGCTGAACAATTATATTTATGATATTTCAGCTGTTCTATTTTTTAGACAACAGCCAAATACAGGCGTTATATTTTAGGGTTCTCTTGGACCCAAATTGGAAAGGGGAGAAAAAAAAGAGGATAAATATATGAGCGGTGCCCTGTGTGGCCCATTCATGTGACAGACTTGGAGCCCAGCAGTCCCCCAAAATAGCACCTCAAAGCTTGACCATAGGAAAGCCTACCGTATGTAAGGTCTCGATTTTGTTTTTTCCCCTGCCTTCTAGGTTTTTACTACCACCACGCGAGTATTGTTTCTGGATTAGGGCAGCCCTTCTCAGTAGCAGTTCCTAATTAAGCCTTGTGCCTCAAGGCATCGGTCCTATGTAATGAGATCACTACTCTCCTGTGTACCTAGAATGGTACTAACCTGTGTTCCATCCTTTGCAGAATTGGGAAGAATAATCCGCGTCACTGTGCGTGGGTCTAACATCTCTCCTAGAAGCCGGTTGAAGAAGGCTGGTATTTGGATTACGTTTGGCATTTCATCATACTTTAGGCAGGCAGCCCTCCTTCACATAGGAAAAAAGTCATGGCTTTTACAACATCGTCCGCTTCCAGCCATGTTTTGCCTAGACTGGAAAACTTGGTCCTTCCTCATGCCCTATGCCTGAACCCTTGACATCCTGTTTACTACAAGCTGCATTTTATTACTTTCTGGCTATTCAGAGCAGTTGTCCCTAATGACATCCCAGACGCCTCCCATCCACCCCAGGTGTTTTATAAACCGTGGCTAGAGCAAACGTTTGAAACCAAAGTACTAAGAAGCAATTTGTTTTATTGTCCTAGATGGGCTTTTGAGTATTTGCAAGTTGTGCTTGTTTTCATTCTTTTGGGGTTTTTAAAAATATTTTATTTATTTATGAGAGACAGAGAGAGAAAGAGAGAGAGAGGCAGAGATACAGGCAGAGGGAGAAGCAGGCTCCATGCAGGGAGCCCGACATGGGACTCGATCCCAGGACCTTGGGAATCACGCTCTGGGCATGAAGGCAGGCACTAAACCGCTGAGCCACGCTGGCGTCCTTCATTCTTGATTTTAGTAGGAAAAAAAATGAATTCACTGTGTTTTGTAATTATTAAGTTTTCAGTTACAGAAGCAGAAGACTGCAACATGCTGTGTTTCCTTTTTCTTAAAGTTTTTTCCCAACTAATCCATCCTGACATTAAAACTGAAGGTAAACCTACCGATTTGGTAGTAAGTGGGGTTTGTTTACTGATTTTCTGCAAAGTGGTGTGTGACCCCTGAGTGTGTGGAGTTTGGAAGCTAAGGAGAAGCCTTTATTCCAGACTTGGTTCTGCAAGTAGTTAACTGTGAGTCACTGATCCTTTGGACTTAAACCCTTTAAAAGGTGGGGAGGCCTGAGTGGTTCAGTGGTTTAGCACCTGCCTTCGGCCCAGGGCATGGTCCTGGAGACCCGGGATCGAGTCCCATGTCGGGCTCCCTGCATGGAGCCTGCTTCTCCCCCTGCCTGTGTCTCTGCTTCTCTCTCTCTCTCTCTCTCTCTATGTCTCTCATGAATAAGTAAAATCTTCAAGAAAACAAAAAAACAAAAACCCTTCTAAAGGTGAATGTATTTCCTTTGAGCCTCTATTTGCTGGCCCAGGGGAGGGGAAGGCAAGGCACTGCGGGTGTGGAGCTACCCCTGGCACCTTGCCCTGCACTTCCCACATACGTGACTGTACTTGGTCCTCGCAGCCACCCTGTGAGGGACATACTGACACTTCCGTTTCTGCAGATAAAATCACCAAGGCTCAGTGTGACTCAGTTCCATACTCTGCCCACCCAGAATGCAAACTTCACATCTGCTTGCCGCCTTTCAGAGAATTTTAAGAAAAGGAAGTGTTTGTTCACTAAGTTTCAATAAATTGTTCTTACTAGATATACCAGATCCCCTACTTGCAGAGCAGCTTCCTGAACGATGGCCTCTTCAACTAGCGCCTCGGCTCAAAACTACTTCAGCTTCGGCGGAGGCCCGAGGTCCCCGTTGGCCCGGCTTGGAAGCCTCAGTCTCATTGTAGATGACCAGTTGCTCAGAGCTGTTTCCTGTTGCCTCCGCCTCTGGAGTCCAGGGACTGGGCTGAGTAGGATGGCGGAGAGGCGACGTAAAAGAGAAAGTAGGTTGAAAACCTAGGCTACCGCTACGGAGTTCAGCTAGTGAAACTGGTCTCTGGTGGTTTAGTAAGAAAAGCAAAAATGTTTTGGGAGGGGCCGCCATAGGCTTTGTGGTCGACACCAGGAAGCAGGTCCCGTAACTGCTACTGGCTGAGACCCAGCACTGCGCAGGGTGGCTGGAAGGTCTCCGAAAGATGGGTGGGAGCTGCTTTATCTTCTACATGACAGTAACTATCAAGCTCACATTGCCTAGGAAGGGGAGGATCTTTTTTTATTCAACGCCTGATACCTAGGTGGCTAAATTAAAGCAATTACTATGTCTAGGGCTCAGACAAAAGCTTGGCAATGCTCTCCACTCAGGAAGCCCAAAGGCTCTTGGTAGCCCTCCCACTTGCGTCTTTCTTCGTTTATATGCATCGCATCTGTCTCTAGGCCGTGGCTAGCAGGATACTGTTCTTTCCGTTTGACTCCTTCATACAGAGCTCATACCTGCTCAGGGTTCCCTGAAGCCCCGCCGCCCTGCTCCCAGCCCCTCAGCCCTTCCAGCGAAGCCAAGAGGTGTGTGTGTGTGTATCAGAGTCCTTTCCTTTCACAGTAAAATTTCACCTAACTTCAGAATTTAGAGACATAAAGACTATTTTTTTTCAATGAGTGGGAATTTTGTTTTGTTTCTTCACAATGAAAGAATGCCCACTTTATCCTCTGGGTCCCAGAGAGGAGAATGTCCTCGAGTCTGAGGACAGAGTCCTGTCTTTCCCCCGCTCCTGCAGCCGCCTCTTGGACCTACACTGCCTGCCTGCTGGGGCCACGCAAGAGCCCGTGTCTGGCTGATTTCTTGCCTTTTTAGAAGAGGACACCTGGAACCTCTGTAGGCCCTTAGGGCAGGTGAGCTAGTGTTGCTACCTGTTCCCAAAGAGGTGCTGACAAAATGGGTGACAACGCCCTGTTTACTGAAGGAAAAAGGGTTGGCCCTAGGTCTGTGGGTCTAGCAGGTGCTGAGGGGAAAGGCGTGCTTTACTGAAGAGTTGGAAACAACGCTCATTAAGCCACCTGAACCAGAGCCTTCTGAGGCGCTCAACTGTGCAGTTTACTGTCTTCTGAGAAGCAGAAAAGTGTCCAGAGTCTCGTGTCATTGGTCTCGTTGCCCGGCCCGAGGTTGGGAGGCATGGTATACATTTATATTTAGTGCATGTACATACTTTTTAAAAAAGAGAGAGAGAGAGAGAGAAGCCCTTGCAATGGAAAGAAGGTCGAATATTGCATTGGTTGCATCAGCTGTTGAGCTCTATTTTGGTGGCGGATTGCAGTACAAATAATACAAATTGTGGTCATAACTACTAGGTAGCGCCCTTTAAAAATGTAAAATAGCAGCAGCATCTGCAGATAAGACAAGAATTATACTTGATCAATCTGAAGGAAGTCTGTGGCCTTCAGATCAGTGAAGTGCAACAGTCTTGGTCAAACCCCTGGGACCTCTGATGTTCTTAAGAGGAGGGGAGGCGGGGGGAGGGGGGACGCCTGGGTGGCTCAGCGGTTGAGCATCTGCCTTCGGCTTTGGGCGTCATCCTGGGCTTCTGGGATCAAGTCCTGCATCGGGCTCCCTGCATGGAGCCTGCTTCTCCCTCTGCCTGTGTCTCTGCCTCTCTTTCTGTGGGTCTATGAATAAATAAAATCTTAAAAAAAAAATAATAAAAAATATTTAATTTATTTATTTATTCGTGAGAGACACAGAGAAGCAGAGACACAGGCAGAGGGAGAAGCAGGCTCCATGCAGGGAGCACGATGTGGGACTCGATCCCCCGTCTCCAGGATCACACCCCAGGCTGCAGGCAGCACCAAACCGCTGCGCCACCGGGGCTGCCCAATAAAATATTTTTTAAAAAATAATAAAAGGGAAGGATTCCATAAAGATTTTATTTGTTGGGATCCCTGGGTGGCACAGCAGTTTGGCGCCTGCCTTTGGCCCAGGGCGCGATCCTGGAGACCCGGGATCAAGTCCCACATCGGGCTCCTGGTGCATAGAGCCTGCTTCTCCCTCTGCCTATGTCTCTGCCTCTCTCTCTCTCTATATATATATATATATAGAGAGAGAGAGAGAGAGAGATATATAACTATCATAAATAAATAAAATCTTTTTTTAAAAATTTTTAAAAAAAGATTTTATTTATTTATTCATGAGAGACACAGAGAGGATCAGGCTCCATGCAGGAAGCCTGATGTGTGGGACTCGATCCTGGCACTCCAGGATCACGCCCTGTGCCAAAGGCAGATGTACACAACCGCTGAGCCACCAAGGCGTCCCCCTTCCCCCTTATTTTACACGTGAGAAAACTGAGGCCCTGGGAAATCCAACGGCTTGTCCGAGACACATGGCCTATAACCTGGCTTGGAGTCCGTTCTCTTTCTACCCTGCAGTTTGTGCAGAACCTGGCTGTAGGGTTTCTGGGTGAGGTGGTCTGGCTCCTTCAGCATTTCTTAACTGAAGTTTTTCTTCAGCATTTTTTTTTTAATTTTTTTAAATTTATTTATGATAGTCACAGAGAGAGAGAGAGAGGCAGAGACACAGGCAGAGGGAGAAGCAGGCTCCATGCCCGTGAGCCCGACGTGGGATTCGATCCTGGGTCTCCAGGATCGTGCCCTGGGCCAAAGGCAGGCGCCAAACCGCTGTGCCACCCAGGGATCCCTCTTCAGCATTTTCTTAACTTAAGTTTTCTTTGTCTTGTTTAAAACACGTTGGCCTCTTAACCTGACACAGTTGCTCCTTGTGTCCTGTGTTTTCTTCTCCTTGCGTGTGTTCCTGGGGACACGGGGATGAAGGGACTGTCCTTGTTTGTCTTCCTGAAGGTGGGGTTCGTCCCATTTGTCTCCATCCCCAAGACGGAGAAGTAAATTGCCAGTTGCCAACCTCCTCACAGTCACAGATAGACAGAATAGGACACAAACTCCAAGTGTCTTTGAAAGAACAGCCCTGGGCACGTCTTTTGCCTAAGCAGCGTTTTCCTGCTGCTTTTCTTTTGGAAGAAACAAAGATTCAGTAGGAAATCCCAAGGGGAGCTGAAGGGATGCACATATCTTGAAAACACTTGTTTCACTTTGAAATGCATCATCTGACCCACCCTGAATGCCCCCAAAAGCCCTTGGTCAACAGCCAGGATTCCATCCCAGGATGGTAATTTAAGCAAACTGCCTCCTCAGCTGCTCTGGCTTCTTGGTTCTCTCCCTCCTTCCTTCTCTGAGCTTCCCTTGGGTCAAAGAGGTTGGCCTCCCTGATGAAGGAGGCCCGTTCCGGGACCCTGGGCATGTGAACAGATGCATGTGCTTCTAAGAACTCCCAGGGAAACCCAAGGAAAGGGAAGACTAGCCAAGGTTCCAAGAGTAAGAAATCCTGTCTTGTAAAAATACGCCCGTGCAGTAGGAGGGAGCCAGCCGCGGGTTTACGGGAGACCTGGATCTTCTCCTTCCCCCATTCGTTCCGGTTTCCACCCACTCCAGGCAGCCTCGGCTCAGTGTCCTTTGCACCTCGGGTTTTGATGGACTGTCCGATACTGTAACCCTAAAGTCAGTTATTTGGAAGAAGTCTGCGTCAACTTTTGAAGCTCTGGTATTTTTCTCTCATTCGTTGTTAAATTCTGGGGAATTAAAAGAAATAGCTGAATTCTCAAAATAAGTACTGTTTATGCCTGCAGGGTCTGGCCATGGGAAGCTTGCTCTTTTTGAGGAATTTTATTAGATGTTCACTGGGCAACTTGAACCCTTTTTCTCTTCCTCTGAGCCTTGCCCCTGGCCCGTCACCTTGTATGTCTGAGCCACAAAGCACCCAGCCCCTAAAACCCCAAAACCTTCCAGGGAAGGAATGAGTGTCACAGGCAGAGTAGAGGATCATGCCCCTTGTCTCTCTTTCCTTGATTTTAAGGTGGGCAGGACCCCTCTTCTACGCCCTGACTCTTGCTCCGAGACCCTCCCTGTGTTCCTTTTCTCCGCTCCTATTCTGTCTAGGTTCTTCCTTGTCAAAGTCTTGCCTCAGCTTTCCGCCCTAGTAGAGAGCTTTAACACCAGGCCACACAAAGCTTCTTACCTTGAACGAGATCACACAACTTTTAATTAGAGGATGACTCACATCCAGTCTTCCTGAGCTGAGACCTTGTTACTTAGCATTAGATTATTCCATTGCATTTTGTTGTTTGGCACCTCATATTAGGTCACAAACTGCTCAGTTGGGTGTCTTTTGAATAATGGGCCTGGACATTGAGTCAGAGTCCAACCCAGAGGCAAGATTTTTCGGAGGCTACGTTTTGCACATGGCAATGGCCATGCTCGCTGGGTCGCGTTACCCAAGAGCTCCTGCAAGGCAGCAGCGCCTGTCCCCATGTGGGGGAAACCTCAGTCTGCAGCTTCTGCCTCTGTTCTTCTTGAGCTCAAACCCTCAAAAGAGGCAACCCCTGGAAAGAACAAGGTGAGCTTAAAAGCAGCCAGAGCCTGGTGGAGTCGAAGGTGGAGCTGCCAGTTGGGTAGGTTGGTAGGTGTCATGGGCTGGTGCGCACAAACAACCGACATTCCAGGAATCCGACGGAGTGTGTGTGTGTGTGTGTAGCTCATGGGGGGCTGCTTTTCTCCAGTGTGTGTGTGGCAATTCCAAGCAGAGTTATAGCTCGGAGAATCGGGTCTGAAGTACACATGGATGGGGTGTCTGGCTGGCTTAGTAGGTAGAGCATGTGACTCCTGCTCTCAGGATCATGAGTTTGAGCCCCGCGTTGGGCATAGAGATTACTTAATTTAAGAAAAAGAAAAGAAAAGGTACATGTGAAGAAAAGGATCTCCCCCCTTGTTCGTTGGAGGTGCCCTCCTAGCACATTGCTTTGGTTTGTAGGCCACACGCACTACGTGGCAAGGTCTGGCTGATGGTGTAGATGTGGAGTAAGCGCCGGCCTTAATGGAGCCTCCCACATGCCCTCCTTGGCCAGAGTCTGTGCTCACCCACCGCCGTCCAGGCATGGTCTTCAGCTCTGCCTGCAGGAGGCCGTGAACAGTGGGCATGCCTCAGAGCTCTCCGTCCTCCTTGCATCCCCATAAAGATTCACCATCAGATGAGGAGAGACTCAGAGGCACTGCTCGGTCTCACGTTCCCTGATGGCTTCCAGGAAGCTTTGCACTTGACTGTGCGGTGGGAAGAGGCTGTTCGGGGTTGGGGAGGTAGGAGGAGTGCATCAGGGGTGGCATTGCTGGTTGGCTGATGAGCGCTAGGGAAACCCGGGTGTGCCTCCTTTCTACACATCGTGAACCTGGACAAAGGTCACAGAATAAAGGGTGGGGAGTGAACAGATGATTAACACAGGAGGTGAGCGGAGGTGCACAGTGCCGTGTGTGCTCGGTAGGCTAGCTTCTAACCCAAGAGAGGATGGCCACGCGGGGTGCAGCTTCAGAATTTAGCCCTTGAGATTTGAATCACGCTGAAGGGCCTGTGCCTACTCACCAGGGAAGTGTTTATTGAGATCTTTAGGAACCTTTGTATGATGAGACATCATCCCCTTAGCTCCTGGGTTTGCCTAAAGCAGGCTCTTTACTTGGAGACATTGTACTCCTGAACCTCAGCAAAAGCCCTCTGCAAGTAGGCATGGGAAAGGGCTGGCGCGACCTCGAAGCAGCCGTGTGGGGATGGCCGTCCCCCGTGGGCCGTGGAGATCAGGGGCTGCATTTCAGTGCAGCACTGCGGTGGCCACCTGGCCGGGTCGGCAGGTCCCAGTGTGCTGTCCCGCCGGCGACGTGGACACAGTAGCCCCTGCGCCTGTGCTCCCCGGGCCCGGCTTGCCGTGTGCACCTGTACAGTCCAGGACTGCTAAGAGCTCTTTGCCTTATTGTTCCGTGTGCTCTACGACCACCTGCGTATTAACGGGGGCGGGGGGGGGCAGTCAGTACCCCCGAAGACGTGAGGCAAGAGCGGAGAGAGCTGAAAAACAGGACGGAGTTTAGGAAAAAGTAAAAATTCTTGTTACTGGGATTCAAGGAAGAATTCTTCCCTAAGTTCTGACCTAGAAGGACCCTTCGAACTTAACTTCGGAGATAAAGACAGCATCTTTTCTGATCTCAGTGAAAAAAAATCTCTTATTGCGTCGTCGGAGTGGACCGTAAATCTGTATCTGAATTAGTCACTCTGGATTGGGAGATGAGAAACAGGTGTCAGCTCTGCATCACTTGGACCAAACAGGATGAGGGGGGGGGAAAAAATCAGAAAGGTTGGGTCCCCAAAGAGGTGCTGCACATGTCCACCAAGTTTTAAAAATTAACAGTAGTCATGTAATGGGAATACAGGTGTCTTTACCTAAATACTTGTCCCATTTTTCTAGGCATTACTTTAGAAGTTGGGGGTGAGGGTATAAAAATAACTTTCATATGTCTGTTTTACCCTTGCCCCCAAAAAGATACAGGATGCTAACAAAAATATATATATATAAATAAAGAGATAAATAAGCAAAGGAGACCACGGGAATATGAGGTTGAGTAGCAAGAGCTAGGAGTGCCTTAGTATCTGCCAGAAATAGGACCCCCGGATACTAGGAAAACCTTTTCATTGGGGGGAGTAAAGGAACTGTGATCCTGAGAAGCCAATGGAGGAAGGGGTTCTGAGGTTCCCGGTTGTAAGGGTGGTGGCCACAGTCCATCCCAGTATCTGATCACCTTCCACAGACACTGTCCTTGAGCCTCCAGTCTGAACCATCACCTCTAGTGGGAGAGCAGATCTGTACTTAACCACCAACAGGCAGGGACCGTCATTCCCGTGCGATCCATCCTCTCTCTCGCTCTCTTTTTCCAGCTTACAGTGACCCCCAAGGCTTGCCTTCAACCCAAAGATAACCAGATTTCTTCCTGGAAAGCCGATGCCCACAATACCCTTGAGATATCCTTATTTCTGAGACTTTCCCAGGCTGGGATTAGCTCTGCACAGGAACATTTGGGTTTGATTTTTGCCTCCCCTGCACTCACCAGAGTACCGTGCACTCAGGGCTGCAGATGGGGTAACCGTTCCTGATCAAACTGGGACGGCACCCGCAGGAGGCCCGGTGTAGCGAGCCCTCTCCCCGCAAAGCCCGGTGACTGCTCCCACATTTGAGAAAACAAACCCAACTTTCCAGGGTTGGGTGGCTGGCTTTCCCTGCCCTTTGAGCCAGCCACATCATGTTTAGACAATCTGGCCCTTTAGGGGTCCTTCTGCCTCCCACAGCCAAGATAAACTCCAGATTTCGGGAAGTCCAGCAAGACGCCACAAGTGTGGGTAGACGGCGTGTTAGGGTTTGCTATGTGGGTTTGGTTATTGTTTTTGTTTTAATTAACCCTTGGTTACCTCCCTCTACACAGACAGCTACAGACAGTTCTTCTAATTCCTCCCAGAAGAGGGAACAGCCTACTCGGACCATCTCCTCTCCCACATCCTGTGAGCACCGGAGGATTTATACCCTGGGCCACCTGCACGACTCCTACCCCACGGACCACTATCACCTCGAACAGGTGCGTGGCAGTCTGGCTCCTCTGAGGGTGCGGGGTGGATGCCTCCCGAGTCTGGACCGGCCCCCTCCCCTTCCCCGTGCCCCGGCGCTCAAGCCCAGGCAGCCTCCGTTTCTCGCATGGATGGTGGCGGCAGCCACTCCTCCTTACTTCCTCGTGTGTGTGCGTGTACACGCGTGCCAGACCCCGTGCTAAGCCTTTCATGTGCTCATCTCGTTGAATCCTCACGAATCACCCCACGGCAGGTCCTCGCCCTCCCCAGCGTACCGAGGAGAAGGCTAAGGGCTTAGAGTCTCCGACAGAACAAGTGACAGATGCAAGCATGTGCTCACCCAGGGTGTCCTGCTGCCTCCCGAGCTCCTCTGTCCAAAGGGCTTCCTGGCTTTGTGTGAAAGCCCAGAGCCAGGATCAGGAGTAAGGAATGCCGTCCGCTTGGCTCGGGCACCCTGGCATCGCAGGCGGCAGGCCCAGGCTTGCTTGGGGAGATGTAGCTGGAGTCTGGAATTCAGTAATTCAACAAATATTTACCGAGTGGCCGTTCTGCAGAGCAGGTTCCCAAACTGTGGGACATGGACTGGTGCCCGTGGAGGGTGATGTGGCCACCAGTCTGCTTGGAAAAGAAAAAAAAAGCAACATAAGGCAGTGAGGGGATTTTTTTGTTTTGTTTTTAATGTAAAGCTAGATTTACAGAACTTTTTTTTTTTTTTTAAGATTTTTAAATTTATTTATGAGAGACACAGAACGAGAGAGAGAGGCAGAGTCCCAGGCAGAGGGAGAAGCAGGCTCCGTGCAGGGAGCCCAATGCGGGAGCCCGACCTGGGCTGCCCTAATGATTTTTTTTTAAGACTTCTGTAAATCTGGGTAGCCCAGGTGGCTCAGCGGTTTAGCACCGCCTTCAGCCCAGGGCCTGATCCTGGAGACCCAAGATCAAGTCCCGCGTCGGGCTCCCTGCATGGAGCCGCCTGCTTCTCCCTTTGCCTCTCTTTCTGTCTCTCTCGTGAATAAGTAAAAATCTTATTGTGTGCTTCCTAATATTTTGCCATAAAATGTTCTTTTTAAGAACCACATTACAGGAGCAATAGATGGGAATTAATTGACCTTAATTGACTCTCCTTACTTTGCAGAATAATTAGCAAAGCCTATTCTCCCAGGATTTGTTTTGATTGATTTAAGATTGTGGTTTTTCCAACATCTGTGAAACGCTCTAGAATCTAATAGGAATCAGGCAGTGTGTGTGAGACGTGGCCCCTGCCCTCAAGGAGCGCACAGTCTGGTGGGAGTGATGGATAAAAGTAACTACCACGCGGTAAATTCGGTGACAGTATCCTAATGACGATAACGGCAGCAGGTGTCAGCCACACCCTGTGCGACAGGTTCTGGGTGCGCAGCGTGTATAGATTAGCCTTGTGCTTTTTGATCAAGAATCTGAGGCTTAGCGACTTACTAGGACATTCCAAAGTCTGAATTTTACTTCAGTGGGTTCATCCAGAGCTGTGTTCTCCCCACCCCTTAAAAAGCCTTCACACCCAAAGGACCTCAGGGGTATGAAATCTCACTCTGTCCCAACGAAGGTGCCTGGGACGGGCAGGCTTACCTGCGTCTCTCTGGTAACCGAGTGTTCAGCGCCTGCCCTCCTGGACAGGGCCTTGCTGGAAGCCACAGTAGGACTGGCTCTGAGATGACTGTCGCCTGCAGGAGGCGGCGGTGGGGGCCTCTGGGTCTGGCCTGCCTGAGCTCACATTACAGCTTGCCCCTCACCATCTGTGAGATCCTGGCAGGATCCAAACCCCAGACAGCCTGCAGATCTGCACTCCTACCCTTCCTGCCTCTTCCCCACCAGATGACAAGATACCCCCGTATGGTAGCTCCTAGCATCTTTTTTTTTTTTTTTTTTTTTTTTTTGCTTTTCTGAGCATGACCCACAGTGCAAAAATGCATTCTGTATTGTGACCTGGTGTGCACATATCACACACACAGATACCCACATGTGCTCCCCTTACCACAGGCCATGCACGCCAATATTTTTCAGTTCTACTGGGGGAAAAAGCCCGTCTTTTTTTTTTTTTAATAAAGGTTATATCAATTTATTTTTTATTTAAAGATCTTATTTACTCATGAGAGAGAGAGAGAGGCAGAGACACAGGCAGAGGGAGAGGCAGGCTCCATGCAGGGAGCCTGATGTGGGACTCAATCCCGGGACTCTGGGATCGTGCCCTGGGCTGAAGGCAGCACTAAACCGCTGAGCCACCCCAGGCTGCCCAGAAAACCCCATCTTAACAAAAGAGAACACGCTGTACAAAAACAGGTCAAACTCCACTAGGCTGTCAGAAATCCAGACCGTGCTCCCCGGCACCTTAGGCTTCCTAGGGAAGGCCTCCCAAGTTCCGCTTCTCCATGTGGGTGTCTTCAGGTCTAAATATTCAAAGTACATTTTTTTTCCCCCACAGTCCGCACACTTGCCCACCTTAGAGGGTCATACCCTCAACAAAAGGGGGAAAAGAAATTTTGGGGCCCCGGGAATGGGTTGAGGATGACACCTTGAAATACCCCTATGACCTCGGGAATGTGCGGTAATGACAGGACAGGTGTGTCTGTTGGGTGTTTGGTTGGTTTTGGTCCCACTCCCACCCCCATTCCCCGCCCAGGAATGGCTTTGTCGAGGCCAGGGGTACACAGGGTGGGGGGCTGTTTCCTCCTCGGCCTCCCTCCCCGCCCTGCGGCCGCTGTAACACCGTGTGTGTTTGCTTGTCCCCGGGCAGCCGATG
This sequence comes from Vulpes vulpes, assembly GCF_048418805.1. Classification (NCBI taxonomy): domain Eukaryota; kingdom Metazoa; phylum Chordata; class Mammalia; order Carnivora; family Canidae; genus Vulpes; species Vulpes vulpes. Next base: position 93,312,979 of record NC_132795.1, on the reverse strand, counting down.
CCCAGGCCCTACCGCCAGGTGAGCTTCCCCGACGACGACGAGGAGATCGTGCGCATCAACCCCCGGGAGCGCACCTGGCTGACGGGCTACGAGGACTACCGGCATGCGCCCGTGCGTGGCAAGGCCCCGGAGCCCGCGGACGACACCGACTCCTACGTGCGCTTTGCCAAGGGCGAGGTCCCCAAGCACGACTACAACTACCCCTACGTGGACTCGTCGGACTTCGGCCTGGGCGACGACCCCAAGGGACGCGGGGTTGGCGTGATCAAGACCCAGCCGGCCCGGGGCAAGTCGCGGCGGCGGAAGGAGGACGGCGAGCGCTCGCGCTGTGAGTACTGCAGGGACATGTTCGTCCATGAGGAGAACCGGAGGGGCCGCTGTCAGGACGCGCCCGACGCCGTGAGAACTTGCATCCGCCGGGTGAGCTGCATGTGGTGCGCGGACAGCATGCTCTACCACTGCATGTCGGACCCCGAGGGCGACTACACAGACCCCTGCTCGTGCGACACCAGCGACGAGAAGTTCTGCCTCCGGTGGATGGCTCTTATTGCCTTGTCCTTCCTGGCCCCCTGTATGTGCTGTTACCTGCCCCTCCGGGCCTGCTACCACTGCGGAGTGATGTGCAGGTGCTGCGGGGGGAAGCACAAAGCGGCCGTGTGACTCAGTTGCCCTCCTCCCCCCCTTCCTCCCTGCTCCCCGGTACCAGCCAGGGGAGCCCCACCTGGTGGACTCTGCACTTCCCCGGCCACCCCCACCCAGCCACCCACTGCATCGGCCACACACCCACACACACCCACCCACACACACGCAGTGTCCATGGAAAGGAGCCCCCGCGCACACACTCGTGTATTACTGACAAGCCGTAATCACTCGGTCTCCTCCGTGCGTTCACATCACGTCTTTCGTCCCCACCTCTGCTGGTGCACAGGCGCCTGCAGTGGGGACCGCCGCTTTGGGGTGCGTGCTGGCGGCGGGCTTTCCCAGGCGCACTCTCCTGGTTCGGCCTGCGGCGAGCTCAGGAGCCCGGCTTCTGGCGCCTGCGTGAGGTCAGGTTGATGAAACCCCGCCAGGAGCCTTCTGACCTGCAGTCAGGCGATGGCGGGAGGCGAGCTGGCTAACAGACTTCTGCCACGAAACAAGATCGCTTTAACTTTTGTAAAGCCAAATTTCCCAAGTAAGCTGCAGTTTCTGTCTGCAGCCCATCGTCATTTTCTGTGCCCTCCCCGTCCCCCCCAAAATCCGTCTGTTATTATTTTACTGATGCAACACATTCACCCATAAAAATGACTAAGAATTGAGCCTTAACTTCAGATTTAACTTGTGTGAATCAGGATAATTCCCTAAACCGCATTGCATCTGCATCCTCATGGACCAGGGCTAGAAAAGGAGGATTTCGGGCTTCTCTGAGCCTCCCCGGTACCCCCTAAGGTAGAACTTTTTAAAATTTTGTCTCCCCACCACTTCTGAAAACTTAGCAATATTAGAAGAAAACACTAACGAAGAAATTGTGCTCGTTGTTTTGCAAACGAAATAGTCACACACACACACACACACACACACACACACACACACACACACACACACACACCCGTGTTCTCCAGAGAGTTCCAGCTGAGAAACACTACGGTTGTGGTAAATAAAATTAAAGGAGCTTCCTCCCACGGGCCCACTGGCGATTATCTGTAAAAAAAAAAGGGGGGGGGTAGGGGGTGGATTTTAAACGTCCTAAACCTGAAGAGTGGTGGGTTGCATTTTGTTCGTGGGTTTCCGATTTGTTTTCATTCGGGACTGAATTTCACGTCACCAAATTTTCTCATTTATACTTGGGGGGAAACAAAAGGCCATATATAAAAACCCTTCCAATGCCTAAGTGTCTTTCTCCTGCATCTCCAATCCCAGACTGGCCAGTTCGGGCGCACAGATGGTTAGGTCAGCAGTCTGGGGCTGCCTGTCGCCTTGCCGTGTAGGAGGCTTCTCATTAGCTGGAAAAGAGTATTTTTCTAATATAGTGCAAGGAGTAGCCCAACCTCCTTGCTGCAGAAAAGAGGAAAAGTGAAGAGTGGTACGTAGCATAGTACAATCAGAACGTCGCGGGGACCGTGGGGGCAGGCCCGGCAAGCCCGGCTGTGCTTCCGCCGTGACCTTCCCGTGCTAATCGCCTGCTCTCCGCGTCTCCACCTCCCCCGTCCCTTCTCTATTGCACACGGGACAGCAGTCTTCAAGGAAAGGGACTTTCTTCCAGGCCGCCAATCACACCGGGGACGTGCTGGCCGTGCTTACCCTCGTGGCGTGTTGTCAGCCCCCCGAGCACCCGCCACATTTCTTTGGCCAGATCGTCGGTGTAAATGCTCTGTGTGCCCGCGAGTTCGTCGGTAGACGGACGTTTCCATTCGTCTGAGTGACCGGTTTGGGCCTTCGGGCTGGGCAGGGGAGCCGCGAGCCGTCGGTCCGGTGATGGAGGGAGCGGGAACGATTCCCAGCCTGGAGACCGCGTGGAAAACCCTCGGGCCGGCCCAGACCCGTGGAGAGACCGGCCCCCCGCCCGGCCCCCGCCCGAGGCGCTTCCTCAGGGCATTTCTCAAGGTCTCTCCTCTACAAAGCACAACACTAATGTAGGTTTGTCAGACCTCGGCTCAAGTGCCCCTATTTATTTCACTAGGAACACACTTACCCTGTCGCGCGGTTGTTATCTTGGGTTTTATTGGGTTTTTTGTTGTTTCTTGGAGTCCCCGTTGAGTTCCTCAGCCCTGCCCTTTCCCACCCCTCGAGGTTGTGCTGGTGCATCTTCCTCCGCCCGTACCTTTACCTTTACCTTTGGTCTGAGGGCAGCAGGCAGTGAGCGGTTAAGGGCGCGAGGCCAGCCGTGGGGACGCTGATGTAAATACGTCTCTAATTGCCACACTGCGGCTGAGCGGTGTGTAGTATTTTCCCAGTCAGCTTTGCCATACTGACGTCAATCATTTGAGAGAAATTATTCAGATTTTATTTTTGTATCTGTGGTAACAAAACATTAACCAAAAGATTTGTTTGGAAGCTTCCCCCACCCCCACCCCAAGCTATTTGCTCACATTAACAAATTAAAGTGCCTGAAGCATAATTCGTCCTTTACCTGTATACTAAAAACCCTGTTGTATTGATTTTTTTATAATAAGCCTTTTTACCTCTGTGTAAAAAATATATATACAAGTGTATGATGTACATTTTAGTTCTTAACTTTTTTTTATGGTTTCTAATATGTATGAGCAACGTAGCCATTGCTTTACGATGTACCGTGTAAATACAACCACGTCCTACCAGCTCGCTGGCTCGGCTGTTTGTCCGGTTGGGCCTCGGCGGGGCGCGGGGCGCTGGTCGGGCTGGGGAGGCCCTTCCGGGCCGCGGTTCTGTCACGCTCCCGAGGGGAGGCTGCCGCTCCTCGGGCTCGGTCGCCTCAAGCGAAAGGAATGCGGCGTGGCCCAGCCCGGGGGGTGGGGTGGGGGGGACACCCCGTCGCCCCAGGCCTGGCTTCCCCCGCGGGCGCGCTCCTCACAGGGAACAGCTGTACTCCCCCGAGCTCGGGTCGGGGTTTGGGAGACGCAAGCCCCTTGGCCTCCCCGAGTGGGCCTCCCCGAGTGGGCCTGTCCCGGCGGCCTCGGGCCCGCTTTGCCTCCCAGAGGGGCTCTGGACGCCGGACGGCTCCAGCGACGGTCCCCGGGGAAGTGGAGCGTCGGGGCCTGTCCCGGGCCACAGGCAGGCTCCGCGCCTTGGAGCCTCTCGGGAGCCGGGCAGGGCCTCAGAGACCTGCAGGCGGCCCTGCCCTCCCTCTTGGTTTCAGCTCCCCGAGCCCCTGGCAAAGGCGCACAACCATGGGAGACGCTGGCCGGAAAGCAGGAGGAGGGGGAACCGGCCATGAGGGGCAGCAAGAGCTGAGAGAACCGGAGCCGGAGGCCGTGAAGAAGCGGGCGAAGAGCCACGGGAGCCACGGGAGGACGCGAGGAGCCCCAGGTGGGCCGCGCTTCCCGCCCGGCCCCGCTGGCCCGTCCCCGCCGTCAGTGCTTGGCCCTTAGCCCGTGGCCAAGGGACGTCCCCTCTCGAGCTTTGGCCTTTTCAGGCTCTAGCAGACGGGACGCCGCGTGGCCTGGGCCCGCCGGGCAGGTGACGGGGGCACCTGCAAAGGCTGGGCCCGGCCGCAGTTCTGCGCTGGAGACCCGAGGACACCCCAGGGACCCGAGACCAGGCTCTCGAGGCGCACGACGCCGAGGCCACTGGGGCTGTCCTGGGAGTCTTTAGACCTGCATGTCTGCAGCTCCGAACCGGCTCGCAGCCTCGGGGCTCGCACAGGTGTCGCCAGGCGCCAGCGGTGGCGCTTGCAGAAGGCGGGGGGCTCTGAGCGGTCCGTGGAGGCCGCTAGGCCTGGCTCAGCGGACTGGCCTGGGGTGGGAGCCCGGGGCCTGCGGGGCGCCGCTTCCTGAAACCCTGCGGCCCTCTTCGGTGGCCTTGACCCCTGTAAAAGTCAGTGCCCTCCTCGCCTGGACCTGTGCTCCTCCCTGCTCGTCACCACCCCACACCCCCAAACAGTGGGCACCCCCCAGAAAAGCAGGTGCATCTCCCCAGGGGAAAAACTATTGGAAAATTCTGCCTTACGGGGACTCCTAGGGTGGTTTGTTATTCTGATGTGGCTCCGTCACCCCGCGGGAATGAGGGGCCAGAGCTTGTAGAAGGTGCCAGCTGCTTGCAGGCATTCTGGCTGCAGGCTCCTTGGGCTCCCTGATCTGAGGGGGAGATGGTCCGAAATCCCACACTCTGGGCCCGAGCCAGGTGTGTGGAATGAAGGGCGATGGTCCTGGTGACATCTTGCATGACCAGACCCCAGCTGTCACCTAGCAAATCACAGCCCACCAGTCTTCTCAGATAGAGGTCCCCTCAAAGCAAGGCAGCCCCCCAAAAGGCAGTGTTGGGGTGGGGGCGGAGCCGAGACCGAGCAAGGAGCAGGAGGTACGTTCCTTATTTCCTGATGAAGAATAAAACCAGTTGTGTGATAGTCCACCGTGGCCTCTTCTCCCCTCTTGTCTCTTCTCTCGTTTTCCAAAATTAAAACTTGAAGGAAGGGCATGCTCTGATTATAGAAGTAATGCACGCAGTCGTTATAAAAATGGTCATATCCTGCGAAAACATGAAACTGGGAGCCTCCTTGCGCCAGGTTGCCGGGGCTGCCTCAACAGTACAGTCTGGGTAGCTTCACGGGAATGCGTGGTCTCGGTTACAGAGACGAGAAGTCCACAAACGCAAGAGGTGAGGGAGGAGTCTGTTCCAGGCTTTTTACACAAGCTAATAAATGGTCATCCCCTATGCCTGTTCATACTGTCTTCCCTCTGTGTCTGTGTCCAAATTCCCCCTTTTTATAAGGAAATGTCACACTGAATTAAAGGCCCATCGTAATGACCGAATTTTTTAAAATTTGATTACCTCTGTAAAGACTCAGTTCTCCAAATCAGATAAAATTCTGAGGCAGTAAAGGCAAAGTACTCCATTATTAATTTGGGGGAGACAGTTCAACCCATAACACTCTCCTGGTCCCACCAAAAGTAAGCCTGTGTGTTTTTCTGGACTTTCCTATGCATTTATACACACGTTGAGTATATGTTGTTTTTACTTAAAAATAGGTCCTTAACCACTCTTTCAATTCAAAAACTTAGTCCATTTCTATATTATTGTTAGGTACGTGCTCATTGCCATTTGTAGTTTTCTGGCTCTTGTGTGGCTACTCTGTTCCTTTCTTCCTTTGTGCTTTCCTGCTTTCTTTGTGATTTTATGATTTTCTGTAGCGATATACTTACATTCCTTTCTCTTTTTTGTGTCCACTATAGGTTTTGCTTTGTGGTTACCATGAAACTGACATATGGCAACTTACAACAGTCCATTTTAAGTTGATAACAACTGGAGTTTGAATATGTTCTAAAGCTCTACATTTTTACTCTCCCCCCACTTTGTTTTTAATACATTTTACATCTTTATATCTTTAATTATTTTTAAATATTTATTTACTTATTTATGATAGACGGGGGGGGGGGGCGGTTGCAGAGACACAGGAGGGAGAAGCAGGCTCCATGCCAGGAGCCCGATGTGGGACTCAATCCCGGGACTCCAGGATCATGCCCTGGGCCAAAGGCAGGCGCTAAACCACTGAGCCACCCAGGGATCCCCTGCCTTTAATTATTATAGTCATTTTCACTCCTTTAAAAAAAAAATTATGTATTTATTTATTTATTTATTCATTCATTCATTCATTCATGAGAGACACACAGAGAGAGAGGCAGAGACACAGGCAGAGGGAGAAGCAGGCTCCATGCAGGGAGCCCGACATGGGACTTGATCCTAGGTCTTCAGGATCATGCCCTGGACCGAAGGCAGGCACGAAACCGCTGAGCCACCCAGGGATCCCCTGTTTTTATCCTTTGTACTAGCTTTATAATTAATCCACAATCTTTATAATATTATAGTATTCTAAGTTTTATCATATATTTACCTTTTTCAGTGAGATTTATATTTTCATATGTTCCTATTACTAATTAGCACTTTTTCCTTTCAACCTAAAGACATCCCTTTAAGGGCCCCTGCTGGCTCAGTTGGAAGAGCATGTGACTCGATGTCTTGGAATCATGGATTCGAGCCCCACATTGGGTGTAGAGATTACTAAAAATATTAACTTAAAAAAAAAAGACATCTTTTAACATTTCTGATAAGGCCTGTTGAGTGGTGATGAACTCTTTTAGCTATTGCTTATCTGGAAATGTCTTTATTTCTCCTTTGATTCTGAATAACAACCTTGCTGGGTAGAGAATTCTTGGTTGGAAGTTTTGTTTTGTTTTGTTTTGTTTTTCCCCAGTACTTTGAATACATTATGCCAATTCCTTCTGGCCAGCAAATTTCTGTTGAAATATCTGCTGATATTTTTATGACTGTTCCCTTGTATGTAACAAGTTGTTTTTCTCTTGCTGCTTTAAAGATTCCTTATCTTTGGGACACCTGGGTGGCTCAGCCGTTTAGCGCTGCCTTCAGCCCAGGGCGTGACCCTAGAGACCTGGGATCGAGTCCCACATTGGGCTCCCTGCATGGAGCCTGCTTCTCCCTCCGTGTCTCTGCCTCCCTCTCTCTGTGTCTCTCATGAATGAATAAAATCTTAAAAAAAAAAAAAAAAAGATTCCTTATCTTTAACTTTTGACATTTTAGTTATAATATGTCTCTACAGACCAATCTGTACACTGCCTATAAGAGAATCACTTCAGATGTAAGGACACAAAGATGGAAAGTGAAAGGATAGAAAAAGATATTTTATGCTAAGGAAACCAAAGGAGGACTCTATACCTATACCTATGTCAAACAAAACAGACTTCAAATAGACTACAATAAAAGACAAAGAAGGGCATTACATAATGATGAAGGGGTCAGTCTGACAAGAGGATATGACACTTATAAATATTTATGTACTCACCTTAGAAGAGCCTAATAAATATAAAAGCAAATATCAACACACCTTAAGGAAGAAATAAGCAGCAACAGAATCATAGTATGGGGCATTAATAGCCCACTTTCACCAGTGGATAGCTCATCCAGGCAGAAAATCAATATGGATACCGTGGCCTCAAATGACACATTATGCCAGATGGACCTAAAAGGTATATACTGAACATTCCATCCAAAGTAACAGAATACACATTATTTTCAAGTACACAGAACATTCTCTAGGATAATCATGTTAGACCACAAAACAGGGCTTAATAAATTAAAGGTTAGTGAAATCTGATCACAATCATGTTTTCTAATCACAAGGGTACAAAATGAAATCAATTACAGGGAGAAAACTGGAAAATTCACAATATGTGGAGATTTAAAAACATACTATCAAACAGCCAGAGTCAAAGAAAAAAAAACTCAAAAATTAAAAAATACCTTGAGAGAAATGAAAGTGGAAACACAGCATACCCAAAACCTATAAATTGCTGCAAAAGCAGTTCTAAGAGGGAAGTTCACAGTGATAAATGCATACATTAACAAACAAGATCGATCTCAATTTTAAAACCCTACTTTATACCTTAATGTACTAGAGAAAGAATAAACTAAGCCCAAAGTTAGTAGAGGAAGGAAATAGCAAAGATCAGAGCAGAAATGAATGAAAAGGAGACCAAAAAGACAGTAGAGAAGATCGATGAAACCAAGTTCTGAATCTTTGAAGAAATAAGATTGGCAAACCGTTAGAGTCACTGAGAAAAAAAGGGAGGGAGTGGGTTAAATGTCCTGACTCGATTTCAGCTCAGGTCTTGATCATTCCTAGAAATACATAAGCTACTGAGTCGAGAAGAAACAGGAAACTTGAACAGATTGATTACTGGTAAAGAGAGTCAGTAATCACAAACCTCCCAACAACCAAAGGTCCCTGAACAGAGAGGGCCTCACTGGTGAATTCTACCAAAATTTTAAGAAGAATTCACACCAATCCTTCTCAACCTCTTCCAAAGAACAAAAGAGGAGGAACACTTCCAAACTCATTTTATGAGGTCAGCATCACCTTGATATGAAAAACTGACAAGGACACCACAAGAAAAGAAAATCACAGGCTGATATCCCTGGTGAGCACAGATGCAAAACTTCTCACCAAAAATTAACTAAATTCAGCAAAACGTTAAAAAGATCATAAACCTATAATAAAGTGGGATTTATTTCAGTTATGCAAGGATGGCTCAATATCCATAAATCCATCAACAGGACATACCCCATTAGCATTATCCTTATTTTTAAGGATAAAAATCATATGATCATCTCAATGGGTGCAGAAAGCATTGGACAAAATTCAACATCCATTTATGATAAAAATTCTCAACAGGTCAGGTTCAGCACAGTCTGCTTTAGATTCCCTCTCTCTGTCCCTCCCCCCACTTGCACACATGCTCTAAAATAAAATCTTTTTAAAAATTTGTTTGAACATGGTTAATTTTCATCAATAATGTTATGTTAGCATGCAGAGGCTTATTTTAAAGCAAGTTTTTAATAAATAATTTTAAACCTCTCCATTTTAATCTCTACTATAGGCCTATCAATAGCTACTAAAGCTCTTTGTCATCCTCATTAACTTCTAAGAGGATAAAGAGATCCTGAGAACAAAAAGCGAGTGGCCTTTCTCCTCCTTAGTTAACAGCTATTTCTTAGTCATTTCTGCCCTTACTCTCTCCAAATGCAGCTTTGACTCTGGCTCTTCTCTTTTGAGGTACTTTCTATTATCTTATTTTAGCCAGTTCTCATCTGTCTCCTTTCTTAGCTCAAGATGGTTTTGTCTTTCTAGTTCCTTCTTTAGCCAGTTCTGCAGAGGCCAGATCTTTTTCTTTTTTTCCTTTAAGAAAGAGAGAGAGAGAGAGAGAGAGAGATGGGGGCGGGGGAAGGAAGGAGAGACAGAGAATCTTAAGCAGGTTCCACGCCCAACATGGAACCTGACTTGGAGCTCGATCTCATGATCCGAGTTGAAACCAAGAGTCAGAAACCTAACCGACTGAGCCACCCAGGTGCCCTGAGGCCATCCGTATCTTCTTGCATCTTCCCAGAGAGGCAGGGCAGCAGTTCTCTTAGATTAGCATCTGTTTCTATAGAACAACAGTGTTCAGAGAGTTGTGCTGCCCCCAGCCCTGAGGGCGGGTCTCCTTTCCTTCTTTTCATTGGCCCCTTGTTGGTGTCACATGGAGAGCCCTCTCTCCGGGCTCAGCCTTGGCCATCAGGCAAGGTAAATGCAGCATCCTTAGCCTCCCACTTGGGTGCTGGCGGCCTCCTCTGTGGATCTGAGGCTGCTGAGCACCCTCTGGGAGATTTCTGAACCAGCTGACGTGTTTCTTCTCAGGCTCTCTGATGAGGCTGGGGAACGCAGCAGACCTTGAGCAGCCACTCCCGGCCCCCTTCCCCTCTCTACCCATCACGGACACTTCCTCTAGCAATTCAGCATCTGAAGGAGATGATGCATGACTTTAGCCACCCTTCTTTCACTATGTTACGTGCTGGAAACTACAGTCCTTGTCGCTTTGGAGAAAGGCAGACGAGGGGAACTAGGCCGTGTCTGACCTGGAAGACCACTTCCTGCCTGCCCAGGTGAGAGATGATCACTGACCAGGGGACGGAGGGAAACAAAACCTAGTTCTTCCCCTTCCGGGGGCCGTCTGGTTCGGCGGGGCCAACATGAATGGCGTGACATCCAAGAATGTTCTTCTAAATGCATCCCAGTGGATGATGTGGTGAGCGAAAATTCTGCCCGGATTTTGGCTCGTGCCCCCAGTGTGGTCAGAGGGCCGTCGCCAGGCTTCACGTGCGTGTGGGATTTCTGGGAGGCGTGCGGGACGCTCGCAAGGGGGTATCAGGTGTGTCTGCTGTGCTTCTGCGCTCACCTGGGAGTCTTCGGAATTAATATTTGTGGCTTGATGCAAAAACCAGCCCACGTTTTTCCTTTTTTGTCAAGACTGGGTAATAACTACCTCTGTCTCATGCTTGCCATGCTCCATTAGTAACTATGGTTGCCTTTTGAGTGTCTTCCAAAAAAGCCTTCCCCTGCCAAGAGAGAGAAAACTGATCATGTCTGCGCAGCCCTGAAAGCTGACATTGTAGGCCGTCACACAACCCCCCTGTGCGGTGTGCAGCGAAGGAGAAAGGGCAAGAAAAAGAAACACGGGACCCCAGGCTGTGGTCCCTTTCTGAGTCTACCTTCTGGGGCCAGGAAGTTGTGGCACGGTTCCTGCGAGCAGCTTTTGAATGAACGTCTTTGCCTCCTTGCTGGCTTGGTGTGACAAGCAGAAGCCACTTTGAAGATGCCTCGCCCCGACAGAGCCCAGATATTTACATAGTGGCCTTTCATTCTGTGAACAGAGTGTGTGCCTCTGCAAATATTTTCGGCCTCCCTGCATGCCTGTGGGCCCCTAAGTGCCATTCACCAGCTTTTAAGTTTGTTTTGCAGGCAGCAGGCCGCCCAGAGGAAGGCCTGACTCAGAGCACAGGGGGGCCCGGCCCGGCTGTCTGCCGCCACCACCTCCCACCACTGCCGACCTGGAGGGGAAGGAAGCGGTGGGTTTTACAGCTGGTGTTTTAGGTTTAGGGGGGAAAAAAAGAGAGAGAGAGAAAAAAGAGTTTTTCAAAAAAACGTAAAAGGACACTAAATGTAAGTAGATGCGCAGTCTTGGGGGAGGGGAGAGATTGTGTGTTTGCAGGATTCATCACTCCGCCTGGTGACAGCGAGGGAGGCCTGCGCTCAGCCTCTGGTATTTTGGGAGCTGGTTCCAAAGGATGTGAGAGGAGCAGGGGGCCCCCGGTGCCTTGCCCCTTCCTTGGAAGAGGGGGTTGCGTCCGGGTTATGTTGAGGCACGATGGTGTTTGCTTCCCTCTGTCTCCTGTGACTTTGCACTGAGATTCTCATTTTCCCATCAAATGGCAGGTCTGCGGCTTCATGGGCGCAGGGAGCAGGGCGCAGAGAGCAGGGCTCAGGGAGCAGGAGGAGGGAAGGAGGAAGGGGGGAGGGGGGAGGAGGAGGAAAGGAGGGGGAGGAGGGGGGAGAAGAGGGGAGGGGAAGAGGGGGAGGAGGGGGAGAAGAGGTGAGAAGAGGGAAGGAGGAGGGAGAAGGGGGAAGGGGAGGAAAGGAGGTGGGGAGGAGGGGGGAAGGAGGGATGGAGGGAGAGGAGGGGCAAGGAGGGGCAGGAGGAGGGGGGAGAAGAGGAGGGAGAAGAAGGGGGAAGTGGGGATAGAAGGGGGAGGGGGGAGGATGGGGAGGCGGGGGGTGCCCTACCCCCCCCAGGCTGACCTGAGCCCAGGGACGTCCAGGGACACACAGGGCCGGTGGGGGGGGGGCTGGTACGGGGGATCTCTGGGGCTCCCCTCCCCCCCCCAGGCTGGCACCGAGACCCAACGCTCCCATCCTGGAAGCTGGGACAGCACCCGGGCACTCAGCTTCCCGCCCAGGGCCCCTCGGAGCATCGCGGGCGGCTCGGGGCTCACCCTGTGGGGTGCACGCCGGCGCGGCCCCCCATGCTCGCAGGCCCCAGCCAACCGCGGTTCCTGCAGCCCCGGACCTGGCCGCCCCCAGCAGCCCGCCCCGGGACCTGGCACAGGCGGGACCCTCCCGTGGGTGCTGGTCCCCGCGGGTGCTGGTCCGCCCAGGCTGTGCTCCTGGTCCCCGCGGGTGCTGTCCCCCCGGGCTGTGCAGGACGGCGGCGACACAGGCCTCCAGGGTGGGCGTGGGGCCCTCCCCAGTGGCCTGGAGGCCACCCCATGGCATGAGCCACTGCAGGCAAGCGCAGGGGACACGGAGTCACTACAAGGAGGACAGCGGATCTGGGGCGGCCCGAGTTGGGGAGAGACACATAAGGACAGAGGAGACCTTGTACGAAGCCGGGACGACTGGGGGGGGGTTGTCACCCCAGACTCCTGACAGCTGGGCCTACAGCACGTCAGCCCAGGGACAGAGAGGAGGGCAAGCTGCACCCTGTCCCCCAGGCCCAGAGGCTTCTCAGGCCTCAGCATGAACCAGAGTAGGGGCAACGCTGTGCACGCTGCACCGAGAGGGATGGTGGAGGGGACCCCCCCCCCCCCGCACCGTGTCTGCTGTGTGACCTGGGCCACCACACCACCTCTGTGGCTGCCTCCTGGGGTGGCGGGCAGGGCGCAAGCCTCACCAATGCCCGGCTGCCCCAGGCAGGGAGTCGGGGGCTGGAGAGGAGCCGCTGCTGCCCACGGGCTCGGTCTCCTTCAGAAACACCCTGGGGCCCCGGGCGCTGCCACAGTCCGTCCCTGTCGAAGCTGAGGTGGTCCTTACGGCACGTGCCAACGCCTAGGGCCTGGGTGGCTCCCTGGTTGCCATCCCCAGTACCCAGAGATGACAGAAGCGGAGTCTCTGACCCAGTAACCTGGTGAGGGACCCCCAACTGTCCCCACCTGTCATCTCGCTCTGGTGATCGAAATGAACAACGCGGTCACACACGTTTGCACAGCCATGTGCCCGAGGATGCTAACTGCAGCGTTGTGGCTAATGGCAAAAATTCAAGACAGGCCCGAGACACAGAAAACTCCAGAAAGTCCTCATGTCCCTAAGGAGTGGACTGGGTAAGTTCCTATATTCAGGTCTGTGCTGTGAACACTGTGCGGCCCCGTGAAAGGCAGTTGCGTACTGACACCACACGAAGAAGAGGTGCAGGGAGTGCGGACACCACACAGCCACTTGCACATACATGTGTAGACACACACACGGGCACATCTGTGCATTCCTGCAGCTGGAAGGCAGCACAAGCAGCCAGGCGTGGGGACTGGGTCCGGGCTGGGGTCTGGTGGGACACAGTTGTTCCGCTGTAACCCCCTAGTGCTGCCTTTTGCCGTATATGGACCGATTCCACTTTGAGGTTTTTTTAATCAAGGAAAAAAAAAAAGACACGGGTGTTAGAACCCCAATCCTAGGGGGCACCTGGGTGGCTCAGTGGTTGAGCGTCTGCCTTTGGCTCAGGTCATGATCCCGGGGTCGGGGGATCGAATCCCAAGTCAGGTTCCCCGCAGGGAGCCTGCTTCTCTCTCGGCCTGTGGGTCTCATGAAGAAAGAAAGAAAATCTTTAAAAAATAAAAAAAGAACCCCAACCCTAGATTTTTTTTTAAGATTTTATGTATTCATGAGAAACAGAGAGAGAGAGAGAGAGAGCGAGAGAGAGAGAGAGAGACTGAGACAGGCTCCATGCAGGGAGCCTAATGCAGGACTCCATCCCGGGACCCCAGGATCACACCCCGGGCCGAAGGCGGCGTTAAACCCCTGAGCCCCCCAGGGACCCCCCAACCCTAGATTTCAAGCCAAGCTTTGCTGCATCACTGTGTGACCTGGGGCGAGCCTCGATTACCTGTGAAGTGGGGCCAGTACTAGTGCCGCCGTCACCGGGCCACCGCGGGGAGTTGGGCGCGGCCCGGCGCCCCCGAAGCCTCCTTGGCCCCCACTCACGCACCCACTCGACTGTCTCTGGCGGAGCCCAAGGGGCCCGGCCCGGCCAGAGCAGGGGCCGGCACAGCCCGGAGGCTCCCCCTGGGCCCCTCCCGGTCAGCACACAGGCTGCTCGGTCGGAGACAGGCCACTCTCCCTCTCGGGCCGTGGGGTTGAGCCCCGGGGTGGGCATAGAGGTCACTTAAAGAAAAACCCACAACAACAAACATTAAGGAAATCGGAATGAATCAGAAAAAAAAGGTTAAACAAAACTTGGAGCTTCAGGTGAAGGCATCGGGAGCAGGGAGGGCGCCACCCCCACTCCACTGGGACAGGAGCTCCTGGGACCCCTCTGGACACCCCCAACGTCTCTTTACCTTATTCATTGTGCCCTTTATAACATCCCGGGGACACACTGGTGAACGGATGGAAATGGACGTGAAAGGAAAGAGGAGGAGCGAAGAGTGGGGAGGGGGGGGACCGCAAAAGAGCCGCTTCGCCCCCGGCCCTGGTTGCCCGCAGGTGGCCCCGTGTTTGCTGCCAGGAGAGACCGGCTGCGACAGAAGATGCTATTCCCTGGAGTAGGACACGGAGAGACGAGGAGACTGAGACGTCAGAGAGGGAACGTGACGGACAAAATGTCAACGACAAAACCGGTTTTCGGGTTTTTGTTTTGTTTTGTTTTGTTTTCCTTTTTTAAGGTTTTTTTAATTTAATTTAATTTAATTTAATTTAATTTAATTTAATTTTATTTTATTTTATTTTATTTTATTTTATTTTATTTATTTATTTTTTCCTTTTTTAAGGTTTTAAGTCAACTCTACCCCCAACACGGGGCTCAAACTCCCAACTCCGTGATAGAAAGTAACGTCTCCACCCACTGAGCCGCCGGGCACCCCGAAGAGCACTTTTTTCACCTCAGCTGCATGATCCTTAGAAGTCCTTCTTCGGACGTGGTCTGTGTATACACTGGAATATTCCTCAGCCTTAGAAACGACAAGTACCCAGCATTTGCTTCGATGGATGGACCTGGAGGGTATGATGCTGAGTGAAGTCAGTCAATCGGAGAAGGACAAACATTATATGGTCTCATTCGTTTGGGGAATTAAAAAATAGTGAAAGGGAATAAAGGGGAAAGGAGAAAAAACTAGTGGGAAATATCAGAAAGGGAGACAGGACATGAGAGACTCCTAACTCTGGGAAACGAACAAGGGGTGGTGGAAGGGGAGGAGGGTGGGGGGTGGGGGTGACTGGGTGATGGGCACTGAGGGGGGCACTTGACGGGATGAGCACTGGGTGTTATGCTATATGTTGGCAAGTTGAACACCAATAAAAATAAATAAATAAATAAATAAATAAATAAATAAATAAATAAAGCCCTTCTGCCTCCAAGGGAAAAAAAATGAAAAAAAAGAAAACAACTTGTTTCTGCTCTACAGTCATAAGAAATTCAGCATCTTTCACGATAAACAGAGGAGCTTGTTGTACACCTTTCCTTATGGCACAAACCTGGAAGTGGATAGTGTTCTCAGCGTACAGGCGCGCACAAGCACGGAGCACGGGTGGTGTGGGCCTGTGGCTCGTCCCGGGGAGGCAGAGGACCTGGAGTCCGTCCCCTGCCCCGCCCCCGGCCTCCCCACTGTAAATACTGCTCTGCCTGCTCTTGCCCGTCCGGCCAAAGGTGATCAGGGGCTGGAGCGAGGGTCACTGGGCCTCTCGCATCCGTGCAGCAACTGTCAGGGACCCGATCACGCCCAGCAAGCGCCAAGCAGGCCAGAGGGGGACTGAACTCTTAACAGCTGTGGTCCTGGAACAAGGGAAGGATCTTGGAAGCCCCGGTTGGTACAGGGGGACGGAGCTGCTTGCCTTTGGGAACCAGCTGGGCTGGGGCCAAGAGCACGCTGGCGTCCTCCCTCACAGAGGGGAGACCAGAGGCCCTTCGCTGCTCAGGCACCTGCGAATTTCTAGATGCGTCTGTGACCGTAAAAGAAAGGGAGGACCTTCACCTCTTGAAATATGACGGCGATGGAGCTCCACCCACCCTGTGAATGGGAGCCTGAAATCCTAATTAGGGGGGCAAAGTAATTGTGATTTTTGGGGGGTATCAAAAGTTAGGAACTAAAAGTCTATCAACTCTGTGGGGCATCCGGCTGGCTCAGTCAGCGGAGCATGTGACTCTTGATCTCAGGTTGTAAGTTCCAGCCCCGTGTTGGGTGTAGAGATTACCTAAAAATAAGATATATTAAAAAAAAAAAAAAAGTCTTATCAACTACATCTGTATCCCTGGCAGCTGGCACAGAACCCGGCAAATAGTAGGTGCTCAGTATGTGTGTAATGAGCGAATGACCAATCCGGAGGCCTTATAAGATCTTCCTCCAGTCATTAAATAAAAACTCAATTTTCATAAGTTCTATTATTGTCAAAGGCAGTGAGTGGCCTCCTACCGTTTAGAAAATTGCTCGTGCCTGTTAGACAGCAGAAAGTCTCCCTTAAACCACACGCCGCTCCCCTGCTTGGTTCCCCTAGTGGCTTCCATCCACTCTGAATAAAGTCAAAACCTGGGGGTCCCTGGGCGGCTCAGGGGTTTAGCGCCTGCCTTTGGCCCAGGGCGTGATCCTGGAGTCCCGGGATCGAGTTCAGCATCGGGCTCCCAGCATGGAGCCTGCTTCTCCCTCTGCCTGTGTCTCTGCCTCTCTCTCTCTCTATCATAAACAAACAAACAAATAAATATATCTTAAAAATAGAATAAAATAAAGTCCAAAGCTCTTCCCATGACCTTCTCACAGTCCTACAGGGTCTGGCCTGCACCATATCCCTGCGACCTTATCCTCTACCTCTGTCCCCCGTTTTTCCTCGCTTTAGCCACACTGGCCTCCCGTTCCTCAACACGTTCCTGCCTCAGGACCTTTATATTTGCTGTTGTCTCCACCTGAAATGCTTTTCCCTGAGATCTCTTTAGGGTTTCATCCTTACTCACTTCAGGTCTCCGTTCAAACGTCACCTCTTTAGAAAAGCTTTCCCAGCCTACCTTATCTAAAATCACAACCCCTCTCACTTACAATAGCCAGATTATGGACCAACCCAGGTGTCCGTTGATAGGTGAGTGGATAAAGGAGATGGTGGTTATCTCTGGGCAGTGGGACTTGGGGTGGTTTTCTTCCTTTTTTTTGCTTCGTTGTCTTCTTTCTTTCTTCTTCTTTCTTTCCTCTTCCTTCTTTCTTCTTCTTTCTTTCCTCTTCCTTCTTTCTTCTTTCGTCTTCTTCTCCCCATGCCCAGCATGGAGCTCAATGCAGGGATTTTTTTTTTTTTAAGATTTATTTATTCACAAGAGACACAAAGAGAGAGGCAGAGACCCAGGCAGAGGGAGAAGCAGGCTCCCTGCGGGAAGCCCCATATAGGACTCGATCCCAAGACTCCGGGATCACGCCCTGGGCTGAAGGCAGATGCTCCATCACTGAGCCACCCAGGCATCCCAAGTGCAGGGACCTGTCCTCCAATGCAAGACTTGAACTCATGACCCTAAAGTCAAGACCTGAGCCTAACCAAGTGAGCCACCTGGGCACCCCTGCCTAGCTGCGTTTTTATTTTTCTGTAATGCCTTTAAAAGGGGGGAGAAAAAGAAAAACCAAGAGCTCACGTAGGTGACACAGAATTTGCAGCTGTCATTCGGTTCCTCCCTAGCTGCATGACCTCGGAGCGCTTGCCCTCTCGAGTTCCTCATGTCAAAGCTGCCCCACCTTGTTCCTTCTGGGAGATTCTCTGGGAACCATCGCTGTCCCACGGCGCCCCTCCCGCCCTGTGCCCCCGCCGGTCCAGCCTGCAGACGGCAGGTGCAGCCCGGTGACAGCGCGGAGCCAAATGCACGGACCCTCGCCCTGGCTCCGCTTGCGAGCAGCTGGGATGGAGCCGCAGGGTGTGCAGCTGGGGCGGCGGGAGCCAGCGCAGGGCCCTCAGCCAGCCTCCCCCCAGGGGCGCGAGGGGGCTCCGGGCAGGGCCACCCGGGAGGGGGGATGCGGCCCAAAGGCGGCAGAGGCCGCAGTGACAGGTGGGCCTGGGCTCATGCTGTCTGCGCCTGCCCCGGGCCCGGTCCCTCGCCCCGAGGACGACGATGGCGCCCAGGTTTGGGGTGATCGTCACCAGCAGGGGGGGCCCTGCAGGTCCGGTCTGGCGGTGGCCCTCGGGGGCCTGCCCCGCGTCTCCCCCGCAGCAGCCCCCTGGACCCCAAGACCTTCTCGCGGCAGGTGCCCCCGGGCAGGAAGGGCGCCGCGAGCTCCCGGCCTGGGAAGGGCCGTGGAAGCGGGAGGAGGCGCTCGCAGGTGTGATGGGCGTGCGGACACGGACCGTGAGGGAACTTCAGGAAATGGGGCAGGAAGGACGGACACTCGGCGGCCTGGGTGCCCAGAGCTTCACATCCGACCCCTGGCTCCCACCTGAGCTTAGAGCACAGAAACTCTTTCAAAGTCATTATCTACTTGGGGTGCCCGGGGGGGGGCTCAGTCTGGGCCCCCAGGTTGGGCGTCTGCCTTTGGCTCAGGCCATGATCCCAGGGCCCTCGGATAGAGCCCTGCATCTTTCTCGCTCATAAATAAACACATAATCTTAAAAAAAAAAAAGTCATTTTCTACTTATATAACTAGTTCAAGCTCTTCGGGTAGAAGTGGGGAATGCAAAGTCTACCCAGACCACGTCCTCTTATTCTGATTTGTGCCAGTGGTTTAGAGCTCCTTTGTATGACAAATATTTTATAAACTCTTTTCAATACCCCCAAATAAAATTTGAGGATTATATGAGCTATTGACACACAAGTTAATGTAATTAATGTAATATCCTAACAGGTTTTTTTTTTTAAGATTGTATTTATGTATTCATGAGACACACACACAGAGAGAAGCAGAGACACAGGCAGAGGGAGAAGCGGGCTCCTCACAGGGAGCCTGATGCGGAACTCGATCCCAGGACCCTGGGGTCATACCCTGAGCTGAAGGCAGACACCCAGCCGCTGAGCCACCAGGCACCCCAGCACAGGGTTTTTAACCTGTTGACATGGGCCCACATAGGCCCGCGGCCCTGTCCCTACACTGCAGGGTGGCTCATGGCCTCCCAAGGCCTCTGCCTACCGATGCCAGCAGCCCCTGACCCTCAATCACAACAACCAAAGTTGTCTCCAGATATCGCCATATGTCCCCCAGGGAGCAAAATTGTCCCCCATTGAGACCTACTCTTCTAACAAAGAGCATCAACAGAAAGATGATAATTTATAATAAAGTAGCACGTATTGCAAAATACAGACTCAAGCGTGGCTGCCCCAGAGGACAATGCAGCAGCCTGAACCTGCTGATAAGATGCTTGGGGTTTAAGAGAAGAAGATCAGAGCGGCTTGTACAAGAACAGAAAAATGAAAGGCAGGGGTACGGGTGGACATTGGAATAAAAACTAATGTTACGCTAATAACAGAACACTCACCTGCGTGTAGGACAAAACCACCATGATTGAAATAGAGATAGCACCTGAGGCAAGCCACAGACTCAAAGTCATAAATGAGCTGGGACTTACTTATAAGTACAGAATCCAGATGGTTCCCCCCTTTATGATTGGGGTTATCGCTCTAGGGACAGTCTCTACTTAAAAAGAACTTGGGCTGTGTCCTGCGAGGATGGAGTGAGAGAGGCCAAGTGGGGACACAGGACCCTCCAGAAAAGGAAACAAAATAATGTTCTTTTTTTAAAAATTTTTATTTATTTATTCATAGAGACACAGAGAGAGGGGAGGGCAGAGGAACAGGCAGAGGGAGAAGCAGGCTCCAGGCAGGGAGCCCAATGTGGGACTCGATCCAGGGTCCCCAGGATCACACCCTGGGCTGCAGGCAGGTGCTAAACCGCTGCGCCACCAGGGCTGCCCTCAAAATAATGTTCTTGAAAAAGAACAGGCAACTAGAAAAATACATTTTAGGGTGGGATTCTTACATCCTAGATTTCCTATCATTGTGCTATTAAAAAAAAAATAGGTACATAGATGGCAATATTATAACAATATTTTTTAAAAAGATTTATTTATTTATGAGAGAGAGAGAGAGAGAGAGAGGCGCAGGGACACAGGAGGAGGGAGAAGCAGGCTCCATACTGGGAGCCCAACGCGGGACTCAATCCCGGGACCCCAGGGTCACGCCCTGGGCCAAAGGCAGGCGCTAAACCACTGAGCCACCCAGGGATCCCCTATAACAATATTTTTAAATGTTTTCAAACAATGAAACTCAAGGAGATCCTTGTATTTCACAAGCCTGTTTATATCTGGCTCGAGTCTGTTCAAAGAAAGCTCAAATCCCTGTTAACAAATTTTCGGTTGGTGTCATTGCGCAGTACCTGGCCAACGGCACCGAAACCCTTTTCAGAAGAATTTGTAGTTAGAAATGCTTAGTGCGTCGAGCTGGCTCACGCCTGCACAGCGCGAGCAGATTACACGGTAATTTCCAGACAGGATCTCTCCTCCTTTTGAGCTGGCTTCTCTCTGTGGAACAGTCTTCTAAATTACTGGGCTCTTCAAATAACTTCTTGGAACTTATTTCCAGAATTATTATGTTCTAAGTCTCGCTTACGTTTACATTGGTAAGGAGTTTCGTCTGGAAGGATATTCAAAAGCCATGCGGGACAGGAGATCATTTTTCTTCGTACGGGACTACTCGGGACATTGCAGGACACCCAGCTTCCAGTCCATCCCCGAATGCCAGTGGGGGGTGTCGACCAAAAAGCACCCCCACTAATCTCCCACATGCCCCCTCGGAGGTACCGTAGCTCCTGTTGATTACCCCAAGCTGCCATGACGTCTCAGACATGGGTCACTGCCACCCAGGACGGCCTTGACAAGCACCCACTTTGGATGCACAGACACCTATGTTCCTGCCACCAGTGGGGTTTGGGGCACCTGGTAGGGGTACGTCTCTTATCTCCACTACTATTATCTCTACTACCTTTAACACGTCTATGCAATGTTCATTCATCATAATTCAATGACGCCCTCAACAAGTGGTGTTACCATGGTACAACTGTTGAGCGTTAACCTGGGAGTCAGACCCTGGGCCTTAGGTCTGTTGTTTCATTCAAATTTCACCATAACCCTGTGAGATAGAGGCTAGGATTAGCCCACGTTTTGCAGAGGGTAGTTTGGGTAACTTGGCCCAAGTGGCCAACTAGTGAGAATTTGAACTGCTGGGACGCCTGGGTGGCTCAGAGGTTAAGCCTCTGCCTTCTGCTCCAGGCGTGATCCCAGGGTCCCAGGATCGAGTCCCACGTCGGGCTCCCTGCAGGGAGCCTGTTTCTCCCTCTGCCTGGGTCTCTGCCTCTCTCTGTGTGTCTCTCATGAATAAATAAATGAAATCTTAAAAACACAAAAAAAAAAGAATTTGAACTCTAGCTCTTACTCTATTCATGATACTATTTCCCTAGAACCGGTTTCTCTGCATTGGGTAAAAGGAGTAAACGGCAGAAAGCACACTTCCATGAAGAGTTGTAGGTGTTTATACCCCAAGTTTTCCCAGACTCGGTGTACATGCAGCACAGCCCTCCGACCACCACCTGTTTTAGAGTCTTGTGCGCTTGGAGTTGGAGCGGAAGGAAGGCTGTTTGGAATCTTTGAGCCTTGAAAGCTACCCCATCGTGAAAGAAATACGGAGCTTAATTTTCCATTTCATTCCAAGGGTCAGCTGACTGGTCATGGCTGCCTAGGGTTGGGAAGGATTTTTTTAAAAAAATTTTTATTTATTTATGATAGAGAGAGAGAGAGAGAGAGAGAGAGAGAGAGGCAGAGACACAGGCAGAGGGAGAAGCAGGCTCCATGCACCAGGAGCCCGACGTGGGATTCGATCCCGGGTCTCCAGGATCGCACCCTGGGCCAAAGGCAGGCGCCAAACCGCTGCGCCACCCGGGGATCCCCTGGGAAGGATTTTTAAGGCAAGTTGGAGAGGTTATCAATGATTGATATCTGTCCTGGCTCGGGAGACGGTCCATGTTCTGAGGATATTATCCGTATTTCCCTGGGTAGGAAGTTATACACCTTAGAAAAGTCTTCAAAAGGAGGGATAAAACTGAAAAGGAAGTTTTGGGGGGATTCTAAGTAACCAGAAAACTCTAGTTCCTCTGAAAGCCTTTTCATAGTCATAGAAACATTAAAGTAGGAAGGACCTTCGAGGCTCTCTGGGCTCGTCCGTCAGAAGAGGAGCGGAGAAAGGGGCGGGGGGGGCTACACGTACACAGCGGAATTCTCCTCGGGCGTCAGACAGGAGCGAGATCCTGCCATTTGCAGCAACACGGATGGATCTAGAGGGTATTATGCAAAGTGAAGTAAGTCAGAGGAACACACATACCATGTGATGTCACTTAAATGTGGAATTTAAGAAACAAAACAGATGAACAAGAGGGGAAAAAGAGACAAAGGAATAGACTTAAAGATTTGAGAGAGAAAGAGCACCAGCCTGGAGCCCCGACTCAGTGCTCCCTCCCGGGACTCCAGGATCATGCCCTGGGCCCAAGGCACATGCTTCACCCACTGAGGCACCAGGCGCCCCGGGAAACGGCCCCTTCACTATGAAGGACTGACGGTCCTGGCTGGGGGTCCTCCCTGGGGGAGACAGATGATGGGGACTAAGGCTCACTTATCACACAGATACACGAACGTGTTGAGTCACTGTGTACACCTGACCCTAAAACTGACATGACTCCGTGTTAACTGCCCTGGACTTTTTTTTTTTAAGATTTTATTTATTTATTAATGAGAGATATGGAGTGAGAGGCAGAGACACAGGCAGAGGGAGAAGCAGGCTCCCTGCAAGGAGCCTGATGTGGGACTCGATCCCGGGACCCCGGGATCACGCCCTGGGCCGAAGGCAGACACAGACACCCAACTGCTGAGCCACCCAGGCACCCCTGCCCTGGACTTTTTAGAATCAAAACATTTTACAGAAAGATTATTTGGGTTTATTTGCTTTAGAAAACGCTCGTCAAAAATAGGAAGAGAAACAAGAAGGAGGTTCTGGTGGTGAATTCTAAGTTCACCAGAAAACTCGGTTCCTCAGAATATTCCTTCACGGGCTTGAAGAAACTTCAGGCGAGGAAGGACGTTTAGGGTTCCTCGGGCCTGTGGTTCTCCAATTCGGCTTTACCGTAGAATCACCTGGGGAACTTCTGAAAAATTCCTGCCTGGGTCCTGATTCAGTGGCTGTGGGGATGGACTCGGGAATTGACATTTTCTTAAAATTCCCCTCCTGGTCTTAAGGCTTGGCCTGGACTGAGAACTAGGGACTTGGTCAAAACCCCTCATCTCACAGATGAGGAAATGGAAGCTTGGAGAAGCCTCGTGGTCCCAGGGACACACGCTGGGGCACAGCAGGCTCGGGCCCGCAGCCTGGAGGAGTCCCGGGGCCCGTGGCGGCCCTTGTCCTTACAGCCGCCCGTCGCCTGGGACCACACACCCTAGGCCCGTGCTGTCCCCGCGCCCCCACCCCAGCCCCAGCTTCTCCTGCGGGGCCTCCATGACTTACCTTTTAAAAAAAAGAAAAAAAAAAGATTTTATTTATTTATTCATGAGAGCTAGAGAGAGGCAGAGACACAGGCAGAGGGAGGAGCAGGCCCCATACAGGGAGCCCGACGTGGGACTCGATCCCGGGTCTCCAGGGTCATGCTCTGGGCTGAAGGTGTCTTGCTTTTTTAAGATTTTATCTACTTACTGGAAAAAGAGAAAACAAGGAGGGGGAGGAGGGCAGCGGCAGAGGGGGAGGCAGACCCCCTCTGAGGACCCGGCCGCGACCCGAGCCCAAGGCAGGAGCCCCCCCCGGCCCCCACTTGCTGTAGGTGCCATGTCGTACTCCTCGCCTGCCCTCGGCGCCCCTCACGGCACCAGACACGACAGTGACAGCCACAGGCCGTGGTCCCCAGAGTAACCCTAGAGAGTGAGGAAGAGCCGGCAAAGGGGGAGACCCCCGAAGGGCCTCGGCAGCACACCAGCTCCCCGTCAGGGGCACGAGGGGAAGGCCGTGTTCCCAGCTCAGGGGCGGGGACGGAGGAGCTGAGGGGGTGGGGGGGACTCCCACCCGGGGCCACAGGGCATGTGGGAGCCAGGATCCGAGCCGGGGCTCACTCCCGCCCTTGGGAGCCCCACCGTCGCTGTGGCCGGTCCTCGTCCCTCGGGGGATACGGCCCCATAGATGGCTTGTTGGCTGCTGGGAGACACTGGGGAGGAGGGGAAACCGAGGCACGCGGGGACAGCGGACGAACATGGACATTCCGGTGGACAGCAGCCAGCACCCTGGCCTTGCCTTCTGGCCGGGTGATGGCACCCGGACCTGCTCGCGGGGAACCCAGATTGAGGAACATCCTGCAGGATGAGCCCCCGCTCTCCAGACGCTCGAGGTCACCACAGGCAGAGGACGGCCGGGGAGCGGCCCCAGGGCGGAGAAAGCAGGGGACACGGGGCCTTCAGGTCCGTGTGGGGGTCGGATGGGCTTGGGGATGCTCTGCAGCCTCCTGGGCTGCTGGCAACCCCGGGACAGCCAGATGACGGTGTCACAGGCCCTGAATCTGGGGACCGTCGTAGCAAGGAGGCGAGCATCTGTCCTTCGGCGACACACAGAGACACGAGGGCCACGGCGTCGCGGGCAACTCGGGACCAACAAACACCGCTGCGGCGCTCCTGGCAGCGGGCGGAGAGCTCAGCCCCCGCAGAGTGTGAATTAAAAAATCTTTGTCTTTATGTGATTAAATAATCCCACAGTTTCCTGACATCAAGGAAAGTACTTCTCAAAGTGGCTTTCTTGGTTTCTAGCACTTTTGCTTGATTTCAGAGGAGGCACACCCAAAATTCTGATTGCGCCCCTGCCCGCTCCCCTCCGTACCCTCAGCCCCCCCAGGGGACAACCCGGCTGTGACTTTGTTTCACTGTGTTTCCATCTGCATGCAGCCTCCATAGTTCCTGGAAATTTATTTCGGATTTTCTCACTCTTCCTGGACTCGTAGGGGGAGCAAGACGAGCCGAGCAGGATCTGACCTCACGTCCAAACTGAGGGCTAAATAACCTAATCCTCGCAGAGCGGAATAATACGACCCAGTGCAGAAAAAGGTATTTCCTGCAAAACCCGTGTAACCTCAAATGTGCTTATTTAGCGTCAACTGAAACCGACGTTGTCACGAGTTGGTTTTTGGTTATTTTTTTGTCTCGTTTCCTGGTTCACTGTCAAGTTCGACTGCAAGTTAATGTAATGCAGCCCAGGTGGCTCAGTGGCTTAGCGTCTGCCTTCAGCCCAGGGCCTGATCCTGGAGACCCGGGATGGAGTCCCACGTTGGGCTCCCTGCATGGAGCCTGCTTCTCCCTCTGCCTGTGTCTGCCTCTCTCTGCATCTCTGTGTCTCTCATGAATAAATAAAAATATAAAAAAAATAATGTAACACATATACACATGCAACACTTGCAAAATCCTTGGCTCCCGCGTAGGCCGGGGCTCCAGGCCCTCCCCTGAACAGCTGCACTGGGCTTAGAAACCCTCGGCCCCCTTTACAGTGAAGGTAACTGGGCAGCCTCTCAAAACGCCCACCCCTTGGCCTCTTTAAAGGTGTGTGGTGCTATCCAAAGGCTCATTAAGATGTTGAGGAGCCCTCTGTGAGGTGTGACACCATCGATCCCGAGGAATCTAGTCTTTGCCATAGAAGCATGGAACTGTGGAGGTGGTCAGGGGCCGGCTCAGTTACCTAAGAGCACCTGATGGAGATTCCTTGGCTTAATGGGTTTTGATTAAACAGTCAAGAGATCACGTCACCCTTGGTATCACTACGGTCACTTCTTTCAAAGCAGCTTTTTTTTTTTTTTTAAGCGATGAATTATTTTCAACAAGTTCATGAAACCTACTTAACCCCATTATGAAAACCTAAGGCGAACTGACAGGGTGAATGGCCTCACGGTAAAACTTGCTGGTTATGGTCAAAGAGAACCAGGTTCCCAGGGCCTGGACGGTTCTAGACCTCCAGAAACATGGGAGGAATCGGTTTCGGGGCCCTCCTAGGCCCGGCCAGGCGCTCCACACTCTCGGCATCCGGGCCCTAACCCTCAGCCAGCCCCGGGACTACGTGAATTACAGATTCTCGCACAGCTCAAGTACTTTCTTGCAGCTTTTTTTGGTTTTGCTTTGTTTTGTTTATCCTACACAACTTCCTTCCTTCCTTCCTGCCCTTTGCTCCCCGGGGCTTTGAGAGAGAGGCTGACCACTATTCCGGTCCCCCTGCAGCAGCAGCAGCGACAGGAGACCCACAGGGGACCCGGATCCAGCCCCCCGCCCGCCCGCCTCTAGCCAAGGGGGGACAGAAGCAAACAATGGCCATTCTCCACCACACTGGTCTTCCCAGCAGAGATCCGGGAAGGTCCTTGCACTCAAGACAGCAAGACGGCTGCTGCCCAAGGGACACCCGCGGCCCAGCCGGGCCACGGGGCAGCCTCCACGGCCTTCGGCGCCCTGAGCAGCCCAGCAGCCAGCCCTTAGCCGGTTCAACGACTCCAACGTCCCCGGTCCCCGAGTGTTCAAGGGCCACTTGGATTCCAGGGGCCACCGCGAACCTCAATAACTGACATTCCTTCCGTTTCTCGCCTTCCTGTTGTGTGTAGAGATTTTGGAGACTCTACAGACGAATCTGTCAAGTTCTGATCTAAATTCAGGGCCTTGGACCCGAATGAACACCTGAGAAGCAAAATTTAAGGCTACCGAAGGGAAATAAAAATTAAAGCCCCAGGGACGCCCGGGAGGCTCAGCGGTTGAGCACCTGCCTTGGGCCCAAGGCCTGATCCTGGGGACCCGGGATCGAGTCCCGTGTCAGGCTCCCTGCATGCAGCCTGCTTCTCCCTCTGCCTGTGACTCTGCCTGTGTCTCTCATGAATAAATAAAATCTTTAAAAAAAATTTAAAAACCCAAACTTGGTAGACCCTCCCTCCAAGGGCACGGCTCCCCTGGACTTAGGCCCGCCCCAGCCCGGCGGGCGGTTCCTCGGTTCAGCCCGGAGCTCCGGCTTCACTCCCGGCCCGGGAAAGGCTCGCTGGGCGCTGGGCGCAGAGCAGGCGGCGGGGCCGCGTCGAGCCCTCCTCCAGGGCTGCGGGACCAGCCGCCCCCGCCGGGGCGCTCCCCTCTCCCGCCCGAGTTAACCGAGGGCTTCCCCCGGGGCCTCTGCTGGGGACGGGGAGTCGGACGGGCTCCTCCGGGATCGAGGCTTCGAGGCGGGCGGGCACACGGGGAGCACAGGGCAGCCTGCGAGCGGCTCGGCCTCTGCGCCCTCCTGCTGGGGATCTTCCTCTCGCGGCCTGATTTCTCACTCTCGCGGCCTGATTTCTCACCTCCGGGGAGCAACGAGGCCGGGAGGGCCCGCACGGGCCTGGGGCAGCACCGGGCGGCGGGGCCCCAGCACGTGGCCTGCTGCGGCTTGTGGGGGGCTCCTCCCTGGGACCCCGCTGCTGCGCTCCCAGAAACTCAGGGCAAGGTCAAAGTTCAATAACGCTGGCTCAGGCCGCAAGTCCTGTTCCCTGAGAGGCAGTAAACCAAGGCAGGAAAATACTCTCCTTTTCCAAAGGGGCTGGGAACAAAGGCCCTTTCAAACGGATGAGACTGGCAACACTTTGGAGAGTAATAAAGGAAGCCAATTTTCTCAAGGCACACAACAGGAAGGGGGGAGGGGAGGGGAGGGGGAGGGGGCGGGAAGGAGGAAGTGGGAGGCAGAGGGGCAGAGAGGGAAGGGGAGAGGGAGGGCAGGGAGGAGCCAGAGTCCCAGGGCCCCTGGTAGCGAGGCTCTGGGCAGGGGGCACCGGGCTTCATTCTCTCAGGCAACGAGGAAGCACAACTTTGGGAAAATACACCCAGATTTTCATCCTTTGAGCCGCAGCTTATTACTTCTGTACAAAACATCCCGGTTTCGGCTTGAGGTTTCTCTGAGGCCAAGGCTGGTCGCCTCCACTCCTGAAAGCGGGGCCCGGGCCTGTGTCGCAGCAGGTGCCCCGGGGGCAGGTCCCGGCCGGAGGGGCGCTCGGACACCGGGAAATCGGCCGCTCTAGATGCGACAGTTGGCAGCGACAGGCTCCCGAACCAAGGCCCGGGCCGGGCCTCTTCGGCTCCCCCGTGAGCCGCGCTCCCCCACGCAGCTGCCGGGGAGGCCCAGGGCCGGGCCGGGTCGGGGAGCACCCGCGGGACGGCCCTGGGGGCCCCGCCTCTGAAGGCCGGGCCGGCCGTGACCGCGGGGCCAGGAGTCCTCCTCTTCCCACTCCTCCCCGTGGGGCTTCCTCCGGCGTCGTTGCCCTCAGGGCCCAGGATCGCGGCCCAGCGCCGAGCGCCCCGCCCAGGGTGCCCGGACGTCTCCGCTGCTCCTTGGGAAGCGCCCGCGGGAGGGGGCTCGGGCCTCGCCGGTCTCGGCTCCTCTTACCCGGTCTGAGCGGGAAAAGCACAGAGGAGCGCGCACGTGAGGCGGGAGCACAGGCCACCCGCAGCCCAGGCGCCCCTGAGCTCACCCGAGCCAAACACGACGCCGTCCCCCACTTGTAAAAGGCCAGGAGCTTGGAGTCAGAGGACAGTTCTCCTACGGCGCTTCCACCGCTTGAGCAAAGGCACCGGCTGACACGCGCGCTGACCCCGAGGCACGTCAGCAAGAGGCCACCCCCGTGTCCCCCCCCGCGGCCACCACACCTCCGCCCTGGGACGAGCTGCAGGTGGGTCTGCAACCCCCGAGGCGCCCTTCCAGCGGCCGCGCCGTCAGAGGAGGCTGCAGGCTCCCGAGATGGAAATTCAGGAGCAGCTTTACCTGGTGACGACGGCGGGAACGGGATACAGGTCGAGGGGCAGCAAGCGCAGGCACCGCCGCACGCCCCGGGACGAAGAGAGCAGCAGCCCCCCACTCGCCGGAGGCTCCATCGGACTCCCCCAGAGGGTGCCCGCGCGGACTCCCCTCCTCCTCCCCTGCAGCTGCTTGTTTAAGCTTCCCGCACGCTCACCTGCACGGGCTCACCTGCACACGCTCACCTGCGGCCCGCACCGAGGCCTCCCCCCCTCAAATCTCTGGCTAACATGATCCTCGCCTGAGAAAGCAAACGCAGGGGGGTGAGCTTCTGGTTCTTTCCAGCAGCCATCAGCCACGCTAATAAAACTCCACAAACTTCCAAATTCTGGAACTGGGTTTCTACTTTCAAAAACACAAAACCAACCGAACCAACCAGAACTTCACTATCTGTACTCGGCCTCCAAGCTGCATTCAAGAGTTTGTGGGGCAGCTGCATGGAACTCGCAACAGACCCTTCCCCTCCAGAAGTGAGCTGCATCGGGGAGGTGGGCTGCTTGGCCAGACTACAAATCGTTTTAACCCGTCAACGGCTGGATCGCAGCCCTCGCCGGACTAGCTGGAGCTCGGGAGCTGGGAAGCACGCAAGTCAGAGGGAGGACGAAGCTCTAAAAACAATTTTGAAATACGCAGTTTGCTCCGGTTATTTCATGACTCCCACACCCAGCTCCCCCGGACGTTTACGGCCCCTAAAAAGCAATAAACCGGTAAGTCCACATCTTCCCCGGAGTCTGGTTTCTGCGAGGCGCGCCTTGGGCCAAACTTACAGACCTTCCCTTGCCTTAAATCACAAAGAGCTGATAATCTTCCTGAGGTGTGGCTGAGTCCCTCCCCGGTCTTCCTTTAAATTCACACACGTCTGAATGGCTAATGGTGCTTTAACCTCCCCAGAGTTTGCATTTTGAGTAAAGGCTGTTAGCACCCCCAGGACTGAGGACTGAGGATCTGTTTTGGGGACGGGGTGGAAACCAGCAGGGGGGCCACCCAGCACCGCCCAGACGTGGTGTCCAGGGCCTGTTCCCACCCCACTCCTGACCGTGTTTGCCAAGAGCTCCACGGGGCGTCAGGGGGGAGGGCAAGGGTGCACCAGTGTGCACCCGGGGCGTGGCTCGTTCTCTGGGGCTGCCTGCCCTGTGAAGACCCTCCAGCAGGGGAGTGAGAGCTTTGGGGGGGGGGGCGGGACCCCCGGCACAGCTGGAAAACAGGCCGACCCTCAGAACCTCAGCCCCTAACTCCGTAGGTCGAGTCAGGGCAGGAACCTGCATTTTAAAACATCCTGTGTGATTCTGACTTCGTATCAGGAGTGACACTGAGTGGCAAGTAATTTGACTATTTTGGAAATTTAGCTCATTATGCTCCACCTACCTAATTTCCTATAGGATACTTGATGTATGAAATTCTACCTAAAACTCTAAGTAAAAACAAAACAAACGAGCAAAATGGCCTTTTCCATTGATCATGGAAGTCTTCTGAATCGCACCTGGTCATCACGGTTTTAGTTTCCAAACCTACATTCCTTTCAACAGTTCTTAAAGTTGAATGTCAGAAGCTTTAGATCTAAGAAAGAAAACACAGACGTGGAGAGAGACCGAAAGCTTCGAATCAAAGGGTCAAATGCTATGTTATCAACTTATTTTTGACATTGGAGTCTCACTTAAAAGCCCAAATTTCTTACTCTTCAAATACCAAGTTGGCATGAGACTTGAAAATGTTTAAGAGCAGTTAATGGAAGTATTCCTCACTCAGGAAATCCTCAGATTTTGGTTACCTAAGATAAGACAGGCCTTAGAATTTCTTATGCATATTTTATAATATACCCGGAGAAAAAGTCCCCACCCCTGCACACAAGGCAGCCACTTCACAAAAAGATCAACTGAATATTGTTGCAAGTCTTGACTTCAGTTTCTTGAGCTAACTGCTAAAAATGTCCACCTTTATCTGATATTCATACCTTTGCATTCAAAAATCTTTCAATGACTTTTTTTAGTGCATAGAACTCTTTAATTCCTGAGGGTTGGGCCCTCTTCTCCAAACCCATATTCAAGGAAGAGCAAGGCGGCCTGGTGGGGTATCCTTTTTACCATTAAGAAAAGGCACTCATCGGGCAAAAGCTCAACCTGATGCTGACGGCCAAGGGCAGTGTTCTAGTCTACACCTTGGGCTTAGAAACCATACTTTATTATTCTTTATTTGACTGCGTTCCGCACTCGCCAAAACCCAGACCCAAACCTTTCAGCTGGTGCACACAAGCATAGTTAAAATACTGATTCTTCTCTTTCAAGGAAAAATATTTGCAGTCCTTTCCAGTCTTTTTCCTCCTCTGGGTGGGCAGGAACTGAGGGTAGACAGAGGAGACAGTACAGGAACTGTTCTGCCAAAGACAGTCATCATTTAGATCCCCCTACCCCGATGGGGCTTTTACATCTGCACACAACACAAAATGAAATACTTAGACTAGGTACAAAGCATTATTATTATTATTGTCACTGCCATAGTAAAGAGGATTTAAACAAAACTATAGTGTAATAGCTTCTTTCTCCCTAACTTCAGATGGTAAACGATGCTTTAGGAGGCTTTTAAAATGTTAAGTTTAACTTGAAAACCTGGTGTAAGTGTATACAACAGCTGCCTTATTTACAACCCCAACGCAAGTTTTTCTACTCTATAGCTAAGATTACTTGCAATACAGTGGTTAAAGCCAGTAATTTGGCCCTTCCAAAGTATTCAAGCTTTTAATAGGTCAAGGAATTTGAGCTGGAGGAAAAGAGGGTCCCTACACATACCCCAGGTGCCGTGGGTAGTTGGGTCAATTAGTCCAAGATCAGATTATGTGTTAAATATTGAGCTAAAATCAATCCGTGAGCTTCTGGTTCACTTTTGTTGGGTACCGTTCTTTGATGCTTCTACAATTAGCACATCTCCACACTCAACTGTGCAGTGCTCAAAGTTTATGGGTGAAGGGAAAAAATGGAGAGCACTGCAACATTCGTTCCATCACCGAGGAGCAGCGCCCGGTATCTTCTTCCTCCGTGGCATATGGACACAGCGGTCATGTTATTCCGGCAACCAGGAAGAGGCTGCGGAAGACGCGGAGGCAAACCCCAGGAAGTCCTGGGGGAACGTGGCCATGAAGGGAGAGATGATGAGATTCAAGCACACAAGTTCATGAAGAAGGCTAAACGAAAATCCTATCACCTACTCCTCAGCGCCTATCCTCAAAGTAGGAAAGCAAGGAGAGGTCAGTAGAACAAAGGGGCACGTTACATAGAAGGTCTGTCTGGTGTTCCTAATCCTGCAACAGCCACTGTAAGTCTTGCAGGAAATAAAACTGTCCGCTTGAAGGAAAAATTACAGCTGTGGCTGTAATTTCCTCTGGTTTCCAGTTTCTGTTTTCCTTACATATTTAAAATCATACCGGAAAAAAAGAGGGATTTTTTAATTAAAAAAAAATTTTTTAAAAAAATTTATTTATGATAGTCACACACACAGAGAGATAGAGAAAGGCAGAGACATAGGCTGAGGGAGAAGCAGGCTCCATGCACCGGGAGCCCGATGTGGGATTCGATCTCGGGTCTCCAGGATCACGCCCTGGGCCAAAGGCAGGCACCAAACTGCTGCAC
Organism: Vulpes vulpes; assembly: GCF_048418805.1. Taxonomy (NCBI): domain Eukaryota; kingdom Metazoa; phylum Chordata; class Mammalia; order Carnivora; family Canidae; genus Vulpes; species Vulpes vulpes. The sequence continues at coordinate 93,280,569 of NC_132795.1, read as the reverse complement.
CACCCAGGGATCCCGGGATTTTTTTTTTTTTAATAATAGAACAACACGGAACTGGAACTGAACCTCGCCTGACAACTAGTGTGAAGTTGTCAATCCAATTTGCATTAGCAAAAATGAAAATATGAATAAAAATAAAATGAGGGCAGCTCAGGTGGCTCAGCAGTTTAGCGCCACCTTCCACCCGGGGTGTGATCCTGGAGACCTGGGATCGAGTCCCACGTTGGGCTCCCTGCATGGAGCCTGCTTCTCCCTCTGCCTGTGTCTTGGCCTCTCTCTGTGTCTCTCATGAATAAATAAATAAAATCTTTAAAAAATAAAAATAAAATGAAAAATGAAATAAAATAAAAATAAAACGAAATAAAATAAAGAGAAAAATGATAGGCAAAACCAACACAAAATTCAAATTTACTTTCAAAAATCTGATTTTATTTTCTGAATCAAAAAGAAGTGTATTCACGTTAAATGTAGAATGTTTACTGTCCATTGATCTCTCAAAATGCTTTCCAGATATTAACAACAGTGCTTAGAACTGTGTAAAAAGTCAACATCCAATACCACGTTTTAAAGAAAAGTTTAAATGTAGGACTTATCTCCAAGAAACCCTTCTCAAAGGTCAAGGCATTGGCAATTCCAATTTAAAAATAATTTTAATCATTATTGGAAATTTAAGTGACAATGGTTTCCAAGAGCTAAACATCAGATCTTTTTTAAAACAGAAAAAAATTTTAATTTCTGAGGGACTCCCGACCTAACAACTTCAATTAAACGTAGTATTTCCACTACCCCCCAGATTACTAAATGCATTATTTTGCCTTGGAATAGGAAAATTAGAAAATGGAAATTTTAAAATTATACTATTTATATATATAAATACACCATTTTAACTGTCATGTTTGCTAGCAGAATTATGAAAGTAAAACCAAATTCTATATTCAAGGGACAAATGATAAATGATCTTTCATTGTTCTAAGAGTCCATCCTAGTCCTTGTTGTTTTCTACCCTCATATATTAAAATCATGACCAAAGGCTAAGAGTTAATCCATTTACCTTAAATGAACAGCTGGGTAGCTACTGTCCTATATTTGTGTCCTTTAGCCCAGGACTCAAAGGCTGGGGGATTTAGAAGAACATGATTTAGGAACACTTCAGAATTCCAAAATGACTGACATCCATGTCCCTCCACTCTGGTACACGTTATTCATAGGCTATTCATGTGTACTGAAGCATGGCCAGCATGCAAACTTCTTTTACTTGTTTCAAATTGAGGTAAAACAGACAAAAAATACTTAATATTAACAGAAGCTGCATAATTAAAACTAACCTGCTTTTGCTTATTTCATATAAATTGATTTTTAAGTTTGCTCACAAAAAAAGACTCTAAAGCCAATAACCTCTCTAATTTCAGTCACCTAAAAATTGAGCTTCTTTGCTCAAAACCATTATTAGTAAAGAATATTTTGAAATGAATAAAAACATATTTTCCCCAGAATCTGCATCTTGTCCTTAGCGTGATACAATTTATTACTTTATTTTTCAAATTTAGAAAGAATTCAAGTCTGAGTACTATTTGATGTTTTCTCAGTAACAAAGCAATACCGACGGGATTCATAAATAGGATTTTCCTGACAGACGGGAAAGTCTGCTAACATTTAAGAAATATCAACAACTCTTCTTTCAAGTGTAAGGTGGCTGAGATTTACTAGTTATGATTACTTTTTCAGTACAAATACAAATTTAAATCTTGATTTTTTTTTTTTTGCCAATGTTTTAAGTAGTCAAATTTTACTCCACTTTCAGGTTTCAAATTAAAATAATAATAATAAAAAACTAATGAAAATTACCCAACTGGCAACAAGTCCCATATTTTAATGTTATTTTTAACCCAACAATTATAACCTACTGCCAGTAATTATTTATATGTATCTACTTATTCTTATTAAATAAGCACTGGTCAGTTATATAAAAGAGTAACTGCAAGAATGGTACTTGGCACTGGATTACCTTAATGCTTCTGGTATAAAAAGAAGCACTCTTAAGCACTTTTTAAATCTGTAATTTGAATTTCCAAGAGCATTTTTAAATTGTTAATTTTCCACTGATAGATTCTAGGGAGTCTACTCCCAGCTAACATGGTTGATTTAAAAAACAAAACAAATAAATCCCTAAGCCACATGGTAATGTAATGGAATATTACACTTGCTTTTTATATCATGGAAACAGTTCCAGGCAGACCAAAAGTAGAAGAAAACCTGCCAAATCAAAGTACTGCAAATAAATTTCATCTTAGATATCTCAGAGCAGAAAAGCTCAAAAATCAAAAAGTCAAAATCAAAAGACCACTCCCTGCCCCCACGCAAAAAACCCACCCCAAACACTTTAATTCTGAGCCTAACATTTCCCTAAAATGTTAATTCCAGAAGCTTTAAGGTACTTCAACTGTGCAGTAACTGTTGAAAGCACCACACCAGAGGAAATGCCGTAAAGGGGTCAACAGCTGCCCGCCCATGCCTTACCACCCCCACCCCAATAATATGTAAAAAGCTCCTGTAAAGTTTTTTCTTATGCTAATGAAGGCATACCACCTAGTGTGCTAAAGACTAAAACTAGCAGCATTAGAGCAGTAATGTGAAAATAGGAAGCCGACAGCAATGATCTAAATGCCTACTTAGAAGAAACAAAGCAGCAGACAGGACCCTTTGCCCTCTCGTTGTGTTTGTAGGGAAGTGGTTGAATTAAACAGATTTACCCACATTAACAAAAATTTAACAAAGCTTCCCCAAGACACCAGAATAAAACCTGACCTTTCCAGTCAAAGGGCACAGAGAGGACTCTTCCATGTCCTGGAGTTGAATGAGTTCAAAGATTGGCAATAAAGGAAAAAAGAAAGCATTTAGGGGTGTGATGCGAACAAGCTCTGGAGTTAGTTTATCGAACAGTCACACCAAGTTTCTCCAGCACACGAACACCCTTTTCTTGGTATTCTTGTCGGGTCATCCAGAAGTTGTCTTTGTCTTTCATGATATCTGCTAGAACTGCACCACCCAGGAACACCATATGCTTTCTGCGCGGTGGGTCTTCGATGCGGATCTTAAATTTCTAAAGGGGAAAAACAAGATCATAATATGTCACAAGTGCATAAAGCTTTCTGCTTTATGAAAATGATTTTTTCATATATTCTCCTGCTGAATTCTCACAAGTCCTGTGACATAAGTAGGACGGCACGATTCCGTATCTGAGACAGTGACATTTTTTGTATATTGCCCAAAGCTCACAGCTAGGAGATCACACACATCCATCCCAGTGCGCTCAGAACAGCCCTCATTTATACCCGTTGCCCCAACACTATTAACAACACCCCCGTCACTCTCAAAAGTGTCTTGATTTGACCAAGAGATTTCTACAATCAGCCTACTGAGAGCACAAGTACCAGAGTCCTGATTGTCGCAGGTTTTCCAATCTCCTGGTGACGACCACATGAACAAATCACTTAGCCAGATGTCAAGAGTTTGGGTAAGAGGACTTCCACGGTTTCTTCAAGGTCTAATGCCTCTAAATCATAGAGGAAGGGGTCCCATGTAACAGTAAGGTTGAAATTCTTTTCTTATAAGCAAAGCTCACTTTATATTGTCTCAAATTCAAATGAAATGTTCTCAAAATAAACAAGACCAAATACGGTCAAGTAAACCACGGGGATGCTGGAAAAATTGAACACAGCAACCAAAATTAAAGACAAGTGGGACAAGTTTTACACTCTGTAGCCACTCTTGATTATGTAACCACATAAAGACATACCTCAACCTTCAACCTTGCATGCGTGTGCGCTCTCTCCACCACTTCCTGGTGTTGTCCTTAGTGACTTGGTCCTTCTCTCCCTTAAGTCTTATACTCATGTGGCCTAACACCAACTACCGACTACTTCACAGCTGCCCCCAGCAACTGAATACGACAGGTGAGAAACTCGACAGGTGAGAAACTCAACGTCTTGGTTTAACTGCATCACTTCTGTCACTTGAGCCCCTCAAGTGCAGCTCGGCAACTCCATGACACGTGTCTTCTCTCTTCTACTCACAACCATTCCATACCTCCTCCACTTCATAAACCTCCACCATCTCCCCCCTCCCTCCGAGCCTAACTCAGCCTTCTACAATCTTTCTTCCTCCCTCCAGCAACAATCTACTAACCACACCAGACTCAGCGATCCTTTTTAAAACAAGTCAGACCCTATCACTTCCCTGCTCAAAATCCTTCCCAGGCTTTCTATCTCACTAGGAGTGAAGCTAAAGCCTTCACTGTGGCTGAACAAGCCTTGCCTCCAACCACCTTTCTAAGCTCACTCCCAAGCCTCCTTGGGCTCACTCCTTCCCCTCTGGCCACGCCTGCACATTTCCAACAGCCCTTGCCGTTCCTGCCTGGAAGTCTTCGCACCGAGGGTTACGAGGCTCACCGCTCACTCTATTTAGGTCTCTGCTCAGAACCAATCCCTCAGAGCCCGGCCCTGACCACACTATAGAAAGATGCATACCACCTCCCCAGTCACTAGAGCTTTCTAGCCCCTGACCTTACTTCACTTTTCCTCACCGTGCCTTTTACTACGGACACACTCGCGGAATCCGAGTGGGGATCTGGTTTCTATTTACTACTGTTTTGCTTGTTTGAGCACCTAGACAAGTGTTTGGCACCCAGAAGCAGTTCAAGAAATAATCACCTGAGACTAATTTTAAACTCTATGCATAACTCAAAAATAGACAAATAAGCAAAATACTTAAACAAGGCTCCTTTTGAGTCTTTTAGTTTGTCCAATGCATATGAATCCACATTCAATTTTCACAATCTGAGTCACAGTTGAAAGATATGACATTAGTATCTCTGATATATACAGTCCCCTGTAATATGTAATCTCATTATCTACAACAGCAGATCAAAGTTGCTAGGACAAAGCTCAGCGATTAACTCAGAATTAAATGACTCCCAGCTGAGTGCATAGTATATACACTATACCTCACACACTCCAGCGTTTGTAGGAAAAAAAAAAAAATCAATCCCAAATAACCATCAACTATTATATACTAGTTCATACGTTACTTTTTATTCTATACATTGACAAGTACCAATTAACACCTGTTTCAGGAGCTAAGATAGCTGATGGGGATTCAAAATATTTGACATATGATGTTTTACAATCTGATTAGGGAAATAAGACATATGCAAGAAACAGTCAGAAAAAATAACCTAAAATCAGAAAAATGAAACAGTCCAAGAATAACAATGAAGGCTGATTACATATCCTAAAAGTAAGTTAAAAATCATCCCAAAACATCAAAGAAGCATTTCTCTCTCCATAGTACAGCAGTCCCCACTTATCTGTGGCTTTGCTTTCTGTGGTTTCAGTTACCCATGGTCTGGAAGCAGATGATCTCTTTCTGACATATCACTACATCAAAAGGCCTGCATAACGCACGTCACCTCATCATGTAGGCATTTTATCCTCTCATATCATCACAAGAGTACAGTACAGTAAGATATTTTGAGAAAGAGACGTTCATATAACTTTTATTCTACTATATTGTTATAACTGTCCTATTTTGTTGTTATTGTTAATCTCTTACTGGGTCTAATTTATATATTACTTATCATAGGTGTTCTTGTATAGGAAAAAACATAGCAACCTGGGATTCAGTATTATCTGTGGTTTCAGGCATCCACTGGAGGTCTTCAAACCTGTCCCCCACAGCAAAGGGTCTGGGGGAGGGACTTCCCTCGGCAGGTTCTTCCCGCATTTAGAGGCAGCTGACTCCAGGCTATTACAGATGAACCGGAACATTTGGCCCTGGACCTCACTGCCTCGGGCCACTGAATACAGAGCTGGCCAGGCCGTACCACCGTTCTCAAACAGAGCTTACCTCCAGTCATTGAATTCTCCCTAGCTCTTCAAGGCTGCATGGGACTGCATTAATAATTTGTTTAGGAAGACTTCTTGCTCCCTCTGGTGGCTGTCAAGATTCACAAGCTACTTTACAGGGTTTTAAAAGTATGTTAACAGTTGCATTATTGATCTATACTTACGGAAAGTTTTTCCACATCTCCCTTTAAAACTCGTTCTAGGTAAAGCTGTTTAAGTTCTCGTTCCAACCGTGATGGCAGCCCAGGGTACATAGTAGATCCTCCAGAGAGCACGATGTGCTTATAGAATTCAGATCTGGAAGGACATAAAAGGTACTCGTTTGGGGTTTCAGATGAGGAAAACAGTCTTTCAGTTTCTTTTATATCTGTCGGCCTCAGGGGGATTGCTGGGAGAATTAAACAAAACTCAACATGGAAGTTGCGGGGCTGAATGTTTGCTATTCACACTGCCATTAGATAACCAACCCTCTGTACATGTGAAATACTGTAATTTTAATGAAATGACTTCTAAAGCATATGACATACTTTCTTGCAAATATAACTGAGCCTTAAAATCTTAAAAAAGATTTTCTTTCTTGAGAGAGTGAGCGAGCACCGGGGGGCGGGGAGGAGTCAGAGGAGAGGGACAAGCAGACTCTGCACTAAGCATGAAGCCTGACTCCAAGCTCAATCTCACAACTCTGAGATCACGACCTGAGCCGAAATCAAGAGTCGGATGCCCAACTGACTGAGCCACCCAGCTGCTCCAGTAATTGAGCATTCAATAATAACCATAGTTTACATTATAAACTTCCACTATTTGGAATGTCTTATCACAGTGCTTCCCTGGAGCCACCGTGATGTGGTTGTTACTATAATTAACCATTTTCTACTATGATTTCAGTTCTTGCTTTTCAATTTTTCCATTTGCCTTTTGTTCTTTTGCTTTGGAACTGCCTGCTGTTATTTTAGGTGAGATTGAGGTGTTTGCTTATTATAGCAGTCCTCTCTTTCTCCCTTAAAATACGCTAATGGTTATGATACCAGATAATCAAATCTAAAGTAACTGCATATGCAGTAAAAGTAACATAACTGAGTGAGGGTCTGAGGAGCTCTTCTCATAGAAAAGTTCAGGAGCCAAGTCACATCTATTTTAGCCTCACTCAAACTGGCTTCCAATGGCTCAGGCTATTATAATCCCAGCTTATAGAAGAGCGGTTTTTATATTTACTTGCACAAGTATGCACATGAGTATAGCATTTGCAGCTGAGATATGGCTACACATGGTAGGTACCCACCGGCATTTACATGGACATCTTGAACATGCAGAACACACAAAAGTTGAGCTGTGCTACTTCTCAATGCTAACTCTATCATAAGGGTACTGAACCTGACTCCAGTGCTTTGGGAATGACAAAACTTGAATCACCGCCAATAGGCATACACTTTCAAATGCAATTTTACTATTAATGATTGTTAAATCAAGGGATGAAAGTAACTACATAATCCCTACTATGAGAATTTACTCCCTACTAGAAGTTTAGATTTTTGGATCATCTTCCATTAAATTGATTGCTTGTTATAAGACAACTGCTATTTTTATTACTTTCCATTATTATTCTGCTCCTCAGTCATTGCACAAAAATTCGCTTGGTGCTTATTTAATTCAGGGTTAACCAGACAAGTAAGCAAACAATTGCCTTTTACAAAATGCTTCTGAGTAAATTCCTCCATGACCTGAGTGTATAGAAGAAAGGCTTTTCAACTAGGACTCAAATCCTGGGTGCAATAAAAGGTTATAAATTTATTTGATACTGAGTAAATACAAATTTTTGTATAGCCAAAAAACACTATAAGCAAGAGACAAATGGAATTAGGACATGTATCTGCAATAGATATCACAGAGCTATTAATATAAATATAAAAAGAACTTTTAAAAACGGAGAGGGAGAATTGCAAAAATTCTACAGAAGCAGCAGCCAAAGCCATGAACAGATAATCCACCAGAAAAAGATAAAACCAGCCCTAAACATAGAAAAATACGTTCACCTTCACTTTTAAGTAAAATACAAATTCAAACTACATTGAGATATCACATTAGTCTCATGACTGGCATAAAAGTTAAAAAGCTGCCAAACCATGACCAGCTGTGGAGACACAGGTGCCCTCATCTATTACGGTAGGAAAGAGGAGGGTCCCACTTGCCACAGAGGGCACTGAGCAGTAACAAAACTACATGCCTTTATTTATCCTTTGACCTAACAATTCCCTCTCTCAAAATTTTTTCAGAATATACACACCCACCAGTACAAAAATGTGTGCACAAGGTTATTAACTCCAACATTATTTGTGTGCAAAAATACTGGAATCTACCTAAAGAACCAAGATTCACTGAACAGACCATGATATGTATACACTGGAAAAAAGGAGGATGACCCCTAGGAAATGGTACAGGACTGTTTAGGATATATTAAGTCAAAGAAGTAAAGTGCAAAAAAGCATTTATACTATGCTACCTTTTGTGTAAGCACACACTCAGAAAGGATAAGCCTGAAACTAATGAGACCAGTTACCTACAAGAGAGAGAACTAGGGTGGAGAACAAGGGGTGGGGACAGTCATATTTCCAAGGATCCTTTTTATATAGTTCCAACTATACATATGGTAATGTTTCATCCACAAAATTATAGATAAGCCAGGACTATCCTGTGCCACAAAACAATGTGCTCAAAGAGATAACAGCATGTCAAAGGACACAGAGGTATGTTTGAAGGGGCTCTCACTGGCCAAATCAGGAAGAATGTGAGCATCAAAATAAAGACAGTAATAAATTATAATCACCAGACAAAGTCATGAGTCCATGATAACAAAACAAGGAAAAGCACCTCCTCATGCTAGAATGCTAATTAATAAATATAGAAGGAATGATAGAATTAGAAAATCACCTTTAATAAAAAAGGATTTAGGCAAGAATCATCAACAGACACTAAAAAGGGTGGTGGGCAGAGTTTGACGAGGAATAGGAGATCAACACAGTCTCAAAGAATTTTCCTACAAAAAGGAGAATTATAGACCAATATCCCGGATGAACATGGATGCAAAAATTCTCAACAAAATACTAGCCAATAGGATACAACAATACATTAAGATTATTCACCATGACCAAGTAGGATTTACCCCGGGATGCAAGGCTGGTTCAACACTCGTAAAACAATCAATGTGATTCATCACATCAGCAAGAGAAGAATTTTCCTACAAATTACTTATAAACTAAGAAAAAATACAAAAACTAAACAGGAAGCTTCATTAAGAGCTTACTACTACTAATATCACCAACAAAAACCAACAGATCCCATCTGTGGATGGGAGACCCTGATAAGCACATACCACCTAAGTAGTATTCCAGCCCCAAATCCGTAACCTGAATCTACTCATGAGAAAATATTCAAACTCAAGTTGAGAAAAATTCTCTAAAATAACTGGCCTGTGGTCTAAAAAGATGTCACTGTCATAAAAAGATAAAAGAGACATGACAACTATATACACTGTGTGATCATAGACTTGATAATCGCCTGAGGGAAAGAACTGTATAAAGGACATTACTGGGACAGGAGGTGAAACTGAAAAGTGGATGGCAGCTAACAGTAGATCAGTAATCAATCTCCTGAGCTCAATAACCGCACTGTGGCTCTAAGAGAATACAACACCTCTCTTCTCAGGAAATACAAAGCAAGTACTGAGGAGTAAAGAGGACTTGCTTACGTGCTCGACGTACTCTCAAAAGGCTCAAGAAAAATGAGAGAGGGAGAATGACAGAAGAAACATACACAACATCAAACTAAGAATGTGACACTGGGTAGAGGGTATACATGAGTTCTCTATATCATTCTTGAAATTTTTCCTTAATTTTGAACTATTAAAAAAAAAGTTTAAGGTCGTTTCTGAGACTCAATGATATATACTCCACATCCAGTGCCACCCTCAAAACATTCTTTTGCCTTATGTGTTCAAAAACATGAGTGAGGTAATAGACAACTTGGTCATTTTAACTGCACACACTCCATCTACTGACAAATAACTTTGAAACTATCATTATGATGTACCTGGTATCAATGTCAGCTGCCTGGATTGTGTTAAAAAGCAATTCAGCAACACCTACTCCCTCAACATTGATCAAGTGAGGCTGAAATAAAGCTTCTGGTGCTTCAAATCTCTCTCCCCCAACTTTGATAATGCGGCCATCTGGGAGCTAGGAACCAAGAATAACAGGTATTAGTCAGCAAAACATTAAAAAATTTCCCAGTGTTCTTTAGAACACTAGTACTTCAAACACATCTGTTCTATAACCAAAATCACTTATCAACATGTTTCTTCTAAAATAAGTCTTTCAAAAAGGAAAAAAAGGTAAAATAAAATACGGTTAGTTATTATCATGCTGTTCTGTTTTTAAAAATACAGAACATGCCAACATGCCATGCTCCAACACATCAGGAATTTCTTGGAAAAATCACCAATGCATGGATGTGTTATGTTCCATTGCTGTGTGCAGTTGAGCATAAAAAGGAAGCAATAAACTCGTGCATTTGGATTACTGCTGGTGTCAATGCTGCTTCTCTATTTTAACATATTTGTGATTTATTTTTACCATGTAGCAGAGCATAGACACATTCAGTTAAAAACTTTAAAGAATTTACCAAATAATTACACTGTGAAACTTTACTCTTTTGCCATCATCAGTTTCATCAGTCTACTCTTATTTGTTGTGCAGCTGACCCAACAACACAAGTTTGAACTGCATGGGTCTACTGACACACGGTTCTTTTTCAATAAATAGAGTACTGTAAATGTACTTTCTCTTCCTTATGATTTTCTTAACATTTTCTTTTCTACCTTACTTTATTGTAAGAACATGGTATATAATGTATATACAAAATATGTGTTAGTCAACTGTTCATGTTATTGGCAAGGCAATAACAGGAGGTCATTAGTGGTTAAGTTTTGAGGGAGTCAAAAGTTATACAATGCATAGGGGAATGGCGCTCCCAGCCCCTGTGCTGGTCAAGGGTCAACTATATATTTTGTAATCCACCTCAAATTCTTTGAGAAAGGAGGGGAGAAATTAAATAAAACATGTTTGACATTTGTAGTTCCCTCATCTTTTTTCTCATGCCATATTCTTCCAAATAAGTCATGTAGGTGAAAAATTATAAATCTAGAGGTACTATCAAAAAAGCTTTAGTTTTAAATTTTATTTATCTTATTTTACTTATTTATTCATGAGACACACACACACACACACACACACAGAGGCAGAGAGAGATGCAGGTTCCCCAACGCAGCACTCGATCCCAGGACTCCAGGACCACGCCCTGAGCCAAAGTCAGATGCTCAACCACTGAGCCACCCAGGCGTCCTTCAAAAAAGCTTTAGAAAAGAATCGCCAGGGCAAATCTGGAGATCATTAAGTTGCTTGTCAATTATCTGGATCAGTATTGCTTAAAAATAAGACAATTTTATAAAAATTAAGTTATTCTTAAAATGACTATTTCAAACATACTTGTGATCTGCAGAGCCTACATGAATCAAATGGTTGAAGAATACTTGCTTTTACTGCCTATTACTTGATTTCGTTTTAGTAATAACTAGATCAAATACGAGATATGGAAGTACTTTAAACCCAGATGACAATTAAGATAACAAGAAGTTAAAAATGCAGGTAGAATCAACTCCCCTAGTATAACCAGGGGTCTGAGTTCTGAGTCTTCCCAGTTACACTTTCAAGTTAACGTCTGTTTTGAACATCTCATTAAGAAAATACAGTCAGGAAAAGACTGCCACCTGCTGAGTTACTGGAGCAATGCTACAGGATGAGCACTTGCCAAACTGTGCTTCATACAACACGAGTGTCATGCATGAAATGCTGGAATCCTGTAGTCTAATAAGGCTGAGAAACAGGCAGTATGCCATATTCTCACAGGCACACACATACTAGCACAACAAAGATTCTGAGAAATTCTTCAGTAAAGCGGAACCGACTCCCAAACTTACCAGACAATGTAAACACATGTTGAAAAATGCTACTCCAGATACTAGAATCTCAAAATAACATCTCTTATCTAATTATGTCTTAAGGTAGAAAAGCAAGTTATGGTTCTTGCCGTATTTCACATTATGTGGTGTCTAAAATAACTAAATCAAAGAAACTTATTATAGAAAGACATTAAAGGTCACATATATACACATACCATAACAACCCAAAAACAAAAATACGGATTCTAAGAAAACCTACATAAGCACACACCAATGATCATGGTCCTCCATTTTAAACCCACATATATATTAAATACTGGAAATACTTACTGTATAAGATTCAACTAATACTGTGGTTTCTAAGGCCAGCTTCTGCTCTTGCTCAATATTATACCCCACATAACACAATTTTTCTTTAATCATGCGAACTGTTTCAAAGTCAGCAGAATGGTTGAAGGCATATCCTCGTAAAAGCAGCAGCTGATACAAAAAACAGTAAATTCACAATTATTCTGTGAGTTCAACTCTGGCAAAAGCTGTCACGGCTCACGAAATAGCTCATGCCCATAACAAATGGACAGTGAATCCTTAGGTCTTACAGAAGGTTTCAGAAATAGGAGTAGTACTTTCCATAGAAGGATTTATATTTCGATTGTACAGAGAGTGAAAGAATGAACAGTTCATGAATAATAAATGGGTAAAACAAGTTAAAAAAACTATACTAGTTTTTAAAAATTACTGCTTGAGGGGATCAAGCAGTACGCCTGGGTGGCGTAGCGGTTTGGTGCCTGCCTTTGGCCCAGGGCGCGATCCTAAAGACCCGGGATCGAATCCCACGTCGGGCTCCCAGTGCATGGAGCCTGCTTCTCCCTCTGCCTGTGTCTCTGCCTCTCTCTCTCTCTGTGTGACTATCATAAATAAATAAATAAGAAAGAAAAATAAATAAATAAAAATAAAAATTACTGCTTGAGTGCTAATGTTTAGATGGTTTTGATAAATAATCAAAAGTCTACGTATTAATAAATAGTTTAGTACCAGACTCCTATAATCTGCCATTTGCTCAATTAATGCTATACTCATGAAATACCCCTAGGTCTTAGAAAGTTTTATCCCTAACTTCTAATATTATATCTGATAATATTTATATTAGCAAGAGCATTTGCTAATCAAATACACAATGAGAATTCAAGTAGCTAAAAACAAAACAAAAAGAAACAAGAAAAGCCATAATATGCATCATGAATAAATTGGACTTTTCATATAAAAACTTAAAAATTAATCCCCTAATCTCTGTGAGAAAATCCCTGGAAATTCCTCAAACGGAATTTTGGCTTGGAATGAGAATATTATAGTTTTCATTAACTTAATCTCATTACTTAAATGAGATGAAAGGAACTCAATGTCAAGGTGAAGACTTAATACAAACCCATTTTACTGCACAGACATCACCCAAGAAGAGTTTCTCAACAGGAGCACCAATGATACATTGTGGACCTTAATGACTCTCTGTTGTGGGGGCTGCCCATTCACTGTAGGATGTTTAGTAGCGTTCCTACACAGCTGGAGAAACCAAAACATGTCTCTCTCTAGACATTGCAAAATGTCCCTGGGGGACAGCATCACCCCTGGTGGAGGAGCCACTGACCTGGGGTATAACCACTAGTTATACTAACCAGTCTAAACTAAAAAAACAAAACAAAACAAAACTCATGCCTCTAAATGACAGTCTTATATGCTTTCTCAGGCAATATTTTATTATTTATAAGATTTTATTTATTTATTTATTCACGAGAGACACAGAGAGAGAGAGGCAGAGACAGAGACAGAGACAGAGGGAGGAGAAGCAGGCTTCATGCAGAGAGCCCGATATGGGACTCAATTCTGGAATTTTGGGATCATGCTCTGAGCCAAAGGCAGATGCTCAATCACTGAGCGACCTAGGCATCCCATTTCAGCAATATTTTAAATAAAATTATACTAATTATATTTAGAACTAAACTTTAATATGTAGTAAACACTAAAAACTGGATATATTCCATGAAAACTACTAAATATTGAAGTCTGGTACAACTGGGCCCGATTGTTTAAAGATTTGAGAGAGATCTTGCACATCTGTGCCAGTAGGGCAGAGGCAGAGAATCTCAAGCAGACTCCCTACCCAGTGCAGAGCCCAATGTGTGGCTTGACACTGGGCTCAATCTCATAGCCCTCAGATCATGACCTGAGCTGAAACCAAGAGTCAGATGCTTAACTGGGCCCTGTTTTTAATCAAGCATCATTAATTTACTATCACTGTTTTTCTGGGGAAAGACAAGAAAAGGGAATCCAATCAAGATTATGGTTTTAACACATGGTTTTTGTTTTCTTAAAGATTTTATTTATTTGAGAGAGCGCGCGCATGCGTGCACAAGCAGGGGGGATGAGGGGAGACAGAAGGAGGACAAGCAGACTTCCTGCTGAGCAGGGACTCTGACAATGTGCGGCTCAATCCCAGGACTGTGAGACCATGACCTGAGCCGAAGGCAGACACTTAAAAGACTGAGCCACCCAGGTGCCCCTCAAAGAAAGGTTTTATGGCAGAAAAGGCTGCCTCTCTTGTTCAAGAAGTTTTAAGGTCTCTTCTTAGTCCCCAGTCCTCAGGAGTAGCAAACATAATTACGTAATGATGTATTCTATTCTCATTACTATACCTGAGAGCATGTGTGTAAATCTTACACCGGTTTTTTATATGAATAATGGGGTAAATGGGTCATTCCCTCTGTGGTACAGAAGATCTGCTATGATCCTGACAGGATACATTCAAATATGTTAAGTCAGTAAAAACCAAATTACAAAAGCCAATTTCTTTCTTTCTTTCTTTCTTCTTTTTTAAAAAATATTTTATTTACTTATGTGACACTGAGAGAAAGAGGGCGGGGGAGAAAGCAAGCACAGCAAGGTAAAAGGCAGAGGGAGAAGGCTCCCTGCTGAGTAGGGACATTGCAAGGCTCCATCCCAGGACCCCGGGATCATGACCTGAGCTGGAGGCAGACACTTAACTGACTGAGCCACCCAGGTGCCTCTAAAAGCAAATTTCTGTGACACCTTCTTCTGCTTACCTTGATAAGATATCTGGTAATATCCCTTCCAGCAATATCCAGTCTCCTGGTAAGGTGAGGGAGAGAAAAGCCTTCATACACTGGACATATGTGAGTTACACCATCTCCAGAGTCCACCACTACTCCAGTCAATAAACCTGTGTGAGAACCAGTAGGTTTTAAATAAAAAGCCAAATCAGAAAAATCAGAGTGAGCAAATTTCAAAAATTAGTACAGAAGCCAAACTAGAAACTTCACCAACCAGAATGGTCTAGAAGTCAGCATTTCTTTATTATTTGTTATTTTGCAATTTACTTCTAACATCTAGACACTAAAGTGAATGTTCTCTGACACACGTCTCTTGTGAGACTTTTAGTCTAACCACGCGCTACCCCAGGAGATGGGAAGAAAGATTCTGAAACCTATACTGAAAAACATGTTCTTAAAGCTCAGTATAATTCGCTTATTTTTCTTTCCAATTTAATCTTGATCCCTGAATTGCCCTGAAGTGAAATTTTCTTTTAATTTAATTTTTTAAAAAAGATTTTATTTATTCATGAGAGAGAGAGAGAGAGAGAGACAAAGGCAGACGGAGAAGCAGGCTCCACGCAGGGAGCCCGACGTGGGACTCGATCCCAGGTCTCCAAGATCACGCCCTGGGCCGAAGGTGGAGCTAAACCGCTGAGCCACCTGGGGATCCCCCTCTTTTTTTATTTATTTATTTTTACAGATTTTATTTATTTATTCATGAGACACAGAGAGAGAGAGAGGCAGAGACACAGTCAGAGGGAGAAGCAGGCTCCATGCAGGGAGCCTGACGTGGGACTCGATCCCGGGACTCCAGGATCACACTCTGTGCCAAAGGCAGGCGCTAAACCGCTGAGCCACCCAGGGATCCCCCCCCTTCTTTTTTTAATAAAAAAAATTTTTTTTAATTTATTTGACAGAGAGAGAACACAAGTAGGGGAGGGGCAGGCTGAGGCAGAGGGAGAAGCAGGTCCCCCCAGGGAGCGGAGAGCCCCATGCCAGGCTGGATCTCAGGACATTGGGATCATGACCTGAGCTGCAGGCAGATGCTTAACCGACAGGGCCACCCAGGTGCCCCTGAAGTGAAACTTTCTAAAGCATCACAGTAACTTTTATGAAAACCATTGTGAGATATAAATACTACACGAATTGATAGTGAACTTGTTGAAATAATGTACTTATTATTTTTTTTTTATAATATATTCCAAACTCTGTTTTGGAAAAATTCCTATTGATACTAGATAGCTGGACACTTGAGAACCATTAATCTTGGTTAGCCAAAGGATCACTTCAATTATTCACCAGAAACAGAAAGACAATGTCAGTTGAACCTTATACTAAAAGAACAGCAAAGAAGCTGCCTTGTTTCCCATACATATATTTAAAATAAAAGTGACTGCAAATGTTACCATCTGCATTAGGGTTAATTCAGGAAAAAAACAAAAACAAAAACCTTTTTCTGACTCAAATTTTCTAATAGTTAATAGTCTAATAATGTTTTTAACAACAACAACAAAAAACAAAAAACTTTTTTTAATCTTATAATATGCAATGTTTACAATTTTCTTCACTTGATCTTGCCCAAAAGGCCAAGAAGTGATTTTTCTTACCTGTTATTTTATCATTTTCACATCCCTGAATAGGCTCTCTCCCTTTCTTATTTTTATTTTTACTTATTAATGATTGATACAGAGAGAGAGAGAGAGAGAGAGATGCAGAGACACAGGCAGAGGGAGAAGCAGGCTCCATGCAGGGAGCCCAACGTGGGACTCGATCCCGGGTCTCCAGGATCAGGCCCTGGGCTGAAGGCGGCGCTAAACCGCTGAGCCACCAGGGCTGCCCCGCTCTCTCCCTTTCTTAATACAAACTTGAATGCACTATAATATTTACTCATGATTCATCTTTGATACATTCATTCAATCCATCTCCCTTTGAAGCTGGTATGTCTTGATTGATGATTTTCTTTCATAAAAAGCTTCATAAAAATCATCTACTGCCTTTTATTGCTGCATTCCTCTCGAAAAGAAACATTTCAGTGTAAAAAGAGGAATCCACATCATTAATTCAAAAATACTCCCAGTAACATTAACTAAAGAAGGGATTTACATTTCATTTTCCAAACAGACCTTCTCATCCACCTTCACCTTATTTTCTCCTACTCCCATAGGTTACAGATTAGCCCTCCCCTGTACAAATCTGACCCATTTCCCGGGGCACACCATTTTGCTACTGGAGTACCCATTCTCTCCACTTTGATTCCTATGGATTCTTGAAGGTTGAGTTTGTACCTGTTCATTTTCACCTTTCCTGACAACTCTAACCTCCAGATTCCCTAATTTCCAGTTTTTCCCTTCAATCCTATCTGTAGCATGCAGTCAAACATAGCTTCCTAACTCACTACGTCACTTCCCTTATTCACAACCCTTCTATGGCTCCAAATATCTTCTTCCTATTGTTTAGCACTAACCACCTCACTTAGTAGAATGTACTGTGGCTCAGACTTCTTTAGGTTATTACTAGACTATCATTTCTCAAAATTAAGGATTCAACAGTTGAACAAAAAAATGGCTAAATATCAGTAATTAAGAGAGGGTATCTTCTCATTGGACAGAAATACATGAATACTGCTAGAAAAATCTGTTAAGGTCAGTTTTATTCAAATACAATTCAAACAAAAATTCACTTCAGCAGAACTGTCCCATCCTCACCACCTAAACGAAACTTATCACCAACTTAGATTCAAATTTTTTAGTTATGTTTTTTTTCAAAGTATTTTCTAAAATAATTTCTAAAATTTATTTTTCTAAAAATGAAATAAAATTGCCTTGGTGCAGGCACACTCCTTGTAAAGTAACAAGTGATTTTTAATTCCTCTTTAAAGGAAAATTACTCACAGCTGGAATATAATCATCTTAAGGTCAAGAAGAGATGACATCTACCTTATTTACTACTACGTCCTCTGCACTAAACACAGTGCAAGGTACATTCCACTTGGTGAATGAATAAAAGCTTCTTTAAAAATTTAATTCCTCCAAGAATTTTCTAAGTGTCTATAGGTAGTACTGAAGACAGTTTAATAAGCCAACATGTATTTTTCCAATTTTTTTTTTTTTTTTTTTTTTTTTACTAATTCATGTTTAGAATTAGATGGGTCACCACAATATCAAAGTGAGTCTTCTAAGGACTATGTCATACACACTAATTACTAAGGCTGAAGACTTAGCTCAGGTGTCACTTCCTTCAGAAACCTTCTCTGACATGCTGAGTGAAATTATCTATTTCTATATCTTTTTCCCTATTAGACTCTAAATTCTTTGGGGGCATCTTCACATTTCAAGTGCCTAACAGACTATGTGGCACATATCTGAGAGCCCCATAAATTCTCTACTAAGACTAGTAGAATATAAAGAACTCCCCACACAGCCAATTTTTTTTTTTTTTTTAAATTCATGAGTGACACAGAGAGAGGTAGAGACAGGCAGAGGCAGAAGCAGGCTCCCTGCAAGGACCCAAATGCAGGACTCGATCCCAGGACCCCAGGATCATGACCTGAGCCAAAGGTACACGCTCAATCACTGAGCCACCCAGGTGCCCCCACACACAGCCAATTTTTATTCTCAATAGTAAGGGAGGCAGTTACTAATGGCAGCACCAAGAAAACATAAGTTAGGAAGGCACTTCCAACTGTGTACCTTCTCCTCTACTGTGTATACAACAAGCAAGACTTTATGCTAATTTTTTTGGATCTCTAATGTATTTTTTTTTAGCTCTGCCAAATTCTAAGGACAAATTCCATATTCACTCCTTACTGCATGAAAAATATTTACAAATAGTCTAAAACAGGGAACCTCCTACTTTTTAAAAATTGAGAAGTTTTCTTTTTACCTTAAGTCTTTTCTTTTAAGGAAGGAAATAAAAATATATGTAATATTTTATTTGACAAAGTTTAGAAATTGTGAAAATATTTGAATACTTGAAAATATTTATTTATTTTTAAGATTTTATTTATTTATTCATGAGAGAGGCAGAGACATAGACAGAGGGAGAAGCAGGCTCCATGCAGGGAGCCTGACATGGGACTCGATCCCAGGACTCCAGGATCACTCCCTGGGCCGAAGGCAGACACTCAACCACCAAGCCACCCAGGTACCCGGAAAAAAATTTAAATAAATATATAAATACCGTGCTTTTCTGGGATTTATAACTTACTGAAAAATCAAATTCCTCTGACATAAAATGTACTTAATGTCTGCTGAGTTACTTTAAAAGTCAAGTTTCACCTACCTTGAGCATACAAAGTCAGAACTGCCTGGATAGCTACATACACACCAGAAAACTGGTAAGTTTCAAACATTACCTGAAAATGCAAAAGGAAAGAAAGAAATGCTGGTATTTAGAAGTTACATAATAAATACTTTTATGCTTTCTTGACATCACAGAGTAGATTAGTTGTTAAAACAGAATCAAAAGGGACCTAAAGGAGTCCTCCATTCTCCTCAGCTGTCACAGAGCTCCAACGCGGGGGAACAGAATTTCAGATGTATACTGAGTCCTCAAGTATTTCATAAGTACTATAAAGTTTTTTTTTTTTTTTTTGATTACTTATTTATTCACGAGAGACAGAGAGAGGCAGAGACACAGGCAGAGGGAGGGAGAAACAGGCTCCCTGCAGGGAGCCCGATGTGGGACTCGATCCGGGGAGCCAGGATCATGACCTGAGTCAAAGACAGATGCTTATCCACTGAGCCACACAGGTGCCCCCAAAGGAAAGATTTCTGAGTGTCTTAGTTAATGGTTAATTGGAGTGAAAAAAAGATTTCTGCATTTGAACAAGCCTTTCTTTAATGATGTCCCTTAATAAAAATATCTTTAAGGACAAACTATAGAAATTGCTTAACTGCTAACCCTCCCCCAACTCCTTTGCTCCAACCTGGGCCAAGCCTGGAGCTCTACCACCAGCAGTTAAAAAAAGAAGAAAAAGAAAAAAAGAAAAAAAAAAGGGGGGAAGAAGAAATGAAGAAGAAAGAAGAAGAAAGAAGAAGAAAGAAGAGGAGAAGGAAGAAGAAGAAGGAGGAAGAAGAAGAAAGAAGAAAGAAGAAAGAAGAAAGTAGTAAACCATCAGGGCAGGAAGACAAAAATAAATGCAGTAATTCCCGAATGCTGGCAGATATAGAAACTGCCTAGCTGTTACGCCCACTCTCCCAGCTTGAGCCCCAGTTGTGGCAGCTATGGCACCACTCTCAGCTGAACCACACCAAACGGAGGAGTCTCCTTGTGCTATCTGGTCACAACCATGCTCATTCTCTGTAGTCTAGGTGGGCTGGGAACATTCTGTAGGACTTTTTCTACCATCTACAGTGAGTACTACTTGACTGGCAGTGCTGCCCACCACTGTGAAAATCTAGATACCTAGACATTTTATAACTGATCACAATGAGAATCACAAAGGGTTTAAATGTTAGAACTCTGAAACATATATGCATCACTTAAGCAACTAGATATTCTAACCAGTATTCTATTCCATCATCCCCCATTCTCCCTCCACAGGGAAGAAAACCGAAGAGTGGAAGATGAATTTGCATTTGTCATCTTGAAAGTCCATCAGAATTTGGTTTTATTTTTAAGATAATTAGAAAGTATTTGTAGTACTAAATCAGCTTTCTGGATGAGATTAAAGTAGGGCATTATCAGTCACAGCCAAATTTGCACCCCCAAGTAAAAAGAATATTAATATAAGGCGAGACCAATACTTGTCATTCTAGGGGCAGGGAAATAAATAAATAAATACACACATACACACAACTAGCTAGCAGAAGAGGCATCCAGGTGTCATGTCATCTCCCTAACTTTTCATCTGAAAGGAAACTTGGTTCATTCCAACACCGAACTGCTTTCCTGAAGAAGTTTCCATGTGTAGGAGGAACCTTTTGATTTAATGTAAAAATACCTCTTCTCTGATTTTACAATGCACTGCTAAAAATACCAATTACAAATAACTACTTATTCATCACAAAGTACTAGTACTTATAAATCACTTAGAATAAATTGCAACTAAAATATGAACTAACACAATATAGGCTATCTTTCACAGTTCTAGGGGTGATTAGGGAGAAAAAAAGTAATAAGATATAAGCCATTAGGAATTACATGGATTCTGTAAATAACACCAGGATCTTAAAATTTTAAAACACTTAATATAAAACTTAAGTTTAATCCAGAATTTAAAAATATTGTCTAGCAACAATCTCTTCTAAAATCCTTCCAAAATTTCCATCAACACCTAAATATGGTCATAAAAATAAAACGATATTAACATTAAGTTCTATCTGCAAAGCCACTAAAACAGATTTTGTTTTACAAAAAAAAAAAAAAAAATACAAGTTTTTACTTCATATATAACCAAAGACACATAGAATCTACCTCATATATATCTACCACATATATCTACCTCATAAAATCTACCTCAAAACATAATGAAAGACAACCTTGAGAAGCTACTTATCTACACTATGAAGAATGCAGACTACTTCTTGCTCTCTGTACCTGCTTCCCAAAGAGCCCTTCCAATCTCCTGTTGCTAACTCCCACCTCCCTGGTCCTTAGCCTTCTCACTACTATCTGCTCCCACTTCCCTGGTGAACTGATTATCTATATCTTGATGATTCCCAAGTTGCTATCGGTAGCCTCAGGCTTTTCTCCTGAACTTGATCTTTTATAGGTCTCCCTGCTATTGGAAAAAAAGAGCAATCCTACGAAAACTTAGGTAAAGCTGAAATATTATAAATCCAAAGAAGCAATTACCATTAATTTATATGGAAAAATGTTGTGAGTGTTCCCAACCCCAAAAATAACCTCCTTAGGCTTTTCTGATACTCTAGGGAAAATCTTGCTAATGGATGCAGAAAACAAAATGAGATAAAGCACAGATGCTCACAGACACAGTTCAAAGCTATGGTGCCCTGATGCTGAGTGTAGGTCCGGGGAAGGAGAGGAGCTTGACGGGGCTACTCCCGCTGTGCAGGGTGTACGCTGCCTCTATAGGCTCGCTGCAAAACAAGTGCTGATGCCATTTTCACTTTCCCCCCTTTCTCATATAAAAGTGGAGTGGCATAACATGAACTTTTGAAAAGGGGGAGGGTACCTCTATCTCTCTGACATTTTTGATTGATGTCTAATGAAGGCTGACCAAAACTGAACTCCCGATCTATTCCCCTCAAATCCTGGTCTACTTATCTCAGTCTTTTCCCATCTCAGTTAATGGTAACATCATCCTCCACATGCCCAAGCCAAAACCTTTGGAGTCCTCTCTGACTCTCCCCTCTGTTACCCATATTTAATGCATTAAAAAATGCTTTGGCCCTACCTTCAAAATAGATCCACAGTCCGGCCACTTCTCATTACTTCTGCTGCTATTACACCTAATCCTAACTATCATTTTCTGCCTTGATAAGTGAAAATCTTCAAATATGGTCTACGCAAAACACAGCAGCCACAGAAATCTAAATTGGAGCATGTCCCTTCTGTGTGACATGTTTCATTTCACTTGGAGTAAAAGAATAATTCTAAGGGCCTGAAAGGCCCTAGATGATCCTGTCCTATTATTTCTCTGGCCTCATCTCCTGTTGCTTTTCCATACTGGCTTCCTTGCGGACTCTAATATACCCGGCTTGTTCCCATTCTAAGACCTTCACATTGGCTACTTCCTTTGTCTGGAATGCTTTTACCCCATATTTCCTGGCAGATTCCCTTACTCTTTGTTTAAACATCACCTTCTCTCAGAAGCCTACTCTCGAACTCTATGAAAAATATAACCCCCACCTCCCTTAACCTGCTCTCCCCCCCCTCCTTTATCATCTATATTCTTCTAAGGAACCATTCAATTAACTCACTTTTTGGGTGGCAAGGGTGGGGTGGCGTAGAGGGGTGGGTGTCACCTGCCAGAATGTAAGATCCATGGCAGTAGGATTTTATTTTGTTTACTGATATATCCTACTTAGAAATAATGACTAGTTAATAGGATCTGGGGGGGAAACAATTATTTTCATTGTCTTTATCCTTAATAACAATGGTAAAAGAATCTTTGCTTTAACACCATATCACAGAAGCACATATATACATTTAAAAACTTACCTCTACAATCTTCTCTCTGTTTTTGGTTGGGTTCATGGGAGGTTCTGTGAGTAAGATTTTACAATTTCTGGTATCTATGTTAAGTTTCTCTGGTCCAAATGTATAGTCCCACAGGTGTTTCATGTCATCCCAATTTCGTACTATGCCATTTTCCATAGGGTAGTTAACTTCTAACATTGAGCGTAATTCGCTTGCCTCGTCACCAACCATAAGATCCTAGAAAAGTATAATATCAAGGCTTTAGGCCAAATTTTTGCATAAAATATCTTTAGAAAATTACATTTCCATGATATTTTTGGAAAACTTGGGGATAATTTAATTTTAATTTTTCTGGCACTTTCAGATAAAGTTCTTCATTCCACAAGTTTAAAAAATCTTTTCTTTCAAGAACAATGCCTTGGAAAGTTTAATCATGAATAATAAATTTTTATGTACAACGTGGTTTAAATCAATAAATGGACCTTACCTTTAATACATATGTTTCCAAAAGAAGAGCATTAGCACAAATAAACCCCACATTTTCATATTTTGGAGGGTTTTGTATGAGGTTTCATCTGTTTCTTTTGCTCAAATGTTCAAAAAATAAGGCCTGTGATATGTGAAATAGCACATCAGGGAAAAAAAACTTGTAGAAAAATGCTCAATGCATGCAGCACACGTCTTTGTACTAAATATCGAAATGGTAAGTGTAAATGATACGTTTTAATGTACTATAAAGCATAATGAAAGTTAAAAATAAAATGATTATTATATTGTAATAATGCAAATATGCACCACGTAACTTACAAATTTCACAAATTTCTACCTGCACATGGCTCAGAATTGAAATTAAGTTTCTATATATATGTCTCATCAAGATCAATGGAAATTTGTAGAGATACCAAAAATTAAGACACAGGGAAACAATTTTTAAAAATTATCTCATGAGCAACATTTCCAACCTTAAAGTATAATACTGGAAAACTATGCTAGCACACAAGAAGCAGAGTACTCACAAGTCTTGTCTCCAAGGAGAGCCAGAGCATACTTAAGATGACCCACATTTGAAAAGTCAAATTTTGTATGTATAATAAGGCTAATGATGTTGTAGAATTTATTTTAAAAATCAGCTTGTCAAGATAAATAATCCTGATTTCTACATATACTGATAAATTCAACTTAAAAAAGCTATCAGAAACAGCTACTGTTTGCTACAACACCATAAGTTTAAAACATGAGGAAATGAAATGTTAAAATTAACATAAAATGTCTCAAAATGAGGTTTAAATATATATGAGTTTAAAACTTTAAAAAATGACAATTTAAAAAAAGATCAGAGGTAAACCAGAGTGAGAACTCAAAAAAAAAAAAAAAAAAAAGATTTTTGGAAAATCCACTTGAAAGCAACAACAAAAAGGAAAAACAAAGTTAAAGCAGATGCTAAAAATGTTCACTAAAATTTCTCTGTTGCAACTAATTTCTTATAAAGTAATATTAGCATAACTTAAATACTCAAATTTCTTAAATATTAACTGTTTAAAATCATCTGATAGGAAAATGGAAAATTAAAAATCTGCATCTGTGAATTCTAGTCAATGACATGCATATGGTAAATTACTTTAGCAGTATGTTGATACTTGGAATATATCGAGAGGCTGATGGAGGGATGAATAAATAAAATGTGATATGTCAGCAGAGTGAATATTAATGTCAGAATCTAAGTGATGGATATACAGGTTTCACTGTAAAATTCGTACAACTCTGCTATACATTCTAACCACTTAATAAAATGTTAGGGTGGAATCTATACCTACAAGAACATACGTTACTTTTAACCATTAACAAATATAATACACAATTTTGTTACTTACTTTCCTTTAGAATGTATCATTCTATTAGATGGCTTATATAATCAATACACATTCACAACTATAGTTCATCAAATTTAGAATAAGTCTGATTTGATTTCATCAGAATATTTACTTTTATTTCCATGCAAGAGTAGAGCTTTACATGTCTGACCCAATACGAACTCAAAATAAAAGCCTCATCTATCTACTTCTAAAACAGATATCCTAAAGGATTAACTGAAAGAAACATCTGGCACTGAATATTTTACCATTCCTCTGGAAAAAAAAAAAAAAAAGGGCAGTTAAAATGGAAAAGGGTGTTAACCTACGAAATTAGTGCAAATAATTTGGAGTAACTCAAACACCTAATTCAAAAATTTATCCATATCTAAAATTTTAATTAAAAAATCATAAAACATATCATCTTCCCTAGAACATTTCAACTTCAAAAAATACAAATGCCAAGAGCATGTAACTTGCCCTCATACCTCAGAACCTTAGATTTTTACCACCCACTTACTTCATCCCTGAACTTCAAGCCTAAACTACCACCTGTTGCCTGAAAGAATGAGAAATCACAGAAACTGTCTGAGATGCTGTTTCAAAGGCATTTATATTTTACGAAAAGCAGGCAGTATAGATTATATTTGCCAAGAATTATTCTGAACAATGACACCTCAAATTGGAAAACAGAGTGAACACACTTTAAAACCACAATTAAATCCCTAAAAGGAAATTCCATTAAAAAAGTTTATTAAAGCCTACACGGTTCTCTATAAATGTACTCTTAATCTCTTTAAGATTTTACACTAATGCATGATCTTTTATTTAGAATAAATATAGGAATTTCCATTTAAATGTTTTCATTTATCCAAAAGAAAACTCCAAAAAGATACTGTTATTAGTTAAAATATAAAACACTAGAAATGCCTGATATTCATCTGTGTCAAAGCTGCTTACAAATAATATCAAAAACACACAAACCTGAAAATACCTACTACTGAAGCACTTAAGAACTATCACACAAAAATATAAAGAAGAGTTAATTGTCTGGGATGTGCCCAACTTCTAGTTCAAAAGACAAAGGGGCCACATGATGCTATTTACTTAGGGGGAAGATCTGTTGTTTATGTAAAAGTCTTATAAGACTTTCACATTTTTCTTATTTATCCTCAGGTAATGTTATAAAAATCCGCTCATCAATAAAAATGGCAGTCAATCTCTTTTCTTCCCTTTTTACAATCTATAGTCATTTGCATATTAAAGTTTTACTCAATTTATTACATATTTGCTACCCAACTGGAGGTAAATACATACAGACTATGATACCCAATGTTCAATTTAACATTGATCAATGAAATAGATTTATCCATATGTAACAACTTCACCCCAATGCTCTGGATCACACATATTCTAAATAAAGCTACTTGGTTTGTAATATTATGCACACCACATTCCATTTTAATTATAACATTCATCTACAAGAAACACAAGGAAAACAATTCAAAACTATGTTAGTAATTAGTTCTGGTTTGGTCCATTGTATGCAATCAGGAAAGTATAGGACTTAATTAGTTGCTACTAAATTGAAGCAATGAAAAAGGTTAAAAATCAAAGTACTTAAAATTAAAATATGGAATTACCCCCCTCCCCAATACTACAGGGACACAAAACAACAACTACTGTCCCGTCAAGCAAAAGTGGAAAACAAACAGAGAGCATGTGTGTAACCTCACTTACCATCTTTTTGTTATTCTACTTCAACAGGTCAAGAAAGGTGAAGAGAGAGAAGGTAGAAGTAAGAGTCAGAAAAGGCCTAAATAAAATCCTCACTGAAATTTTTAAACATACAAGCAATAGAGACAAATTAGGTAGAGGTCAGATGCAGTTCTATATTTTACGGAGTTAATAAATAGGGCCAAATTAACATGGACAGTTATTACTCCTGAATGAAAATTAACTCATTAAACAATTTAAATTTCCAGTTTTTAGTCTATCACCACATTTTAGCTAACAAAACACAAAATGTATAAGTCAATCCACTAGGCACAGGAATTCCAGAAAGTCAAGTTTCTTTAATTCATTACTGAATTTAAGAACCTTAATTAAGGAAAATAAATAACAGAAAAGGTCTAGCTGAGTAGGTAGAGGGTGAGTTTAGAGTGGCTTTTCCAAGCTCTAGTAGTCAAGTTAAATTTGACACAGATTTCTTCTACTATTTTCTACTGGAAGAACAAATTAACTTGAGAGACTTAAAAGATTGAACAGATTGAACAGAACTGAGCCAACAGAACACAGAATGACAAACCATACAAGCAAATGCTACGGGGGAATTCCTTAGCAAAAATGTCTTAGAATATGGACTAGTTTCATTTCTATCACTTGGCCTTAAAAAGCAAGAAAGTGGGAGTGAAAAGATATGTATTCATTTGTGCCATGTTAGAGAATACAAATGGTTATATGTGATGTATCTGTACACCTCAAAAACGTTATTATCTGTAAATTATATAAAAAAGATATTCTTTAAAAGCCTGATACTGAATAAAAATGTGACTTCCAACTTCATTAAAAGTCTGTCCTTATCACTAGTATCAGCTAAATTTTAAGTTGTTCATTAAAGATTAAATTCAATCAGAATGAAAGGCATTCACAAAAAGAGAATAAGGTATCCCTAAATTTCCCAAAAGAAAAGACCTTGGAAAAAAAATTATCATATTGAGTGTCCCACTTGATTGTAAAATAACGAAAGAGGCCAGAATCATTCACTATCTTAGGCTTTTAAAAATTTAACCCAGAACCTCAGTTTCAGTTGGCATTTGTACTCATTGTGTAACTCAATTCTCTAGTACCAAGAGCAGAGCGCTACCAAGTAGCAATCTCTCCTAGCTATTAGTACCTTTCTAGATATCTCAAACAAACATCCCAAAGGGGTCCACTTAACTCATTTCAAAAGACTCATAATCTAACTCAAGTTTTGCCAAAGACTGTCCAGATAGGACCAACAATGTTAGCTTGTTCACAAATAATTCAGGAAAAGGGCCCCAAAATTTGACTGCATTTTTTATAATCTGATCCCTAGGCCACCAGAAGAATTTAAGTCAACTGGTGACCACTGTCTTTTTGATTGTGCTATTTTTTCTTTTAAAATATTGTAATTCCCACTTGATTTCCAATCTCTTTAATACAGAGAAAAATCTATCATCCTTAATGTCCAATCTCTCATGTTTAAGTACAGTGAGTAGGTAACGACAACCTTCCTCCTCTCTCCCTACAGTAAGATAAATAATGCAAGGCCAACTTAAGACTTGCACGGCTCTTCCTGAACATCAGAAAATCAGTTACTATATTAGTGAAAAAAGGAACCAATAAAATTTATAGCCTGTTTTCCTGACTAGCAATATTAAAAAGGAGGAGGATCAGGCCATGAGAACATGAAAAGGAGAAGTCTTAGGTCCCAAATAGACAGTAACATATAATGAAAAATATATAGAGTTGAAAGACATAAAAATACCAAGCTGATTTCTTTCAAACATATGTAATAGAACTTTAAGTCACTAATACAATATTCACATTAATATATAAAAATCTTATTAAGAGTTTTACTCCATTCAGAGAGTATTGGCATTTCTGTTTTTGTGTCTTTCTTCAAGTGTGGATATAAATTAAAAATATAAGAAATTCTGCCTCTTAGCTTTCTTGGTATCATATCTTAAAACTACTTAATTCAAAGAACACTCGACAAGTTTTGATCCTCATTTATCAATAAATAAAATATTACCTTGATTTCAATGTTTCCCACTTTGGTGGTTGATCTGATAATAGGTCTTCCAACCAAAGCTGGGAAGATGTGTTCTGGAAAGTTAGAGCCTGCATATCCACACTTCACAAACTAGAAGAGAACAGTAAAAGTGGGTTAGTGTCAAGGTATTTACTATGTCCACTTAAAAACCAGCATCTGAAAAAGATCACTTTGCATTTATACAGTATTTTAAACTTTTGGTGCTTTCAAATTATCCAACGTAGTCACCCAATCTATCACATCTTCCTTTTTATTTCCTTTATGGCATTGACTACTTCCAGAGTTCAAGTTTATTTACTGGTCAACTGCTTATTTGGTGCATAAAGCTCCCCATTACAGGAAAAGTCTCAGGAAAGCAAGGAGCTTAAGTTGAGCAGTTCATAGAGGAGCAGCCCAATGTCTCAAAGAAATCTCAACACACCGTAGTCACACAGACTGGGACAGATTCACTCAACAAATGCTAATAATTTTTAGAAAGAGAAATGTTAGAAACTGGGCAGAACTAAAACTTCAATTTTTCTAAAGCAGGCTTTCATTTATCTCTGTCAATTCACTTAATCAACATTTATAGGGAGGAAAAACGGCATCTGGACTAGGATCAATGTTAAAATAAAATGGTAGGCATTTCTGACTGCTTATACTTTTACATTTAGATAAATGTACTTTGTAATAGCAGGTAACAGAATTTTATATTCGGACAGTATAGTTCTCAATGAGGGCATAACACTGATTCTGATGATATTTTGTAAGAAACTGATACACTAGAGAAGTTAACAACTACAGTAAAACTGAAAATAAAACCAAGGGTTTTTAATTCTTATACCAATAATACAGTCTGTTCAGTCTTCTTTTTAAGAACAGACATTGCAAGGAAATGCAATTAAAAACTTTAGGGTGGAAAAAAAAAACAAAACTTTAGGGTGGGAGGAGGAAGCTATAGCACAGGAAGTGTAATCAGGGTCTCTACCCTCTTCCTTAATAAGTCTTTATTCAATGTAGGTTCTCTTGTGCAAGGATTTTGTGTCTACTGATGGATCCCAAGTGCCTAGAACCGTGTCTGGCATGTAGGAAGTGCATACTATGTAACTGATCAATAAAAATTAAGTTTTGCTGTTGATTTGAGTGTATGATACTATGATTACTTTAATACAGAGAATACATTTCATATTGAGAAAAAGTGCATTGTTTCATGGCTCCAGGCACCATACATTCTCTTAAAAGAATTAAGGAGAAAAACAGTATCTGAATGTGACACATGACAGTAATAACAAAAAGGCTAACAGAAACTATTAACCTATCCCTTGACAGAAAGCTACTGTGTACAAGGAACTGTTTTAGTTGATGATTGTAAAACTTAGCATCAATCTTAAACTTACTGACTTTTGACTAACCCTCCAAAATACAGAATTTTCATATTTCAAACATATCTGCACCAACCTTGTTGGAAATGTTGATGAACAACATTTAATTATAAATAGCCTAGAACATTCTGCCATTCAGAACTTCAAGTGAATTTCAAGTCTTTTATAAATAGAACTTTTAAAGTATGTTAAAGTCATGACTTATGCAGATGAAACTATGAAAAATATGTCTGAAATACCACCTGAATTCCTATCCTCTCAATTAACCTTTACATTCTAGAAACTACATAAAACATACCGGGCAGCCCTGGTGACTCAGCGGTTCAGCAGGGCGTGATCCTGGAGACTCGGGATTGAGTCCCACGTCAGGCTCCCTGCATGGAGCCTGCTTCTCCCTCTGCCTGTGTCTCTGCCCCTCTCTCTCTCTCTGTGTCTCTAATAAATCAATAAAGTCAAACAAACAAACCAACAAAAACATACCGTTTATATTCTTCCAAACCCACAAAACCCAGTCCTGGTTAGTTAACCTCTAAGCCACCAAGGCTAGGGCATTTTTCAGTTATAGCTACCCACTTCTAAAACTATGATACAATTCCTACTGGATTACTTTCAAGTCAATAGTAGGATATGATGGCATCTGTTTGCTCTTGCCTACTTCTCCATTTGAGTAGTGGTTGACAGTAAAGAACTATACTATATTCTTATCCCAAAATAATGTTAAACAGAATTCAGTAGTACTAGTCCATTTTTCTACAATGTCTTCTAACGTATTTATCAATGTGACCCAGAAGGAGTTGGAAAGACAAATGCCACAGAGGAAATTAATAATTCCTAGTATTTTCAAGTATATTCAAATTAACAGAAAAAGGAAAAAACCTCCCACATTCTTCTACAGCATAAATTCTTTCTTGTCCTTAAGTCAAAATTCAGCTCACTTAATATGAACTGAAAAGATATGGAAGGATAGAGAATCTCTTCTAATTATTATTCTAACCATACTCAAATTTCTATAAGTAAAACTGTCATGATCATCAGCCTAATATCAACATTAGTCATAATTTACCTTATATTCCAAATATAGAAAGTATTATGTAGATATTAAGTCCTTATGTTTACCACAAAGTAATGAACAGATAAGAACACTGGGAGTCTCAAAAGGTCCACTGCAGTCTAAAAATGCTCACTTATATAGGTATAAATGCTTTCAAAGAAATTTATAGAATGAATGAAAAAACAATCAACAAGTTTTTAAGGGCCATCAGCATATTAAATATAAACAAATGATTTAAGAGAGAAATCATATTAAAATTGCAGGTAGGAGGATGAGCCTGGCATGGGAAATAAAGAAGTCCTGGTGCCGGGAGGAGGCTGTGAAGGTTGATATGCTTCCCCTCTCATTCTGAGAGGCACATACTCAGAAGCATGCCACATGGCAAATACATAAAAAAGCACATAGTCAATGTTTACTGATTATAAATGTTCACATGGGCAGTTTAGATCTTAAAATTCTTGTTTGAGCATATTTTAAGGGATGAAATTCTTGCCAAGAGACTAAGCTATGAGACCCCCCTGAAACTATCAAAACAACTGTAAACCTACTTACTTATTCTGGTGTTTTACAAAACAAGGAAATTTGGCTTTTAATTCAAATTAAACATATCAATCGCTTATTAATGAAATTACTTATTCAGCTTATGCAGTAGCTTATTGGAAGCAGATGCTGCCACAGTAATCCAGAACTAACACTCCTACAAGGTACCAGATACTCAGTTAAAATGACAGTAGCTGTACTATGTCACATTATTTCAAATCCGAAAGCATTAATAGCTATAACAATAATTTAATCAAAATCTATTTTTAATAACAAAATGAAGACGCAATTTGGCATTTCCTTTCTTGCAAAAAGTACTTTTTAAAAAAATCTAATTAATGATGCGATAAAATGCAAAGAATATATTCTTTTCTCAACTACTCATTTGGTATCATTTTAATCCTTGAAATAACTCACCCACTCTAATCATTTTAAGTCCTGGACTTAGTTCTCTCATTGTGTGCAAGAAGGCTATGTTTAAGAAATAGATTTTACCATATATAGTTTCCTTTTCTAGCACTGTGGTTTGAACTGGCTCCCTTACTTGCCACTGAGTCATCAAATGGTAAGAGCATGAACAGTATAACGTTCTTTCAAGCAAAAATGAAGAAAAAAAATCCACTTATATATGCTCTAAAAGTACGTTTCTCCCCTGAGAAAAATAAACTGGGGTTTATAAAGCCTTATTTGAGCTTATTTAATTTTTCTTTATTAATTCAATCTGATGGTATTAATATATCCATTAATTTAATTGCCTAGTGATTAGTCTCATCTTAAGCCAAATTCTATTCCAAAGCATTTTGCAGAGTGAAGCCAAATTTGTTTTTGGTTTGTTCTTACATCAGCACTCCTAAATTCAACATATAAACTAGCATAGGGATCTCTGCGTGACTTAGCAGTTTAGAGCCTGCCTTGAGCCCAGGGCCTGATCCTGGAGACCCGGGATCCAGTCCCACATAGGGCTCCCTGCATAGAGCCTGCTTCTCCCTCTACCTGTGTCTCTGCCTCTCTGTCTCTTTCATGAATAAATAAATAAAATCTTAAAAAAAAAAAGTTAAAAATATAGCATAAATCTGATAAAGCATACCATAAACAACAAATGTGAGAATTACTAGTGAAAGCATAATTATCCTTGCACTACAAGCTATTTTGTATCACTAGATCCTAAAAAAAAATTTTTTTTAAGATTTTATTTATTTACTCATGAGATACAGAGAGAGAGAGAGAGAGGCAGGGACATAGGCAGAGGGAGAAGCAGGCTCTATGCAGGGAGCTCAACGTGGGATTCGATCCCGGGACTCCAGGATCACGTCCTGGGAGTAAAGGCAGGCACCAAACCGCTGAGCCACCCAGGGATCCCCAAGACCCTAAAAAATTGTACCAGTCACATAGCAGGCGCAGAGGTCTTCCTCCTTGGTGAACTAGCTCAATGCTGATGAAATCACCCATTTAGCAACAATATATATTAGGGGCCTTGGGCCCGACTCTTGAAAGACGCCTAACAGATCTCCAGATTTTCACCTGTCTGGCCATTTTCAGGGGCTCTATTTAGATGGAAGCTCTATTTTGGCTTTGAATGGTTACAAAGATGAAATGCATAAATTATTGGAATCAGGTAAGTTTTCCTTCTCTAGGCCACCCACCCTAATTGAGAGAGACCCTAGTCTAGGTGGGAGCTGGTGCAGAAGAGACGCTGCAATACCAACATCTGGCATGTGATCTGTAATCTGGCATGTAATCCTAAGAACTCACCCACTTTTAGAAAATTTGAATCAGGGCCTGCCAGCAAGGTTAGACAAAATCATCAACTTCTCAAATAGCCTATGAGTCTAAAAGCTAAAATGTGTAAAAGGCAAGTTGCTTTAAGACTAACAACTATTTACATACGTTTTTAGAAATTAAATTTGAACACCTTAGTATTTACTTGTAGATAACTCAGTATAGCTTTAGGTACCTAAACTAAATCAAGAGGACTATGAAATATAAGCAGTAAGAAATAGAGAATTTCTGTATTTAGAATCCTCTAAATTTTCAGAAATATCACAGCATTCCTAGCTACATATTACATCAGAACTATTTCTTCATTTGAAGCCAGTCAGGTCTATAGAAAATTCAGATAAAATTTTAAAGTAATTAGAAATGTAACACCAAATACAAAAATTTTGTTCAAATTAACTACATTTTTCCTTTACTGATCTCTTAAAGTACAAGAATCTTAAATTATGGATTAGCCATAAGCCTAATCAGTAACATACAATCAGCTTTCTACCTCAGGTAAACTAATGAAATAGTAACAAAAAAGGAACTCATGGCTAACACTCCTATTCTAATTGATTATCAAAAAGCTCATACACTACAAATACAGAGCTCATTATCATTCGAAGAGAAGGAATCCACTGAAATATAAAGGCTCTGATTTCTAAAGGGAAGATAAAATATATCTACAAAAATATTTTAAATTCAATTTTTAAAGTCTTAGATTTGTTTATTTTTTTCTTTTTTAAAAAATTTTTATTTATTTATGATAGTCACACAGAGAGAGAGAGAGAGAGGCAGAGACACAGGCAGAGGGAGAAGCAGGTTCCATGCATCGGGAGCCCGACGTGGGATTCGATCCCGGGTCTCCAAGATCGCGCCCTGGGCCAAAGGCAGGCGCTAAACCGCTGCGCCACCCGGGGATCCCAAAGTCTTAGATTTATTTAGAGGTCAATTTGAGACTACAGGGGGAATCAAGCTACTTCTTTTTTTTAAAGCACCTTTAACGGACTTTCAGCTGTAAAAGTAATGTTTGTAGTTAATTTGAAGAGAGTCTCATGTTTTCTTAAAAAACAAAACAGACCACTTTCGAATAATGCAGAAGAGTCACAAAGCCTCTCCCATCTTCCCTCCCTCTTATCCCCAAACTCAAAGGGTAACCTCTACGAACTTATTTCTCCCTCTAAAACTTTAGAAGTTTGTGGACACAGAAACATATTTACATGTTTCCATAGTGGTGGATCTTTTTTCTTTCTTTCTTTTTTTTAAGTATACCATTTTGAACGGATGTCCCATGATTATGATATCTCTTCTTACTCTCTTGTTTTTAACTTAGTTCATACAAAACTAATATAATCATCGCTTGTAAAAGTCTGTAAAACAGTAAGGGCTGTATTATGCCAGTAAATATCAGCTCTTTTTTTTTTCATCCCAACAATCCAATTTCCAGAATATTTTAAAATTCAAGTAAAAAAAATTTTTTTTCAGGTGTACAATGTAGTGATTTGACAACTGTATGTCGTGCCTCCCTCACCACAGATGTAGCTGTCATCGGTCACCATATAAGTGCTGTAAAGATGCCACTGACCAGATTCGTACTTGTCATCCCTGTGATTTATCCACTTCATAACTGGAAGCCTATTTTCTTTTTTATTTTATTTTTATTTTTTTAAATTTTATTTATGAGAGTCACAGAGAGAGAGAGAGGCAGAGACACAGGCAGAGGGAGAAGCAGGCTCCATGCAGGGAGCCCGACGTGGGATTCGATCCCGGGTCTCCAGGATCGCTCCCTGGGCCAAAGGCAGGCGCTAAACCGCTGCGCCACCCAGGGATCCCTGGAAGCCTATTTTCATTCCTATGCCACATTTATGGAAAAAAGAGGAGAAAAGTCACAAAATACCCTAACTCCAAAATGATTAGAAATCATTGATTGCAATGGGACAGCCCAGGTGGCTCGGCGGTTTAGCGCCTGCATTCGGCCCAGGGCGTGATCCTGGAGACCCTGGTTCGAGTCCCACGTCAGGCTCCCTGCATGGAGCCTGCTTCTCCCTCTGCCCCTCTCTCTCTCTGTGTCTCTCATGAGTAAATAAATAAAAATCTTAAAAAAAAAAAAAAAGAAAAAGAAAAAAGAAAAGAAATCATTGCAATGTAGGGGCAAATGATCACTACAGAACTCATCCATCCCGTAAGTAACACTTCTGTCCCCTAATGTGCACCTCCAAATAGGTGTTTTTTTTTTAACGGGGGGGAGGGGTTTGAACGCAACAACTTTCACATGATTTCTAAATCAGTGTTTAGCCAGATTTTTTTTTTTTTTAAACAATCGTCTGCCTTTTGGAATCTTAAAAACTTAACATGATCTGTGTTTCTGCATCTAAGGAAGTAGGATGGGGGAGGGAGTTACCAGAATTGGTGAACTTCCCCCGCAAGGTCCACAATGAACATGAACACTTGAGCCTTGGGGGGGGGGGGGGGTGTCCCAGATCTCCCAAGATCAATGGACACGGACGTGCCTCTGCGGGGGCTGCACCGAGGCCAAATTCCCAGCCTGCATAACAAAAAGTAGATGATGCTTGGCTCCACGCTGCTCCCCTACCCCCGGGTAAGGGGGGAGCAGCTCCAAAAACTGCGAAAGGGCTGCGGCTCGTTGCATGACAGCACTTCCCTTTTTTTTTTTTTTTTCTCTCCTCGAGCTCGTTTCCTGCCTGCCGTTCGGTATCTTCAATTCTACAGGAAGAGGAAGGCCCTCCTGGTGCTTCTCCCTTCTACAGAAGCAGCGACCCTGGGGAACGGAATCCTCATCCAAGAGACCCACCTGCCCGGCCTTTGACCCCTGCAGCCCTCTAGCCAGAGCATCCCCGTCGGGCGCGGCGGCGGCGGCCGGGCTGCAGGCTGGGTCCCCCCGGGCCCCCCATCCCCCACCCCCCCCCCTCCCCCTCCAGCGTCCGCCAGGCCCGCCGCCCCCACCCCGAGCTGCCCCGGGTCAGCTGGCCCCCCGCGCCCGCGGAGGCCGGAAGCGCTGCCCCGCGCCCCCGGGTGCCGGCGGCCCGAGGGCCCATGGGCGCCGCCGCGAGCGCCGAGGGCCGCCGCGCCACCAGCACGTCCCCGGCCGGCGCTTACCCCGGTGCCGTTGTCGCACACCACCACCTTCCTGCCCTGGCTGTCCATCGTCCTCCCGGAAGAGAGCCGCCGCCGCCGCCGCCGAACGACCTACAGCCCCCGCCGCCCGGCCCTTTCCTCTTCCTCCTCCTTCCTCGCGGCCCCTCCTCCGCCCCAACTTTCTTCCCCCAACCGGAAGTCTCCGCCCGGCCCCACCCGCCGTTTAAGACACGGAACGCACGGAAGGGGCGGGGATAAGAGGGCGGAGACAGAGACTGGCAGACGTGAGATCCAATAAGAGGCGAGACGTGACGAGGCCCCGCCCACAGATCGGGTTTCCGCCGTCGCGGTCACCGCCCACCCGGGCTCTTCCTCGCTGCTTCCGGTTCCGGGAGCTTCGCCGGGCTTTCATGGCGGCGGGGCTGGCGGGCGCTGCGGCCCCGGGCGTCGCAGGAGTTGAGGGGCTGCTTACCTGTCTGCAAAAGAGGCAGGCAGGAAGGTGAGGGACCGTGCATCCGTGGCGAGAGGAGACAGCGGAGCGGGCGGACGCAGGGCAAGCAAACCTGCACGTCCCTGCTGACCCCACCTTTGAGCACGGCTTGCGGTTGTCCTTGCTCCCCAGGCCTCTTCGGGGAACAGAACTGGGCTGGATACACACACATGAAGTCATGCATTTGTCCTGATATCTCCCAATTCCAGCCCACCCCCCACCCCCCTTTTTGCCCAATTTGCCTTTAGTCAAGAGGGCGGTAGTGGGCGCCTACCTTTTTAGGCCCGTGGCTCACCACTTCCCTTCCAGCAGCACCTCGCTGCTCCACACTCTCCAGTGTATGCACCTGTTTGCACCCAGTCTCGGCTTCGAAATCCAGCAGCACCTCACTGCTTCGCACCTCTCCGGTGTATGCACCTGTTTGCACCCAGTCTCGGCTTCAAAATCCAGCAGCACCTCGCTGCTTCACACCTCACGCCTCTCCAGTGTATGTACCTATTTGCACCCAGAGTCTCGGCTTGGAAATCCAGCAGCACCCCGCTGCTTCACACCCCTCCAGTGTATGCACCTGTTTGCACCCAGAGTCTCGGCTTCGAAATCCAGCAGCACCTCGCTACTCCACACCTCTCCGGTGTATACACCTGTTTGCACCCAGAGTCTCGGCTTCAAAATCCAGCAGCACCTCACTACTCCACACCTCTCCGGTGTATGCACCTGTTTTGCACCCAGTCTTGGCTTCGAAATCCAGCAGCACCTCACTGCTCCACACCTCTCCGGTGTATGCACCTGTTTGCACCCAGAATCTTGGCTTCGAAATCCGACGACCCCAGTTTCAAATACGGCCCTGCCACTCAAGCATTCTGTGATTTGGCCATACCCTCGCCTATGCATTGGAATGCTAACCTCTGCTTCCATGGCTGGTTGTGAGGATAAAATTCCGTGCATAAAGTATCCATTCAGTGGTAGCTGTTTATTATTAATTACTTTTAAATGTATAGTTCTTTCTACCTATAATGCCTCTACCTTTTTTAAAAAATCCAATCAGGAGATGTCTGCACATGCTCTAAGACCCAGTTGTCACACCTATGAAGACTTTGCTGATAACCCTCAAGATGCTCTTTGCTCTTTTTCTTCACTAACTAGTTTATCATGGATATATGCATAATATCGTGCTCATACACTCAACAAGTATTGGATAAGTGATGTCAAAATTTACCTAGATAAAAATGCCAGCATTTTTGACAGGTGACAACTACAATTGTGCCTTTCACATGGCTGTGTATGTACAGTGACTAGAATAAAACTTGGATCATGAACCCTTCAGTATTATAATAGGCTGCCTCTCAGTTTTCACCTCCTTCTTTTATTAGACCAGTTTATTTGAATTTAATCTTCTTCTTCTTCTTCTTTTTTTTTTTTTTAAAGATTATTTGTTTTAGAGAGAGAGTGCTTGAGCATGGCAGGGGCAGCAGGAGAGGGAAAGAGATAATCCATAAGCAGAATCCCTGCTGAGCGAGGAGCCTGATGCAGGGGTCAGTCCCAGGACCCTGAGATCATGACCTGAGTCAAAATCCAGTCTACCACTTAACTGACTGAGCCACTCAGGTGTGCCCCTTGAATATAATCTTATGTGGAACTTCAACATATAAAATAGATTAAAGCTGCCATAGTAGTTGAAAGTTTGAGAAATTAGGATGGATAGGAGGCCTCAGGGAAATACGCCTTTTCTGCACCTGCTTTATTTTTTTTAAAAGATTTTATTTATTAATTCATGAGAGACACAGAGAAAGGCAGAGACATAGGCAGAAGGAGGAGAAGCAGGCTCCATGCAGGAGCTTGATGCAGGACTCGATCTTGGAACTCCAGGATCATACCCTGAGCCAAAGGCAGACGTTCAACCACTTGAGCCACCCAGGTGTCCCACTGCATCTGCTTTAGTAGTTGTTGAGGTACCACACCCCGCTGAGCAGTGCATTAGTTCACAAATTACACATCTTCCTTTTGTGGCTCCAGTGCCCAGCAATTTTCCTGGAAATGTATTTATTTGATCTCAGCAAATTGAACTCAAGCATTTCTGTGTCCCTTTATTTTTCCTTTCTATGAAATTAAATTTCATATTTTTTAATTTTTAAGAAATTACATTTTTTGTTTTGGTTTTTAAAAAAGATTTTATTTATTTATTCATGAGAGACACAAAGAGAGAGGCAGAGAACAGAGGCAGAGGGAAAAGCAGGCTCCTTGCAGGGAGCCTGACGTGGGACTCAATCCCTGGACCACGTGATCATACCCTGAGCTGAAGGCAGATGCTCAACCACTGAGCCACCCAGGCATCCTACATTTTTCTTTTTTTTTTTTCCAATTATAAAAACAGTACATGCAGATGATAGAAAATATCAACCAATGTCTATTCACTAGACTCATGAAAATGCAGCAAATCCTTGATTATGCAAATTCAGATGCAGTACTATTGGTGACTGGCTCCTGCCTTCTACCTGGTCATTTCACTTTCCTCAAAATAATGTGATCACACATTTTAGGCAATTATTTTGGGGTAGGAGGTAGGAAGACTTCATTTCTATCCTTTTGTCATGATTTTATGTATATTATTTCACACAAAAATCTTGCTAGGTAGATATCCCCATTTTACACATGAGAAATGAGGGCTTTAAAAAAATTAAGTCTAGTAACATCAAAGGATATGAGGTCTACATAACAGAAATCAATACATTGTTTTATGTCATTAGTGAACAATCTGAAAATGAAAGAATATCAAAAAAATCAACATAAATTTAATAAAACCTATATACTGAAAACTATGAAACATTGCTGAGAAAAAGAAAAGATCTAGATAAGTAAACATACCATGTTCATGGATTAAACACATTGTTAAGATGACAGTTCTCTTCAAACTGATCTATAAATTCAAATGTAATCTCTATCAAAACCCCAGCAGAAAAAAAAAGAAAAGAAAGAAAACCCCAGCAGGCTTTTTTCTTTTTTAGAAATTGACAAGTTTGATCCTAAAAGCTATATGGAAATGCAAAAGGACCAGAATAGCCAAAACAATTTTGAAAAAGAAAAGCAAAAGTGGCAGACTTTGACTGATTTCAAAACTTATTATAAAAAAAAACAAAAAAACAAAAAAAAACTTATTATAAAGCTACAGTAATGAAGACTGTGATATTGTCACAAGGAGAGATCAATGGTACAGAATAGAAAGCCCAGAAATAAACTTATATTTATGGTCAATTAATTTTCAACAAATCTGCTAAAACAATTCAACAAGGGAAAGGGTAACCTTTTTTTCAAAAAAAATAGTTCTTGAATAATTGGATATTCTTGTATGTGGAGAGAAAAAAGAACTTTGATCCTTACTTCATGCTATATGCAAAAATTTATTCAAATGGATCATAAATTTAAATTTAGAAGAGCTGGGGAGTCTGGCTGCCTCAGTTGGAGGAACGTGTGAATTTTGATCTCAGGATTGTGAGTTTGAGCCCCACATTGGGTATACAGATTAAAGATTTAAAGAAATCTTTAAAAAATTGAAAAATAAAAATTAATTAGGACTGAAACTCTAAGTTATGGAAAAAAGATGAGAAAAATCTTTTGATGTTAAGCAAAGATTGTTTAGATGTAACATCAAACTTATGATTCATAAAAGAAAAAAAATGATAAGTTGGACTTAACAGAAATTTTAAACTTTTAACTCATGTATATAGAAAACAAAAAGACAAGCCACAGACTAAAAGATTTTTGTAAATTATGTATCCAACAAAGAACTTGTATCCAGAATAAATTAAGAGCACATAACAACAACAGTAAGACAAATTACCTAATTTTAAAGTGGGTGAAAGATTTGAATAGACATTTCACCCAAGATGTTTTATAATAATAATAAGCACAAGAAAAGATACTCAACATCATTAATCATTAGGGAAATACAAATTAAAACCATAATGAGAGTGGTGGCCTGCAGGCAGGAAAGCCACCAGTAGACTGGGGCTTGTGCCTCTCCGCCAGGCTGGCAATGTAGGGCCCCACCAGGCACTCAAGCTGGGACTACTGGGCAGGCCGCCCTCAAGGCTGGAGGGAGCTTCCAGGCAAGAGCCGTTCACTCCTGCAGTTTTGGCATCTTCCTTCAGGGGCAGCTCCGTACAGTGGCCTTCAGCATGTTGATACTCAAACCCAAGAACCAAAGCATGAAAGATGTCCCTGGAGGATATGGTTTTAGACACTTCCAAACAAATCATAGGAATGTTGTTCACCCACTTTGCAAATGTGTACCCAGCAGATCTTCTTGAAAAGGACCCTTTTCATTTCAACTTCTTCTTGGGACACAATTGTTGGCAAGTTGCTCATCTACGTAGGGGTATAGACCCTAAGTGACTTGGTCAAGTCAGTGGTAGCCCCTGCATTTGGACAAATGTGGAGACCCTCTGCAGTGTGGAGCCTAGGTCCGGCAGTGTGCTCTTTACGTCTTGAACATGATTTTTGAAAAGTCTGTTGGCTTTATCACCCTCCTCATACTTCAGTGGAAAAAGGTGGCTCTATTGAGTCCCGCTGAAAACCCAGATCTAAAACTGGCCATCGTCATGCTGGTCACCCTCTTCTTTGTCAGTGCTTTAGTGTTTTGGATAGTGGATTTCACTCCTAAATTCTTCAACATGCCCATTTGAAGAATAAATGCAATCTTTTACAAAACCATGGTATCATTATATCTAGGAAAAATTAGCAATAATTCCATATCATCTAACATTCAGTCCATATTCATATTTCCCCAGTTTTCCCTACCACATTTATAGCTATTTTTCTTCCTAAACCAAGATCCAATCAGGGTTCATATATTGTGTTTGTTATCTCTCTCTCTCTTTTAAAGATCTATTTATTTATTAGAGAACACAGGGCAGCCTGGGTGGCTCAGCGGTTTAGCGCTTCCTTCAGCCCAGGGTGTAATCCTGGAGTCCTGGGATCGAGTCCCATGTTGGGCTTCCTACATGGAACCTGCTTCTCCCTCTGCCTGTGTCTCTGCCTCTCTCTCTCTCCTCTCTGTGTTTCTCATGAATAAATAAAATCTTTAAAAAAAATTAGCGCATGCACTTGTACATGCAACTGGGGATGGGGCACAAAAGGAGAGACTCCCCACTAAGCATGGAGCTTCAGGTGGGCTCCCATGAGATCATGACCTAAGCTGAAACCAAGAGTTGATGCTCAACTGACTGAGACACCCCAACACCCCTTGCTACATCTCTTTTATCTCTTAATCTAGAGTAAGTCTAGAAAAGTCTTCCCACTTTTTTTCATTTGGCTATAGAAATGTTCCATGTTCTGGATTTGTATGATTGCTTTCTTTTTTTTTTTTTTTTAAGATTTCATTTATTTATTCATGAGAGACACACAGAGAGAGAGAGAGAGGTAGAGACACAAGCAGAGAGAGGCAGGCTCCATGAAGAGAGCCCGGTGTGGGACTCAGTCTCAGAACTCTGGGATTACATCCTGGGCTGAAGGAAGCGCTAAACCGCTGAGCCACCCAGGCTGCCCAACTGCTGAGCCACCCAGGTGTCCCATTTGATTGCTTTCTTGTGGTTGGTTAAATACATCACGTTGTTATGGCATTTGATGATACTACAGACAGGATGTGTTACATGGATATTCTTTACTTTTGATAATACAAAATTAGCATTGTATTGATATCAGAACCAAGCAAAAGTCTTGCAATACTGTAAGTAGTGCGATTGTCTTGAATTAGATCTAGCCTAGAAAGAGTACAATTGTTATACACGGATACACACACATACACAAATGTAGGGATCTGTGATTTATGATTCCATATCTCTCTTAGGGAAGGGAATAAATATTATGAAAGTTAATAAACTAAATGCTTTACTATCTGATTTCCTGACTTCATTCATTCATTCATTCATTCATTCATTTTAGAGAGAGAGCAGGAGCAGGGAGAGGGGCAGACAGAGAGGGAGAGAGGGAATCTCAAGCAGACTCTGTGTTGAGTGTGGAGCCCTAAGCGGGGCTTGATCTCACAACCTAGAAATCATGATCTGAGCCAAAATCAACAGTTGGATGCTCAACTGACTGAGCTACCCAGGTGTCCCAGTAAAAGTATTTCATAGGCAATTATATTTACTTCCTATTGCATCACATTTGAAGAAACACGATGTGTCGATGTCCCACAGTTAGTGATGTTAAGATTATTCAGTGGATTTTGGTTTTATCAAATGATACATTACAGAGTTCCCCATGAGTTTGCCACTAAATTGTTAAAACAGTCTTCAATGATTGTTGCCTCAGTGGATCAGAAAACAATCAAGTACAGTTTGCCTGACCCATCATTTCTCATTTCCAAAGCTAATAGGTTTAGACCTTAATTAGCCACTACAGTTGCTTTCCAATAGAAGAATTATAGTTTTAAAACTAGATTAATTTGTTTTTAAAATCAAAAAACAAATCTCAGAGGCACTTAGTGTGTATAAGCTATAGTTTTAGTTGG
This sequence comes from Vulpes vulpes, assembly GCF_048418805.1. NCBI lineage: Eukaryota > Metazoa > Chordata > Mammalia > Carnivora > Canidae > Vulpes > Vulpes vulpes. The sequence continues at coordinate 93,236,996 of NC_132795.1, read as the reverse complement.
CATTTTAGTTGTGATATTCCTCATTCAAAAGGTTCATATTCCCTCCCCTCATTTCACCATTTAGAAAAATTAACTCAAATAGGTCAAAGATGTAAATTTAAGAGGTAAAACTATGAAACTCTTAAATATATATAGGGGGTAGGGATGTCTAGGTGATGCAGTTGGTTAACCATCCAACTGTTGGTTTTGGCTCAGGTCATGCTCCTATGGTCATGAGATCGAGCCCTGCATTGGCTGTGTCTAGTGAAAAGTTGGCTTGAGATCTTTCCCTCTGTTCCTCCCACTTCTGCTCACTGTCTCTCACACAAATAAATCTTAAAAAAAAAACATAGGGAGTAAATCTTCATAACCTTGAATTAGGCAATGGTTTCTTAGATGTGATAACAAAAGCACAAAAGAAGAAATAGATAAATTGAATTTAATAAAAATTAAAAACATTTGTGCTACAAAAGATACCATCGAGTGAGTGAAAAGACAACTCACAGAATGGGAGAAAATACCTGCAAATTATATATCTGATAAGAAATGTGTATCTAGCATATATAAAGAAACTTTAAAATTCAATAATGAAAAAAGAACTAAACCAATCTGAAAATAGGAAGATGTTTTAAATAGACATTTATCCAAAGAAGATATACAAAATGGCCAATAAGCTCATGAAGAGAAGCTTAGCATGATTAGCATCAAACAAACCACCAGGTAAATACAAATCAAAACCACAATAAAGTTTTACTTCACACTCACTAGGATGGTTATAATCAAAATGACAGATAATAACAAGTGTTGACAAAGATGTGGAGAAATTGGAATCCTTATCTATTGGTGGTGGGAATGTTAAAGGTATGGGTGGGAATGTAAAATGGTACTACTGCTTTACAAAGCAGTCTGGAAGTTCCTCAAAAGGATAAACACAGTTAACATATGACCCAGCAATTCCACTCCTAGGTATATACCAGATAAATGAAATATGCACATACAAAAACTTGTACATAAATGTTCATAGCAGCATTAGTCATAATAGCCAAAAAAATGGACACAACCCAAATGCCCATCAACCAATGAGTGGATAAACAAAATGTAGTGCGTCCATATAACGTAACATAACAGAATATTGTTCAGCCATAAAGAGGAGTGTAGTATTGCCACGTGTTATTACATGGATGAACCTTGAAAACATTATGCTAAGTGAAAGAAGCCAGTTACAATTCCATCTATAATTTACGATTTTATTTATAAAAGTATCCAAAATGGCAAATTTGTAGAAATAGAAAGTAGATTATGGTTGTCCATGACTAGGTTGGTGGGTTGTGGGGGAGGAACAAAGAAATGAGGAATGACTGCTTCTTTTTGGGATAACAAAATATTCTCTTTTTTAAAATTTTTATTTATTTTTATTTTTAATTTTTTTTTTTTTTACAAAATGTTCTTTTTTTTTAAAAGATTTTATTTATTTATTCATGAGAGACACACACAGAGAGAGAGAGGCAGAGACACAGGCAGAGGGAGAAGCAGGCTCCATGCCGGGAGCCCGATGTGGAACTTGACCCCGGGACTCCAGGACTACGCCCTGGGCTGAAGGCAGATGCCCAACCGCTGAGCCATCCAGGGATCCCCCTACAAAATGTTCTTAAATTACTTGTGGTAATGGTTGCACAACCCTATTGCAGTATTTACTTACTTTTTATAGTTTATTAAGACATAATTGACATATAGAGTTGTATATATTTTACATAAGTGAATTGTATGGTATGTGTATTATAACTCAATGAAGCCCCCCCCCCTTTTTTTAATCTTTCAGGATAAAAGCTAAAGCCGTTCACTTTACAGGTGAAGAGAATTGCAAGTACAAAGACTCCCTGAAGCCAAAAAAGGGAATGAACAAATGAACAAAAGAGAGAAAGAAATGAGGTTGGTAAGTTGATCAACATATATTTGTAAGCTGGATAGCAGATGGAGGAATGGCAGTTATTAAACATACCTTAGAGGGATCCCTGGGTGGCTCAGCGCCCTGCCTTCGGCTCAGGGCGTGATCCTGGAGTTCTGGGATCGAGTCCCACGTCGGGCTCCCTGCATGGAGCCTGCTTCTCCCTCTGCTTATGTCTCTGCCTCTCTCTTTCTATGTCTCTCATAAATAAATAAAATCTTTAAAATTATAAACAAACAAATAAACAAACATACCTTAGAAAGCTTAAAACTTAATGCCTGAGGTTAGGATGGGGAAAAGCAAGCTTCTTCTTGAGGCAGAAATCAAAAAGGGAATTGATTAAAAATGGTTTAAAAATTAGTTGGATTCCTAAATATCCTCCTTCGGCCCTTGCAGCCTGCTCCCCATTCCATCCCTTCTGTCATGGATGGAGTGGTTTTTCTCTAGAGTGAGGTAAAGCCCAAAGGGACTCTGTTGTCAGGCACCGGCACAGTTGGGGACTACAGGGAGATTAATGGGAAATTTACATCCAAAACAGTGAGACACCCATCCTCGTTCCTACTGAACTGCTAATAAACTGGTTATCAGTTTTCCTATAGATACTGATAGCTGGGGGAACCCCAGCTAACAAAAATAGACAAAGCTTGGCTAGATCTTACTACAATAAAATCCATCAGGCACCAAGACTCAGTGCCCAACACACGGCTTCCCATCAGTTTTTCAGTCTTTCTCTCCTAAATATCATTGGACAGCCTAAGATCATCAAACACTTGAGGAAAATCTCTAACACCTAAGACAAAAACCAGTGGCAATGTAGGAAGCAGAAGAGAACTTTTAAAAATCATTATAATTAATATCTTTGTATCTTCAAAGGGATAAGAAAAGTTTAAATATGACAGGAGAAAAAATTCAACAGAAATGTTGGAACATACAGGTTGAGACACTTTCCGGAAAGTAGAGTGGAAAGATAATAAAATGGAAAAAAATTAAATTAGAGGACCAGGCCAGGACTTTTTTTTTTTTTTTTGAGATTTTATTTATTTGAGGGAGGGAGAGAAAGAGAAAGAGAGATCATGAGTGTGTGTGAGTATGCACATGTGTATGCTTGAGTGCGGGGAGGGACAGAGGAAGAGGGAGAAGCAGACTCCCTGCTGAGCATGGAGCCCAATCTGTGGCTCCATCCCAGGACCCTGAGATCATGACCAGAGCCGAAGTTAGATGCTTAACGAACTGAGCCACCCAGGCACCCCAGGCCAGGATATTTACTATCAGAATAATAGAATTTACAGAGAGAACAGAAAGCAGAAGGAAAGAAAGAATTTGGGAAATAATACAAGATTATTTCCAAGAACTGAGAAACAATTTTGTAGACAATACTCCATTTCTTAGAAAGTTACTAAAGGATGTTTCCCTGGAAAATGAAGCAGTTATTCAAGAAATATGAAATCATGAGAAGTAGAAGACCAGGGATTCAGTACGACAGAAGGATATAAGATTTCCATGACTGATGATACAACAAAAATCCCAAGGAATCTGCTGTGCATCAGTCTAGAGTCTGAATCAGAACAGAGTACTTCAGGGGGGAAATCAGTATCTAGCCCACCTCCCATATACACATATATACTAGATTATCTGATATATTTTAAAACTTTGAGGGATGCTTGGGTGGCTCAGTCAGCTAAGTATCTGCCTTAGGCTCAGGTCACGATCCCAGGAACTTGGGATCCGGCCCTGTGTTGGGCTCCCTGCTCATCAAGGAGTCTGCTTCTCCCTCTCCCCTTCCTTCTGCCCCTCCCTCCCACTTGTGCACGCTCTCTCTCTCTCTCTCTCATTCATAAACAAACAAACAAACAAATAAATGGCTTTGTGAGCTGTATGTAGATACTTCTAGTGGAGAGTTTGGTGAAAAACTAGTGATTACTTCTTAAAGAGAGGAAAAATAAGACAATGATTAAATTCAGGGAAAAAATTTAAATTGTAATACAAAAGAAATGTTATTATGTATTCTACATGGCTCAGTATGAGTGTAAATACTAAATAATGGTCTAATCAAATATTATGATATTTGGATGCTAGGAGGATGAGGGGAAGGGAAGAGTATGTGTGTTGGAGAGGAGTTAAGTATCAGAACAAGGAAGTAAGTATCAGAAGAAACAACTAAGTTGAAGGTAGTTGTCTTGGCAAAGTGGAAGTTGAGAGTAGAGAGGATATTATGGCCAATACTCCATGTTCAACACTATAAGCTTTGTAAAACCATTTGACTTTATTTATTTATTTATTTATTTATTTATTTATTTATTTCAGAGAGACAGAGAGAGAGTATGTGCACTCAAGCTGGGGGAAGGGCAGAGAAAGAGGGAGAGAGAGAATCTCAGGCAGACTCCTCTTTGAGCTCAGAGCCCATCAAGAGGCTCCATCTATTAACTCTGAGGTCATGACCTGAGCTGAGATTAAGTGTCGGCCACTTTAACTGAGGCACCCAGGCATCCCTTGACTTTTTCCCTAAACTTTTCAAGGCTATTTAATCATGTTACTTACAATGTACACATTCCTGAGAATCTCCCCATCATAGCAACATGGTTTATTTCCAAAATTTTCTACATTCAACTTAACAAGGTGTTTCTTCCCAAGAAACTGCACTTTTCTGTCAAATGTGCTTGATCAAATAGGAGAATCAGGTTCATAAAATGGATTCATTGTAAACTTTATGTATAAATCATAGACATCAGTAAAGAACTTCTTTATTTCATCTTCTTGCCTTATGTCATGAAGCATAATAAAACTCATATGACTTGCAATAACAAATGCTGAAACAAACCACTCATTGAATTTTTCCACAGTTTTCAAGTACATGTGGTTGGACAGCCGCATGTTCTCATCTATGAGGTTGAGAGCAGTGTGTGCTATGCATTTGGTTCAGAAGACGATGATCATCTTTGGATTCTGCTTTTCCAACTGGCAAAAACTCCATTTCAAAAACTGGATTATTATGGTTGCCAGATGGTGGGAGTCAGTTCCCACCACAGACCTGTGTGGGCAACCTCTGTTGGAACTCCCTGAAAAACATTTGACTTTCTAACCTGTGTGTGTGTGTGTGTGTCTGTGTGTGTGTCTGTGTCTGTGTCTGTGTGTGGAGTGTAGGTGGAATACCCAGTGCTAAATAAACAATGGCTGATTTCTTACTTAAAAAAAAAAGATTTTATTTATTTGTTCATGAGAGACACAGAGAGAGGCAGAGACACAGGCAGAGGGAGAAGCAGGCTCCCTGCAGGGAGCCCAGTGTGGGACTCGATCCCAAGACCCCGGGATCACATCCTGAGCCAAAGGCAGATGCTCAACCACTGAGCCACACAAGTGTCCCTGATTTTTAACTTTTTTGGTCTCTTTTTATCAAGGCTTTATTACCCTATGCAACATAAATTGCAAGATTGTAGTGTATCTTGTTTAAATTAAATTTTAACCCTGGATTTGGGAGCTTCCTTAGGCTTCTACATACAATACGGCAATATGGACAACACCCTAACATAATCTCGTTAGCAGCACGTTTACAAACTTTTACAACTTGATTATATATGTTGTTACCTCAACTCAGCTACTTACTGTTGATTCTTACAGGCTTCTACTTCCAAGTTTAGTTTTCCGTCCTTGAGGTTTGCTGACTGACAGGTACACAAGGACTCTTACATAAATTTTATTACAAGTTGCATCAAAGATATATACTATAATAAAAATGAATATTGCATAAATAACATATAAAAGTAAACACCTATTGGGCACACAGGGCCTGGCCCACACCGCGCCATGGCTTCCTACTGCACAGAGGAGCACAGCCAGCCCCGCTCCCCCAGTTACCGCCTCTTCTTCAAGAATGTAGCTGGTCACTACATTTCCCCCTTTCATGATATTCCTCTGAAGGTGGACTCAACAGTGGAAAATGGCATTCCTACAAAGAGAGCACGAAATGATGAGTATGAGAATTTGTTTAATATGGTTGTAGAAGTACCTTGGTGGACAAATGCTAAAATGGAGATTGCCACAAAGGAGCCTTTGAATCCCATTAAACAAGATAGAAAGGATGGCAAGCTACAGTACGTGGCGAATATCTTCCCTCACAAGGGTTATATTTGGAATTACGGTGCCCTCCCACAGTCTTGGGAAGATCCCCATCAAAAAGATAAAGGAGTACAGACTGCTGTGGAGATAATGATCCTACTGATGTTTGTGAAATAGGCTCAAAGGTTCTTTCTTGTGGGGAGGTTATTCCTGTGAAGATCCTTGGAATTTTGGCTCTTATTGATCAGGGTGAAACAGATTGGAAAATAATTGCTATCAATGTGAATGATCCTGAAGCCTCAAAGTTTCATGATATTCATGATGTTAAGAAGTACAAACCAGGTTACTTGGAAGCTACGCTTAATTGGTTTAGATTTTATAAGGTGCCAGAAGGAAAACCAGAAAACCAGTTTGCTTTTAATGGAGAATTCAAAAACAAGGCTTTTGCTCTTGATGTTATTAAATCTACTCATGGATGCTGGAAAGCATTGCTTATGAAGAAGTGTGATGGCGGAGCTATAAAGTGCACAAATGTGCATATATCTGACAGCCCTTTCCATTGCACTCAAGAGGAAGCAAGATCAATAGTTGAACTGGTGTCATCTTCACCGAATCAAGAAAATAATACAGAAGATCAAATGTAGCACTTCCTTGGCAAGTGATGGAACATTTGAAGTTTGGCTATCAAGACTCCAATCTCTAAGGACTCCACGACTCCCTTCCTCCAAGTGCAAGCACAGGCAGATCTATGAGGATTTACTGATTTCCTGTTGAAACTTCATTGTTTTTCCAGCCTTTTTTGAGATACACAATATGTAAATAAAGACTGATATTTAAAAAAATAATAAAAGTAAACATATATCCAACATAATATGTATAATAAAGCTTGTGTCAAAAAAAAATAAATAAATAAAGCTTGTGTCTGTGGGGCGTATTATAAAATGATATTCAATTTTAGTGAAGATTATTAGAAGTTTTTTAGCGAAAGATAGTGTAGATACCCTGCATTATTGAAAGAAACAATGCAAAGTCTATTATTAATCCAGATAGTTTAAAAAAGAACACAGATTTTAAAATATACATACAATAGTATATATTTTCTATGCCCTCACTTAGATATGTAAATATATGTCAAAAGATAAACTGATAACCTCTTAGGACAGTACAAAATTTGAAAGGGATCTAAAAGGACTTACCTTAACTAAAATATTCCAGTTTTTTTTTTTAAACACGGGATGTTTTCATATATTTCCCATGTAATTAAAAAATTAATGTTTAAAAATATATATAATTTAAAATGAATTTTATTAAGGTGTAATACACATGAAAAAAGTGCACAAGTGACACTTTTAGTACTCAAGACATTTTCACTAAGTGAACACAGCTATGTAACCACACTGAGGTCAAGAAGCACAATATTAGGGATGCCTGGGTGACACAATCAGTTAAGCATCTGCCTTCAACTCACGATCCCAGGGGTCCTGGGATGGAGCCCCACATCAGGTTCCCTCCTTAAGGGGGAGCCTTCTTCTCCCTCTCCCTCGGTCTACAATGCCTCCTGCTTGTGCGCTCTCTCTCTGTTTTTTTTTTTTTTTTTAATATAATATTACAAGCACCCTAGAGGATGCCCTACACCTCCTCTCCATCCCTGGCCTACTTCTCCACGTCAAAGGAAAAAATATTACCCAGTTTCTAACAACAAAGATGAATGTTGCCAATTTTTGACTTCAAATAAATGGAATCATTATGATATATATTCTTTTTTTAAAAAAAGATTTTATTTATTTATTCACAAGAAACACAGAGGGAGAGGCAGAGACACAGGCAGAGGGAGAAGCAGGCTCCCTATAGGGAGCTGGATGTGGGACTCGATCACAGGACCTTGGGATCACACCCTGAGCTGAAGGCAGATGCTCAACCGCTGAGCCACCCAAGCGTCCCAATATATATTTTTTTGTTTCATTTGCTCAACATCATGTTGTAAGATTCACTCATTCTTGTTGTTTCCTGAGGCTGTCATTCCACTCAGAATTTGACTATTACCAGATGACTTTTTCATAAGGCTTCAGTTTCATTAAAATAACTAAGTAGGTTTGAGGTTCACTTTGCACACAACTTAGGGGAAAAAAAAATGTGCCTGACAATAGTATCCAACATCAACATGTAAGCTCCTGACCTCGGAGTGATCTGTCATCACCAAAAGAAAAGCAAATGATCAGAACAGCAGAAGTTTTAATTTAAGAATCATTTGAATTATCTAGATAAAATGCATAAAATTTGATTAAATTTGGAATTTATGTATGTTTAGCCTAAATTAGATATGCAGTTACTTTGACACCGTGATTAAAATCTGATGGAATAGCTTGCTACTGAAAAGAAGAAACATGAAGCTTGCGGAGGCAGTGATAAATTTAAATCTCTAATGAAAGATTAAAAAGGGATATGTTGCATGGCCAAATCCCCCAACAGCAGTGTGAGGAACAGCATGGAGCTTTTGTCACAAGCTGTTTCAGGCCCTGAAGCTTAACAAACAAGTCGAAATTTAAAAAATGTGACTTTACAGACATGAAAATAGAACCTAGGAAGACTAAGCCTGGGGCCCTGCCTCTTCCACTGGCCCGGAGGCTTAAGATCGTTTCTTCTACTGCATGGGGCTACTTCCCTGTCTGGGTTATGGTCTTCATGAATCTACCTGAGATCTTCACCTGCAACTCCCAGATGAAGCTGTAAACCCTCTTCAAACTCCAACTCATCTGCTGCGGACTGGCTCTCAGATAAGGTGGAGACAGCAAGAGGACTCCGCAGGGAGTGAATTCTCTCTGCCGCTGCTAAAACAGCGTAGAGATCTTAATCCAGTGGTTTCCAACCTTCCCAGCAGGAAGATCCCACCGCATACACATGGCTGCTTAATTTGGGCTGTTGCTCTGAGCTGTTGCCAGGTAGAGCGCATACTCTCCGTGCTCAGCATGCACAGGTGACTGGCTGACATGTGTCCCAGTTACTGGCACACCCTGAAATAATCAGTATCGCTGTTATGAAATAACAGTATCACTGTTCTTTTGCAGGAAATTGAAAATATCCCTCAGAGGCCTCAGATGCCCATGACCACCTTCAGATTTGTTACCGCCCCCTTATTTTAAAGGAGAGCAGCCTAAGGTGATGGAATACTGAATATAGTTCTATCACCGAATATAGAATCTAGTGGGAAGCCTGAATTAGAAGGCCTGGATTCTAGTCTTCACTTTAAGAAGACTTAGCTTGGTGATCCTGGCCCCACATTCTCCACTTTCCTCACTTTATACATTTCTTTTTTACCCCCAAATAAATGCATTACTCTTTCAATTTATAAAAGGTAGTATCATTTTATAACACACAGTTATAACACTGAAATTCATGTTCCTTTTTATTTTTTCATTGGTGATATTCTAAGTAGAGTGAACACTGTATGTTCCTCATATACTTGTTCCTTCCTTATTCTCCTTCCCTTGTTCCTTTTTTTTTTTTTTTTTAAAACTTTATTTATTTATTTTTTTTTTATTTTTTTTTAAATTTTTTATTTATTTATGATAGTCACAGAGAGAGAGAGAGAGGCAGAGACACAGGCGGAGGGAGAAGCAGGCTCCATGCACCGGGAGCCCGACGTGGGATTCGATCCCAGGTCTCCAGGATCGCGCCCTGGGCCAAAGGCAGGCGCCAAACCGCTGCGCCACCCAGGGATCCCCCCTTGTTCCTTTTTATCCTCAATTAACAGAATAAGATTCCACATGTTCACCCTTATGACCTGTATTAACCTTCCGTGAAGTGCAATCACTTCTTCATATTTGTTCAGGTAAATGTGCATAACTGGGGGATCCCTGGGTGGCTCAGCGGTTGGGCGCCTGCCTTTGGCCCAGGGCGTAATTCTGGAGACCCGGGATCGAGTCTGCCTCTCTCTCTCTCTCTCTCTCTCTCTCTCTCTCTGTGTCTCTCATGAATAAATAAAATCTTAAAAAAAAATAAATGTGCATAACTGACACAGTCATTTGAAATGAATTCCCTGTAAATTACAAATGCAATGTGCTGGTGCCTGGAAGACTGTTGTTACCAGTAACAGACTGGTCATGTCCAGTAGCAAAGAAACCTAATTATACTAAAGTAGATTAACTCATATTGGAGGCCTATCACATAATTTTGGTAACATGGTGCCTTCATTTAACACACAGTGCAGAGAACTTGAGTTTCTTTTGAATATCTGGATGAGATTTTATCTTGGAATGTGAAGGTGCCAGAGAAATGAACATGTTCAAACCTGTTTGGGTGTTTTTAAGGATGAATGATCGCTCTTTACTCTGCTTAAAATTACAGACTTTCTGTTGTTGAGTTGGTCTGATGATCATAATAATGTAGAAAAAGGCTTTGTTAAGCATTATAGACAGTTTTGTAAATTTTGAGGACCTCGGGGAAAAGGGTCTACTAAGGATTTGCTAGTATCAACTTTGTACAACTTATAAGTACAATCTATTACTCATTTAGGAAGCATGGAATGAGATCATTAAGCATGTTTTAGCATAACACTGTTCTTGAAAATGAACACTAGTCCACTAGTGTTAAGGTTAAGAGCAGTCGAAGGTCTAAATAAAGCTCTAAAGACAATAATAAAGTCTCCATCTTAGTAGGAACAGTAGTTGACTACTGAGCAACTCATTTCTGCCATGTGCTATACTAAGCCCTTTTTAAAAAAAATATTTTATTTATTTATTCATGAGAGTCACAGAGAGAGGTAGAGACATAGGCAGAGGGAGAAGCAGGCTGTCTGCGGTGAGCCGGGGACTCCAGGATCATGATCCGAGCCAAAGGCTCAACCACTGAGCCATCCAGGTGCCCCTCTAGGAGGTCATTCTTAGAATATCCATTAGATACACAGAAAAAGATATTCAACAACATTAGCCATTATGGGAATGCAAATTAAAATCACAGTTAGATACCACTACACAACCGTTAGACTATTCAGTGACTTAAATACACAGCGATAACATCAAACGCTGGTAAAAATACAGAAACTGGTACTTTCAGACATTGCTGATCAAAATATAAAGTGAAACCCTCAGTCTAGAAAATATGTCTGTGAATTCCTTGTAAAACCAAACATCACTTACCCACAACACAGCAACTGTATGCTTAAACTTTTACCCCAGACAAGTGAAAACAGACTTTCAAAAAGGAACTGATCCTGTTCATAGCAATCTTACCTGTAATAGCCCAAAACTGGAAACAACCGAAATGTCCTTTAATGAGCAAATAATTCAGCAATGTATTCATGCACTCGTGTGTGTATGTGTGTGTGTGTGTGTGTGTGTGTGTGTGTGTACCACATGGCTCAGTGTGGTATTTGAATAGGGTTGTAGATTGTATCAATGTCACTTTTCCTGTTTTGATCTAGAACTATACTTATGCAACGTGTTATCATTGGTAGAAACTGGAGCACAGGTACGTGGAACATTTCTATACTATTTTTTTTTTTACAACTCTCTGTTGATCTGTTATTATTTAAAATTATTTAAAAGTATTTAAAATTTATTAAAGTTCAAAACATATTCACTGCATACACATATGCTCCTGTATAAATTTCTAGTATTAACTTTTGTGTGTGTGGGTTTTTTTTCCCATAAATACTGTTATCCTGAAGTGTCATTCCGCAAACTTGATGTCTCATTCAACATAAAATCATTCATTCATTCATGTAGAGTATGAGCACCAGAGAGAGTGAATCTGAGTCAGACTCTGTGCTAGAGTCAGACACAGGGTTCCATCTCATGACTCTGAGATCATGACCTGAGCCAAAATCAAGAGCTGGTTGCTTAATCAACTGATCCACCCAGGTGTCCCTCAACATTTCTGTTTTGAGGTCTATCCAAAATTAATACATAGAGACCTAGATCTTATAACTATTGGATAGGATTCTAAAATATGAATACATCATGTTTTATTTATCCTTCCCCAATTTATGAACATTTAGATTTTTCCTTTTTTTTTCCTGTTTCAAAGTCTGATGTAATGAATATTCTTGTATGTGGCCTGTTGTGCACATGGACAAGAGTTCTTCTAGTGTAGTATTTCCTATACTTAGAGGTAATAAAAATATTAGCTGTCCATATTTATTGAGCACTGGCCATAATATTGTTATGATTGATGAGGGAATGGGAAAGTGAGCTAAATTACCAAAAGTCACAGTCAGTAGGTGGCAGGGCCAGCATTCAAACCCATCCTGCCCAATTCTGAAACCCATATTCTTAACCACTGTGGTGTCCTGCTGTCTCCAGCAGTGTTCAGTGAAAATATTCTGGATGTCTTCCCTGAATGTTGATCCATGTGTCCCCAATCTGTACTTTGCAGTTTACTCTTCCAACCTGGTGTCTTTTTATTTATTCTGGTTAATTAAATCATCTTGATTTGAGACCGTAATATTTTAGCATGCTGAGATAAATATTTACTTCAAACACAAGGGGTTTTTAGACCATTTCCTGTAATGTATTCCTGCCAAAAATGATACACTTGAATCTAATCAGGCTTCTAATGTTAACTTTTATTTAGAGAAAATAAAAATAATAGAGGAATAGTTTAGTGATACCACAAGGAAGCTACTCATATATCCATAGTGTGGAGTATTCGATAGGGCAATCAGTATAATTTTTGTGATAAATTGATGCCATGAAAAAAAATATATTTGGGGGGGGGGTTGGTCGGGGAGACTTCTCTAAATTAAAAGGAATTAGGAGACATGATATCAATTCTAATAAGGGATCTTATTTGTACTTAAATTTAAATAAATCAGCTTTTTAAAAAGATGTTTTTGAGATGAGTGGGGAAATGGGATTTTCTGTTACTAGATAATGTAAAAGGATATCAAGGGATTATTCTTAATTTTTATACATGCTTTAAAGGCATTGTGGTTATATAAGAAGCTGTCCACTTTGGAGAAGAGATTCTTATCAAAATATTTGCAGGTGAAATTATATGGTGTCTAGAATTTGCTGTAAAATATGCTGGGGGAGAAAAAGAAGGGTAGATACAGCAAATGGGCAAAATCTTGACAATCACTGCTGAATCTAGAAGATAAATATATAGGAGCTCATTGTACTCTTCTATCTATTTTTTATTATTTTACCATACTTTATAATAAATTTTAAAGTGTTTTTAATTATAAAGTAATAGAAAACATGGCAAGGTGAGGATAAATCTTGGAAAAATAAGAGAAAAAACTAGAGTTCACAACCCACTACCCAGAGACAACCACCATTAAAACTTAGATGCATTTTCTTCTAGTACTTTTCTATGCATCTTTTGATTAGATTTTCATTATGAAGATAAAAATCTTGATATAGGGGCGCCTGGGTGGCTCAGTTGGTTAAGCATCCAACCCTTGATCCCAGCTCAGGTCTTAATCTCAGGGTCATGCTGGGCATTGAGCCTACTTAAAAAAAATCTTGATATAATTTTGGGACCCACTTCTCTCCTTTACATATATAAACATTTTTAATATTGTCATGAATTCTGTTAAGCATCCTATCTAATGATGGCATAATATAGCTCATCGAATAGTTAAACCCAGGCTTCATTTGATACCTCCCCTCTGTGCTTACATATCATTTTATTAAGATTTCTAATAAAATATTTATTCTGTATCACATTTTTTGTTTGGGGGGAAGGTACAGTCTCTTCTTATGTACTATTCCTTACCGGTGCTTGATACATAGTAAACACTTAACAATAATATATGTAAATCAAATGAAAAAAATGATACTTTTTTTGATTGTTCAATTAGCTGTGTACAATGGTCCATGTTACTTTATTTTGCCAATCAAAATATCATGAAAGTCCATGTTGGATTTATTATTTGAATGACATTTGACTGCGTATCTCTGGTCTTTCAGTCTACTAACCTAATCAAAAATTAAAATGCCTCTTGTTAATAAACCTTCCCTTGTTCTTATTGTTCACCACCTGATCTTTAGAAGAGCTGATGAACAGACACTTGGGTGGCTCAGTGGTTGAGCATCTGCCGTTGGCTCAGGTCATGATCCCAGGGTCCCAGGATTGAGTCCTGCATTGGGCTCCCCTGAGGGAGCCTGATTCTCCCTCTCTCTGTGTCTCTCATGACTAAGTAAATAAAATCTTAAAAAAAGGATGATGAACTGATGAAGCACTCACACAGTAATCTACTAAAATTATACTGGGGAGCCAGTATACACAGTATAAAACTATATGTCTGGCAGCAAATTAATTTTCTATGAAATCTTTCTTAAGAATGCTGCAAAATTTTAAGTAATGTAAAAAAATTAATATTTTTCACAGCTGAGTATATACATGATCATGGTGATGTCCGCCATGACCTGATATAGCATAAAGCAGAGGTAATGCCTTATAATGTGACAAAAAGCTGGCACCAAAGAGAGATTGTTTGCATACTAGAACATGAGTAAATTAGTTTTGGGAGAATAAGAGTGTCAAAGAAAAATCAAAAAGCAATTCAATGGATCATTATTAGCATGGTTATTTGTATGCAAGAGGGAGAAACCGACAGATTGAATCTGTCTAATGAAAACAAGAATGAATTTATATAATAAGGAAAATGGGAAAGAGGGAGGGAAAACCCCACTGTTGGGGAACAATGAACTTTGTTTTTCTTTTCTTAGGTAAGTGCTGCATAGAGGTGGTTAGCAACAATTTGGGGTGTTTATGGATTCCCTAGAAAGGTTAGCTACGGAACATTCTTAATGGCTCTTTGTGTGATGTTTGCCTCTGTCCTTTGTTAGCATCTTTTGTTCATCTTAAGCAGGCCAGGTATACACATCAAAATTTCTCCAGTGCTTGAAAGTGAGAAAGGCAAACTTCTATTTAAATTGAATCATATACTATGTAGCTTACAATGGTTTGACTTATGATTTTTCAATTTTACCACTTGCAAAAGTGATACGCATTCAGCAGAAACTATACTTGGATTTTTGGGTTTTGATCTATTCCCAGGCTAGCAATGCTAGGATTTGGTAATGCTGGGCAGCAGCAATGGCTTACGGCTCCCGGTCAGCCCTGCCCCATGACAGGAGAGTAAACAACTGATACATTTACAGCTACTCTGTACCCATAGGACCATTCTGCTTTTCACTTTCAGTAGAGTATGTAATACATTACATGATATTCAATACTTTATTATAAAATAGGCTTTGGGTTAGATGATTTTGCCCAGCTGTAGGCTAATGCAAGGGTTCTGCACGTTTAAGGTAAGCTAGGCTAACCTATGATGGTTAGGTGTATTCAAACTATTTTCAACTTATGATGGATTTATTGGGATGTCCAGGAGGATCTGTAGTTGACTGATAAGTGAAAAGTGTAGGAGTAGACATTAGGTATAGTGTGATCAGGGACTCAAAGAATGACACTGGGACTCAATTTCTCTTTCTCTACCTCTTGGTTACATATCTATTATGTTGGCTTTATCTCAGACAGGCTTTTACCATGAGGTAGTGAGATGATGTCACAGTTCATCATCGATTGTTCAGGGCTCAAAGTTAATTGAAAAGAAGTCTTTCCCCATGATTCATTATGATTAGGCAAATTTGATCAAATGGCCTCCCCCGAACCAATCATTGTAATCAGGGGAATGGAATTCCAATACTTGGCTGGTCCTGGTCACATGCTCAACCCTCAATAAAGGGGAAGGTTCCTACTTGCTGCACAAGGACTAAGAATCGGAAGAATTCCTAAGAAGAAACCAGATTGTGGTTCCCAAAAGGGGAAATGGTTGTGTGCTGGACAACCAAAACGCCATGGCAGGCCACCATAGTGCCACACTGATTTATATCGGTTAGGATTTTTTCAGATACAGGTAACAACAACAAAATCTAATTCTAATTGTCTTTAACAAAATAAGAAAGAGCTTTATTGACTGCTGTTTAAAAATACACCCAGGATTTGTTTTAATCGGGTATGGTAAGACATGCAGGCATAGAAATGATTGTCACGTAGGAAGAAGTTTCTACTCACAGACCCCTAGAAACAAGAGGCATGGCATTGCCACACAGGGCCAGGTGGAGAAGGACTAGGGTGGGTCAGGAGGCAGAGAGATGTGAAAAGGGAGAGCATGGCCCAGAGTCTTTACTGGAGTTCTTGTGAGAAGAAATGGGTAAAGCAGGGTAGGTACAGGGAGTTAGTTTGAGATTGGGTAGTTGGATTAATTTCGGTAGGCTCTGGGCTATAGGGATGATCTCTAGTTGTCTGGTACCTGGCCTTGGGAGTGAATTAACTAGTCCCAGGCGGAACAGTCTCTCCAGAATCAAAGCCCCAAATGCTAGAGTATCAAAAATCAAAAAATAAGAAAGTATATCAATGTAGCTCCTATAACTGAAAAGTCCAGGGAAATATATTTTCTGGCATAGCCGGATATGACACCTGCAATATTATCTAAGCATCATGCTCAGGCTCCCCCTGGTGGCTCCTGGCAGTTCCAGACTCCACTACCCCCTTTTCCACTCACAGTCCACGATGCCTAAATGACTGCAGCAGCTCTTCTCTGCAACCCTTTCGCTTCTAATCCAGAAGGAAAGAAAGGGCTTCTTTCCTCCAACAGCCAAACAAAAATCCTGGTCCTCATTCTTCTTGACCAGACTTGAGCCAATCACTGCAGCAAATGGGACGGCAATTGCTTATTGACTTAGGGAGCACCCCTAGCCCTGCAACCATATGGACTGAGAGTAGAGTGGAGGTGGCTCTTTGGGTATCCTGGCATGCTATTTTCCCAGAAGAATGGAAAATGGATGCTAGGGAACCAAAACAATCTGTTCTCAACACAATGGATGTCAGACATATTTATCCTGGAATATCTCTTACCCTGTTATTATTGCTCACTTGTTTTGTGTAACTCTGATTTCCAATTCAGTCACACGCACCATGAAGAAATATCGTATTTTGGCTTCCAGAAAAGATGGAGGAGTAGGAGGCCCCTAAACTCACCTTGTCTCATGGGTACAACTAGATTACATACATATCACTATAAATAACCCAGAAAACATCCTAAAGATTGGTAGAACAGACTCTCCATAGCTAAAGGTAGAGTCAAGGCCACATCGAAGAGGGTACGAAGGCAGAAATGCAGTTGGGAGCAAATAGATCCACAGAACTATTTGTGGGAGGAAGGGATGCTGTGGGTGTGGAGAGGTACGAGAAATAGACCCTCACTCCAGGTACCCCAGGCACAGGCAACCTGAATGGGAAGATGAATCCCCACAATGTTTGGCTTGGAAAACCAGAGGGGCCAAATTTAGTGAGTTCTAACAGTCAGCATGGCTTAACACTTGGAATTTGAAAAAATCAGCGGGTTTGGCTCTGGGACAGCCAGGAAGGCTGTAGGTCCCCACTGTTAGAGCGATATGCAGAGATACAGCATAGAAGTAGGACTTTGAAAATTTCCTGGGGTATATGGGAGGGAAATTTCTTCACTAACCTCAGAGCAGGTGCTTGGAGTCTTCTTCAGAAACAAAGGAGCCGGCACGTGCCATTTCCTTCCTCCCCCATGTAATAGATACATGGGAACTAGCACAGTGCTAACACTTGCTACCTAACTTGCTAAAAACACACCCTACCCTGTGTTCTCTTGCAAACATGCCCCCTCCAGCCAGACCTTGGCTCCAGATCCCCTCCCATAGCAGACCTGGGCAAACCTTGCTAATACTGAGCATCCTGTCCCAGCATATTTCTGCATGTCCACCCCCTCCAATCTGGCCTGCTTTGATCCTGCCAGCTGCAGGTCCTGTTCCCAAAGCAAGCAGGCATAAACCTTGCTAATACCAGCACAGTGCCTCAAGTTCTTCTGCACACCTGCCCCCTCCAACATGCCCTGGGCCGGAGCCATCCAAAGCAGTGCCACAACCATGGCAGTGTGCAAGCAGCCCTGACAGAGACCAGCACACCCCAAAGTAGATAAGGCAGTCCAGCTGCACCCTCAACAGTGGGCTGTGGGTAAAGAACACAAATACATGGAGGTTAAATAAAGTGCTACTAAGCAATGAATGGGTCAACCAAGAAATCAAAAAAGGAATTAAAAAATACATGAAGACAAGTGAAAATGAAAATGAAAACACAGTAGTCCAAAATCTTTGGGACACCGCAAAAGCTACTCTAAGATGGAAGTTTGTAACAATATAAATATCACAAAGCAAGAAAAACCTCAAACAATCTAACTTTATACCTAAGGGAGCAAGAAAAAGAAGAAAAAAACAAAACTTAAAACCCATAGAAAGAAGGAAATAATAAAGATTAGGTTAGAAATAAGCAAAATAGAAACTTAAAAAACAATAGAACAGATCAATGCAAACAGAGATGATTGTTTGAAAAGATCAACAAAATTGATAAACATTTAGCCAGACTCATAGTAGCAACAACAAAGAGACTCAAATAAACAAAATAAACAAATTTCAGAGTACTCAAACAAAATCAGAAATGAAAGAGGAGAAATAACACCCAATGCCACAGAAACACAAAGGATTATAAGATAATGTTATGAAAAATTACATGCCAGCAAATTGGACAACCTAGAAGAAATGGATTAATTTCTAGAAACATTTAACTTCCCAAAACTGAATCAGGAAGAAACAGAAAATTTGAACAGATTAGTTAACAGCAATGAAATTAAGTCAGTAATCAAAAAACTCCCAACAATAAAAAAAGTCCAGGACCAGATGGTTTCACAGGTGAATTCTACCAAACATTTAAAGAAGTATTATTCTTAAACTATTCCAAAAATAGAAGAGGAAGGAAAGCTTTCAAATTCGTTATGTGAGGCCAGCATTACCCTGATACTGACACCAGATAAAGTCACTACAAAAAAAGAGAACTGCACAATAGCCCTGGTAAAAACAGAGGTAAAAATCCTCAACAAAATATTGGCAAACTGACTCCAACAATACATTAAAAAAATCATTCACCATCATCATGTGGGATTTATTCCCAGGATGCAAGGATGGTTCAATATTTACAAATCAATCAACATGGTATATTACATTAATGAGAGAAAGGTTAAAACCCACATGATCATTTTAATAGATGCAGAAAAGGCATTTAACAAACTATAATATCCATTCATGATTAAAACCCTCAACAAAGTAGATTTAGAGGGAACATACCTCAACATAATAAAGCCCACAGGTAACCCCATACTTAATGGTAAAAAATTGGGAGCTTTTCCCCTAAGATCAGGAACAAGACAAGGATGTCTACTTTCACCAACTTTATTCAACATAATACTAGAAGTCCTAGCACAGCAATCAGACAAGAAAAAGAAATAAAAGGCAACCTAATTGGTAAGGAAAAAATAAAACTTTCACTATTCACAGATGATATGATACTATATATAGAAAACCCTAAAGACTCCACCAAAGAACTACTAGAACTGATAAATGAATTCAGTAAAGTTGCAGGATACAAGATTAACATACAGAAATCTGTTGCATTTCTATACACTAATAATGAAGTAGCAGAAAGAGAAATTAAGAAAACAATCCATTTATAATTGCACCAAAAATAATAAAACACCTAGGAGGTAAAGGGCCTATATTTTGAAAACTATAAAACACTGATTAAAGAGAAATTTAAGATATACAAACAAATGGAATACTATTACACGCACATGTCCATATTATTTAAAGCAATCTACAGATTTAATGCGATCCCTATAAAAATACCAACAGCATTTTTCACAAAACTAGAATAAATTTCACATAACTAGAATAAATAGAAAAAAAAACTGTATAGAACCATTAGAAACCCTGAAAAGCCAAAGCAATCTTGAAAAAAGAAGAACAAAACTGGAGGAATCATAACCCCCAATTTCAAGATATACTATAAAGCTTTCATATATATCACAACACTGTGGTATCAGCATAGGTATCCCCCCAAATAAACTCACAACTATATGGTCAATAAATCTTTGACAAAGGAGACAAGAATATACAATAAAAAAAGTTTCTTCAAACAAATGGTGTTGGGAAAACTGGATAGCTACATACAAAAGAATGAAACTGGGCCACCTTCTTACACCATATACAAAAATAAACTCAAAATGAATTAAGGATCTAAATGTGAGAACTGAACCTATAAAAATCCTAGAAGAGAGCATAGGTAGTAATTTTTCTGACATTGGCTATATGCAACATTTTCCTCTCTTCTCCTGAGGTGAGGGAAATAAAAGCAAAATTAAACTATTGGGACGACATCAAAATAAAAAGCTTCTGCACAGCAAAGGAAGCAATCAACAAAACTAAAAGGCAACCTACTAAATGGGAGAAGATATTTGCAAATGACATACCCAATAAAGGGTTAGTATCTAAAGTATATAAAGAACTTATATAGCTCAACACAAAACCCCCAAATAATCTAATTAAAAAATGGACAGAAGACTTGAATAGACATTTCTCCAGAAAACATATCCAGATAGCCAACAGACACATGAAAAGATGCTCAACATGTCTCATCATCAGGAAATACAAATTAAAACCACAATGAGATATTACCTCATATCTGTCAGAACGCTAAAGTTAATACAAGAAGGAGCAAATGTTGACAAGGATGTGAAAAAAAAGGAACCCTTGTGTACTACAGGTGGGAATGCCAACTGGTCCAGCCACTGTGGAAAACAGTATGTTGGTTCCTCAAAAAATTAAAAATAGAAATACCATATGATTCAGTAATTCCACTACTGGGTATTTACCCAAAGAATACAAAAACACTAATTTGAAAAGATACATGCACCCCTGTGTTTGCTTATTTATTTTATAGACTTTTTAAAAAAAGATTTTATTTATTTATTGATGAGAGACACAGAGAGAGAGAGAGAGAGAGAGGCAGAGACACAGGCAGAAGGAGAAGCAGGCTCCATGCAGGGAACGCAATGTGGGACTCATTCCCAGGACTCCAGGATAACACCATGGGCCAAAGGCAAACACCAAACCGCTGAGCCACCCAGGTGTCCCCACCCCTGTGTTTATTGTGGCATTATTTACAGTGGCCAAATTATGGAAGCCACCCAAGTATCTATCAATAGATGAATGGATAAATGAGGCGTGGTGTGCGTGTGTGTGTGTATATATATGTATATGCATATGTATATAATCATACATATATATGATTACTCAGCCACAAAAAAGTATGAAATCTTGCCAATTGCAATAACATGAGTGGATCAAGGGAGTATAATACTAAAGTGAAATGAGTCAGTCAAAGAAACCCCAATACTATATAATTTAACTCATCTGTGGAATTTAAGAAACAAAACAAATGAATAAAGATAAAAAGAGGGGTACCTGGCTGTTTCAGTCAGTAGAGCATATGACTCTTGGGCATGACATTGGGCATGGAACCTACTTAAAAATAAATAAGTAAAATAAAATTAGAATTATTTAAAAAGAAAAAATGAGAAGAAAGAGACAACCCCCAAAACTGACTCTTAACTAAAAGAACAAACTGATGGTTACCAGAGGGGAGGTGGGTGGGGGGATAGGGGAAAGAGTTGAAAGGAATTAAAGAGTACACTTATTGTGATGAGCACGGAGTAATGCACAGAATGCTAAATCACTATACTGTATATCTGAAACTAATATAACACTGTATGCTAATGACACTGGAATTGAAACTTAAAAAAAAATAATTGAAAAGAAAATCCAATACAGTGTATTCTCATTACAAACCATTTACAAGCTCATTACAAACTGTCCCCTAAGGATAAGAAAACAATTATTTGAACCATAGTAGTACTGAACCCACATAACAAAGAGATATCATGTGAAAAATAATAGAACTGCAGAATTTTAAAATGTCTCACAAATACCAAAAAATCAGAACTACTGTCATATAGTTAAAGTCGATATCTTAGTTGACAGAGTTGGGCTCCTCAGCATCCCTCTCCCATGCCTTAATACTATTGACGTGTGTCCAGTCTTTTGATATTTCATCTGTTTGAGATTTCTCAAATCACAGTTGGCAGTGCTATGCTCACGTCTGCAAAGTCTTTTGTTCCAATTCAGTGCAATTTCCCTTGACATCTGAGCTCTGCTATCACAGGCTTCAATTTCATCTTTAACATAGTCGTTCTACCAACATCCATCCACCCCTCGCAAATAATGTACCAGCTATAAGACTCAAGGGGGCCTATGGATGGATCGCCATCCCCAGTTCCCAGGGACGGCTCCGATGGGTTTAATCCAATCAGGATAACTCCTTGTAGCAGTCATTGGTTTAGGTGATCTAAAGAGAAGCCAGTTGCATGGGATCGGCTGAACACTGGAATTGGGTCAGGTTTGGCCCAACGAGGGAAGAAAAATTCCCTGCCTTTTGTTTGAAGACTTAAAGGTTATATTTCTTTATTTATTTGGGTCGTATTATGTCTCAACTTTCATTGAATTTACAGTGTAGAGACGAGATAGAGATACAAAAAATTAAGTAATTTCCTCTAATATCCCCTGCTTCCATGTAAATTTAAATGGGGTCATGGGGGAAGCCTCCAATATCTATAGAACATTGTAATTTCTTCTCAATTCCAATACTAATATATGTGAGCAATACATAGATATTTCCACCTTCAGGAGTTTATATAGCAGTGTGTGTGTGTGTGTGTGTGTGTGTGTGTGTGTATCTATATGGGCATATCTTTGTTGGTCATATTAGTATATTGTGTATCTAAGAAAGACCATAGTGATTTATTTTCATTAGCAAGGCTAGAGATTTTTACTCTGCAGATAGAACTTTTTGAAACAATGAAGAATGTGTGCAAAGATTTAGCTGCTAAAGACGTTTTTAAAAGTGTTTTTGGAAACATTTTATAAAAGCGGCACCCGGGTGGCTCAGTGGTTAAGCATCTGACTCTTGGTTTCAGCTCAGGTCATGATCTCAGGGTCCTAGGATGAGCCCCACGTCCAGCTCCCAGATCAATGAGGGGCCTGGTTCTCCCTCTCCTCCCCGCTCCTGCTCTCTCTTGCTATCTGTGTCTCTCTCAAATAAATAAATAAAATCTAAAAAAAAAAAGAAAATGTTTTATAATAATGTTGCAATAAACATCTTTGGTGTTAAATCTTCTTATACATAATTATTTCCTTAGGATGTAAATTCCCAGAAGCAGAATAACCTCATAGACACATCTTTCGGGCCTTTGCAGGGGACTGCACACACCTTGGCTTTATAATTTATTTTTCCACCTCTAGTTTCTCTCTCCCTCCATTCTTCTTCTTTTTTTTTTTTAGATTTTGTTTATTTATTCATGAAAGACACACAGAGAGAAAGGCAGACATGTAGGCAGAGGGAGAAACAGGCTCCAGGCAGGGAGCCTGATGCAGGACTCGAACCTGAGACCACAGATCATGCCCTGAGCCAGGGGCAGGTGCTCAACCGCTGAGCCACCCAGGCGTCCCATTCTGTCTTTTGTTTGTGAGTTTATTTTCATTAAATCCTGTACTCAGCATTTCACTTTTGGGCTGAAAACCCTTCCTTTCCCCTTGCTGGGGCCCAGTTCTTTAGTGATATCCGAGGACTTTTACAACCTGACTCTGCCCCAGATTTCCAGTCTTTTCTGCCACCACTCTCTTGTATATATGAATCTTTCATTTTAACTAAATTCACCTAATCCCTGGGTGCTTGGGAGGCTCAGTCAGTTCAGCATCTGCCTTTGGCCCAGCTCATGATCCCAGGATCCCGAGATTGAGCCCCCACATCAGGCTCTCTGCTCAGCGGGGAGCCTGCTTCTCCCCCTCCTACTCCCCCTGCTTGTGCTCTCTCTGTCAAATAGATAAATAAAAACTTAAAAAAAAATTTCATCCACTCCCTACCTCCCACTTTCTTTATAATTTCCTGTCTTTACACTTTTGTTTCATGCTATTTCCACCTCGTGTAACCCAGATGAAAATTGAATAACAAGGGAAATGTTAGAATTAGGAATGAGTAGCTCAATCTGTCACAGCCTTCCATTGACGTTTCCTCCACATGTTTTTCTCCATGTCACCACCCTGCCTTCAGCGCTCAAAGCATCCAGGTGTGTACACTGCTCCCCACTCCCTTCCCATTCATGCCTTCACCTTCCCCAAAGCTGAGGTTCATTCCACCTGCTGCTTATGTTCCAGGCCCTTTCTCTCCCGTCAGTGGTCAGACTCAACCTGTCTTGTTGATTGTGAGATTCATTGCTCCTCTGTTGTCCCTGAGGGCCCCACCCTTTGCTGGCCACTTCTGATCTTCTCAGTCTGCTGTCGACCACTTTCTCTTTTTTGGGGGGTCTGCTTTTCTTCTTTCATTATGATTCCTATCTCTTGGTTCCTAAAAGAAGAGACAGACCTTCACAGTGCTTAGAGAATTCCTTTCCCTTCCTTCCTTCCTCCCTTCCTTCCTTCCTTCCTTCCTTCCTTCCTTCCTTCCTTCCATTTCTTTCTTTTTTACTTTTAAGATTTTAGTCATTTATTTGACAGAGAATGAGCACACGTGAGAGAGAGAGAGAGAGAGCGCATGGGCGGAGGGAGAGGCAAAGGGAGAGGGAGAAGCAGACTCCCTGCTAATCAGGGAGCCCGAGGTGGGGCTGGATCCCAGGACCCCGGGATCATGACCTGAGCAGAAAGGCAGACACTTGACCAGCTGAGCCATCCAGGCTTCCCCTTTCTGTCATTTTCCATAACCGTCTTCTCCAATCCCATTAAGCAGAACATACTTTTCCATCCTTCTTGGCTCTTTACAACATGCTTTCCTTCCTCTCCATCCCTTCCTTACAAATCCTATAGCCGGTCCCGATGCTCAGATGCCCTGAAAGAGTCCTCATCCATGGAATTGGGGAGATGAAATATAAAAACTATACAAGTTTTAAAGAGAGGAGAAAAACATTATTTGCCTCATAAAGTTTTTTCCATCTCAGTTTCCGTTTCTAGGGCACAATATAAAAGAAAGCCTGCATAAATTCTCGAGTGTTATTAGACCCTGGGGGAATGATCTAAATAAGCTTAAAATAAAAATAAGACTTCCACAAAGCATAGCGAAATTGTTAACAGCTCTGGAATTGTGACAATTACTAATGATGAAGGGAGAGTTTAGAAAGAAAAAGACATAGTTTGGTTAGAAAATTTCAATCTAATCAATGGAGATAAGTACATAAGTCTCAGACAGCACAGGCAAATAGGTTTTTAAAAACAAAATTTGGGGGCACCTGGCTAGCTCAGTAGGTTAAGGGTCTAGCCCTTGATTTTGACTCAGGTCATGATTTAAGTGTCGTGATATTAAGCCCCATAGGCTCCGTGTTCAGCAGGGAATCTGCTTGAGATTCTCGCTCTCCCTCTCCCTCTGTCTCCTTCCTGCCTCTCTACAATGAGTAAATAAATCTTTAAAAACCCCAGTTTCTTTAATTTCATTTGACTGGCTGGGTTCACATTCCCATTAATAATCCAAACGAAAGATAAAACAAGTAAGAAAAATTAGACTTTTTAAATACCTAATAGATTTTTTGAGAGTAGATTCAAATGATAGAGACCTATTATGTTCCTGTTACTTAGAATCATTTTTCATATTATATCAATGTGTAATGATTTAAACTTATATATGTAGAGTAAAATAATTCTCTTCAGTGGTTTCTGTGTCCTTTGTTCATGGAGTTCTATTTGAAGTGAAATAGATTTGAAATCAATATAGTGTAAGACAAAGACATAACAACATGATTTGGTAAGTGAAAGAAAAAAGGAAGAGAGAAAATGATCCAGTGGAAAAATATCATAATCAATATTTTTAATATCCTCATTCAAACATCTTACAGGATTAAATAATTTTTCAAATCTTCTCATAGATGTAATTAAGTAAGGTTATCTAAAAGCACTATTTTCTTTATTATTTTGAATTATCATTTCATCAACATCCTTTTGGAAATTTGTAACTCATTTGCTTAAAAAATAGCTTGAGATGTAATTTGCATGTTATACAATTCATCCAATCATTTATTCTATTTTTTAAGGATTTTATTTATTTATTCATGAGAGACACAGAGAGAAAGAGAGAGGCAGAGATACAGGCAGAGAAGCAGACTCTACACAGGGAACCTGATGTGGGACTCGATCCCAGAATCCCAGAATCATGACCTGAACTGAAGGCAGATGCTCAACCACTGAGCCACACAGGCATCCCCATTTGACTATTAGGAATAAAATTGCTATGAACATTTATTCATGTAATAAGTTATGCAAACATATATTTTAATTTATCATTTCTCTTAGGTAAATATTTAGGAGTAGAATTGCTGGATCACATGGTAACTCTACATTTAATCATTTGAGGAACTGCCAAACTATTTTCCAAAGTAGTTGTATCTTTCTACATTTCCACCAGCAATGTATGAAGGCTCCAATTTCTCCATTTGCTCGTCAACAATTACTATTATCTGTCATTTTGATTACAGCCATCCTAGTGAATGTGGGGTGTTATCTCACTGTGTTTTCCATTTGCAGTTACCTGACAGCTAATGATGTTGAACATCTTTTTATGTATTCATTGGCCATTTGCATATTTTCTTTGGAGAACTGTCTATTCAGGTCATTTGTTCATTCTTAATTGCGTAGTCTTTTGCTTATTAAGTCATAATAATTCTTGGTGTATACTGTTGACTATAAGTTCAAAACTAAGGAATCAACAATATATATTAAATCAGATGCCTTTAAATAGAAACACATATAAAAACGAGGGTATGTATTAATCAGTTGATGAAATGTGACCAGAGACTTGTAGGAGTCTAACTCAATACTTTCCCTAGGAGAGGGGATCCCTGGGTGGCGCAGCAGTTTAGCGCTTGCCTTTGGCCCAGGGCGCGATCCTGGAGACCCGGGATCGAATCCCACATTGGGCTCCTGGTGCATGGAGCCTGCTTCTCCCTCTGCCTATGTCTCTGCCTCTCTCTCTCTCTCTCTCTCTCCCTCTCTCTCTCTCTCTGTGTGTGACTATCATAAATAGTAAATTAAAAAAAAATAAATAAAGATTAAAAAAAATACTTTCCCTAGGAGAAATGGGAATATTCTAATTCACTATTTATGGTGACTTTATAAAATATAGTAAGAATTAATTCTACCTTTTTATGCTATTGCAGATGGAATTGTTTCTTCATTTCGTTTTTGGTTTGCTCATTGCTATTGTACAGAAATATAATTGATTTTTGCATATTGGTTTTGTGTCATGCAAATTGCTGAAGTTGTTTATTGCTTCTAAAAGTTTTTTAGTGGATTCCTTAGGATTCTCTCTCTCTCTTTTTAAAGATTTATTCATTATTTTTGAGAGAGAGAGTGAGCGCAAACACAAATTGAGGAGGTGGGGAGGGGCAGGGGACAGTGAGAGAGAAACCAAAGCAGACTCTGCACTGAATGGGGAGCTCACCGAAGGACTCAATCTCATGACTGAGACTGAGATCAGACCTGAGCTGAAACCAAGAGTTGGACGCCTAACCAACTGCACCACTCAGGTGCCCCTCCTTAGGATTTTCTCATACAGAAGATTATGTTATCTACAAATAGAGATAGTTTTTCTTCTTCCTTTCCAATTTAGATACAGTTTATTTTGTTTTCTTTTATTTTATTGTCTAATTTCCTTGACTATGACCTCCAGTACAATGTTGAATAGAAGTTATGAGAACAGACATCATTGTCTTGCCCCTGATCTTAGAAAACATTCAGTTTTCATCATTAAGTATGATGTTACCTGTGGGTTTTTCATAAATGTCAGGCTGAAAAGATTCCATTCCATTCCAAGTTTGTTGTTTTAGAATGAATAGGTTTTTGTAGTTTTGTGAAATGCGTTTTCTGTATCTGTTGAGATGTTCATATGGTTTTTGTCCTTTATTGATGGGTTATATTATATTAAATCCATAAATAATGGATTTTCAGATGTCAAATTGACCTTGCATTCCTGGAATAAATCCCCTTAGTCCTGGTATATGATTCTTTGCCTATATCACTGATTTTGGTTTGCTAGTATTTTAGGATTCTTGCATATATATTCATAAGAGATATTAGTCTGTACTTTTCTTTCTTGTGATGTCTTTATTTATTTATTATTTTTAAAAAAGATTTATTTTTTAATGAGAGACACACAGAGACAGGCAGAGACACAGGCAGAGGGAGAAGCAGTCTCCTCACGGGGAGCCCGATGTGGGACTCGATCCCTGGACTCCAGGATCACGTCCTGGGCCAAGGGCAGTCATTCAACTGCTGAGCTACTCAGGCATCCCATGTCTTTCATTTTTGAGAAAAAAATATTTTATTCACTCACCTGACAGAGAGAGAGCAAGAGAACGAGAGTACAAGCAGGGGGAGTGGCAGAGGGAGAGGGAGAAGCAGGCTCCCCACTGAGCAGGAAGCCCATGTGGGGCTTGATCCCAGGACCCTGAGATCATGACCTGAGCCAAAGGCAGATGCATAACTGACTGAGCCAACCCAGCCCCCCCTCATTGGAGTTTATTGAGATTCCTGGATGTATAGATTAATTTACAGATTATTTTCCAACAAATTTGAGATATTTTCAGCCATTATTTCTTTTAATATATTTTCTGGTTCTTTCTCTCCGCTTTTTCTGCTACATTTTCTCATTACACATATGTCAGTGTGCTTACTGGTGCCACATTTTTCTGCGGCTTTCTTAACTTTTCTTCATTATTTTTTTTTCCCTCTGTTCTTTGGATTATATGATCTCAATTGATCTACCTTCAAGTTTGTTGATTCTTTCTTATGCCAGTTGAAATAAAGTTAGTTTCTCTGGAAAGAGCTTTGAACTCTCTGCTCTAACAGGCT
Organism: Vulpes vulpes; assembly: GCF_048418805.1. NCBI lineage: Eukaryota > Metazoa > Chordata > Mammalia > Carnivora > Canidae > Vulpes > Vulpes vulpes. The sequence continues at coordinate 93,208,211 of NC_132795.1, read as the reverse complement.
GCCTCCCCTACCCCAACCCTCCACCAAAGCAGTATCTTTGAGCCACTGCTCTGGAGCTGAGGGTGGAAATGATCTTTAAGTGCTTTACAAACAGGATGCTAGATAGGGATGGTAGCCTCTGGCATTCTCGTCTTGGCTCTCCTCGTGTGGGACCTCTCCCCTCCAAGTGACCTGAGGCAAGGCAGTTGAGGCCTGAGTATTCTGAGTCTGCAGTCCCTGGGGGAGAGCCTCCATCATATGAGTAAAATGTGCATAGAGGAAAGAAGTTTTCAATTTCTTGGCTATACTTACCAGGAATATAGACTTTGCAAGTCAGAGAGGGAGGAGATAAGAGCTGCTAGTAGCAGCTCCAGGTGAGATACGGTAATCCCTTGACTGGAAACTCAAGAGGAAGAAAGCCCTGCCTTCTTGGTCAAATATTCCTGAAGCGGAACTTCCATAAAGCTAAGCTGGGGAAGGAGAGTGAAGGAGTAGGTTGTGTCTCAAGCACTACAGATCTTCGCTATTAGTACTGAAATTTAGTAGATTTCCTTGAATAAATATTTCTTAATTTGTTGTATGACCTTAAGACAATTTTCAGAGACTTTAATGGGGTGGTTTTTAAAATAATTTTCTTCAGTTATGGTTATTTTGCTGGGGAACAGATTTGTGTAGCACCTCAAGCTGCCATTCTGGAAGTGGAATTCCTTGAATTTTAGTTTTCACAGGTAATCTTAGAATAATGAAGAAACAACTTATTTGGGGAAAGTAGTTCTTATTTTTAAATGAATAACTATGACATGTTCATTTCTTCTGCAAATAAGCCTATTGGTGAGATTAACAAGCATGATCATGAAAACAAGGTGTCCCTTTTAAAGTCATAGATCTCTGTATTTGTATTTATAAATCTCATAGGCAAACACATACTTCTCCTTTACTAGGGGGACTTCAACAGGTATGTGAACATTAGGGTAGGGTGGCAACAGCTTGGGCGGTGGGAGGAGTGGAGGAGTGGCAGTGGCCAGGCAGCCCAGCCTTGTGAAGGCTCTGGGTGGCCCACAGGCACGCCTCGCACACCTGCCCTGGCACCAAGGTACCCAAGGGCAAGGTTAGCTTTGCCAAGAGGGCATTGAAGGATGAGTCTAAGACGAGGTCGGCGAGGTGGCCAGCCAAACCTGCTCCTGCAAAAGTGGAAGGGAAGCCAAACAAGGAGACAGAAAAGGCTAAGTCTTCAGACAAAAAAATTGCAAACAAGGAGAAAAAGGGAACAAAGGAAAACCAGACTCAAGTGACTAACCAGAAAACAAAATAAGACAGACTTCAGAAACTGGAGAAAATGAAAATGAGGAGAGGCTAGCCTCTGATGAAGCTGGAAAGAAAGAAGCCAAGTCTGATTAAAATCCTATATCATGTCCTCTCAGTGGTCCCTATCTCCCTGCTTGTATAATCTAGAGAAATATTTTTATCAACTATTTTGTAAATGCAAGTATTTTAGTAGCTCTAGAAATTTTTTTATGTTCATTAAAAAATTTTTATTATTATTTTTTTAGCTCTAGAAAATTTTAAGGAGGGAATCCCACTTCATCCCATTTCTAAACTGTAATGCTTTGTTTTTTTTTTTAAAGAGGTGAAATCATTGGCTGGTTGTTTATTTTTTGGTACAACCAGAAAACAGTGGGATATTGAATGCGGGAAGCTTCAGTTGTCTTGGCTGTCAGTTTAACATTCCGCGGATGCGGTGGTTTTCATATCCTATAATACCAAGCATACTGAATGGCAATTTGGAGTCAGTTGTGCATTTAATATGTCTTGATATTTCAAATTGTATTCCCATGTTGTTTTTGGTAGAATTGTTTCCTAAAGAAAACCACTCCTTAATCTTGGCTCTCCCTGTCAGAATTTTGTACACTCTGTAACATCTTGGTTGTGGTAGTTCCAGTTTTCCTAGTAACTTTGTTAATGTGCTATGCAAGACTGAAAATCTGAGTATGGAATGTAGATAAATTGGGAATTAATGGGATTTATCAATGTAACAGCATATCAACATTTGAAGATATAAGTACTTGATATACCATAGAAAATTTGCCTCCAAATTTTAAGCCAGAAGATCACTGGACTAACTTTTAGAAAAGAATCACAAATACATGATTTTTTTAGACTTTTAGTATGTATGTTAAGAATTGTGTACAAATTGAGGTGACAGTTGGTTAAGAGTCCGACTCTTGACCTCAGCTCGGGTCTTGATCCTAGGGTCATGAAACAGACAAACGAACAAAGAATTGTATACAGATTGAAATGTCTCTACTGATCCTCAGAATAACCAATAAAAACTCAATTATGAAAGAAAAAATAAACATAAAGGCAGCAATGATTATAAAACACAATGAAACTCTAAGTCAAGACTTCATATTTGTTTTTAAAATCCATATTCATATATTATTAGGTTCAAATCAAACTTCCATCAATTAGATTGAGTTTATCTCCCCAGGATATATGTTATTTATCCTGAACCAACAATTCCTCCGTATTGGAGTGTATGACATATGAATTAGTAGCAAGCACAATCATTTCACTTTAATGCATTTTTAGTTCCTTTCTTAGGTTTGTTCTCTGTTGGGATGATTTAGTGTTTAGTAGCACAAGCACATGCAGAACAAGAGACAGAGCATTTCTCTGTAAACATAGCAAATTTGCAAACAATACCAATTCTTATCCTCTTGAAATTTGGCCAACAATTAATAATTCAGGATATCCTAAGTACAGAAAACACCAAACACATCCCTGACCACTCCCCCCCCCCCTTTTTAAAACATAGAACATGTTAAGGTAGGGATGGCTGGATATGTTAATGGATAGACTATGGGCTGTGAGGAGACACAGGATGACTGGATGGCTTTGGGCTGAAGCAACTGGAGGGGTGGAGTTGCCATTAAGTGAAGCAGGCAGTTTTGCAAGGAGAGCAAGTTTTGGGGTACGGAGGTTCATCAGGGATATTTTAGTAAATGAAATGTGCAGGCTAGTGTCTGAATCAAAACTTCACACTTTACCTAATTTGAACCCTCACTCAGCTCTGGCTTGCTTTAGGCTGGAAAGGCAACAGTAAAGTCTTGGTCAGCTTCTGACTCTTTTTTTTTTTTTTTTTTATGATAGTCACACAGAGAGAGAGAGAGGCAGAGACACAGGCAGAAGGAGAAGCAGGCTCCATGCACCTGGAGCCCAACGTGGGATTCGATCCCGGGTCTCCAGGATCGTGCCCTGGGCCAAAGGCAGGCGCCAAACCACTGCGCCACCCAGGGATCCCCTGACTCTCTTTTCTAACTGTGGTTCTCCTCCTCTTTCCTGTTCCCCACCCAGCTCTTCTTTCAGTATAGGAAGGGACAGAAAGATCTTATTGACAGGCACCTCTCGGACGTGCCCCATGGGGAAGGCAGATCCCTTCCTTGAGTCCATCAGAGATTCTTGTGCTGGGCTCTTTGATGACAGCTCCCTGGACCCTGGCAATGCCTCTCCTCTGATTGCCTTTCTAGACCCCTCCCTTTCATCTTTCAGGCCACTCCTTTGGTGGGAACTGATGAACTCTCCAGGACAGGATCCAAGAGGGACCTAAGACCTGTATTTCGTCCATAAGAACCACCTATGCCTTGCCCTGCCCTCAGAGGGAGTGTACTCTACATTTAGTGCAGCTGCCTACTCTGCTATCACTTGCTGCTTTAACCTGGAGAATTTTTTCAGAACCAGGTTTGGCACTAGCCTCTGAGCCATAGAAAATCCAAGAGAAACAAGTCAAACTCTCTTTTGAAGCCTCCTTTAATAGTTGGCTAACATGAGAGGATGTACATACTAGAACACAAAACAAAACAAAAACCTAACAATACCAAGCGTTAGCAAAAAGCGTGGAACAACTGGGATCATCATATGCTGGTGATTGGACTGCTTCTTTGGAAAACCTTTGACAGCATCTACTTAAAATGCCCTGGCAACTCTGAATCTAGTTAGATTTCTACTATATACATGCACACGTATATATGATCAACAGAAGGCATATGGAGTAACAGTCATAAACTGGAAACAACCCAAATGCTCATCAGCCAAAAGAATGAATAAATGATGGTGGTATATTTTCTAAATGGATTTTTTTTTAAAGGAATGAGCTACTGCTATATGCAATATGGGTAAATTTCACAGATATATGTTAAGTCAAAGAAGCAAAGTACAAAAGAATATGTTTGATTCCATTTATATGATGTGGAAGAACAGACAAGACTAATCTGTGTTAGAAGTCAGGATAGTATAGTAAGCAGTGACTAGGGGTGGGCAAGAGAGAAATTTCTGGGTTGCTCAAATAACTCTACATGTAACATGAGTGATGATGGTTACATTTGGAATGTGATGGGTTTACACATTTCCAAAATTAAATCTAGCCATGCAGTTACAATTTGTACATTTTATAACACGTATGTTACATTTTGCCGAGAAAGAAAGTTAAAAACATAATTTATGGAGAAATTCATGTTCTCCCAACTATTCACGCATTGCATTCTCATTATTTGATAACATGCGCCTGGAATTATCTAGAGGGGGTGTTTTAGCTGTGAGGACATTCTGAGTCAACTACTCCTGGAAGAGACATTTCAAAAAAGTGAAAATGTTATGTCTAAGTAAAACCGGTCCTCTTCCTTGGCTGCTGGTTTCCCTAAGCTTCGGAGGGTTCTACTCAGCCCGCAGTTTGGCTTCCAGGGCTTCTTACCAGCACTTACCAGCAGGCGTCAGCCCTGTGCAAAACCCACACGCCAGCCCTCCGTGAGTTGGAACTTTCTTCCCGGTTCAGGCAACTCATCCTGGCCTTTCAGTTCTCTGATTTCACATCTCTAGCTCCACTTTACTGTCACCACCACTCGCTCCCATGATCATCACGGGGACCATCCTTTTCTTTGCTCATTCAAACACACTGCTCTATCCTTCCATTTTCTCAAGTAACCACCAGCAACACTCCTTTCATGCCATCGCACCCTCAGTCCAGCGGCCTGCCATTCTCTCTCCATTCTGCTCTATCCCTCCTCTCTTCACTGACCCCTTATCCAGCCCTGACATCACGGCTCATCGGTGCAATTACTTGGGCCAACACTTTCAAACCTTTGACCAGGCCAGACCCAGCTCTTAAACTCATTGCACTTAGGTTGAAATACAAATGCCACTATAGGGCCCGTAAGGCTTTGCCTGCCTAGCCCTGTGCTGGTTGGTCCCTTTCTACCGTAACTTATTTGCCATGGGTCTCACCCCACACTTTCAGTTCTTCCCTGCACCACTATAAAAGTCATTTCTTCCAAGTCCCTTCTCTTAGTCTCTTTCCTGATGATAAGGTGTTTATTTCCTTCAATACACGATTTAAAATTATACCCATATTTGCGTACTTGTGGGCTTAATGTTTGTTTTTGGCTTGAGACTGTGCACTCCACAAAGGTTGTGGCCATATCTGGTTTGCTCATCTTCCGCACAAGTAGTACCCAAGTACTCGTAGGGTGTATGGTAGATGCTCAATAAGTATTTTTTGCATGCCAAGATCAATCTGTTAAAAAAAATAGCACTTTGTATAATATTTGTCCCCTCAGAGCACTTTAACATCCATCATCATTATAATTGCATAATTAGCTAGATCAGTGTTAGCTGGCTATCAAACTCCCATTTGATAAATGAAGAAAATGAGGCGTAAAGAGAGTTGACTAAAATGTCAGAGTAAGGACTAAAGCCAAAATCTCTAACTTACCCATCTGTGTGCATCTTAACTAGCATATGTAAACGTTCTGTCTCTTGATCAAACGTGCAGTGGGGAGGAGAGCTTAACGGTTAGGTGCTCAGGCTCTAGGGTTAGACTAAGGTTCCTAACCGGATCCAACGCTTAAACTTGCTGTGTGACTTTGGGCAAGTTACTTAACTTCCCTAAGCTTCAGTTTCTCCATCTCTAAAGTGGAAATAACAATATCTATCTGAGGAGGTTAGAGTGAGTTTGAGAAGCACTCAGTCAAAGTTAGTCATTCTTTGTGAAAGTCTTTTGAGAATAATGATTATATTTCCCCATCTCCAGTCACTTTAACAGCGCAGGGCCTTTCAAGGTGCTGTTTCGCACAATTGCTTGACACAACCTTCTGGCAACATTGGGATTTTTGTTTTCTTGAATTTATGCTTATCTGTGAATACTGTTGCCTTTGAGGAATGAAAAAAAAAAGTGTAATATGTACCCTCGGTGTGACCACTCCCACGTGTATATGCTTTAAGACCTGATAATTAAGAGCAGACTTCCAGACGCCTGTTTTCTCTTAGTTCACTCATTTTAGAGTCCATTTTCCTGTCCCTCTTTGGAAGAATGTAATGGATATAACTTGCATCCTCAAACTCCCTTTATTCTGGGACGGCTCTGTATACTATAACCATGACAGTTCCTGTAAATTGACCTAATAAGGCATTGAGTTAATGGGGTAATCTCTACCCCCACAGGAATAGGGTAGAAAATTATAGAGTAGCATGCAAAGTAGAAAGGTTAGTTATCTTTATGATAGAATTCTAAAGTTTATTAGAATGGAAAAATCACATGCCCTTTGAAAAATTGCTTTATGCAAGATAAAGGGATAATTTAAGCCTACAAAAGAGAAGTAAAGGTCATGACATTTTATCTAAGTTTTTTTTGTCTCCTGCAGTTATTAATATAAACATATAGGCATAATGGTCCCTCATGAGACTTGTGAAACATATGAGAGCAAATTTAACTGGAGGTTTCCTTGGAAAGCTAGTACAAATGACTAATGGGTTGCAGTCTGTTAGAAAAGACAAAAATGCTTTGTTTATGTATGATGATGCCTCTTCCTCTCTTCGTCATCATTTATTCACATTTTTATGTAGCTACTTGAGGTATGAATCTGCGAGTCAGAATTTGTTAAAAACACAAAGCATTTTTACATATTTTGTTTCTTTTACAGAATTCAGGAAACTACTGAAACAGAATAGAACAGGCTCCATCTCAACATTCAGTGATCCTTTCAGTTTTCATTGAGATACTACAAATTGATCATTTTAAATAGGTTCTCTTTTACCTATAGTGCATTTTCTTTCTTTCTTTCTTTTTTTTTTTTAGAAATGTTAAATTGCTTCTCTGGCATTCCCCAAAGATAGCCAATGAGATTTTTCTAATGAATAATTTGAACTTATGATGTACCCACACTTAATGTGTTTTAATTCATGACAGCTATTACTCTTACTGCTGCTCAAACTGTTACATGCTGGGCATGTCTTCAGGCATGACTTCCGAGGCATTTTGACGTGATCCTGTTAATCTTTGATAACCTCTTTGCTTTCTGGGAGGATAAAATAGTTCAAGTCTCCATGTGTATATATTCTACTTCAGACCTGGAGTTAGCCATTTCTTTAAGAAGTGTGGTTCCTTTTAGTAGGAAACTGTATTTAGAAACTACAGTCTAATTGCTCAAGGTGCATGTTGCTGAGTTAGTCGTTATTGGCCGACTTTTCCAGAAAGCTACTTTCAACAAAAAAATTTTTTAAAAGATTTTATTTATTTATTCATGAGAGACAGAGGGAGAGAGAGAGAGGGAGGCAGAGACACAGGCAGAGGGAGAAGCAGGCTCCATGCAGGGAGCCTGATGTGGGACTCTATCCAGGGACTCCAGGATCATGCCCTGGGCCAAAGGCAGATGCTCAACTGCTGAGCCACCCAGCGATGCCCCAACAAAAATTCTAATTGATTCATTTGATGCGTGTGGTATCTCTATCACCTCACTTTAGAACGTCTTGCTTTCCTCAAGTTCTTAGTGACTTTTCTATGGTCTTAAACACTCATTTTTCTACCTGTTTTGTTAGAAAGTATCTTTTTCCTTCTCTGAATAAAATGTTTTGATGATTGGAAATCAATAGACTTGGAGCATATGTGATTTCATCAGGGAGTCTGTATGGCATAATTCTAAGGGAGCTGGCATTGGTATCAGAATGCCTGGATTTAAATCCAAATGTGGGAAATTAAGTTGATGCAGTGTTGGTTCCCAAGCATCCTACCAGGCCAGCTATCCTAGACTAGGTCATGGTGCAGAAAAGCTCACAGATCAAAAAGAAATTACAGTGTATTGAATCACCTTCAAGGGAGCAAGAAGAGATTCACACACATGAATGGTTCCAAGCCACGTGGACTACTAGACCACCTGAATCCCACATTCTACAATGTCCAGTTGGATATTCTGTCTCTCTCTGCACATCGGTCTTCCCTGGTGATGGTGTGATTCCAAAGACCAAAGTCAAGGTTGAACAAGGTGCTTAGCAGGAAGGTGACCGAAGCAGACACACTCTTCCTTTTGGGGAGGCAGCACAGTCAAGTACTTCTGGCCAAAAGCTGTAGCTTGCCAGTGAGTCTGCTGAGCAGCTGTGGACCTTATCTCTATCTCTTGGATGGAGCACATGTGGAATCAGAGTGGGACTGTAAGGGGTGTCACTGTTGGGGAACTGGTATTAGAGATAAGATATGATCAAGATACTGTGGCTATGAGTAGAAAAAAAATTTTTTTAATTTATTTGCCTTAGAGAAAGAGAGAGTGGTGGGAGGTGATACAAAGGAAGAGGAAGAGAATCTCAAGCAGACTTCCCACTGAGCATGGAGCTGATACAGGGCTGGATCTCACGACTCCGAAATCATGACCTGAGCTGAAATCAAGAGTCAGACACTCAACCGATGGAGCCACCAAGACGCCCTTGTTTAGAAAAATAAATTTAAAGAGATATGGGTTTGAAACAAAGCAAGAGAGCTTGACAGTATTTTTTTTTTAGCTCATTGGGTTGGTAGAGCAGTTGCCTTATATTTTTGCTTCTTGGTTCTAAATCCACACAAACAATTCAGAAGATGGTGCACACAGTGTGCTCTTCAGAACTAGGCTCCTTGGGATTTTCCTAGTGCTCCATGGGCTAAGGAAGGTTAGGGGAAGATAGAGAATGGGAGGTAGGGATACAGGGTTGTGGAAGAAACCACCACATCCACCACTACAATGATTTAATGGTTTCATAGGAAAATATGCTTTAAAAAGTAGGGGTTGAGGGACACCTTGGTGGCTCAATGGTTGAGCATCTGCCTTTGGCTCAGGGTGTGATCCCGTGGTCCCGGGATCAAGTCCTGCATTGGGCTCCCGGCATGGAGCCTGCTTCTCCCTCTGCCTATATCTCTGCCTCTCTTTTTGTGTCTCTCATGAATAAATAAATAAAATCTTAAAAAAAAAAAGTAGGGGTTAAGCCAGCTTAAACTTGATCCCTAATTACATGACAAGTTTATGGCACTGGAGACAAGCTTATTAAAGCTGTAACTAAGATTATCAATAAGTTCTATCTACTTTACAAAGCACCATTTTTAATAAGCATTGGCTCTTTGGAAAATCTTAATGTAGGGGCGCCTGGGTAGCTCAGTTAATTGTCTGACCAGCTCAGGTTGGGATCTCAAGGTCCTGGGATGGAGCCCTGAGAAGGCCTCTGTGCTCAGTGGGGTGTCTGCTTGTCCCTCTTCCCCTCCCCCTGCTTTTGCTCTCTCTCAAATAAATAAAAAAAAAGTATTGGGGGGAAAAAAGAAAAGAAAATCCAACATACCCCAGCAAGATATCTTACGTTAATGAGGTTATTAGTAGGAAAATTAAAATGTGATTCCTCTGATAATGCATATGATGTACAAATTTGGGAATAAAAGAAAGTTAAGACCTTTAAATAAATGTATAAGATAATTTGGAAGATATAATTTTTTAGGGAGGGGAGAGGCAGAGGGAGAGGGAGAGAAGCAGACTCCCTGCTGAGTGTGGAGCCCTATGCGGGGTTCAAGCTCAGGAGCAGAGCTAAAATCAAGTCAGACAATTAACTGACCAAGCCACCCTGGCACGCCTGTAAGATATAATTTTAAAATGTTAAAAAACATTCACAAAACTACCATCATAATAAAATTTTTAAAAATTTTTTTGTGTTGGGACACCTGGGTGGCTCAGTGGTTGAGCGTCTGCCTTCGGCTCAAGTTGTGACCCAGGGTCCCGGAATTGAGTCCCACGTCGGGCTCCCTGCATGAAGCCTGCTTCTTCCTCTGCCTGTGTCTCTGCCTCTGTGTGTCTCTCATGAATAAATAAATAAAATCTTTAAAAATAAATAATTAAATTTTTTGTGTTATTTTTACTTACATAGATAATTCTTGAACAATTATCATATTTTTTTTTATTTCATGTTCTGTTTTTTCATGTTTCCAGGTTTTCCTGATTATCATTTAATACCTTATGTTTTATTCTGTTGATGTACCATAATTTACTAAGCTGTTCTAATATTGTATATTTAGGTTATTCTCACTTTTTAAAAGATGTCATAGTCAATGCTGTAAGGAAAGCTGTATTAATATTTACTTTTGCTTTGCTTCAGTATTTTCTTCAGGATAAATTATTAGAAGTGAAATTATAATAAAATAGCATAAGCTTTCACTTTTGCTTTACATGGTCTAACAGTTCACACAGGTTTATATGACATGATAAATAAATGAGGTAACAATTTTTTGTCTATTTCAAAGGGCCTATCTAAACCCATTTAAAAACACTGTTTAGGGCACTGGCTGGCTCAGTAGATAGGGCATGTGACTCTTGATCTCAGGGTTATAAGTTCAAGCCCCACCTTGAGTGTAGAGATTACTTAAAATCTTTTTTATTTTTTATGTTATTATTTTTTAATAAAATCTTTAAAAAAACACTGTACATATTTATATATCTAAAAATCGACCCTTGTAAAGCAGAATATAACAGTAACAATGAACAGGAATTCTTCTCATTTGCCTAACATGTTAAAATTAAGAATGCAACTGATGTATTGATTTTTCTTTCAGGTTTTATTGTTTGTTTATTTATTTATTTATTTATTTATTTATTTATTTATTTATTCATGCGGGACAGAGAGAGAGAGGCAGAGACACAGGCAGAGGGAGAAGCAGGCTCCATGCAGGGAGCCCAACGTGGGACTCGATCCAGGGTCTCCAGGATCACACCCTGGGCTGAAGACAGCACTAAACCACTGAGCCACCTGGGCTGCCCTCTTTCAGGTTTTAAAACTTTTTATTTGTATATTAAAAAATTGTGCATTCCATTGGGTGCCTGGGTGGCTCAGTCAGTTAAACATCTGCTTTTGGCTCAGGTCATGATCCTGGGGTCCTGGAATTGAGCCTAACATCAGGCTCCCTGCTCAGTGGGGTATCTGCTTCTCTCTCTCCCTCTCCCCACATCCCACTTATGCTCTCTCTCACTCTCTCTAATAAATAAATAAGATCTTTTTTAAAAATTGTGTAATCTAATAATTTTTTTGTATTCAAATAATTAAAAGCATTGGAACAAAAAAATTGGCACTCTGATTAAACTGCATTTTACGGCCTGCCCAATACCTTGTACCACTTTGGTTTTTACTCTAGATTTCACTGTTGTCCCACCCAGCTTCTTCCCTCACCAACACACAAGTTCTTTTCCTTCCCTGCCAGCCAGCCAGGCAGATGGGAGAGACAGGCACTGCCTCCATTGTCAGTAGTTCTCAATTCTTTGATATGAAAAGGGACAGTCATTTACACTTGATCCAACCTCTTTACGTCTTACAAAGTTAAATGGCTAAAAGAAATAAAACAAGAAGGCAATGCTTATGGAACGTACAGTGCACATTGGCAGCGCACGCCTCATTACAATTCACCTGCTTGCTCCTCCTGTTCAATTGTTTCTTTTGAAAGCATATTTTTCTCTTATGTTTCTGTTTTCTTCAGTTTTGACTTATTGAATTTCTCAATCGCAGCCATATCAGGTTGGTCAGACATGGTTATAAGGGAAGCGGAACGAGGCATACAGTCAAGTGAAGTTGGGTCTGTGCAGTGGCCACCAGCGAGTCTTAACTGATATATTGATAAATTGTAAACTTTCTTCCTTCTTTGAATGTCTTGCCAGAAAAATATTAAAAAAAAAAAACACTGACATAGCACATAGGCAGCATGAAGCACAGAATAATTTACAAAATGGACATTATCCCAATTTTGTAAACCATAACCTTTCTTTAAAATAGAGATATTAATTTGGGAAAGAAGTTAAATCAGTTACCAAATGACTGACTTTAACAGCTTACCATTAGCCTCCAGAGCTGGCTTTATGTTGTGAGAATGTTGATATTCCTTCTTTCCAACTAACCAGGTTTTTTTCTTTATCCTAATTGATTTAAGGTTCATTATATACAGAAAATTTTACACTACTTTTTAATTTTACATAATAGAATGCACAGATATAAAAATATATATTTTTAAGATTTTATTTATTTATTCATGAGAGACACACAGAGAGAGGCAGAGACATAGGCAGAGGGAGAAGCAGGCTCACTGCGGGGAGCCTGATGCTGAATTAGATCCCAGGACCCCAGGATCATGACCTGAGCCAAAGGCAGATGCTCAACCACTGAGCCACCCAGGCGTCCCTGAAGTATATATTTTGATCAGTTTTGACAAACACATAAACCTGCATAAAACATACCCCAAAATCTTAGAAAATAATTTATGCCTCCTTATAGTCAGTCCTCTCTCTCCTGGCCTGCTGAAACAATCACCTTTTTTATTTTACTGTAATAACTTTGTTCTAGAACTTTATATAAATGGAATTATTCAGTAGGGTTGTTTGCCTCTTTAGCTCAGCATTTTAAAAAATTCATTCCTATTGTTGCATGTTATCAGTACTCCATTCCTTTTTTTGCCAAGTAGTATTTCAACTTCTGAATAAATTATACTTTATCCGTTTTCCTGTGAATAGACATTTAGGTTGTTTTCAATGTTCAACTACTGTGAATAAAGCTATTATGAACATTCATGTACAACTCATTTTGTAGACATGTTTTTATTTCTTTTGAGTAAATTCATAGAAGTAGAATATTTGGGTTATGGGATAGGAGTATGTTTAGCTTTATGAGAAAATGATAAACTGATAAATAAGATGACAAATAAGAAAAAGACAATCATATAGAATAGGGGAAAGACTTGAACAGATTTTACAAAAGAAGAGATCCAAATGGCCAACAAATATGTGAAAAGATGTTCAGTTTTATCAGTTATCTAGGGAAAGCAATTTAAAATTATAATGTGATCCTCTAAAAAATTACAGTACAATACATTATACATGCACCACAGTGACTAAGTTAAAGAGATGAAAAATACCTCTTCCCAGCTTGCTTATAAAATGGGACTGTTGGGGATGCCTGGGTGGCTCAGTTGGTTAAGTGTCCAACTCTTGATTTTGGTTCAGGTTATGACTTCAGGGTTGTAAGATTGAGCCCTGTGTCAGGCTCTGTGCTTAGCACAGAGTCTGCTGGAGACTTTCTCTTTCTCTCCCATTGTCCCTGCCAAAATAAGTAGATAAATCTTAAAAAAAAAAATCCATTGCCTGGTGAGGAGATGGAGACTAGAAAGAACTCTTTTATACTACTAGTGCTGAGTGATAGAAATCAGACATACAAAGGTGCATTCTCTATGATTTTATTCATATAAAGTACAAAAACTAGTCAACATGAACCTATGTGTTTGAAGTCAGCATAGAAGTTAAAGGGAGCATGATGAGGCTTTTGGAATAGTGGTAATGTACTGCTTCTGCATCTGGGTGCTGATGACACAGCTGTGTTTGATTCATGAAAATTCACTGAGCTTTACACTCATGATATACACATTTTTTCACTATGTATAGTAAATGTCAATAAAAAGTTAAGGACTACAATTTAGTATAACCGCATAGCTACCAGGACAACTAAAATTAAAAAGATGTAAAATTCGGGACACCTGGGTGGCTCAGTGGTTGAGTGGCTTCCACTCAGGGCGTGGTCCTGGGGTCCCAGCATGGAGTCCCGCATCGGGCCCCCCTTGAGGAGTCTGCTTCTCCCTCTGCCTGTGTCTCTGTCTTGCTCTCTGTATCTCTCATGAATAAATAAATAAAATCTTTAAAAAAAAAAAGATGTAAAATACTATGAGTTGGTGAAGATATATAGTGATAAGAATACTCATAGAATTCCTTTGGAAAACCATTTGGCAGTATCTACTATTGTGAGAAATATGTGTATATATATATATGTATATATGTAATTTTACGTATATTACCTAGCAATTCCATTCCGAGGCATACATACCCAATGGAAATACATATATATATACAATTATTATATATGATATAATAATTTTCTTAGCAAAAGTATCCATAATAGACAAAAGCTGGAAACAGCCCAAATGTCCATCAAAGGTAAAATAGATCAATAAATTGTGGTATATACACTTTGCAGAATGCTGTGTATCCATGAGAACGTACAAACAATAGCTGCATGCAACAAGCAGATGAATTTCACAAATTTAAAGTGGAGAACCCAGATATCAAAACATAGGATTCTATATATATATAGAAGTTTTATATATGAAGTTTTAAAAAAGGGAAAACTAATCTATGATATCAGAAGGGAGGATATAATTAACTTAGGGGGCTTTGTGACTGGTACCAGTGACAAGAGGCCTCTTAGTGCTGCGATAATATTCTGTTTTATGATCTACGAGCATTGCACAAAATGTGAACTTCCTAGAAGTCCATCAAGCTAAATGCTTGATATGTGTGTGTTTCTGTATATATGCTATATTTCAATGAAAGTTTTCTTTAAAAATGCCCAAGGAAGGAGAAGGTCCAAGATGGCTGTGTAGGAAGATCCTGAGCTCACCCTCTCCCGTGGACTTCCCAAAGTTACAACTATGTATAGAATAATTCTCTCCTAAAAAGACCGGAAGACTAGTAGAACAGCTCTTTCACAACACAGGAAAAATACAGACAGACATTCAGAAAGAAAGAGCCATGTCAAAACAAGTAGGGGGGCAGAGAAGTGGTCTTGTCAGGACTCCCACTCCAGTGCAACTACCCACAAGAGGAAAGGATAGCACAAATGCACAGCTCCTCTCTGAGGAGTGAGGGTTGTGGCACAGCCCCGCTTCAAGCACCCTGCCTGTCAGACCTGATCTAAAAAGCAAGTTCCCCAAATGACTAGCTCTGAAGACCAGCAGAGGTAATATCTGGGTGAGCTAGAGAGCTGTGGGAAACAGACTGCTCTTGAAGGCTCACACACAGACTCAGTTGCCATAAGTCTCAGTGCAGAGGCATGACAAGTGCCTGGGCCATGAGTGAGGGTTATCATTGACTAGAGGAGCAGGAATCTGTTGGAGATCTCTCTAGAGAAAAAGGTACTGGCAGGTACTATATTTTTTTAAACCCTTCTTCTTCCTTGCTAGCCCAGTGCCAGCAGCTGACATTTTTGGCACTCTCAATCTTCCTCACTAACCCAGTTCACCCGGTCCCAGAAATCTCCTGGGGCCCAACCCCAGCAGACCTGGCTCAGAGCTTCTCCATGGAGGCTCCCTGCCCTGACAGACCCATGGGGTAGGCACACCACAGCCAGGTACTCTTCCACTGCTGCCTTGCCCCGCCAGACCTAGAAGGTGCATACACCTCACACAGAGGACATCCCTTGAACATTTGGCTCTTCTGGCTAGAGGGCCTGGGACTGAAACAACTGGAGAGGCAGAGCTTGGGAGGCTTCCATGCCCAGGGCGCTGCACAGACATCAGACTGAGACACACCCTTAACATTCCAGTGACCATTACTTCAAGATTGAGAGGGACAGCTGCTTTGCCTAACACACAGAAACAAACATAGAGAGCCAGGAAAATGAGCAGAGGATATGCCCCAAATGAAAGAACAAGACAAAATCTCAGAAAAAGACATTAATGAAACAGAGATAAGCAATCTACTTGATGAAGAGTTTCATGTAATGGTCACAAAGATGTTCACTGAACTCAGGAGAAGAATGGATGAACACAGTGAGATCTTTAACAAAGATGTAGAAAATATAAGAAAATTACAAGCAAAAGTTACAGGACTGAAGAGTATAATAATACACAGTACATTAGAGGGCTTCAACAGCAGACTGGATAAAGCAGAAGGACAGATCAGCAATCTGGAAGACAAAGCAAAGGAAATCGCCTAGACAGAACAACAAAGAGAAAAAGAATTTTTAAAAGTGGAGATAGCTTAAGGGACATGTGAGACAACATCAAGTGAAATAATATTCACATTATAGAGGTCCCATATGGAGAAGAGAGAGAGAAAGGGCCAGAAAACATATTTGAAGAAATAATAGCTGAAAGCTTCCCTACTCTGGGGAAAGAAACAGATTTCTAGGTCCAGGAATCCCAGAGAGCCTTAAAAAAAAATAACCCATTGAGATCTACACCAAGACAATTTATAATTAAAATGGTGAAAGTTAAAGGAGATAATCTAAAAGCAGCAAGAGAAAAACAACTTCTTGTAAAAAAGGAAATTTCATAAGGCTATCAGATTTATCAGCAGAAACTTTTCAGGCCAGAAGAGAGTGGCATGATCTATTTAAAGTGCTGAAAGGAAAAAACTTCCAACCAAAAATTCTCTACTGGCCAGGTTATCATTCACAATTGAAGGAGAGATTGAGTTTTCCAAATAAGCAAAAGCTGAAAGAGTCATTGCCACTAAACTGGCCTGACAAGAAATGTTAAAGGAACTTCTTTGAGGTGAAACAAAATAGTACTAATTAATAACCAAAAAAAAAAAAAAATCTAAAAATCTAAAGGTAAATATAGAGTAAAAGGTAGTGACTCAGTCATATATGGTAAGTATGAAGGTTAAAAGACAAAAGTGGTGAAATTAACTAAAACTACAATAATTAGTTAAGGGATGCATAAAATAAAAAGATGTTAAATGTGATATCAAAAACATAAATCACTATAGGGGCGGTGAATATGTAGAATTTTGGAATGTGTTCAGATTTAAGTTGCTATCAACTAAAAATAGACTGTTATAGAGTGAACCTCGTAGCAACCCCAAAACAAAAACTCATAGTAAATACACAAAAGAAAATGAGAATCTAACCATAGATGACTAGAGAAAGTCATCAAACCACAAGGGAAGAAAGAAAGAGAAAAACAGAACAGAGAGAAACTGCAAAGAGAGTCAGGAAACAATTAAGAAAGTGGCAAGAAATACATACCTATCAACAAATACTTTAAATGTAAATGAACTAAACTCTGATAAAAAGACATAGAGTGGCTGAGTGGGTAAAAACAAAACAAAACAAAACAAAACACATCTATCTACTGCCTACAAGAGACTCTCTTCAGATGTAAGGACACACATAGACTAAAAGTGAAGGGATGGAGAAAGACAGTCCATGCAAATGGAAATGGAAAAAAAAAAAAAAAGCTGGTGTAGCCATAAAGACATCAGGCAAAATAGACTTTAGCACTAAGATTATAATAAAAACAAAGAGGGGAAATTAAATAATGATAAAAGGGTCAATCTGGCAAGAAAATATAACTTTTATAAATATATATGCACCCAAAATAGGAGCACCAAAATATATAAAGCAAATATTGACAATAATACAATAATAGAATAATAGGAGGGGACTTAAACACCATACTTACATCAATAAATAGATTAATAAGGAAATACCAACCTTAAACAATACCTTAGGCCAAATAGACTTTATAGACACATGTGGAACATTCCATCCCAAAGCAGTAACTTACACATTTTCCTCAAATAAAAATGAAATATTATCCAGAATAGATCATATGTCAGGTGACAAGTCTCAATAAATTTGAAAAGACTGAAATTATAACAAGCATCTCCAAATACAATGATGTGAAACTAGAAATCAATTACAAGAAGAACACTGGTAAAACCACAAAAATGTGGAGATTAAACAACATGCTACTGAACAACCAACCAATGGGCCATTGAAGAAATCAAAGAAGAAATAAAAAATTGAGAGAGATAAATAAAAACAGAAATATGATCTACCAAAATCTCTGGGATACAGATAAAGTGGTTCTAAGAGGGAAGTTCATAGAAACATAAGAAAAAAGGAAAATATCAAACAAACAAACAAAAAATCTAACTTTACACCTAAAGGAACTAGAAAAAGAAAAACAAAGCTCAACATTAGTAAAAGGAAGGAAATAAAGAGCAAGAAATAAATGAAATAGATGAATGAAATTAAAATCTGGTTCTTGGGGATTGCTGGGTGGCTCAGTCATTTAGCGCCTGCCTTTGGCCCAGGGCTCGATCCTGGAGTCCCGGGATCAAGTCCCACGTCGGGCTACCAGCATGGAGCCTGCTTCTCCCTCCTCCTGTGTCTCTGCCTCTCTCTCTCTCTCTCTCTCTCTCTCTCTCTCTCTCTCTATATATATATATATATATATATATATATATATATATGTCTATCATGGAAAAAAAAAGCTGGTTCTTTGAAATGATAAACAAAATCGACAAACCTTTAGCTAGACTAAGAAAAAAAAAGAGGACTCAAATAAGATCAGAAATGAGAGAAGAAAAGTTATAATACCACAGAAATACAAAGGATTTATCATAATTATATGCCAACAAACTGGACAAGCTAGAAGAGATGGGTAAACATGTAGTATTCCAAGACTAAATCATGAAGAAATAGAAATCCTGAAGATTGATTACTAGTAAAGAGATTGATTCAGTAATGAAAACCTCCCAGCAACCAAAGTCTGGGAGCACAGAGCTTCACTGGTGAATTCTACTAAACATTTAAAGATTTAATACTTGTCCTTAACAAACCCTTCCAAAAAACTGAAGAGAAAAGTATGCTTCCAAACTCATTTTGTGTGGCATTACCCTGTTATACCAAAACCAGACATGGACACCACACACACAAAAACAAAAGTATAGATTAATACCCTTAATGAATATGGATGCAAAAATAATAAAAAATACTAGTAAACTGAATCCAGCAACACACTTAGAGAATCATACACCATGACCAAGTAGGATTTATTACAGGGGATACAAGATGGTTCAGTATCTGCAAATCAATCAACATAATACACCACATTAACAAAATGAAAGATTAAGATAATGATGAGTAACCTAAAAAAATACACAAAACAAAACAAAATGAAAGATTAAAATCATATGATCATCACAATAGATGCAGAAGGAGCACTTTGACAAAATTCAACATCCATTTACTATAAAAACTCTCAAAGTGGGTATAGAGGAAACATACCTTGACATAATGAAGGCTACGTATGACAAACTCACAACTAACATTATGCTCAATGGTGAAAAGCTGAAACCTTTACCTCTAAAATCAGGAACCAGACAACAATCTAGTCTCACCCCTTTTATTCAACATGATATTGGAAGTTCTAGCCATAGAAATTAGGCAAGAAAAAGAAATAAATGCCATTCATACTGGAAAGGAATAAGTAAAGCTGTTATAATTTGCAGATGACAGGATACTTAATAGAGAAAACCCTAAAGATTCCACCAAAAACCTGTTAGAACTAATAAATGAATTCAGTAAAGTTTAAGGATAGAACATTAACTTACAGAAATCCGTGGCATTTCTACACACTAATGACAAACTATCAGAGAAATTAAGAAAATACAATCCTATTTACAAATGCATCATCAAAAAAAACCCAAATAAATAAAATACCTAGGAATAAATTTAACCAAGGAGGTAAAAGACCTATCCCCTGAAAACTACGAGACACTGATGGAGACTGAAGATGACACAAATAAATGGAAAGATATTCTGTGCTCATGGATTGGAAGAATATTGTTAAAATCCCCATACTACAATTCGATGTGATTCCTATCAAAATTCCAATGACATTTTTTTCACAGAACTAGAACAAATAATTTTTTTAAAGATTTTATTTATTTGACAGAGAGAGAGAGAGACAGAGAGACAGAAAGCACAAGCAAGGGGAACAGCAGAGGGAGAGAGAAAAGCAGGCTCCCCACTGAGCAGGGAGTCCGACGCGGGACTCGATCCCAGGACCATGGGATCATGACCTGAGCCGAAAGCAGACACTCAACTAAATGAACCACCCAGGCACTCCTAGAACAAATAATTCTAAAATTTGTATGAAGTCACAAAAGATCCAGACAGCCGAAGCTGTTTTGTTCTTGAGAAAGAACAAGGCTGGAGGTATCCCGCTCTCTGACTTTAAAATACTTTACAAAGCTATAAGAACAGACACACAGATCAGCAGAGCTAAGAGCCCAGAAATAAACTCATGCATACATAGACAATTAATTTACAATAAAGAAGCCAAAAATACACAATGGAAAAAAGATGGTCTCTTCAATAAATGGTGCTGGGAAAACTGGACCAACACATGCAAACAAAACTAGACCACTATCTTAAAATATACACAAAAATGAGCTTGAAATGGATTAAAGACATGAATGTAAGACTTGAAAACATAAAATTCCTAAAAGAAAACATAGATAGTAAGCCCCTTTTGACATCAGTCTTATGACATTTCTGTGGATTTGACCCCAAAGGTGAAGGAAAACAAGCAAAAATAAATAAATGAGACTACATCAAACTATAAAGCTGCTTCTGCACAGTAAAGAGAACCATCATCAAAACAAACAGGCATCCTGCTGAATGGGACAAGGTATTGGCAAGTTGCATATCCAACAATGAGTTAATATCCAAAATATATAAAGAACTCATACAAGTTAACAACAACAAAAAACAATTAAAAGGGCGGGGGGCAGAGGATCTAAATAGACATCTTTGAGGGGATTGCTCTGTGATACCAACTTTACCTTAATAAAGTAAAAAAAAAAAGAATTTACCTTTTCAGAATGTGACCACAAAAGAAAACCAAACAACCACAAATCCCCCTAAAACACTAATGACATTATAAATGAAAAGAGAATTTTACTGTGTGTAAATTATTCCCTAATGTAAAAAATTTAAAAAAAAACAAAACAAAACAACCCAAGACAGGTAGATACCATTACCTTTCCCTTTTTAAAAAGCATTAATATTTTCTGATTGTAATAGGACAATAGGCAAATTATAGACATTTTGGAGAAATGTACAAAGAATGTACATCCCATCCCTTGCAGAAAATACTTCCTCGCTATGATCTTTATGGACGCAAAAGACCCACCTAAACTGGGACCATGCCGTACACATTTGCTTTCTGAAATATATTAAGCACATTTTTCGGTGTCATTCAATCATTTTCAAAACCGTGAAAACAATGCCCTCAGAGCCGAGGTCCAGTCTGACTCAAACATTACTCACATGCTTTCTTGTCTCTTTGAGTCACTTTTTTCTTTCTTTTTTTTTCCTTTCAGGGTTATCAATAAAAATCACAGTGCTATTAAAAAGGGAAGGTCTCTATTGCTCCTTGCAGCAAGGCGAACCTAACATATCCACGTGTTCTAGTCCAGGGACACAACCTTGAGCTTGGCCATCAGTGTCCAGGAGCTGACTAGGTTGCAAAAATAGAATAAGATGAAGCGTTGCACTGGCACACGGCTTTTACCCCTGTTAGATGAATCATTAACTCAGGCGCTCTGGGGTACAGGACACTTGCCTACCTTGGAAGCCAAACCAGGGAGAAAAGTAGAGTCTGAGGCAGCCTTCCTCTCCGAGGAACAAAGCAAGAGAAATGACTTAGCGAGGAGTTCCAAGTGCCATGTGGCCCGTCCAGCTGTCAGTTGTCTCACTACTCGTGTCTTCCCTCTGACCTGTAAGGGAAAGGATTTTAAAGGATTTTAAAGGACTGTAAAGAAAAGCCCAAAATAGCCCTTTTCCCTCTTCAATGAACTAGTGGAACACTTTTAGGGGAAGCTGAGTGGGCTGTTGACTTATCTACTACAAAAATGGGGGGAAAAAATCTAATTCAATGTTTAAATGTTTTATCTTTTCCAAAAATGAACTTTCCCTTTTCGTGGCCGGTGGTGATTTCTAGGTTACCGTGTGCGTTCTTTGGCAGCTGCAATGGGTAACAGGGATCATTTAATGATGTGAGCTTACTCAGCCAGAGGGGGGCGATCAGAAACAGTTCCCCAGGATTTCAAGTCCAGTGTCTTTGTGTTCATGTCCCATTTGTGGCTGCCAGATTCACCTGCCCCAGGGGAGCCAGGGGGAAACCACCTCAAAAACTTAGAGCAGCTCCCTACCACGTAACAAATAAAGTACAAACTCTGCGTTCTTCAAGGTTGGCTTCCTTTAAAGCAGATGGTGTGTTTTTGCTTCTTGGTGGGGAAGTGCAAAGGCCGACCCAGGAGGTTACAAGAGTCTGGGTGGTGAGGGCAGCCACAGTTTTGTTTGGCAACCACAGTTTCCTCCAACCGGCTTTGCTGTAAAAAGTCTACAGCTCTTTTTTTTTTTTTTTTTTTTTTTTAAGTCTACAGCTCTTGAGGGATGACCCTTGAGAAAAAAGCAGAGAGAACCAGCACTGGTAAAGAAATACAAAACCCCTAAAATGACTTTCTCTGGATTCAAATTTAGGCAATCATTTTCAGCTCTTCTCAACACTCATCCCTGGGTCTTCTTATTACCTGGAAAGAAGCTAGAATACTTGCAGGGCTACTATATTTTTTTTTTAAATTTTTATTTATTTATGATAGTCACACACAGAGAGAGAGAGAGAGAGAGAGAGAGAGAGAGGCAGAGACACAGGCAGAGGGAGAAGCAGGCTCCATGCACCAGGAGCCCGACGTGGGATTCGATCCCGGGTCTCCAGGATCGCGCCCTGGGCCAAAGGCAGGCGCTAAACTGCTGCGCCACCCAGGGATCCCAGGGCTACTATATTTTTTTCAATTACCACCAGATAAAAGTTACAGATTAAAAGTTCTCATCTGATTTCACTTCACCAAATGGTTGATATTTTTCTGCTCCCTGTTAACAAGATATCAAATGCTAGGCTAGCTGCTGGCAAAACATTCTTTTAAAAGATTTTTTAAATTTTTTATTTTTTTGAGAGAGAGCGTACAGGCAATGAGGAGAGACAGAGGGAGAGGGAGAAGCAAATTCCCCATCCATGTGGGATCATGACCTCAACCAAAGGCAGCCACATAACGAACCGAACCAACTGGGCACCCTTAACTAATCATTTTTAGTGGTATATATGTTTCTTTTTCATCAGCTATATAGGAAATGTTTGAAGACAAAAGTAACTCCAATTTAGCTTTCTGTCCTGCTTAGAAAACTCCCAGTCCAATCTAGGTTATTTGCATATGTTCCATGCACTGTCTGGAACATGGTGCTTTGCAAATAAATCTAAATATGAAAAATAAAGTAATAAAACATTAGGAGAAAAGATGAGAGAATATTTGTATAACTTTGTGGGTGTGGTAGTCTTCTTAAGCAAGATGAGAAACCTAGAAAAATTAAAGGGAAAAAAATAGCCATGTTTGACTACATAAAAATTAATTTTTTTTTGCTAGGCAGAAGAAATCATAACCAACGTGAACGGAAAAGGTGAGAGAAAATGTTTGCAATAAAAATGACAAAAAATGATAAATATCTTAATAAACTAAGGCTTCAACAAATTAATAAACAAGAGACAATACAATAAAAAAATGAGCCAGTGTTAGGAAAAGGCAATTCATAAAAGAGGAAGTAAGAGCAGATGCTCAGTTTACTAGGAGTCAGGAAAATGCAGGAACATAAATACATGCATGAAAAGGTATAAAAATACCCAATGGATGAGGGGTTGCCTCAGGGTCTAGGGACCTAGGGGAGGGTAACATGCCTGGGATTAGAAGTCAAAAGGGCTTTCAACTTTAACTGCAATATTTATTTCTTCCATTAAAATACATTAAGATTTAAGGGGAACGTGATAAAATGGTAGCCATTATCAAAACTGTGTCTTTTGGTTAACATATAGGTTCATTTTTGTTGGGTATCTGCCTAGGAGTGGAATTACAAGGTCATAAGATTTCTATAGGTCTAAAAATGTTCTCTTTCTCAATCTGGGTATTGGTTGCAGGGGTGCTCAGTTTATGAAAATTCACTGAGATATATATACTTATGACATGTGCATTTCAATAAAAAGTTAAATAATAACAAAACAAGAAGTATAAGGCGATACTGCTTTGCAGCCACCAGCATGGCTAACCTAAAACAGCAGAAAATGCCGAGTGTTGCTAAGGATATACAGCAACCGGGTTACTCACATATTACTAGCAAAAATATACCTTTGTACAATCCCTCTGGAAAACTTGATGTTATCTACGAACAGAGAAAATTTGCATACAAATTTATATATGTTGACTTGGTGGGATATCCCTGAGAAGTTAAATGAGGAAAGCGAGTTGTATATAAACTGTCCTCATTTTTTTGTAAAAAAAAAAAAAAACAAAGACAAAACTGCTTTTGTGTTCATGGAAGTATGCAAGGGCACGAAGAAAAGACTCCAAGTAAGTTAATCAAAATTTTAATATGGGAGGGTAAGATTAAATGGGGAATGAGGAGAGAGGTGATCAGCTTTTTCTTTAGTCAGCTCTGTATTGTCTGCCTTGCTAAAACTAGAATTGTTTTGGGGGTAATTCATATACAATAAAACTCACCATTTTAAAATATATAATTCAGTAATTTTTAGTATGTCCACCAACTTGCGCAAAGCATTGCCACGATCTAAGAAGATTTTATTTTATTTTATTTTTTTTAGAAGATTTTAATAACTCCCCTCTTTACCACCACCCTTGCCCCAACAAAAATGTATACTCATCAGCAGTCAGTCCCGATTCCTCCGGCCTCCCAGCCTCTGGCAACCACTAGTCTACCCTCTGTCTCTATAGGTTGCTTGGTCTGCACATTTTGTATAAATAGAATTATGTAACACCTATGTGACTTTTTGTGTCTGGCTTCTTCCCCTTGGCATGCTTCTAATGTTCAAGCATGTTATAGCATGTATCAATGGTCCGTGGCTTTTTATGGCTGAATCATATTCCATTGAATGGATATAGTATGTTTTATTTATCCATTCAACACCTGCTGAAATCAACAACTGATACCACTTAGATACTCCAGAATAGTCTTATTTTAATGTCATCTGAATAGCAAACTCAATTCCCCTTTACCTTCTAAAGCTAATATAGTCATAGCTTCTGGGGATTAGGATGTGGACGTCTTTTCTCTGGGTGGGGGGCATTATTCTGTCTACCAAGTTCCTCATCACAAACGTTGAATCAGGGGACCCCTCTTACACTGTTGGTGGGGAGGCAAATTGGTGCAGCTGCTCTGCCAAATCATATGTAGCTTCCTCAAAAAGTTAAAAATAGAACTACCCTATGACTCATCAGTTGCACTACTAGGTATTTTTATCCAATGGATACAAAAATATTGATTTGAAGGGGCACACGCACTCCAACGTTTATAGCATCACTATCAATGATAGCCGAATTATGGAAAAAGCCCAAATGTCCACCAACTGATGGATGTATAAAGAAGGTGTGGTATTCACACACACACACACACACACACACACACACACACACACACACACACACCATGGACTATTACTCAGCCATCAAAAAGAATGAAATCTTGCCATTGCAATGCTGTGGGTGGAACTAGTGAAACAAGCCAGTTTGAGAAAGACAAATACCATAGGATTCTACTCAAATGTGGAATTTAAAAAACAAGACAGATGAACATAGGGGAAAGGAAGGGAAAATAAGAAAAAAAAACAGGGAAGCAAACTATAAGAGACTCTTAACTATAGAGAACAAACTGAGGGTTGCTGTAGGGGAGGCAGGTGAGGGGATGGGGTGTAGGGGATGGGGTAACCAGGTGATGGGTATTAAGGAGGGCACTTGTCATGGTGAGCACTGGGTGTTATAGGTAAGTGATGAATCACTAAATTCTATACCTGAAACCAATACCATACTATATTTTAACTAGAATTTAAATAAAATCCTTGGAAGACCAAAAAAAAAAAAAAAAAAAAAAGGGAACAAACCCCCCCAAGCTTTCAATTAGAATGCAAATATTTTTTAATAGTTTACATTGATGTTGATTAAATGAGTTGCTTTACAATCTTATAGCAGGTAAGTGACAGGGTTAGGCAGAGGACACAGGTGTTTAGGTTCCCTGTGTGGTGATCCATTTGCCTCATGTTTCACTCAAGAAATATACACTAAGGGGTGCCTCCACGGCTCAGTCACTTAAGCAGCTGACTCGATTTTGGCTCAGGTCATGATCTCAAGGTCTTGGGATCGAGCCCTGGGTCAGGCTCCATGGTCACTGGGGAGTCTGCTTGAGGATCTCTCTCCCTCTGCCCTTCCCCCTGCCTGCACACTCTCTTTCTCAAATAAATCTTTTAAAAATAGTAATATAGGGGCAGCCTGGGTGGCTCAGCGGTTTAGTGCCGCCTTCAGCCCAGGGCGTGATCCTGGAGACCTGGGATCGAGTCCCACGTCAGGCTCCCTGCATGGAGGCTGCTTCTCCCTCTGCCTGTGTGTGTGTGTGTGTCCCTCTCTGTGTCTCTCATGAATAAATAAATAAAATCTTTAAAAATAAAAAAATAAAATAGTAATATATATTGAGCACTTAGACAATGTGGCATATAACACTATGCTGTTTTATTTTTTTATTTTTATTTTTCACTATGCTGTTTTAATATAGGCATTTCAGAAAACCAGCTTATTGGGTTTTGAGTTCAAGATCTGCAAAATTTTAAGCTTTTAAATCATTTTTTAAAAATTAATTTTTAAAGATTTCATTTATTTATTTGAGAGAGAAATATGAGCAGGGGGGAGGGGCAGAGGGAGAGAGAGAGGCTGACTCCCCACTGAGCAAGGAGCCTGACTCTGGGCTCCATCCCAGGACCCCAGGATCATCACCTGAGCCAAAGAGAGATGCTTCACCAACTCTGCCACCCAGGTGCCCCTTAAAAGAAAATTTGAAGATAGCTAATTACTTGTAAAGAACTGACAGTTCAAAGTTTACTGTTGGAGTGAAGTCAAAAGCCATTCAATGACCCAGACTGTGAGGCCGAGGCAGGAAATGCTGGTTGGTAGGAAAGGGGCAAGCGGGGTGGAACACAATCAGTGTCGGAGCACCAGTCCTTGCAGGGCCGCTCACAAAATGAGCAAGGGGCTTGTAGAAGAAACAGAATTCTCTAGCAGCTAGAGTCGATGTCAAAACAGAGGGAAAGGTATCCATGCAGTTGCAACCAGGAAAGCTCAGTATGTGGCTGAAACAAGGGAAAAAATAACAGCTTGTAGAGGAGCATGTGCTATAGAGTTAGTTCATTCATTTATTCAGCCATTGAACAGCATAAGCTCCAGGCCTTGGGCCTGGATCGGGAATGTGGCTCTGAGGGGAGCTTGGGACCCCTAATCAAGCCACCTTCCACCAGGTCCAGGTTGTCCCCTGGATGAGGGCTGCCACCCGGGGAGGCCGTAGGGCCCAGCAGCCCGTGCACCCCCAGCCCTGCCCCCACCCTCCCCACCCCACTCACAGGACCATCCCCTCCCTGTCCTCTTCAGTTCTCCGTGTCATCCCACCCTCCACCTTGTCCCATGGAGCTTGGCTTCTCCCCTCCCCCAGCTACCAAGATAATCCTCAAGCGGTAATAACCCCAAACAGTCCATGGAGCACTCAGAGCAGCACCTCCAAAGTGACAAATGCTCGGCGCGCTAACTGAAAGCATGATTTGGGGAACCCCACGTCCCCGGGCCATCAAGGCAGGCCTTGCCGGTTCTCGGCTCCCCTCTGTGGCTCTAGCCCCCATGGCCTGCTGGTTGCTCTTAGGCAGAACTCAGCATATGCCATGTCCCAAGACGACCCGCCGCTCCTAGGGCCAGCAGCCTAAATTCACTTTAAGTGGAAAAAGAAGGTTGGTGTCCAAGGGACACATCTGCAAAGGCCCCCGGGAGATGACCTGGGAGGTTGTTGTGCAGAGCGATTTCATTCCTCTTCCCTCAGCTCCCTGCTCCTGGGCCTGGCCCGGGGCCTGCTTGGGCCTCAGAAGCCCGTTTCAGTGCCTTTCCACCGAGAGACATCCCTTGGCAGCCCTCCTAGAATGTGCAAGCCGCTCCTGTTAAAATAGAATCCTTCTTTTTGCTTTGGTCCTCCTGCATTTAGTATACAGCGTCCTGGGGGGAAAATAGTCATCGTAGGCCTTCTTCCCACTTCCCGCCCATTCCTCTGCTCCAGTCTTCTCTTCTGGCCCCTCTCCTTCCCCTTTGATCGTCTCTGTTCTCTGTTTCCTCCTCGAATGTCTCTGGAGGGCTCCGGAGGGAGCTGCTGTGGCCCGGGGCCTGGGTGTCCTTCGGAACCAGGCAGCCCAAGGGTAGCAGATAGGTTTGATTTTCTGAACCTGGTGCTGGGCTGAAAAGGGAGAGTGGGGAGTTCTTGGGTGAAGACCCCAAGCTGAAGAAAGAAGCAACCGAGTCCAAGGCCGGGGCATCCCTGAGCAGGCTCCCTCATTTCTGGCACAGTCCACGCCCTACCTTCCCCTGGAGCGGCCCGACTTACTCTCTCTTAGACTCAGAATAGAAGGCATGATGGGGAACCCAAGCCTGGGCCCACTCTCAGTCTTCAATCCGGTGTCTTTTATCTCTGGGTTCCAGGCTGTAGATGGTAACAGTCATTTTTACATATTATAAAGCACCTTTTTAATCTTGAATCCACTTCTGATTGATTCTGTTACTTGTTTCCAGAGTCATGAAGGGAGAGGATCCAGGGTTCAGGAAGTGCAAGAATGGACGAGATTTGCCATATTGCTTAGCAACCTGTCTCCAAAAATTTTTCAGAGTTCCCCCAAGGACCAGGTACAGGGAGGAAGTCTGCTCTGAACCTGCAGATAGCCTATTGATCTCGGCTGTTGTTCGACTGTAAGCAATATTTCAAGGGAAATAAAAGATTTTGGTATTTAACCACAATTTATTTTGTGTAGGTGGATGCGAATAGCACCTTTCAAAAAGAACGGTTCTCTGTTTTTCTGTATGTTGGTAAATTGAACACCAATAAAAATTAATTTATTTAAAAAAAAAAAGAACGGTTCTCTATGTGATTAAAACAAAAATCAAGTTGTCATTCAGCTTTTTTTCTAAATTAGTATCCGAATGTGATTGGTTTACTTTAGTTTTGAAAACTGATTTATTATTATTTTTTTAATTAAATTTTTTTTTTTTTTACCAATTCAGACAACAATTTTGAGATTTGGCTTCTCCATCACATAGAGAAGAAAATATAATTTTTCTTTGACTATTCTGAGTTCATGGCTGAGCCCTCTTTTAATAAAAGACAGATTAATGTAGTGAGAGAAAAACAAACAGAGGTTGATTAACACCTACACCTCATGTGTATGTGGGAGACACCCAGGGATGTGGCTGAGAGGTGACTTAGAATTCAGGATTAAATATCATCTTAGGAAGAAAAGGGGAGGAAGAATGTAGGTCCCTTAGGAGACAGTAAATGATTTTTAGGAAGGAGGAATGGGCCCTCAGAAGAACAGATGGGAGGCATGAGGGTGTATGACAAAGTTTGCCTGGGTGTGGTGTGGACTTCTCATTTCCTCACCTGTGATAAAAGTCAATCTTCTCAGGTGGGTGAAGATCCCAGGGAGAAGATTTTTCGACAACTGAGTTCCTTTTGGAGGATCTGGCTTTGGGCCGATGAGGGTTGTTCAGAGAAAGCCTCTCCCTGAATTATTATTATTATTTAAAGATTTTGTTTTTGTATTTATTCATGAGAGACACAGATTGAGAGAGAGAGAGGCAGACACAGGCAGAGGGAGAAGCAGGCTCCATGCACGGAGCCCGACGTGGGACTCGATCCCGGGACTCCAGGATCATGCCCTGGGCCTACGGCGGCGCTAAACCGCTGAGCCACCCGGGCTGCCCTTATTATTATTTTTTTAAATCAGTTTTTCAAACAACTTTAGCTCAAAATAATCAAGATGCTAAAGTGCCATATTTCGGGGTGGCATATTCTGTTTCTTTTCAATCTTGTATGGAGTCTATGGCTCAGGGTTTAGTAGGTCGCTCATTTAAAAACAATCTGGAGTTACTGGATTCCTTTTACAATTATTCCAGTCTTGAGTAGAACAATGGAAAAAATAAATTGCCAGTGTACAAGTGTGAAGGAGAAAACTCCAAAGTTAGAAGGACAAGGCCCATGAATAGCTTTTGTATCTGTCTCTTTACATTTTGGTAAATGTAAGCAATCAGAAGAGATTCCTCTCTAGGTTTTTATCTCCCTCAGTGATTGCTCCTTCTAGGTTCTTCCTCTTCTCCCAGAACCCTTACCCTTGCTCTGCCCCAGGGCTCCTTCCTTAGCTCCATTTCTATCTGCATTCATTCCCCTGTTATCTCCTCTGGTCTTGTGACTTTATATTCCTGCCCGGAATGCGGGAGTGTTCGGGAGTGAAGCAACAGGATGCCTCCAACTCTCAAATGGCTACTTAAGCAAACAAAATAAAAGTTTATATAAATAGAGAAGTAGAGGGTTGGAAATGACAAAATGTTAATAATTATTGAAGGGAGGTAGAAGGGATACATATTAATTATTTGTACATTTCTGTACATGTTAAAAGAATAGAAAGAAGTAAATTATCATCTCTGTACTAACTCCCAAATTATGTCTCCTGCCTGGGCCTCTCTACTGAACTCCAGATTTGCATATCCAATTGGCCCCTGGCTTCTGCATTTGGATGTCAAAGGAGTATATACAAACTGAACTCTTGATCTGCCCTCCTCCCAGAAACCCTGTCCCAGCTGCAGCTTCCACACCTCAGTTGATGACAACTCATTTCTCAAGCCCAAGCCTCTGGAGATATGGTGACTCTTGTCTTTCTCTTCCAGTCCTTCGGGAAATCCGAATCTGTCGGCTCTGTCTGCAGAGCATGCCCAGAACGTGACCAGTCTTGCTGCCACCACCACTCTAGGCCCTGGTCTAAACCACTCCCAGCCCCCAGCCCATCCTCAGACCATTCCAGTCACCTCCCGAGTCATCTCTACGTGTCGGCCTTGTCCTCCCCGGTCTGTTCTCAACCAAGAAGCCAGGGTGACTCTTCCAAAATGGATTCACATTGTGTTCCTGCCCTACTCAAGAGCAGAGTCTCACTCAGGGTAGACAAGGAAAGACTGGAAGCTGAAATCCTTCAACAGCCCCAGGCCCTCCGTGGTTTCCTCCTACTTCCCTCCTGGCCCACCATGCTCCAGTCCCTCTGGCCTCCTCTGTTGTTTCTGGAATGAACCAAGATGCTCCTGCTTTCTTGGGACTCTGTACTGGCTGTTACCTCTTCCTGGAAGTCTTCTTCCCCCAATTTTTGCACATTTTCCAAGTCTTTGCTTATTGTTACTTCTTAACAAGGCCTACTCTCATGAATGCAGCCTGCTCCTCCACTCATGCTAGATCCATCCAACTTTGCTCTTATTCGCTGTAGCTCTCACCACCGTCTACAGTGACCTAATGTACCGACGTAACGTATTTATCAGCTGTCTCTCCACTTGAACATCGGCTCAATGAGGATAGGGGTGTTTTGCTGTTGTCAAATGCCCTGTATCTGGTCCAACATGGGGCCTGGCATGTACTGAATATTTGCACAATGAATGAGCTGAATGAATAGTCACACGTTGATTGTATTGCTTGAGAAAGAACCTGTAATGTGAGCTTTATGGGGCCATAAATTAAACTTAAGTCAAAACTCTTTCAAATCCAGAGCTACACTCTCACTCCAGCTTGGTCTTTATTTTCTTACTTCAGTGGCACAAAGCTGTCTGTGAATGGGCTCTTGTATGAATGATTTCATTGATCTTTTTATTCCACATGTTGCAATTCTTGGAACGCCTGTCAATTTAGCTGTTTCATTCATTTCACTTAGTACTTCCTTAAAGTGAAAGGACACTACTTAATATGTGAGAATCAGTGTGAATTAAAGTCAGAGTAAGAATAAAACCCGTTAAACTGGCCGAATTCTAGCAAGTGTCACATGGGATGTGAAGCTGTACCCTTTAAAAAAAATTATTTATTTGATGGAGGGAGAGGGAGGCAGAGGGAGAGAGAGAAGTAGGCTCCCTACTGAGCGTGGAGCCTGATGCGGGGACTTGATCCCAGGACCCTGGGATCATGACCTGAGCTGAAGGCAGACACTTAATCGACTGAGCCCCCCAGGTGCCCCTGAAGATGCACCTTTGATATCCATTCTCTCTAAAACTCACCCCCACACACTCTACGTTCAGTAACAAGCTGTGTTCTTAAATGTTATTAACCCCTTTGGGCCAGCAGAAAAAATTTCTTTTTGGTAACATAATAGATTTCTTCCAACCTTTCTTGGCTGATTCCTTATATAGCAGAAGCAGAGTTATCATTATACTCCCAGGAAGAGCTATTTTTATAATGCAACACCCTTCTTTTCTACAGTAATTCTGCTACTATTAATAGTCTCTTCTAGAAGGTTGCCCCATT
Organism: Vulpes vulpes; assembly: GCF_048418805.1. Lineage (NCBI taxonomy): Eukaryota > Metazoa > Chordata > Mammalia > Carnivora > Canidae > Vulpes > Vulpes vulpes. The sequence goes on along the minus strand of NC_132795.1, from coordinate 93,175,898 downwards.
TTTTTTTTTTCTGGCTTGACCATATTCATAGACATGTTAAATGCCTTTCTTGGTTTCTCAAACTGAGTCTCACAGTTTTAAATGAAGGAAACCCAATGGTTAGGGAGTAGAATAAGTTCGGATTATCCTTCGAACTCCATCTCTTCCTTTTCTAATAGGACATGAAATTTGGTGAATTCAGAGGAAAACAGCTAAAATAAAGCACTAGGGGCATCTGGGTGGCTCAGTCAGTTAAGTATCTGCCTTTGGCTCAGGTCAGATTTCAGGGTCCTGGGATGGAGCCTCACGTTGGGCTCCCCACTGAGTGGAAAGCCTGCTTCTCCCCCTCCCTCTGCCTCTCTCTACCATTCATGCTCTCTCTCCCCCTCTCTCTCCAATAATGAATAAAATCTTTTAAAAAATAAAATAAAGCACTAAATGGAAATGAATTGTATAGAAGTTGAGCAGGGGTTTACAAAAAGATCTGATCCTTGAAAGAGAGGATGGTAAAGCTAATGTGCCAACTGTGTTTTGGACACCTTTCTCATTTTCCACCTGGTTACTTGCTAATAATGTACTGCGAGGGACAAGGTGCACGGCGGGCAATTCATAACTACTCTTTTGGGCAGCCAGATATTATGTCTTCTGATATAATACAAGGAAGTAACAATATCACCCATGACAGTCTAGCAAAAAAACGTTTAATTGGAGCACGTTAAGCTTTTGGATCCAATTTACAATTTGTGGGTAATACAAGGGATAGAGGATCAAGCTAATATACCCAAGCAAGCAATCAGATGAAACCAGAAAGTGGGACAACTGGCTGCAGTTCTTCACTAAGTCAGTGTCATGCCTCAACAGCCTGGGCTAGATGAAAAGAGATTTAGAGGACAGAATAACCAGATGCAATGGAAAGGGACTGAATTTTCTTGAATAAACCAATTTGGGATCTGGGAGTCAACACAGATGAAATTTAGTAAAATGGACAGAGAATGCTGACCGAAAAACAAGTAGGTTACAAAGCAGTATGTACAACATAATCTAATTTTAGTTAATAATTACAAAGATAAGGATTTAGAATATGCACTCATGTGATGAGCTCTGGTTTTTATTTTTGCTTACCTGCATTTCAGTTTTTTTTCACTACAAATATACTATATCTGGAATAAGAAGAAGTCATTTAAAAAATGTTGGAAAGTACTCTTACTTCCATAGGCTAGGCTTGGCCCTATTTCATCTTGCTATGATCTCTTACAGTTTATTCTCTATATGAAAAAAAAGTAATACCACCTAGAAAGACAATGGTCAAGTGGTTTAATTGTGAGAGGAACTCAAGGTCGTATAGTATATTCCTAAGCTAGTTATTCATTGATACTAATGAATGTTGCACCAAATGATGTTTAATAGTGTGTAGACAGCTTATGCACAGCAATTCTGTTTGTGTTTCACTCTAAATTCTGATGGCTTTATGCATTGTTAGGTATTTTATATTCCATAAACACTCGTTGATGATTATATGTAGAAAAATTTAAATTAGAAGATTTGGTCTTTGTTTCCATAAGCACTACAATTTGGAAACAAAGTTATGTGTTTCTGTCCTCATTTTCATTTTATTCTGGGTACAAGCAGATGACCTAGTTACTGTTTCCCAGTATTAAAGTAATTATATGCGGACATGGGTGCTCCTGCTATTTCTACTTCTAAGGGTTCTTCAGAACAGAAATGGCAGCAGACTTGGAGCTAGCAAACTTGAATTCCAGTCCCAGGTCAGTAACTAACCAGCTCAGTGTTTCGTGAATTTGAGGTGAAGAAGCAAGGGTAGAAGAAATCTAGGGTTCCTTCTAGCTCCAGAATTCCATAATCCTAAAGCACTGCTTTCTTATATTTTTTTCCAAAATGAGATTCTCCATTCCAAAACAAACAAATGAACAACAAAACTCCATGTATATTGTGAGGCTTTAGCCAGGAAGTCCTTTGTATGAGTGGCATTCCATAATTTGCATATGATGATTTCATAAAGAGATTGAAACCAGAAGTTATTGTTATTTTTTTTATATTTCCAGAACAAGTAAAAGTAATAGGTTACTTCTAGTTCTACCGATGACCCAGTAGATTCCAATATATATCCCAGTATATCCGATGATGGCTAATAGCTGCATTATCCATCACAAGGAAATACAAGTTCATAATTCAGGTTAGGTAATGTTTACAAATCTAAGAAGCCTTTCTTTGATTTTCATGGGCTGTGGGTAAGGCTTACTTGGGCTTAAATGACAGTTTTGACACTTTCTACTTATTTTCCAAAACTTTTTTTTTTTTTTTAAGATTTATTTAGTTATTTGAGAGAGAGAAAGAGAGAGCACACGTGCATATGTGTGCAGGGGAGGGGCAGAGGGAGAGGGCAGAGAATCCTCAAGCAGACTCCCAATCCTGGGACCTTGAGATCATGACCTGAGCAAAATCAAGAGTCAGAAGCATAAGCGACTGAGCCACCCAGGTGAGCCCTTCCAACCATTCTATTGAGTTCCTCATTTTTACTTTTTTATTTTTAACTTCTAGGACCATTCTCTAAATGTTTTCTTTTTCTCCCCCAGTAGCACCCTGTTCTTGTTTTGTGGTTACCTATTGGCTGCACCCTGCATTATCCCTGTTTCCAACAAGTTTCTTTTTTTCTGTTTGTTGTCCTGCTCTAATGTTTTGACATTAGAAGCTTCTTTCTGATATGTCAGTCCTCAGGTGTCTGCTTTTCTTCTGTTGGGTTCTTTTTGTTATTGAGTGGTAATTGTATTTTTAAACTGCACCCTTATCAGATATATGACTTGCAAATATTTTCTCCCATTCTGTAGATTGCCTTTTCACTTTCCTGGTAGTATACTTTAATACACAAAAGTTTTAATTTTTGACAAAATCCAACGTAGCTTTTTTTTTTTTGTCGTTGTAGCTTATGTTTTTGGTGTTATGACTAAGAAACCATTGCCTAATCCAAGATCATGTGGATTTTCCTGTTTTATGTTTTCTCCTGAGAGTTTTATATTTTCAGCAGTTATATTTCAGACCCATTTTGAGTTAATTTTGTGTATGGTGTGAGGTGAGAGCTCACTGATTTCTTTTACTTTTGCATATCCAGTTGTCTCAGCACCATTTTTGAAAAGATTATCCTTTCTCCCATTGAATAGTCTGTGGCACCCTTGTTGAAAATCAATTGGCCATCAATGTATTATTTGTGGACTTCAGTTCCTTCCCAATGATCTATATATCTATCTGCATGCAAATATATACTCTCTTGATTACTGTAGATTTATACAGTTTTGGAATCAGTAAGTGTGAGGCTTCCAGCTTTTTCTTTTTTCAAGATTGTTTTGACTTATTTGAGGTCTCTTACACTTCCATATGAATTTCTGAAGAAAAGATTATTGAGATTTTTTAAAAAATATTTTATTTATTTATTTATTGAGAGAGAGAGAGAGGGAGAGAGAGAGAGAGAAAGGGAGAACTTGAGTTGGGGTGGGGGACAGAGGGAGAGAATCTCGAGCAGACTGCACTGAGTATAGAGCTGGAAGCCCAGATCCCACGGCCTTGAGATCATGACATGAGCTGAAATCAAGAGTTGGATGTTTAACCCATTGAGCCACCCAGGCACCTGAAGGCTATTGAGATTTTGGTGGAGATTGCAGGGAATCCATAGATCACTTTGGATAGTATCACCACATTAACAATATTAAATTGCCCAGTCCATAAACCTAGGGTGTCTTTCTATTTACTTAGGTCTTCGTTAATTTTTTTCAGCAATGTTTCTTAGTTTCAGGGTACAAGTTTGCACTTCCTTGGTTGCCTTCATTCCTAAGTATTTTATTCTTTCTAATATAAGTGGAGTTGTTTTCTTAATTTCGTTTTTGGATTGTTCATTGCTGGTGTGTGGAAAGACAACTAATTTTTGTGGGTTCATCTTGTGTCTTGTAACTTTGCTGCATTCATTTATTAGCTCTAATAGTTTCTTTGTGGATTCTTTAGGATTTTCTATATATAGGGTCATGTCATCTGCAAAAAGAGATAATTTTACTTCTTCCTTTCCAATTTGAGTGACACACACACACACACACACACACACACACACATTTTTAACCTAATTACTCTGGCTAAAATATCCAGTACCATACTGAATAGAATTGGTGAAAGTGGGTGTTCTTGTCTTCTTCCCAATCTTACAATGCTCTTATTTGAAAGGGAGCATGGGGAGCAGCCCCGGTGGTCCAGTGGTTTAGCGCTGCTTTCAGCCCAGGGTGTGATCCCGGAGACCCGGGATTGAGCACCACATCAGTCTCCCCGCGTGGAGCCTGTTTCTCCCTCTGCCCGTGTCTCTGCCTCTCTCTCTCTCTGTGTGTCTCTCATGAATAAATAAATAAAATCTTTAAAAAAAAATGAAAGGGAGCATGGGGAAGCTGAAAATCGAATTTGAAGCTTCGGGTGCATGCCTGGCCCTTACTGAAATGCTCTGTGGTTGATCTGGCTAGGCCAGTGGGTTGGGAGGCCTTTGATGTCATCAACCTTTAGATTTCTCTCTTCTGCTAAATTCCTTGCCTCCTGCGTTCCAGTTTCCAAAATTGTGTTGCTGTTGTCTCTTCTCTCTTTCTTCCTGTCCTTAAAAAAAAAAAAAAAAGAAAGAAAAAATCCCATTGCATTACATTATTGTTGTTTTATGGGGCAAAAAGTATTTACCATCTTCTTCAAAACTCCAGGAATGAAATTAATGGGTGTTGTGCCTGGTCTTGTTTGTCATTCCTCACTGAGGCCTAATTCAGTCCCATGAATAAAATATGCTTTTCACTTCTCAGGAGATTTTTAGAATTTCAAATGGATTGAACTTTCTCTTTAGACCTTTAAATGACCCAGAGATACCACTGACATGACCTACTGGCCCTGACAAGTGTTGTGGAGGACTGTCCCTTTGGAGTACCAGAGTTATCCGGTGATGTGGAAGGAGTTAGTCACCAGCTAATGGGAGCCACCAGTGTGGTTTCCATCCTGACTCACTCTTTTTATGCCTTTTTGCTTATTTGTGCCACAAAATAAACCCTAATTATAGGAGTGCCTGAGTAGCTCAGTTGCTTAAGCGTCCAACTCTTGATTTCAGCTCAGGTCATGATCTCAGGGTCATGAGATCAAGTTCCATGTTGGACTCTGCGCTCAGCAGGGAGTCTGCTTGAGATTCTCTCCCTCTGCCCCTGCCCCTCCCTGCACTCACATGTGCATGCGCACTCTCTCCCAAATAAATAAATAAATAGATAAATAAATAAATAAATACATAAATAAATCTAAAAAAACCCCCTCTAATTACAGAAACTGCCTGTGAATTAGCCTTGTATCACATCAGGAAAAATGTCCTTCTAGTAATCTAGTTCATCGGAAAGCTATGGCATCAAAAAGTCAGCAAGGGGCCTTCAACAGAGCCATATTTAGATATTTATCTCCTGCTTGCATCTGGGAATCATTGGCTTCACTCATTTTAGGACACAGGCTCTGAACCCTGAGTACACATGAGAATTATTTACAGAACTTGAAGAAGAATAAGGAGGAGGATAGGAAGAGGAATGGAAAGGGGAAGAGGAAAAGCTTGTCTTCAGTTTTCACTCGGCACTAATTAGTTCAGGATATCGGGAGATGGAATATAGACAGTGGTATTTTTTAAAGCTCCCCTAGTGGTTCTAAAGTGCAGCAGGGTCAAGAGCCCTGACTTAAGGGGCCTACTGGAGAGAAATGTTTGGCTGAAGCTTCTGGGGGTTCTCCAGAGTTCCTTCTCTAGCTAGGGTCAAGCCAAAGGCACCTAGGCCACCTCACTTCAACTCTGAAAGTCTGGAAATGAAGCAACAAAATCTTATGACTTTTCCTTTTGAGGAAATTACTTAAAATATGGAGATTTCATAAGAACTTAACCCTTGAGTGTGGCAAGGAATGCTTAGGAATTATGCGGCGCTCCTGACTTCATGTTTATACTCTTTTATTTTTTTCAGTAGGCTTTTACGCTCAGCATGGAGCCCACTGTGGGGCTAGAACTCACGACCCTGAAATCAAAACCTGACCTGAGATCAAGATCCTGACGCTCAACCAACTGAGCTACTCAGGCCCCCCATGTGCTTATGCTCTTGAAAAGACAGTATAACATCTTTTATCCTCAATTTCCTTGTGTGTAAAAAAAGAGGATAAAAATTTCATAGAGCTCAATAAATAGCTGCTTTTCTATTGTTTGGAAAATAAAAATAAAATAAGGGGCAAAAATAAGAGTTTAAAAATGGTACTACCGAGGTAAAAGATGCTACAGAAAGGCGGTGCTGGGCATACTGTATATGATTAGCACTGTGTTTGGCAGGGAGTTGCAAGAATGGTGTTGTATAACAGTGCTTTGCAAACAATGTTCCTACAAATCACCTGGGGATCAAGTTAGGATGCAGATTCTGATTCTGTAGATTTAGTGTGGGCCTAAGAATCTGCATTTCTAACAAGCCCTAGGTAATGCTGATGCTGCCAATCTAGGGATCACACTTAATTTTTTTATTATTTTTTAAAAGATTGATTGATTTATTTGAGAGAGAGAGAGAGAGAGAGAGAGACTGCATAGGGAGGGACCAAGGGAGAGGGAGAGAAGCAGAGGAGCTGTGTGGAGCCTGACATAGAGCCCAGTCCCACGACCCTGAGATCATGACCTGGGCTGAAATTGAGAGTTGGATGCTCAATTGACTGCGCCACCCAGGCGCCCCCAGCGACCACCCTTTAAAGAGCAAAGAAGAGGGCATGTCAGCCATGGTGCCTGCTGAAACTGACCTTCCTCCTCCTCCATCGTCCCCCCTGACTGCACCCATGGGGCCTCTGACCCAAGAAGTCATCCACAGACTGGGCTTCAAAATACAAGATGATGCCGTGTAAGGGGGCCATGGTCATTCTTGGGCCACTCAGACTAGAAATTTTCACCAGGCACAACCGAGTCACCAAGGGCAATGCCTGGAGCTCCCAAGGGGTCTGATAGTCTCTACAGTTCCGTTGTGTTTGTATCTAAAATACCCCATCTCTTTGCTTTGCTTCAGAGTGTGGATGCATTCATTCGTCATTCATTCAGTCAATACGTGTCCAGCACCTACTTGACTCTAGGCCTGATTCTGGGCTACAGAGAGACAGCAGAGAGCAAAATAAGGCCCCTGTTCTCAGACAGTTAACATGCTGGGGGAAGACTTCTTCAACCCAGTTGAATAGGTGAGCTAATTGAAAGAGGGATTCTACAAAGAGCCTCCAGGGTGTCTTGTTAAATACCTGGAATGTGTTTAACTAAGATAAAGGAACTTGTTATGGAAGAGACTGTAAGCCAAAAATGTAAGCACACTTCAGAAGGTATCAGACAAAATAATATGTGATGCAGTCGTAAGTGTCAATGTATGAAGCATGTATGTATTCAGGTTACAAAGAAAGTAGGAGGCACTCCTTAATTTTTCAGAATTGTACTTTAGAGAGCGCATTTATCTTTATTTTTCATTGGGTTCCTTGTTTTGAAGTATAGTTGACAATATTACTTTAGTCACAGGTGTACCACGTAGTGATTGAACAAGTCTGTATGTCATGCTGTGTTCACCCCAAGTGTAGCTACCATCTGGCACCATCCAGCGCTATGATAATGCCGCTGACTAGAGTCCCTATGCCGTACCTTTCATCTTCATGTAAAGGGTATTTGTCTTTAAACAACCTTATCTTAAAATGATTTGAAACAGGCTATTGACTCCCACTTTTAAGTGGAGCGTTTTTCAAGTATTATAGAAGGAAACAAAAGAAAAACAGTGACTAAGAGTGTATGAACTCATAAGAAACACCTTAAGTCTTTTTCAAGAGCAGTTAGTAGCAAAATGACAAAACCATGCATGTATAAAACCTGTAGAAGGGCACCTGAATGGCTCAGTCGGTTGAGCATGTGACTCTTGGTTTCAGCTCAGGTCATGATCTCAGGGTCGTGAGATCAAGCCCCATGTTGGGCTCCATGCTCACCAGGGAGTCTGCTTGAGGACTTCCTCTTTCTCCCTCTACTTCTCCCTTCCCTCTAAAATAAGTCTTTCTTTCTTTCTTTTTTTTTTTTTTATAAATTTTTAATTTTTATTTATTTATGATAGTCACAGAGAGAGAGAGAGAGGCAGAGACACAGGCGGAGGGAGAAGCAGGCTCCATGCACCGGGAGCCCGACGTGGGATTCGATCCCGGGTCTCCAGGATCGCGCCCTGGGCCAAAGGCAGGCGCCAAACCGCTGCGCCACCCAGGGATCCCTCTTTTTTTTTTTTTTTAAATGCAGCATTCTTAACAGTGTTTTATAAAGTGATAGTTAATGCATGAAATAGAGCAACCAGCAGCACTTGGAATTCTGATGCTCCTAACCTGTCCTTGTTTCCTACATTAGGAAGCAGTGAAGCACAGTGGTTAAGGATGTAGGGTTCAGAATCAAATATACTTGGAGTCTGATCCCAGCTCTGCCTCTTGAGAGTCATGTGGCTTCAGGAAGGATACTTACCCTTTCTGATTCTCGGCTTCCTCATCTGTAAAATGGGAATAATAATAATAATGCTACCCTCACAGGATTTACTTTAGGGGCTAAATAAAAACAATTTATGTATGATTCAGTATCTATTGACTTTTTATGAATCACTAAACTCCTAAAAAGATACTCCCATCTCCTTTCCCCCACAGTGACCCAGCATTGCTATTGGGAACAAACAAAAGGGTGCTTCAATACTGCCTGTCATGACATCTTCCCTCATCTGGTGCACTGCTGCTGTCTGTAGTCTCATGGTGGTACCCCCTGACTCACACCTCCAATCTGTGGTCTCTGGGTGCTCCCAATATTTCCAGTTCTTAGAGCCCAAGAACAGTGCTGGGGCAACTAGAAATGGGAGGAAGGGAGCCTCCTCCTCTTCCTTCCCTAATTTTGACAGGTCTCTCAAAGCCTCTTTTGAAGAGTTCCATCAACTTCGGCTTCTGTCTCCCATTAGCGAGCTCAAACCAGTCCAAGGAACTAGGTGGACACTGGAAGCCTTTCTATCTCTTTCCATTCTTCAATTGCTTCACCTCCCAGCTTCTCCCCCTCCCCAGACTTCCTCTCCATGTTCTCTGTTACAAAATTCAAGCTCCTTCCATATGTGCACATACATGCTAGCTAACACTGACATGGATGTAGGATCAGTGGTGGAAGTAGGGTGTCTACACTGGCAGTAGCAAGACAATAAATGCCTTGTTTTATACATAAGTGTTTGGATACTGATTGTGCTTCATCCCACATTTTACCTCTCTTTTATGACTTTTACTTTAATCGAGCAATATAGAGTATAGTTTTGTACCTGATAGACACTCAGTATTTTCTGTTACTGACAAAACAAATCAATTCCATAGACACAATGTCAAGTATTTGTTAATGGTATTTTGTGCAATGAAAAGAAATGGGGTGCTGCTTCCATCTTGCTTTTCCAGTGGATGGGAGGGAGAATGTTACTTCTCAACTCTTAATTTTCTGCACAGATTTTGGGGCTGATGAACTGAGTCCAAGGTTGAGACTCTGAGAAAAGAAAAAAAGGAAAATCAAAGTGAGTTCTTTCTTTTGAATTGTCCAAACTAGTTCAGTGAGCTCCGCCTATGAGACTGACTTGCCTCAGCAATTGGATTTTAGGGATGACTGAAGTGGTTGGCTTGGCCACAGATGCAGCCCAGCTGGACATCTAGAAATGCATTTGACCAGATTCCAAGGAGCAATGGGTGTGTCCATGGATAGATATTACATTGATGTCACCCCCTTTACTCCAGAGAAGAGGATTTTTTGGTGAATGAAGTATTATGTTTGTGTATTTTTTATGTACATAGAGTATTTTTATATTGCTGAATATTTTGGTTTGATTTTTTTTATTATGGCAAATACACCTATAAAATGTACCATTTTATTATTTTAAATGTACAGTTTAATGGCATTAAGTACATTGCTGTGTGAAGCATCACCACTATCCTTCTCCAGAACTTTTTTTACCATCCCAAACAGAAACTCTGTACCCATTAAAGAAAATCTCCCAATTCCCCGCTCCCTCTAGCCCCTCAAAGTCACCATTCTACTTTATGTCTCTGTGAATTTGACTATTCCAGGACGTCATGTAAATAGATTGTACAATACTTGTCTTTTGCAACTGGCTTATTTCACTCAACATAATGTCCTCAGGTTTATCCAGGTTATGGCATGTGTCAAAATTTCTCACCTTTTTAAAGTTGAGTAATATTCCATTGTATGTGTACACCACATTTTGTTCATCCATTTTGTCCATTTATTGATGGGCACTGAGGCTGATCCCACTTTTTGGCTACTATGAATATAGCACATAACACACTTCTAGGAGCACTGACGTAGGGCAAGCTGAAAGATACGTTTCTTACAGAGCACTTTTCAGTTATCTCATAATACTTTGAAAATAACTTTTGCATGAGAGAATTAGAAAGAATTTAAGTAAATTCCCCAGATAATGTAGTTATTATACTTAAGGAAAAGTGAGAGGAAATAGGTTACAAATCTAAAACAAATTTTAGAAATTATTGGAAATGTTAGAAAAATATCAAATGCCATTCTATGTTTCATAATGGGTAGAAGCATGAAACAGATCTATGGACCATACTGTTCAAAGGTAGGTGGCTATTCTTGGTTGCCTAATTTAATGATTCCATCTGCATTCAAAATTCAGTCAGAAAATGGGCACTGGGGGCATTTTTGATCAAATTTCAGAGTTCTCTTAATGAAAGAATCTTGTTATTTTCTTTTTTATATAAATTCCAGCTCTTGGTTGCAACTTCTGACCTTCAGGTATAAAATGAATTGAGTTTGATAATATATTTGGAACAAACACACTGAACCAGTGATTTCAACTGGAGGGCTTGTCTGAGGCATTTGGCAATATCTGAAAACAGTTTTCTGGAGGGTCCTACTGGCATCCAGTAGGTAGAGGCCAGGATGCTGCTAAACATCCTACAATGCACAGAATAGCCCCCACAGGAAGGTTATGGGGCCCATAATATCAAGTGTCACTAGTGCCACTGTTGAGAAAACCAGCATGAAATAGAGTATCTTGAATGATTCCAATCAACCAGGACAAAATAGGTGTTTGAAAACACTTGATCACAATGAGGCTATGTTTCCAGTTCCCATAAAGAATATTATTTTCTTCCTGCCTGCCTGCTTTCCCTCCTTTCCTTCTTCCTTCCTTTTGGTAGTGACACGAAAGAAGTTTATCTACCTTCGTCTCTACTCATTTTGGAATTCCAGCATTATTTTAAAGTGGTTAGAAATACGAATGAGGGGGGTTCAGATAGGAAGTCAGTCTAGAAGCAGTCCTACGACCTCGAAATAGAAAATATTGACTATGAGACCCCAGGCACAGTTTTCCTAACATCCATTCCTTCCTCTCATAAACAGGCACGGCCAGTTTGCCTCATGGGCTCCCCTCCAGCTGAACCGGGAGTTCCCTGCTGGTGTCGCTTCTGATTGGTTCATGCCTCATTTGGACTGGTTTGTGCCCAAGCCAAATATTTTATTTTCTCCACACAAAGTGGATGTAATAACTACACTGCCCACCCAAAAAGGCTTGGAAGGATCTTGTAGGGCAACTAAAAACATCTTCAAAGAATAACAAACATGTAAATGTAAATGTGTCAAAGTGTCACTTCATAAATGTAAAGTCCTAAGGAATCAAAGGACATAAAAATACCAAGGATAATAAAGCAAAGATCATAATGTGCACAGCTCCATCTGGGGGTTCGGGGGGAGGTTACTCTTAATTTGTTTTGCTTTTTAAGCTACGTCTTTGTTTCTGCTACCATTTAATTTGGGGAAAACAAAGGCCATTATGGCCTTGAATTTTATCTCAGAGTAGTTCAAATCCTTTTTTGGTCACAGGAGAGCAAATTATGACAGAAAAAAAAAATCTTCTAAATAATTGGGTCATCATGGCATGGATCCATGTGAGCTCTTCTGGGACAAGATTTAATCACTTCATAAATTGCGTATGTTGATTGTGTTATAAATAATAATCCTGTGTGCCTCATTAAGCCCCAAATGCATGTCCTTGCGTGAAACTCATTCTTTTCTTGCCAGCCTGACTAGATGCATTGTCTTTGGAGCTGTCTTGGAAAACAGGTGCACCTGGCTCAGTTAGGCAGGTGCGAGATGTCTCAAGAGCAGTGAAACTTTATGCTCAACAATTTTTGACAACACATGCTCTAGATTAACTAGCAAGGCTTCTCTCCTTTTTTTATTTGTAAATTAACTGATAGATCAATTAATAAAAATTGCCAGATAGGAAAAGTAGCTTGACTCCTGAGACTCCAATCTGTCATATTCTATATTTAAGTCTTGAGTTTATAAAAGGCAAGCCTGTCCTGATTTCTTCCACAAAAAACGTTTAGTTGTATATTTACTAGAATGAAGTAACTTCCTTGAAAGGTAAGCCATAGAAGGTGAGCAGATTTTACTCTAATATTAGAGAATGTAACAAGAAACTCCCACCTTTCTGTGGGTTTTCATTTATGAGAGACCTATTTATTATGAAATTGGGCAAACTGTAGTGCTACTCAAGGTGAGATCCATTGACTGGGCCCATTGCCAAACTTTTTTTTACTCACTCACTCATGACAACATGAGTGCAGAAATCAAGAGTAAGCACCTAGGAAGCTTTATAGCAATCTCAGCATAATTATTTTTCTAGTACTTTATTTTCATTTCATTTAGCAAAAGTGTCACTTCGTATTGGATTGAAATGAAAAATCCTGGTCCTTCACCGCAGATAGTTTGAGAAGTGCTGCTGTAGGGAATTCTTTCGGCACTACACACTCTTCTCCAAGGACGAGTGTCTTCATAAATTTTAGGCAACAGAACAATACTATCTATCCTTCTTAGCTGCTCTGCTTCGAGTGTGAAAACACGCAATAGCCAGTGTTTTCGCCTGCAAATACCAGTGCTTTGATGGAGAATCAATTTCCAATCCTCCTGCCCTTCTGGTCTTCTGAATCCTTTCCCAACAGGACCCATTTCCCCCCAGACCTTGTGCAATATCAAAAGTGTGCCCTTGCAGAGTGTTCATGGAACTCTGGAATAACCCACTCCAGAAGGAGTTGGGTTATTATCATTCTTGCATCAGAGACAGAGTTAGGTTAGCTGAGGCAATGGGTAATAAGACATGCAGTGACCTTCCGTCTTCATAGTCGACCCTAAATTGTGAAGGAAGTGGAGGTGCCTTGGGCACACCCCCAGCTTTTTTATTTTTATTTTTTTCCAAGTGGCAAGCACGCTCGGGAGCCTCTCAAGGCTCCAGGCCTCCTCTGGCAGGCAATATAGCACTGATTAAACCTGACAGGTTGACAGTCCATTTTGTACACCTGTATCTCCTTTTTGGAGGTATATGTGTGTATTGGGGCAGGAGGGCCAGACAAATAATTTGTTTTAAATATTTTTTTTTATTTTTTCATGAGAAAGACAGAGAGAGAGGCAGAGACATGGGGAGAGGGAGAAGCAGGCTTTCCGCAGGGAGCATGATGCAGGACTCGATCCCAGGACCCCGGGATCACGCACTGAGCTGAAGGCAGATACTCAACCACTGAGCCACCCAGGCGTCCCAGCAATTTCTTTTTTTATTAAAAACTTTCTTTTTTTAATATAGTTTTATTTTTTTAATTTTTTTAAAATTTTTATTTATTTATGATAGTCACAGAGAGAGAAAGAGAGAGGCAGAGACACAGGCAGAGGGAGAAGCAGGCTCCACACACTGGGAGCCCGATGTGGGACTCGATCCCAGGTCTTCAGGATCATGCCCTGGGCCAAAGGCAGGCGCCAAACCGCTGCGCCAGCCAGGGATCCCTATTAAAAACCTTCAAACCCAGAATTAACAACTGCCAATTTTTCTGTCCTTTGTATTTAATTTTTATATTTAATTTTTTGTTTGTGTTTAAAGAATCAAAATATTAAGTCCTCCCCAGTCTCAATCTTCTTTCTTCCCTTCCCCGATGCATTTATAATTATAGGGTTGGCAGATACATCTCCTGTCTCTGTTTTTATACCTTTACTATTTTATTTATTTTTATAAACATTTATACAACATTGTACAGTTATGTATTGCATTACAAGTCACCCTAAAACTTACTGGCTCAAAGTAACATCAACAATTGTTATCTTTCATGGTTCAACGGGCTGCCTGGGGTCAGCTAGGTGGATTCTCTCATAAGGTCGCAGTCAAATGGCAGCTGGGGCTGGAATCCTCATGAAGCCTTCCTCATTCACTGACCTGGAGGCTAAGGTTGGCTGCTGGCTAAGCACTCATCTGGGATCATCAGCTGGAACACATGCATGTGGCTCTTTATGCAGCATGGGCTTCTTTCCAGCATGGTGGCTGGATTCCAGTAAGGACTCTTCCAAGAAGAACAGGTAGAAATTTTATCACCTTTCATGATCTACCTTCAGAAGTCACATGGCATTATATCCATGATAGTCATAGGTCTAGCCAGATCCAAGGAGAGGATCCAGTCCTTACTTCTTGATGGGAGAAATGTAAATGTCATAGTGTAGGAAAATCATGTAGGATAAGAAATCTTACTCTGGCCATCTTGGAAAACACAACTAGCCACAAGCACTTATTATGTGCCAGGTACTATTATTCTAAGTGTTTTTCAAATAGTATATATCCACAATCAAGATGTGATACTATCTTATATGTTTTTAATGTTTTTATAAATGGTAGCATCATTTTATAACATTTTTTGTCGAGCTTTATAGTTTTAAGATCTACCCCGCTGGTACTTGAGAGCTAATTTATTATTTTTTTAAATTACTGCCCTGTACTGCATTGTAGGAATGTGTCACAATTTGTCCATTCCCTGTGTCCATATGTCTTCATTTTTAAACTTAAATTATATAGTGCATATTACTTTGTGGCATCCTTTAAAAAAAGCTACACTAGGTCAGCCTGGGTGGCTCAGCGGTTTAGCACCTGCCTTCAGCCCAGGGTGTGATCCTGGAGTTCTGGGATTGATTCCCATGTCAGGCTCCCAACATGGAGCCTGCTTCTCCCTCTGCCTGTGTCTCCTACTCTCTCTCTCTCTCTCTGTATCTCTCATGAATAAATAAATAAAATCTTAAAAAAAAAACCTACACTAAATGCCAGTTCTTTCCCATCCCACCATATACTCTCCCAACACAAAAAGTTTAATGGCTTCATTCTATCCATCCATCATGTCAATGGAACGTAATCTTTAACTGAACCCTTAGAGTTGAGCCCTTAGGTTGTTTGTAATTGTTTTCACTAATAGAAAGAGAGCACCACAACCATTCACATGTATATCTGTATAAATCTTTCATTATTCCCTTAGGAAAATTCTTTACAAGAGGAATGAACAGATGAAAGAGTATAAACAATTTTGAGGCTTTTTAACACTTATGACCAATCTTGGATCCACTTTTATTTTTACATTATGATCAATACCAGAAACACCTATGTATCCCCTACCCAACTTAAGACGTAACAATGCCAGTAGTTGAATTATCCTGTTTACTCTTCCCGTTTCATCCCTCTCCCCTCTCTCCAGAATTTGCTATTTATTACTCTCATATATCTTCATGTTTATATTAATAAAATCAAACTACATATATAGAGATGTTTTCCATGTATTTTTATATTTATATAAAGGGAATCATACCATATGTATCATTCTGCAACTTTGATCAACATTATATTTCTAAGATTTATCTGATACATGTGAGTCTAGTTCATTCATTCACGGCTATGTCGTATTCCACTGAATGGATATACCCTTTGATTTACTCAGCTAACAGTGGTTTGCCACACATAGTACTGTCAGATTTGCTAGTTTGAGGAGTGTGAAGTGGCATCTCACTGAAGGTATCACATTTTTAAAAGCCTCTGAAAATTGGTGTTGCATCCAATTAGGAGTGTCCAGGCTGGTGACAGTTTACAAACAGATCATGTTAGGAAATAACAGAAGAAAATGAAGCTGCTCGGTCAGAAAAATAGGAAGACCAGTAAGGGTTATATTGACAATCCTCAAATACAGGGAAAGCAGTCACATGCTTTTGATTCATTATTTGTCCCTCCAGGGAACAGATATATCTACTGACTCCCTTTCTCAGACACAGTCAAGCAGAAGTTAGAGCCCTGGTTTCAGGAACGCAGTGAAGCACTGGGAACCTGAGTGGGAAGGTTCAAGGTTGGGCTTTAAGAGTCCACTGATCTTCCTAGAGATGTTTGCAAGCTGTTGGTAAAAGTGTTAGTTCTTTGGGAACAGAGTTCTTAGCTTTTTATCTCAAAGGATATGATCTTGATAGGACAGGCTGGACTAGGATCCTCCCCAGGGCCTACCTAACCAGCTTTGGGTTTTTGTTTTAGCACCAAAGCTGGTTTTTTGTTTTAGCACCAAAGCCCCAAAAGCTTGGGGGTTTTGTTTTACTAGTAGGAGATGCTGAGTACTTATTGATGGGGATAATAGAGGGGATGGAGGGTAGGGTAGGGGACAGATTATGAATAAAGATTATGAACTGGTCAGGTGAAGTAGAAGCGGTTTGGGAGAAAGAACAAAGATGTCTAATGGGAACTTCTGGTTGTTTGGCTTAGTCTGCCCATGAAAATGTCAGTGAATGGCACTTTGGGAATAATTTTTTAGGTGCGTAGATAAGGAAATAAATTCTCTGCCTGGTCTCAAGATGGGACAAAGGGTCAGAGTAAGGTCTACCCAATAGGCACTTTCAGGCTGCACATGCATACACACAATAAGAATCTTTCCACTTTGGGAGCTCCTGGGTGGCTCAGCTGGCTGGGTGTCTGACTTTTGATTTTGGCTCAGGGTCGTGAGATCGAGCCCCACATCAAACTCCATTCTGAGCATGGAGCTTGCTTATCACTCTCCCTCTCTCTCTTTCAAAAAAAAAAAAAAGTTTGCCTTTTGTATGAGAGGTTGCACTATTTTTCCTCCGAGCCTCCTTAACTACCCATCACAATGAGATGGTACTGGTTCTCTCAGAAATGATTGCATTTTGAAAGAAGACCTGCAGAAAGTAAGCAACGCAAAACCACAAGGAATGTGTCATTAACATTGGAATTTCAATCACGGCCTAGGATAGGTAGATGATTAATGTTAAAGGAACATCCTGGTTCCTCTCACATTGTACCAGTATGGAAAACAGCCTAGAACCATAGAATTTGGGGGCTAAACTTCCTCATTGCAAAGATTCAAACCGGAAACACAGAATTCCCATCCCCATGAATATAGGCCAGAATTAGTGAATGAATTCTAATAAATAGAATATGGGGAAAATAATAGTTTTATAACAGAGAAATCTGGCAAACACCACCTTAACCAACTGATCAAATTAACATCACCAGTAATAAGTCATGTTAATATCATGCGCCACCTAATATGATGAGAAGAGCACATCACTTCTATACTCTTTTCCCCCCAAAATCCATAATGGGAGTCTAAATACAGGAGAAAATATCGGACACCCCCAAATGGAGGGCCATCCTACAAAATACTTCGTCAGTACTCTTCAGAAGTGTCAGGTTCATGAAAACAGGAAGAGACTTAAAAGCTGTCAAGACTGAAGGAAACGTGGAGAGTGAATGCAAAGTGGCATCCTGAATTAGATCCTAAACAGCAAATGGATGTTAGTGGAAGAACTGGTAAGATCCAAATAATATCTGTAGTTTAGTATTGTACCAATGTTAATTTATGAGTTTTGATAAATGAGCCATGATTATGTACAATGCTAATATTAGGGAAAGTTCAGGGAAAGGTATATGGAAACTCTTTATACGATCTTTGGATTTTCTATACACTTAAAATTATTTCAATGTAAAAATTAAAAAATACAATTTCAGTGAAAGAAGTACTGAAGCACAGTACCTTGTGTTCATTGATATTCAAGACCATACAACAGACAAGTAGTTTACCTTAAAATTAGAATGTGGGTCTCTAGATCCAGACCCAGAACTACGTACCCTAAAAGGAGTCTCCAATAGGCCACCCTAACCCTGGGGTCTGTCATTCTCCTGCTCATCTTGGGGGTTATATCTATGAATCCAAGTTCTCCAGACTTTCTGGGTGGGAACTAAATAAGATTCTTCCAACTACAGTCTTTCCTGCAACACCGGAAACCCGATCTCCCATTCAGAAGCAACCATCTCAAACTTTTTCCAGTCCTCATTCTTCTATCCCAATTGCCTTCTTCCTCACTCCCTCAGATGGCCAGATCTATTTCACAGCAAGAACAGAAGCCATCAAAGAACTTCCCCAAGTTCCTATGACCCAACCTGCAAACCCACCTGCTTCCATACCCACCTGCCTTTCTCCATCCCTTGCCGTTTCACCTAAAAAGATGTTCACTTTACTGTCTCCAACTGTACCTTTCACCCCTGCCCTAGATTTTCCTCCTGCTCCTGCCTCGGGGGCCCCTACTTATCCATGACCATCCCTCTATCTCTCTACCTTCTCTGTTTCTACTGACATCTTGAGATACCTTTTTCTATCTTTGGCCTAAAAACCATGTTTCCTCAATACTACAACCACTTGGATATCTCCCTGCCCTTCGCAGCCAAACTCCTGAGAAAGTCATCTAACTCATTTCTTTCTTCACCTCCCACTGCACTATTCTTTTCCCATTTGATTTCTCTGAGCATTTAACACTATGAACCACACCACATCTTCTTCTTTTTCAGTTCACCCTCTTAAAGTGTACAAGTCAATGGTGTTTAATATGTGCACAGTTTTAAAGCATTTTCATCACCTCATGAAGAAAGCTGCCACCTTTAGCTGTCACTCCTCTCTCAACTTGTCGTCTCTTACTATCCCTGAGCAATCATTAATCTGCCTCTGTCTCTCTGGATTTGCCTGTTTTGGACTTTCAGAAGAATAAAATCATGTAATATGTAGACTTTGGTGATTGGCTCCCTTCACTTACCATCATGTTTTCAAGGTTTATCCAAGTAACACATATATCAGTGCTTCATTCCTTTTTATGGATGAATGACATCCCGTTGTATGGATATACATCAGTTTTATCCATTCATCAGTTGGTGAGCATTTGGGCTGTGTCCACCTTTTTTACTATGACTTTTTAAAAAGATTTATTTATTTATTTGAGAGAGTGAGGGCAAGGGGAGGGACAGAGGGAGAGGGAGAATATCAAACAGACTCCCCACTGAGCATGGCCCTCTCTCGTAGGACCCTAAGATCATCACCTGAGCTGAAATCAAGAGTTAGCCACCCAGGCACACAGTGATTTTTTTTTTTTTAATGTTGTAGTAGAGTCTAGTCAGGACTGAATATACCTTAGAGATGACCTTACCCAGTGTTCTGGTTTTAGGAATAGAGCCCAGAGATAGGAAATGATTTTTTTCAAGGTCACACAGCAAGTGAGCCTGAGAACAGAGGCTGGAATTCAAGGTTCTCTTGACTGCTAGGCCAAGGTACTTGTGACTGATACATTCTTAAGAAGTTAAGAACTCTGCTGCTGTCTCCCCAGGCCGTTGCCCACTTCAAGCATCGGCCATTCCTCCTCTGCATGCCTCTGGAGCAGGAAATGTTTAGGATTCACGTAACTAGCATTGGTTGACTGATGACTCTGCACCAGGCCCCATGCAAGTCCCCTGGGAGGAAATATGGGAGCACATCTAATGGGGGGGGAGAGAGAAGTAGCAAGGCCTACAAGCTGGGTAGTCCCTATAATTATTTACATTAAAAAGTTGAGATTAGTTCTCTGCTCAGACCACTCCAGTTGGAGTAAAAGCAAAAATCTATTCAAGGCCTACCAGGCCCTACATGAGCTCTATGCCCCACCCTCATGTGTACCGCTCTGAGCTTCTCTCCTACTGTTTCTGTATCCCCTTCTAGCTATTATGAATAATGCTGCTATAAACATTTGTGTATAAGTCTTGCTGTGGACATATGTGTTCATTTTTCTTGGGCATATACCTAGGAGTGGAATACCTGGGTTATGTCGTAACCCTGTGTTTAATCACTTGAAGAACTGCCTGCTGTTTTCCAAAGCAGCTGCTCCATTTTACATTCCCACCAGGACCGTATGCAGGTGCTCACTTCTCCACATCCTTGTCAGTGCTTACTGTTATCTGACTTTTTGACCTAGCCATCCTTGTGCATATGGATTGGTTTCTCATCGTGATACACTAATTCTTCTTGAGTATAAGTAATTCCTTGGCTTCCACGAAGCTACACTTTTATTTTTTTTATTTTTATTTTTTGAAGCTACACTTTTAGAATGAAAGTGTAAGTTTTAAATATTTTAATATCTTGACTCTTACACAAATCTAAAAATGAAAATGTGTTAAAATTTAATCAAGTTAATTAATAAGTAAACCAGGGTCACCTCTGTGGCTCAGCAGTTGAAATCTGCCCATCTGCCTTCTGCTCAGGGCATGATCCTGGGGTCCTGGGATCAAGTCCCCACATCCGGCTCCCTGCAGGGAGCCTGTTTCTCCCTCTGCCTATGTCTCTGCCTCTCTCTGTGTCTCTCAGGAATAAGTGAAATCTTAAAAAAAAATTAAGGAAACCCTTGGGGATCCCTGGGTGGCTCAGCGGTTTGGCGCCTGCCTTTGGCCTAGGGTGCGATCCTGGAGTCCCGGGATCCAGTCCTGCGTCGGGCTCCTGGCATGGAGCCTGCTTCTCCCTCTGCCTCTCTCTCTCTCTCCTCTGTGTCTATCATAAATAAATAAATCTTAAAAAAAAATTAAGGAAACCCAATAATATAGTAAAGCTCATTCAAAGAATATTTTGAGAAACCAGGGTTTATATAATCCTTTAGAAAAATCTTAGGTACAGATTGCTAAGTTAGAGACAAAGTTGGTTAATGTCCTACCGGGTAACAAACCCTAACTTTTGAGGTTACCAGGTGGCATGCTGGAGCCAGTTCATACCAGCTGATTGTTATATATTCAGGAATTTTGCAAGCCAGTCTTTCTACCCCCAGCCAGTTTACCAGCATACACTGATGCTACAATTTTCACTGGAAAAAATTATTCAAATCTCTATCAGACACAAATTAACATGCTAGTAATTTTACGGAGCCTCAAGTTTTAATTAATAATAAAGGGCACTTTGCCAGATCTTCAATGGCACCTTTGTTAAGCTCAATAAGGCTTCGGTTTACATGCCAAGATCGTGAACCATATATAGCATGGAGGTACCGAAACCTGAAGTCAATGAATGAATTGATCTACAAGCATGGCTATGGCAAGATCAACAAGAAGAGAATTGCCCTGACAAATGACACACTGGTTGCCCGATCTCTTCGTAAATATGGCATCATCTGCATGAAGGATCTGATTCACGCGATCTATACCGTTGGAAAATGTTTCAAAGAAGCGAACAACTTTTTAACAACTTTCAAATTATCTTCTCCACGCGGCAGAATGAAGAAAAAGACCATCCATTTTGTAGAAGGTGGAGATGCTGACAACAGGGAAGACCCGATCAATAGGCTTATTAGAAAGATTAACTAAGGTATCTACTATGATTATTTTTGTAATCTGGTCAGTTAATAAATCACTACTTTCAAATGGAAAAAATATAATAATAAAGGGCAAAGTTAAACAATGCTTTTTTTTTTTTTAACTATCATTCTAAAAATTCATTGTGTATTGTTTAATGTTTACCTCTTCCACTGGACCCTAAGCTCCATGAGAGCAAGGAACATCCCTGTCTTTTTAATTTCTATAATTCTCAGGGCTAAATAATTATTTGTTAAATAAATGAATGAATGAGTGGCAAGAATGGGAAAATAAGCCGATGGTTACATGATCTCATCATCCTTATCCATGGCCTTGGTTCTCAGTGTATTGGGGAGTGAAAAATCATCTATTACCCATTCTCTTTCTCTTTTGAAACTCAATAAAAAATTATTTTCAGGGAAAGTCTCTTGTTTTCTTCTAAACATAAATGCTAGAACATCAGAATTCCATGTAGATGTTTTGAAAATGCCGAAGGCCAACAAAGAGGGCACACAATTCAGCAATTGCTTGATCTCAGATGTAGCATTTACTGCCCACAAAGTGTTGGGAGACAATTTTCCATGTGTCCCTCGTATTTCCTCAGGTCTTGTGGGCAGAGGCACCAACAGTCTTTTGTGCTATACTATCGTTTCCTGGACCGTACAGCTTAGGAAGATGGAGAGTGTCTTTCTCCAGAGCAGAAGGTAGGTTTGTTTGCTGTGCAGTGCAATAAAGATAATGTCTCCCTATGGGGCGAAGGTTGAGCAATGGTTTTGCTTCCTGTCTATTATACAAAACTGAAATTTCCTAATCTTGAGGTTCCTCTCCTGGAATGCAATTAGCTGCATGTGCAGGCACCACCTGGCCCTCATTCTGCCACCTGTAGAAATTGGAGTCTCTGGCTACTGCTCTTACTGTGAGTAATAAACTGTTCTTTGTCACTAACCCAGGAGATTTGCCTTTGGTTAGCATCCACAAGACAGTGGCAGACTAACTTGTTAGTTTGCAAGTGGGGGAAAAAAAATCTCAAATCCTTCATGGCTCTTGACAAGAAACAGCGATTTATGATCATTCATACCTTTTGGTGACCAGGTAGCAAATGTCTTAAGCATTTTACAACCCAATATAGCTGATTAGGACTTATATGTAGGTGCTTTGCAGTGTTTTAGTTATGACTTAGAGAATTGACTGGGAGTCTGGAGTGGTTATAATTTTCTTTCTTTAAATAATACTAAATAGTCTCCCAGTTTGGTTTTCACACAGAGTTTCTACTTTTCAGAAGAGCTTTTTTGATAGTGCATGGGAGATGCCTGTGCATTTGTCCACACTTACTGGTATGTGGTTTGAGAAGTGCCCTAATTCTCTCAAGTGTGAACTTAGCATTGCCAAGTACTACCTCAAAGGAATCACGGTTGTTACTCTTTTGTATGCTCCTTCTCCACCCTATAAGCTTTGGTACAAGTTGCTGGTCCAAATATTATCATGATTCCAATACGGTAGGTTATATTTTCCAGACATTGCTGTGATATCTCTTGTGCAATGTTAACTTGTCACTCCCTCATCAAGAGATGGTGTCAATCTGCATCCTCTTGAATCTGGGAAGGCCCTGTGACTGCTCTAATAGAATATGGCGGAAGTAACAGAGGGCTTAGTCCTAGGCTTAGTTCTCTCCTAGCTTGATAGCTTCTGCTCCTGCTTCTTGGAATACTTGTTCTTTGGCAGCTTCCTGTCAAAACTTAGCCTTCATGTTGTGAGAAGCAGGATAGATGTGGAGAAACGACATGTGGGTGCTCTGGGTGACAGCCTCAGCCGTGCTCCTGACCCACATTTAGCATTACCTGCCAGCCAGGTCAGTGAGCCATCTTGGATGTCTCACCCTAGTTGAACATTCAGATGATCAAAGTCCCAGGTGACTTCAACTGCAATTGCATGGGAGACATCAAGCAAAAACTGTTGAGTTGAACCCAGTCAACGCATGGCAGGTAATAACAAATTGTTGTATGCAGCCATAGAGAACTAGAGTAAAGAGGCCCCGGAATAAAGAGTTTCAATTGATCACATGGTTCTAAACCCATCCCCAACTGCTTAGAATCCTAAGAAACAGAAAGCAAGTTTCAGTCAAGATTTAGTGTGTGGCTTGTACCCTGTAGATATCATTGAAGTACTCTTATGAATTAATGAATAATTGTATATAAAACAAAAAATCACCATAAAGCAGAAGTTTTAATCCCAGGGCTTTTATTTTATTAAAAAAATTTTTTATTATTTATGTATGATAGTCACCGAGAGAGAGAGAGAGAGAGAGAGAGAGAGGCAGAGACAGAAACGGGCTCCATGCACCGGGATCCCAACGTGGGACTCGATCCCGGGTCTCCAGGATCGCGCCCTGGGCCAAAGGCAGGCGCTAAACCGCTGTGCCACCCAGGGATCCCAATCCCAGGGCTTTTAAAAAATATTTATTTGCTCAATTATAAATTAAACATTTGGAAATAACTTTTCTTCCTTAATTTAAATTTATCTGGCCTCTTGGGCATGGCTAAGTCTCCAGATCAGAATCAAGATAATCTGTTTGATCACAAGTCTGAGCACAAGTAGGAGGATATTCTAGAACTGGTTCTGCTGTTGTTGGGCAACAATTTCAATCTGATGTTGTTATGGTAGACTACCACGGAGGTTCACTCATCACTCTTTTTAAACTTTGAGAATGTTAGATTTTGATTCTGGGGATATGGTCTTCAGATCTCAGAGCATTAAGTGTTTTTTTGTCTCAAAAATAGAAAGTCACTCTGAAGCATAGCAGTGGACAACAATTTCTTCTTCTTCTTCTTCTTCTTCTTCTTCTTCTTCTTCTTCTTTTTCTTCTTTTAAGATTTTATTTAGTTATTTATTTGACACAGAGAGAGAGAGAGAGAGAGAGAGAGAGCACAAGCAGGGGGAGTGGCAGGCAGAGGGAGAGGAAGAAGCAGGCTCCCCACCAAGCAGGTAGCCAGTATGGGGTTGGTTGATCCAAGGACCCCCAGGATCATGATCTGAGCCAAAGGCAGACACCCAACCAACTGAACCACCCAGGTGCCCTGGACAGCAATCTCTTGCCTACTCCCAGCCAATTGGCCTACACTGTGTGCCTCTTTCTTATGCTTCAGTCTTGCTAATCTTTCAACAAGTCCTCATATACCATATTCCTTCCTGCTATGGGACCTTTGTGAGTGCTATCTTATCCTCCTACCCCCACCTCTCCATTTCTTCAACTTGCTGAATTAATCATTTTGCTTCAGTTCAAACACAAGTTCCTCAAAGATGCTTTTTCTGACTTCTGCAGAGTAGGTGAGGTGCCCCAGTTATACGCTCCCATAGTACCCTATATTTATCCATCACAGCATGTTTTGCAATTATAATTACATACCCTTAATTGTGTAATTATTTTTTTGAAGGGGCATATTTTTCACATGTTGATGGCACCATCTAAGTAGCTTAGTCTATACATCAACATGACTTCACCATTCCAGGCAACTCTTTACCAGGAAGATAAAAGTTACAAATGACTTCACTGTTGATTCCAGGATTTGCTTGAAAGACTCTTCTATTCTTCAAAACAAAGCATCAAACGACAATTTTTATTTCAAGACTCTGAGCCCCTTGTCTCAATTGCTGTGTGTACCAACCCTAAACTATCATATCACGATCCTTATCCAATGCTAACCAAGACTCCTCCCCGCCCCCACCTTCCAGTGAAAGACTCACATTAAACTGGACTTTTAAAGTTTAAGAAATAGCCCAATTTTGTCCTTATCCTCCCCTGAGATGCTACAAAGCCTATTTAGATAATGCTTTCCCTTACCTAGGTAAGAAATAAACTGAGTTTTGTCATACCAACACATTGCTTTAGTGATATTTTTGGAGAGGAATTTGTGATGGTGACATCGAATCACTGTGCATATTTAGTGTGGTAGCACTTTTTCCTCCTGAAAAGCTATTATTAAATCCATGATGGAAATCAATGATACCTTAGATTTGAGGAAACCTAGTAGTTGACTGATATACCTCTTATGAGAATTTATATTCTTCATAAGGGCATAGACCCAGCCAGTCTTTCTCATTGGTTTATCTCCATGTCAGAGCAGAATAGGTGCTTAATATATAATTGTTGAATGAATGAGTGGATCAATGAGTAGATGACAGACAAAGCTGGATTTCATGAAGTAGAAGGACAATTCTTACTGATGAGACTTCCTGGTTGAGACTCTTGTGGCAAAACGAATCAGGGAAGATAGCTCCACTTTCTCACCCTTCTGTTCTAACCCAATTTCAGAGAACATCACGCGACTATAAGGGTTTTACAAGGAGCTCTGATGATTGGGGCACCTGGGTGACTTTGTTGATTAAGTGTCCGACTCTTGATTTCAGCTCAGGTCATGATCTCAGGGTTCATGATCTTGGAGTTGTGAGATCAAGCCCCACATTGGGCTCCGTGCTGAGCATGGAGCCTGCCTAAGATTCTCTCTCTCCCTCTCCCTCTGCCCTACCCCTTGCTCTAGCTCTCTCTCTCAAATAAATAAATAAATCTTAAAAAAAAAAAAAAGGAGCTCTGACGGTGACCTCATATTGTCATACAGTTGCTTATCTACTAGTTCATGATTTTGATTTGCCCAGACTAGTTATGTAAAGTAGAAATTGTCCACAGGGTTGCCATTGTTTTAGAAGTGAGTGAAAATGAGTTCCTAGCAGCACATAATACGTCGGTGTGACTTGGGTAATTGAAGAGTGAAGGGTGGTGGCATATGCCACCCCAAAATATGCTATTTTGGCATAAAGATTGTTTTGAGCTGAAGGCAATTGAGAAGAAGCAAATGTAAAAACAAAACAAAACAAAACAAAAAAATCAACCCTCTCTGCTATTTGCCTATTTGCCTCAAAGCAGGACATAAATTTATAAAGATGTACCCCTCTTTTTTATATCTAGAAGAGAGGAGTTAATTATCAGAGACACCTCTAGACACTTACTGGCCCAGAGATGACATCAGAGGAATCTACATAACAAATCTTATAACTAGTCCGTATCTTCCATTCATTCCCCAGATATATACCTTCCCATAATTTGCTACCCCCAGAAACCCAGTCTTTTCCTTTCTTTTGTCACATTTCTACAGATGTAATATTCTTAGGTTGAAACACTGTATGAGCCAAGTTCTAAACACTCTTTTGAGTTGCTCATCTCTGAGTATGCATGATGCATATGTTAATAAACTTCTATGTTTCTATTGTCAATCTGTTTTCTATCAGTCTAATTTATGGGGCACTAGCCAATAAACCTAAGATGAATAAAGGGAAAAAGATGCTCTCCTGAAAGAGTGTCAACTGAAATTTGAGCGATCCTATGAAGATGACAGCGCCCCACTCATGGATGGTATGGTGGCAGTGGCATGGGAACATGCCCCATAAGAAGAGCCATTACTGAGATTTGTCCGTCACTAGCATGGCTGATACATGCACTGGTACATGTACATTAGAATATAAATGGCCAGAAGAATGACTTGTTTCCTATGGAGCTTATTTAGAAACTTCACTCAATCAACATTTACTCAGTACTTAAAACATCTTAGGCACTATGTAAAGTGCTTTGAAATATGAGTGAGTATTTTTGAAAAGCACTTTAAATGGTTTGTTCTGGGGTGCCTGGCTGGCTGAGAACCCGAGACTCTTTATCTTGGGGTTGTGAGTTTGAGCCCCACATTAGGTGTAGAGATTACTTTAAAAAATAAAATAAAAAGGAATGCCTGGGTGGCTCAGCAGTTGAGCGTCTGCCTTTGGTTCAGGGTGTGATCCCGGTCTGGGGGTCTGGGGGTGGAGTCCTGCATCCAGCTCCCCACAGGGAGCCTGCTTCTCCCTCTGCCTATGTCTCTGCCTCTCTCTGTGTCTCTCATGAATAAATAAATAAAACCTTTAAGAAAATAAAAAATAAGTAAAAATAAAAGCCTTTGTCTTGAATATATTCCATTATGGAGAAAGATGACTGATGCTTGTGTGCTCAATATAATCAGCTATTTATTAAAATATATTTGTTGGTTTTACAAACAAATCAAACACTACATATTTATAGAAGATCTATTCCGGGCTAAGCCCTGGAGGCCCAAAGAAGTATAAAATACTCAAGATGCATACACGGAAAGGTGACAATACTCATGCCAACAGAGTGTGGAGGGGCCCAGCACCATGGTAGTGCAAGCTGAGAAGTGAGAGGGATCGTTTCCTGCTGGGTTTAAGGAGAGCGTTCATGGAGAGAAAGAAGATTTTAAATTGTACCTTTAGAAGGGGGAAGACTTGGAGGAATGAACAAAGGAGGTATTAGCTCAGGGGTAGATGCCAGGGACAGAGACAATTTTGAGGCCTCTTCCATGGCAGGCATTTTTACAGACATCACCTTTTAATCATTTCAAAAAAGATGGGAGACAATGATGACAATGAGTTCTCTGCTTTCAAGGGCACGAGCATTACAGTTAGAACAATTAGAAGACCATAGAAGATGACAGGGAAGAAAACACTGGACTGAATATGGTCAAGTGTGGTTCAGCTCTTGCTTGCTAGTGGATTTCTGGGAGAGAGGAGTCTCCAGTAACTGAATCCCAAAACCCTCCTGATTGAGATCAGGTAGGTAGTTGAGAGCTGGGGAAGGTCAGGCTGCTAGAGCTGGGCTCTGAAACAGGTCCAGATTGGCTCGCAGAACCCTTTAGCACAGGTGTCACACTCCTCTGTAATGGTTCTGAGACCTATTTGGGGAATTTTTGATTTGATTTTATTTGACACACCTGTGGCCCCACCCTGCCATTTGCTGAACACTGTGGTGACCTTGGCAGCACCCTGACCTCACAAATATTCCATATTGGGGACAACTCTATAGGAGGTAAAAGTCAGGGAACCAGGTGTCACAGAGGTTCTTTTCAGAATATTGTAGGCCTGGAGTTTGGTATCTATGGCAAGCATAGTGCACTACAGCCAGTCCTTTCCTTTGTCCTTTCTTCCCACTGACCATGCCTAGATGGACAGGAATTTCTTATATATTAGCCTTTAACACATTTTTCTTCTTTCTGGGAAGATGGACTGGGCTTTATTTTTGGCTGGGAATAAAGGAAAAAGATTTAAGTAGTCCTAGAGCTTACTAATGAAGCAATTCTTTCCTGAGGAGCCAATCAATGAATAGATATTTATTAGGTATAAAGCACTGTGCTAAGCTGGGGAGGGATATAGAGTTGAAAAGCTCCTCAAGGAGCTGATAATATCTTCAAGGAGCTAAAAATATTAAACATACACATAAAAAATTATAACTAACAGTATGTAGTGCTGTTCCAGGGCGCCTGGGTGGCTCAGTCGGTGAAGCGTCTGCCTTAAGCTCAGGTCATAATCCTGAGGTCCTGGGATCCAGCCCCGCATTGGGCTCCCTGCTCGGTGGGGAGCCTGCTTGTCCCTCTCCCTCTGCTCCTCCATCCTCCTCATGCTCTTTAGTGTGCATTGTCTAATATGGCAGGCACTAGCCACGTAGGGCTGTTGAGCACCTGAAATGTGGTTAATGCAATTGAGGAACTAAACTGAATTTTTTAAAATGTTTATTTATTTATGATAGTCACACACACACAGAGAAAGAGAGAGAGAGGCAGAGACATAGGCAGAGGGAGAGGGAGAAGCAGGCCCCATGCACCGGGAGCCTGACGTGGGATTCGATCCCGGGTCTCCAGGATCGCGCCCTGGGCTAAAGGCAGGTGCTAAACCGCTGCACCACCCAGGGATCCCCTAAACTGGATTTTTAACTTAACTTTAACTCCTTTAAATAGCCATATGTGGATCAAGGTTTCTGACCTGGACAGCTTAGTATGAGGCATTAGGGAAGGCTTCCAGAAAGGGGTGTGATTGGAGTTGATCCTTAGGAATAAGTAGCATTCTGAGAGGACAATATGTAGAGATGGAATTAGCTCCTGGGGACTTTCAGAGCACGGTTGGGGGTACCAGAGAATAATTACTAAATAGAGTAGATATCTTATTTCAGTTTTCATTCATCTATTGTGTTAAAAAGATGGTTGGATTTCATGAGACAATTATCCATCTTTAGAGCTCTGTGACACTTCCTTTCCAGGGGTCTGAGCAGATAACCTTAAAGGCAATGGGAAGAGCACTAGAATGGGAGTCAGGATACATGGGTTCTATTCCTGCCATGTCATTAACTCACATGGGCTTAGTTGTTTTTGTTTTGTTTTGTTTGGTTTGGTTTGGTCTAAAAAGGAACAAGGGTTCTTTAGTAAATATTCTCCAACATTGTCCTGTACCAGGGTTCTCCAATTCACCCCAGATTTTAGTGGAACATGATGACACAATTCAATATCACCCAACTTAAAGTCTTGCTCAGGGTAGAGAATAGAGTCATTACAAGTAGGGGTTGGGGGAGGTATAGGGATGCAAGAGTCTACTACATCCTCTACACCCTCCTGTCTTGGAGGAAGAAAACAGAGGTGAAGGAATGGGAACCTCACTTCTACTGTATCTCTCACCCCTAAGGCAACAGAGGTCTTTGATAGGTTGGGAAAGGTGGGAAAAGGTGGAATAGAAGAAGGGAACACCTTCAACTGAAGTGAGAATGAGTTTAACGTGTATTTGCAATATGTATTTGAGTAAGGTTGGGTATAGGGAAGGGGTGTCTGGTGGTAACTGGTAAATTCAAGTCCTGGAAACATTTTCCAACTTGACATAAGATTTTTTTTTTTTCCATTCCTGCCTACCATTACTACAGATCAAATGTGGTACTTCAGAGTCATTGACAAAAAGGGATGTTTCTTACACAATTACCAGACATCTTAAATTTCAGAGTTTTGTCTTGACAAAGACTCTCTTTGACTAAACTCTAGTCAGTCTCCTTGGAACCCTCTTCTCAAGTAGGTCTCAACATTGGCTTATAAAAACTACAGACTCTCAGCCTAAATTATTTTGTCCACCAACATACACTTACAAGATTTGAACAAACACCAGGATAGTTTCTGACAGCTCAAGGCCACATCTTTGGGACAACCAGGCCCCTCTTAGTGCCTGCCTGAGAAAGCTCAATGCTGCCTGGAGAATGTATTGTTTGTTCTAGCCAAAACGCGGTGGCAGGCAGAGAGGTCCCCAAACCCCCTCATAGTCACTTTAGAACACTTCTAATTGTAAATCCTTCCCTTCTTCTGTTTCTTTGAAATGCAAACATTCCAAGAGGAAACTCACTCGCAGCCCTGTGGCACCGCGGGGCACCGGGCGCCTTGCTCTAACTTGCTGCTGCTTCCCATCCCAAAGATGCAAAAAGTGCCTGTTGACAAACCCGGTCGGCCTAGACACGTGGACCAACCCCGTTAACACCTGTCAACCTGTCAATGCCTTTTCTTAGCACATGGGAGCTTTAGAAAGTCTCTCTCTCCTTTCACAGATGGTAAGTTTGGTTCACGCTGAGCCTTCCCTATTGCCGTGGTTGCTACTGAATGAAGTCTATTCTTCTGACCTCTCTAAGTAGTGTCTACTTTTGTCTTTTTTTTAAAAAGTCTATACATTACTCAGTGCTCATGATGATAAGTATACTTTTAATCCCCATCACCAATTTCACCCCTCCCCGCACCCGCCTCCCCTCTGGTAGCCGTCTTTTTGTTTTCTAGAGTTAAGACTCTATTTCTTGGCTTCCATCTCTTTTCCCTTCACTCATTTGTTTTGTTTCTTAAATTCCATATATGAGTGAGATCATGTCAGAAATCTTTCTCTAACAGACTTATTTTGCTTAACATTATACCCTCTAGGTCCATTCATGTTGTTGCAAATGGCAAGATTTCATTCTTTTTATGGCTGTGTAATATTCTACTATATATTTATGCCACCTCTTCCTTATCCGTTCATCTATCAACGAACACTTGGGTTGCTTCCATAGATTGGCTGTTGTGTAAAATGCTGCAATAAACAAACGGGTGCACGTATCCCTCTGAATTAATGTTTTTGCATTTTGGGGGTAAATAGCCAGTAGTGGAATTACTGGATCGTATGGTAATTCTGTTTTCCCTTGTTTGAGGAACCTTCATACTGCTTTCCACAGTGACCGCTCCAGTTTGCATTCCCACCAACAGTGCGAGAGAGTTCCTTTTCCTCCATATCCTTGTCAACACTTGTTATTTCTTGTGTTTTTGGTTTTAGCCATTCCGGCAGGCGTCAGGTGATATCTCATTGTGGTTTTGACGTGCATTTCCCTGATAATGAGTGGCACTGAGCATCTTTTCATGTGTCTGTTCACCATCTGGATGTCTTTCTGGAGAAATGTCTGTTGACGTCTCCTGTCCATTTTTTAATTGGATTGTTTTATGGGTCTTGAGTTGTATCAGTTCTTTACATACTTTGAATACTAACACTTTAACAGATATATCACTTGCAGATATCTTCTCCCATTCAGTAGGTTGCTTTTTAGTTTTGTTGATTGTTTCTCTTGCTGTTCAGAAGCTTTTTATTTTGACATAGTCCCGGAAGTTTCTTTTGTTTCCCTCGCCTCAGGAGACATATCCAAAAAAATGTTGCTTACATCCAATGTCAGAGAAATTACTGCCTGTGCTCTCCTCCAGGATTTTTATAGTTTCAGTTCTCACACTTAGGTTTCTTGATCCATTTTGAGTTTATTTTTGTGTATGGTGAAAGAGAGTGGTCCAGTTCCTTTTTTTTGTATGTAACTGTCCAGTTTTCCCAACGACATTTTTGAAGAGACTCTTTTTCCAATTGCATATTCATTCCCCCTTTGTTGAAGATTAATTGACCGTGTAATTGTAGGCTTATTTCTGGGTTTTCTATTCTGTTCCATTGATTTATGTGTTTATTTTTATGCCAGAACTATACCTTTTTAATTACTACTATTTCGTGGGGCAACTTGTTGGCTCAGTCAGAACAGTATGCAATTGTTGATCTCAGGGTTGTGTGTTCAAGCCCCATGTTGAATGTAAAGATTACTTAAAAATAACGTCTTTTAAAAATTTACTACAGCTTTGTCATGTAACTTGAAGTCTGGAATTGTGATATCCCCATCTTTGTTTTTCTTTTTCAAGATTGCTTTGGCTATTCAGGTTTTTTTGTGTGTGTGTGGTTTCATACAAATTTTAGGATTGTTTTAGTTATGCGAAAAATGCTGTCGGTATTTTAATAGGGATTGCACTAAATCTGCAGGTTGCTTTGGGTAGTATGGACATTTTAACAATATTTGTTCTTCTAACCCATGAGCATGGAATGTCTTTACATTTCTTTGTGTTGTCTTGAATTTCATTCATCAGCATTTTACAGCTTTCAGAGTATAGATCTTTCATCTCTTTGCTTAAGTTTATTCCTAGATATTTTATTGTTTTTGCTGCAATCATAAATGGGATTGCTTTCCTAATTTTACTTTCTACTGCTTCATTGTTGGTGTATAGGAATGCAATATTTTTCTGTAGATTGATTTTGGATCCTGCAACTTTACTGAATTCATTTATCAGTTCTAGTAGTTTTTTGGTAGAGTCTTTAGGGTTTTCTGGTTTTGTCTTTGACAGTCCTGTGTGTGTGTGTGTGTGTGTATGCTGACTCAGAAAGAGGACAATTTCCAGACGTCCTACTACTTCTATACCAGGGCAGCTTTAACTCTGCCCTCAAACTGCATAGCACTGCCAATCTTCCACCTGTACCCCTTTCCATGGCCTTTCCCTCAGTTCTCGGACTTTAACTGGGGCCTTGGTGTCCATGCTGGCAGGTAAACTGAATGTCTCTGGGTCACTTTAGGTTCCTTCCCTCCTCCACACCTTTAAGTTCTACATCCTCCTCTCTGGAATCTTCCCTCCTTTCCATTCTGGATGCAACTATCCTAGATTAGGACATATGGTCTCTTGCCTAAATGAATCTAATTACCTTTTAACTAATCTCCCTATCTCTAGTCTCCAAAGAACTGCAAAATGCTCTTTTTAAAACACTGACTGAATCAATCAATCAATCACTGAGCTGATCACCTCACTTTCCTTCTCAGAACTTTCTTTGGCTCTCTCTACCACCTACTCGGCCTACTGAACAAAGCTAAAACTCCTTAGAAGGCATTTGCGCCCCACCCCACCTTACCTTAACCTAAACATCTCCTACCTTATCTACCATGGAACCTATGGTCTTTATTCTTTAAACACATGTGTATCTTCACACTTCAAGGATTATGCTCACATTATTTTGTCATTCTGGGATATACAGCTCCCTCTTCCCCATTTCTGCCAATGACCATTATTTTTTTTCAGTGCCTAATTCAAATAACACCTCCTTCATGAAAGCTTTCCTAATAGTTTGAGTTGTTTCCTTCCTCTGTATTTCCAGCTTATATCATTTTTTGAAAGTCAGGTTCATAATTGAGGTATGATTAATACACAGCAAAATCGACCCCTTTCAGGTGTATTGTTCTCTGAGTTTTGCCAAGCAAAACATATAGTTGAATAATTAACTATCATTACAATGAAGTGATATTTTAGTGAGACCAAAAAATTCCCTTGTATCTCTTTGCAGACACTTCCCTCCTCCCATTCCTAGTTCCTGGCAATCATTGGTCTAATTTTGGTCCCATACACCTCACATCATTTAAATGTATTTGTGCATTTTCCCCTATAGGCCTTGTTTGTGTACCCGTCTTTCTCTCACTGGGTTGTAATCTCCTTGCAGGCAGAGAGCTCTAATCATTCACGTTTGTATTGCTCATGGTTCCAAGCACAAGTTCCAAATGTACTTATTACATGCCAGGTCATAAATATTTGATAAATGAGAAAAAGGAAGAAAAGGCAGAAAGGAAGGCCAGAAGAAAGGAAAGAAAGAAAAAAAAAAAAGGAAGGAAGAAAAGAATGAGCCAAGGAATAAATGGACAAATAGCCTAAGGTGAATTCTGATTCAGCAATGGGGCAGCCAACAGAGTCCCATGCTAGTTTAGTGAATTTTTCTGAGTTATTAATCTGAACTACAAAAGCAGTTACTCTTAAACACCTAAACATAAAATATATTGACGTGTGAATCAGCAAAACTGACGCTCAAGTTTGGGAAGGAAACCTTAATGTAAAGGACATAAGGCAGGAAATGACCACCCACCACTCCCAGGCGAGAGCTGCCTCTGATCCCCTCATGTATCACGCCAGCATGACTAACCTATGAGATGCTCTGTTCTTGATATTATATGGCCCAGGCCCTGAAAACTTCCAGGGGAGTTAAGGGAAGGAGAAAGGTAATGTTAAGTGCCCCAAAGTCACGGTGTTATACAGTTTGTACAGTTTTCTTTAATTCTTACAACTACTTTCTCACTGAAGTTAAAAGTAATTAGGAGGTAACTCTCTTTTTTGGGAAAGGAAATAGATAAAGGAAGTTTAGGGGTGGACCTCCTAAGGGGAGGGACAAAGTTAAAAACTATTTTTAGTTCAGGGTAAGTTCTTTGGAGATTTTTCAGTTTTTCTTCTGTGAAATCACAATAAGTGAGAAGGGACAAGAGTCCAGAGGAATAAACATTTTCCTTTCCTTTCCTTTTCTTTCTTTCTTTCCTTTTTCCTTCCTTCCTTCTTTCTTTTCTTTCTTTCCTTCTCTTTCTTTCTTTCTTTCTTTCTTTCTTTCTTTCTTTCTCCAGAAGAGTAAACATTTTCTTTTCCAGAGGAATAAACATTTTCTTTTCTTTTCTTTTTCTTTCTTTTTTTCCTTTTTCCTTCCTTCCTTCCTTCTTTCTTTCCTTCTCTTTCTTTCTTTCTTTCTTGTCCAGAAGAGTAAACATTTTCTTTACCAGAGGAATAAACATTTTCTTTTTTCTTTTCTTTTTCTTTCTTTCCTTTTTCCTTCCTTCCTTCTTTCTTTTCTTTCTTTCCTTCTTTCTATTTCTTTCCTTCCTTCTTTCTTTCTTCCTCTTTCTTTCTTTCTTTGAGTCCAGAAGAGTAAACATTTTCTTTTCCAGAGGAATAAACATTTTCTTTTCTTTGTTTCTCTCTTTCCTTCTTTCCTTCCTTCCTTTTTCTTTTTCTTTCTCCCTTTCTTTCCTTCTTTCTTGAGTCCAGAAGAATAAACATTTTCTTTTCCAGAGGAATAAACATTTTCTTTTCTTTCTCTTTCTTTCCTTCTTTTCTTTCTTTCTTTCTCTCTCTCTCTCTCCCTCTCTCTCTCTTTCTTTCTTTCTCCTTCCTTCCTTCCTTCCTTCCTTCCTTCCTTCCTTCCTTCCTTCCTTCCTTTTCTTTCATCATCGATCCATTCAGGTGCTTCTCTTGGTGTGAGAAGACCCCGACAGGATGCGAAGGAACCCTAGTGCCCTGTTGGATGAGGTTGTCAGCTAAGGCGCAGGGCAGAATTTGGGGGTTAAGGAGCACATCGTTTAGTAAAGTGGGGAATCATCGCTCCCTTCTTTCTATATTTTGGTGTCATGAGAATTTAAAGTGCTTTTGCAACCGCTCGCAGAGGAGGCAATTTTCTTGGTTCTTAGCGCAAGTTGGAAGATAAACTTTGGACAACCTATTACACTATGCCCTCTGCAGTTAGACAACCCAAGATAATGTGTTAAAGTTTACTGGAGGTTTAAATTCCTGAGCTGATTAAAAGAAGAGTTACGACTACCAGCCGGGCCTCAGGAAGGTGGTGAACGCCGTCCCGGAGTCTCTAGGCACCGCGCAGCGATGCGTTAGTTGCACCTGCCCCTCGCTTATCAGTCTTCAATCTTGCACAACAGCTCCGCATTGAGTAGCTAAACTTACAGCTCGGCTTGAAGCCCGGGACCAGGGCGGGAAGACCCTGAATTTCGGGCCGGCTCTGGGCTGCACCGCGGCCACGGAGAGGCGCAGCCCCTGCAACACGGCGGTGGGCTCGGGACGCAGCGCGGGTTCGGGGAGATCGACCCGGCTGCGTCGGCGGGGAGGAGGCCGCGGCTCCCGTCGTCTCCGGGCCGGTGGTCGGGGCCGGGCTGCACGGGGAGCGCGGAGGCAACGCAACAAAGGAGGCGGCAACGTGTGCGGCCAGCGCGGGGCCGGTGGCCCTGCACGGGGGCCTGACCCAGCGGGGCCGGCCGGCTGGGGAGGACCCCCGAGATTCCCAGTGGGGGCCCCTCCATTCCCCCTGCGTCCTGGCACCAGCTGGGAGCTCGAGCTCTCAGCAAAGCACTGGCCCGGCGCGACCTGCAGCCCGCGTGCCCCCCGCGCCCCCGCCCTCGAGCGCCCCGCGACCACCGCTGCACCCCCTCCCCCGCAGCCCCCGCAGCCTCCGCAGCCCCCGCCCCATCCTCAGTCGGCGGCCGGCGCCGCCCTCCGTCCCTCCCCTCCCCCCCATCCCCTCCCCCCTTGGGGCGCCGACGCGCCCAGCTGCCACGTCTCACTGATGACATCACCGGGGCCGCTCGGGCTTAGCCAATCCGCTAGGGGGAGTCCGAGCGAAGTCCTAAGCCAGCGAGTCAGCGGGGCGGGGAGCAGGGAGGGGCAAGACGGGGGGGGGGAGGTGAGCGAGTGGGGCATGGGGCGGGCGACAAGCGCTCGAGTGCGCCTGCGCCGGAGGCGCGGGGCTTGGCGGGAAGCTGAGTCGCGGCGGCCGCGCCGCCCCGTAGGCCTTCGGCGCCCGCCGCCGCGTTGGAACTCTCTTTCCCGGCGTGCCGCGCGGTGCGGCCGCCCTCCGGGCCGTGTAAAGACCCCTCGGTCTAAGGCTTTCCTATTTCCTGGTTCGCCGGCGGCCATTTTGGGTGGAAGCGATCGCTGAGTGGCGGCGGCTGCTGATTGTGTTCTAAGGGGACGGAGCAGGGGAAGACGTTTGCTCTCCCGGAACAGCCCGTTCTCGTTCCTGTCCCTCGATTACCCGTGGCGTCGAGAGTCGGGGCGGCGGCTGCGGCAGCAAGGGCGGCGGTGGCGGCGGCGGCGGCTGCAGTGACATGTCCAGCATGAATCCCGAATAGTGAGTGCAGGAGGGCACCGGTCGGCTGGGGCCGTGGGCCAGCCCGGAAAAGCCTAAGCGGGGGGGAGGCGAGGAGGGCTGAGGCAGAGGTGGGGGCCTCGGCCAGGGCGGGCGGACGGTGGTGGGGCCGGAGATGCCGGGAGCCGGGGCCCATTGTCTGACGGAAGAGGGATCGGCCCGGGGGGGGGGGGGGCGTCAGGGGGGCCGGGGGGGGGCCGACGGGGG
This sequence comes from Vulpes vulpes, assembly GCF_048418805.1. Classification (NCBI taxonomy): domain Eukaryota; kingdom Metazoa; phylum Chordata; class Mammalia; order Carnivora; family Canidae; genus Vulpes; species Vulpes vulpes. The sequence continues at coordinate 93,138,219 of NC_132795.1, read as the reverse complement.
GGGGGCGCCCGGGCAGGTTGGAGGCCTTGAATGCCGGGCCAGGGCGGAGGAACAGTCTTCGGCGGGGGGGTGGGGCGGTGGGAAGGGGCAGCTTCACGCCGAGGCAGTGACTTTGGAAGGAAGACTTGTTTTTAGGGTGGGAGGGCTGCCCTAGAGGACCCTGTCAGGGCCGGCGCCCGCGCCCGCGCCCGCCGAGCTGTCAGAACCGTGGCGGTGGGAAGCCAGTCCCACTTGCAAATCTTGAGCTCGTTGGCTCCGTCCTTTCACCCCCCCTGGCCAGGTTGCAGGTAACACGGATGCTTTTCAGGGCTGCGTGGGATGGAGGGGGGGAAATGAGTAGATGGGGAGAAGAGATTTTAAATTTTTAGTGGAGGGGGGTTTAGGTTATTTCCTGGAGTTTTTTTTGTTTTTGTTTTTTGTTTTTTTTTTTTCCAAGAAGTCACAACGGGGCCCATTGCCTCCCTAAAAACCTAAGCATTTGTGAGATTTTTTTTTTTTTCTTTTTTTAGAGGGCACTGAAGTCATTTGGTCTTGTGTAAGGTCGAGGAAAAGAATAAAGAACTAAGACGTAGGAACGTTTTTTTCTTTTTTTCCTCTGATACTATCAGATTAAAGGAAGACTGCTGTCAAATTGAAAGAGAGAACGAAGGGGCTCTCTATGTAATCCGTAGGTTTTGGATTACCTGCTTGAATACTCGAAGATAGGGAGTGAGGTTCCATGACGTGTCATGAAAAGTTAATGCATTTCTTTTTCTTGCTCACTCAAGAAGTCCCCGCAGCATATGTGACACACCTGGTACCTTTCCTGGGAACTGGTGTTCACCTTCCTTGGGAAGACTTCGTTGGGCTCTCCTTCATGGCCCTTTAAATTCCTCCTTGGGTTTACCTATATAAATTAATGAATAATTGGCAGACATTTAATTGGTATTCCCCTTCAGCGTCAGAAGGCTTTGGGGGGGGGGGGACTTTTTTTTTTTTTTAAAGGAAAAATTGGTATTTTAAAAGCTGTGAATGTATTTGCAGCTTTGGTCAGTTACTGCTAAACATTTCCCCTAAATAAAGGTCCACCCATCAGTTTAGCTGACTGTCATGTGTGTGTCACATGGCTCTTGCAAAATGCATTCTGACTTCCAAGTTTTGTAATAACAGTGGTTTGAAGCAGAAATGTCCCCTTTTGCACTAAACAGAAGCCGTGGTATTTCACTAAAATTTTATGTTCTTACAGAAGTTGAGGGTGGTGTTCTCATGGTGCCACATTTGGCCACGGCGGCAGTTTTTGGTTTCTTTATCAAGGGCTCCGAGGACAAAGTTGGTTTTGCATAGTTATTAGGGAGAATGGAACTTGAGGTACCTAATCTGGTGGTTTTCCTGGCAACAATAAAGTACATGGATCTACCACTTTACAGAGACTTGTAAACCTCCTCCGTTCAGGGAGTTTCTTATATTTGCTGAGTATGTCAAGTAGCATAAGTAGATCTTTACGATTAGTTGGACAGAACCATGACACATTAGCCTCTGAATTTGTTTCCCCTTTTGTAAAATAGGATAATAGGAGTCATTATTTGTATCAGGGTAGTTGTGAGATTTAAGTGCATGTAAAAGAAAACATAAGAGGACTCTAGGTGGTGTTATGTCATTACATGTATGGCATCGTAATAGTGCTGGGATTTAGGAATACAATCCTTACCCTCAAGGAGTTTATAATGGAGTATAGAAAACCGTTATATATGTCAAATACCAGTAGATCTAGTTTGTTCCAAATGTACAGGATGGATAGGAGAAACAAGATTTCAAAGGAGGGTGAAGGATTGTGGTTGGCTAGTTGGTTTCAGGAAAATTTTATAGAAAAGAGAATCCTAAGGGAATTATTAACAGATTTAGAGAAGCACTAGGGAGTGAGGAGGATTTTTCAAGGGGGAAGAAGGAAGAATGGTTAATAAATGGCAGTGATAGTAATTCTTCAGTAAATACCGTGCCAAACATCCATTAAATTAATGACGTTAACAGAATCAAACCCAGAAATTATACTTTTTTGCCACCGACTATATGCCAGTATCAGGTCTACTGTATTTCTATTCTAGACTAGTAACATAGGAGTTTGGAAAAACCTTTGGAAGAGCACTAGTGAGAGGAGGTGATGGGTATTTTATTAGAGGAGGTCACAAGGGCAACCAGCAGGCAGATTTTTAATAATGTGACTTCAGCAGGTTTTTTTTTTTTGTTTTTGTCTTTAATTAAGTTTGTTACCATCAAAAAGTAATTAGTGGAAAATAGAAGAAAGAAGGAAAGAAATTCTTAGTTTTATTACTGAATACAAGTCCATTTACTTTTAATACCTTGTTATAAACTTTAAAACCTTGTATTTTTTTCTTAAATTAAAACTTTTAGTGGGTGAGTGCCTTTCATGATTCCATGATGTTTTCTTAATACCTAGCATTTATAGCTACATATGTGTTAGGCATATTATACATTATAATACATGTGTATTATATAGCATACACATTATATGCTGATGGGAAAGAGTAGTGTACTAGGTAGTGTTTAAAAGTGCAGTCTAAATGTTCCTTGGTTTTGGTTTATAATCTACTAGTTTATTCCTTTTAGAAACATTTAAAATCTGCTTCATGGGTGCTGCTGACTTTGGAAATGAAAGTGGGTTCTTGACAAAAGAAGAGGTTTGGTTCTCTAAGAAGGAACAGGATTTTAGATTTATTGGTCGACATAGGGTTACCTCTTGGTAGCTTTTTTATTGAATGCTTTTACTTTATGATCTTCAAATTGTAAGCTTGGTTTGGGAGTGAGGAGAATAAGAAATATATCAGTCAAAGATTAAATTTTAAGCTGTCCCTTTGATTACTTTCTGTGTTATGTGGCTAATACAGGAGAAATGACAACCCTGGATGAAACCTTTATGGCAGAAATTAAGGGTAATGACTTGCTTGAATTTCAAGTACAAACAAAAAGAAAAAGCAACTGGAAGTGGATCTGAATAGTGGAAAGGTAGATGGAAAAGATCAGAACTTTTTTTCTGGAGATCTGAAGACAGATTTTGATTTTATGAGCTAGGTATTGAAGCAGGCAGTGATTATTTCAGCACACTGGCTAAGAAATGCTTAACATTATTCTCATACCAGAAACATTTTTTCTAATCCATTAGCTTTTAGTGGATTTTTTAGTGTCAAGAAAATCATTTTGGCTACTTCATCTATAAGGAATGTGTTAATAAAGTATGTGTACCTACATGAATATACCAGTTTACAATAGGAGGGACTATAGTAGTCTGCTTGGATCAACTGTAGTTCTTTAATGCAGAAAAATTTTATAGTAAGTGCCTTGTTTTTATTTTTTAATATGGCTCTGGAGTGATGTTTAAGATCATAGCTCAAGATTTAATCAGTCTCTTAAACTTTGCTCTTCTGTCATAGCAGACTCCAGGAACATTTGACTTTTTTTTTTGCCACCATTGTTTCGAATTAATCTGTCTTTTAACATAAGAGGTTGAATGTAAAAGCAACTTAATCAGTTTTGTTATCTGTCAGTATAATTTCATTAATGAGTATGTCCTAATTGGCTTTCATATAATTTTTATTTACAACTTTTTTCATTAGAAAAGAAGCGTAAATCAATTAAAAGTAAGTTGCCTTTTTGTTGTTTTGATGACTTTTTGGTGGAGTTTGTAGTAGTTTGAAAAATTCAGAAAAGTTTAACAAAAATAATAATCAGTATTCTCACCATTCACAATATGATTTCTTAATGTCTGTAGAGAAGCAGCATATGTAATTCTTTAGGTAGTTTAAGTTTCTAGGAGCTGTATACGATCTCCACAGAATGAATCTTAAGAGTTTTGTGTGAATAGACGATTTTATAAGATCATTGGAAGATAACGGAAATTTTGCATTACAAAATTTTTTTCATGATTAAGGTAAAATGAGAATTGTTGACTGTTTCTTACATATTCCAAATAAAATTTTTAAAGTTTAAAAAATAATGTTGAAGATGGAAGAGCTTCAGAATTCAGAATCAAATGTTCTCTTGACAACTCTCTGACTTTTAAGGAGAATTTTGCTTTATAAGTAATTTTATTTCTTGGATATTTCAGTTTTTTTTTTTTATTCTAGAAGCAATCTTAGTAATTTTGGTACTAACATTCTTTTTTTTTTTTTTGTACTAATATTCTGTTATGTTCATATCCTATTCGCAGTCTTTTGTGTAAGTGTGTTTTCTTGCAACTTCTGACTATAAATTTATGATAGTTTTACTATTTGCAGTTGTGATAGTTTTGTTTTTGATAATTAAGAATAGATTCTTTTTGCTAATATTATCTACTTTTTCTTTAACATGAAATTTAAGGTCAAGTAAAATACTTTTTAAAGTTTTTGAGATTTTTTTTTAAGATTTGCTAAAAAAATACTTGGGTTTTTAAGATGAAAATAAACCAAAATGAGTTTAGGATGCCAGTGCATGAGGTATTTTAGATATATAGCTTAGCAGCTTACCACTGTAAATTCAATTTTAGAGTTTTAGTAAGAAAAACTCTAGTTTTTTAGTAAAAAATGCCTGCCTTTTTTTTTTTAATCTTACAGGGAGAGGGGAGTAGTCAGACTATTCCACTGTTTTCCTGTAGAAGGTGGAGCTGCTATTGCTTCTTTGATGTCTAGAATAGAATTTAGGGAAGAACACCCAGGTCTTGGCTTTTCTTTGGAACTGCTCCGTGAATGTTTCAGAATATAAGAGGGTAATGGTGGGGTGATATTTGAAAAAAAATAATAGTCTTGAGGAGCAAGGGAACAAGTGGTGGTATGTTGACTGACTTTAGTAATTAAAGAAATGGGGTACAAAGGAGAACTAGGAAATGAAGTTTTTCTTGCTAGTTTTGTGACTAGTTGGGTCAGTTGGTCAGAACACTCTGTTTTATTAAATCCAAGATTGTGATAGTTTACTCTTCTGTTTGTGGATTCCTAATTCTGACAGGTCCTGTCACATGGAAGTGCCTTTGCTCACAAAGGGGACCATTCTTTGGAAACACCGTTTTTTAATAGTAGCTACTATTTAATGAGTCCTTACTCTATGTGCTAGCCACTTGGCATAAGATCTTTACACAGGGCATTTTATGTAGTCTGTGCTTCAAACTAGTGAGCTTTACAAGTGAAATTGAATAAATTATGTAATTGAAATTTTCCAGGAACAGCAATGGATTCAACTTGTCTGAATGTATTTCTTATGAATAACAGTAGTACTTAAATGGAATTATTCTTTGTCTTTTCCACTCTGCCTATAGATCTTTCCCAACAACCTGATTGAGGGCAGTTACTCTTTTTTTTTTTTTTAAGTTTTTATTTTAACTCCAGTTAGTTAACAGTGTAATTAGTTTCAGGTCTACAATATGGTAATCCAACACTTCCATACATCACCATGTGCTCATCACAAAAATTTACTCCTTAATACCAGTCACCTGTTTCATCCATCCCCCCACTCCCCTCCTCTCTGATAACCATTAGTTTTCTGTAATTAAGAACTTGTTTCTTGATTTGTCTCTTTTGTTTTTTCCCTTTGTTTCTTACATCTCACATATAATGAAATCATACGGTATTTTTCTCTGATTGACTTAGTTTGCTTAGCATTAACTCTTTAGCTCCATCCATGTTGTTGCAAATGCCAAAGGTTTTTTTTTTATTTTAATGGCTGAACAATATTACATTATATATAAATATATATATTTTACATCTTCTTTGGCCATTCGTCAGTCGATGACACTTAGGCTGCTTTCGGGCCTTAGTTTTTGTAAATAATGCTGCTATAAATATAGGGGTGCATGTATCCCTTTGAACTAGTGTCTTGTATTCTTTGGGTATATAGGGAAATTATTCTTAACCCATTATGATCATGTACCCCTAGGAGCATTTGATGAACTCTGTGGACCTGCTCCCCTTGTGCATACATGCTCATAACATTTTGCATAAAAGTGTATGCTGTTAATATTTTCTGGGCCTATTAATGGACCTTAAGTTAAAGAACCTTAAGTTTAAGAATGATTTAGGAGATTGAAAACAGAAAAGAATGTTTACTACTACTCTTTGAAAACATGAAGACCTGAATATGACAGTTTATTTTTATTTAAGATTTTATTTATTTATTTATGAGAGACAGAGAGAGAGGGAGAGGCAGAGACACAGGCAGAGGGAGAAGCAGGCTCCATGCAGGGAGCCCGATGTGGGTCTCAATCCCGGGTCTCCAGGATCAGGCCCTGGGCTGACGATGGCGCTAAACCGCTGGGCCACCCAGGCTGCCCTGAATATGACAGTTTAATTAATTAATTATTTATTTAAAAAAAAGATTTATTTATTTATTTATTCATGACAGACAGAGAGAGAGAGAGAGAGAGAGAGGCAGAGACACAAGAGGAGGGAGAAGCAGGCTCCTTGCTGGGAGCCCGACGTGGGACTCGATCCCGGGACCAAAGGCAGGCGCCAAACCGCTGAGCCACCCAGGAATCCCCTGACAGTTTATTTTTTTTATTTTTTATTTTTTTTAGGTTCGAGAGTGCTTTAATGGGGAGCGCTCCTGGGCGAGGTTCCATGACTCGGAGAGGTGGCCAGAGACGGGGAAGTCGCCCCCTGACAGTTTAATTTAAAATCTGGTCCTGAACTACTAATTAGTTTTAAAATGTGAGATTTCTTTGGGCATATTTTATTTTGATGACCTGTTCTGTTCTCTTTTTTTTAAATGCTACCTTTCTGTTTCTCATTAAGTTACTAATATATGATTGTTTCTAAGAGCTTTGAAATGAGGCATACTAATAAGTTCACAGAACATTAGCATTTGCGTTAAGAACAGGTTATCTCTAGTATCTTTACTACCTCAGAATCTGTGTCTGTCTCTCATTCTCTGTGTCTCTCATGAATAAATAAATAAAATCTTAAAAAAAAAAAAAGAATCCATGTGGATGTAGATAGGATAAATGCCTAGCCAAGTTTATTATAGTCTTAAGCATTTGATGAAACTTATAAGTTGAATAGCTAGGTTTACAAAAGGACATTTGAAGCAACTTTGTGCACACTGTGGATAATTATTTAGTGCTTTATTTGTAGATTGGTAGCTAATACTTGTTTTCATAAAGAGCAGTTGAGTTCATCACTTTCTAAAGCTAATGAAGTCTGAGCTCTAAAATTTACCATGCTTTTTGAGCTAAGCTCAACTTATTCCCTACTAACACAGATGTTCTGAATTAATTTAGGCAGTGAATCACACTTTTCTTTATATTTGGTCAGGTCCTGTGTGCTAGTTCATAGATGATTTGATTCATTCCTCTAGGTTAACTTACTGATATTTTTATCATCTGAGTATATAAAGTATGTCATTGAAGGATGTCATATGATAAAAAAAATAGCATTTGGAGTTCTAAACCCTGGGTTTAAGTTCAGACTGCCACTTACATCTGCAACCTATTTATGCATTTTGAGCCTGTTTCTTTATCCATAAAATATGGTTAGTACCACCTCACTTCTGAGTCTCAACAGTAAACTGTACAGTAAGTACTATGAAGATGTTATTTGACATGTATATTCTAATAACGAAGGTTGGAATATATGTAAATGGCAAGTAGTTTCAATTCTAAAGCTTTTTTTTGCACATAATCACACAATTATGTCTGTTTTTTACCTTAACAATCCTTTCAGTACAGATTTTTAAAAATCTTCCTGTAAATGCATACATGTATGTGTGTGTATACACATGCATGTGCACGCACACACACACTTACAGAGTTAATTTAACCTTAGAAAAAAGCTCGGTAAAGAAAACATCCATCCTTTTCTCTGTCACCAAGAAAGAGTATGCTAGGGGTTGGGAGGTTTTTTGTTTTTGTCGTTTTGATTATGAAACATGGACTCTGCTCCCACGTGCTTACTCATCCTCAAACAAATATAATCAATATCGCAGTATTAGCACAAATTACACCTTGTGATAGGTACTTTTAAAGAATAGGATGAAAAAAAATAAAGAATAGGATGGCTAAATAGCACAAAAGATTTAGAGAAAAGAGGTGTGATTTCTGTCATTAACAGAAAGTTTTACTTATGTTTGGCTTAGCTGGAGAGTGACAGAGCACTGAGGAGGACTCTCCAGAACCATTGGTGTGCTAGTCATGGGATGTGGTCAACAACTAACAATTTGAGTTGTCACCACCAGCAGAAATTTTATGTATGTACATTATTTCCTCAATCCTCTGAAGAAACAGTGTCCCGTTATACAAATGGGGAAACGGAGGAAGAGAAGAGTTTAGATGGCTTGCCTAAGGGCATTCAGAGTAAGTAGCAGAATTGGAATTTTAACTCAAGGGCCTGTGATTTCACAGTTCTAGTATGCTGTTTCTAATTTACTATGTGTGGTTAACTCTGGGAATTTAAATTTTGAGCCAGTTAATTAGGCGACTAACATTTTTGTGGTCAGTTTGTTTTAAAATTCATGATTAGGTCTTTTTAGAAATGTTAAGGTTTTATGAAGTACATGTTATGAGGTGCATATTATGGTCTTCGATTTTCTCCACATCTTGTGTTGGGTTGATATTTAAAGCTGCTTTAGGCTTGAAGTTAATTATTGCATCCATTCTTGGTTTTTCTATCCTCATGACTATTGTTGAATATTTGGATTCTTAGAAGTCATGGATGTCTTTTTGTGAGTAAAGCTAAAGAAGCAGAGAATTGCTTTTCTTTTGCTGGAGAGGGCACATTTGCTGCAGACCATGTTACTATTTTAAGTGTTACTAGACTTTCTGAGTTGTGACTAGTGTGATCATAGTACTTATAACTGTTAGTTGTGTAATTTTTAAACTTTTGCCTGAGATTCTACTGGTAAACTCCTGTGACATTTTGTCACCTATCATCTGAATAGAAGCTTTGGATAAATAGCTTCAAAGTAATGTCACAGCTCTTGAAGGTTTCCATCAAGTTACCTTACAATTTGGAGAGGGAGGAGGAATAATAATAGCCACTTATTGTTGTGTGGCCCTGTAATGTGCCAGATACTGTGCTACAGGTTTTAGAGGCATTATTTCTAATTCTGACGAGAAGCCTAATTGGGTGGTAGAGGGTGCTAATAGAATCTCCCACAAATGAGGAAATTGAGGCTTGTGGTGAGGGAGTCCCTTGCCTCAAGACCTGACGGCTGGTATGCGATGGAGCCTGGATTCAAATACAGGTCTTTCCAGCTGTAAAACCCATGCAGGCTTTGAAAGGTAAAAGAGGTAGTGGATGATACACCTCCTCCTTGGAATAATTTTCAGCAAATACTTGTTTTATAGGTTGTAAGACCCATCTATCTACTTTCTTGTCCTCATGTATGACTTGGCACTTCCTTTAGCACTACCAAACTTCATTTTCATAATTCCAGCTTTGAATTTTTGGAACACTGTTCTAAATGGAGCTAAAATGGAATCTGGAAAACTAATTGTCTCTAATTATGAAAGAAAAATGTGTAGTATTAGTAGATTATGGGGACAGTTTTTAAAAAATTGCTGAGCTATTTCCTTAAATTTGGAGGAACAACTCTTGTACTCTCAGATTCTTGATAATTGGTTCTTTGTTTATTTTGACTAACAGACTGCTTTTGTCCATAGCTGAAGGTTTATTTTGTTTTTTTATTTAGTTTAATCCTCAAAGTAATATGTGCTTTCTAAAAATCAACGTACAAATATGTGCAAGAACTAAAAGTTGTTACTGCTTCTCCAGCCTGATGGTCAATTTTGAATTGTTTTCTGTGGAGCATACTTAAGATGAGTGAAGAGGACCATGTAGGTTCAGACACAATTAAACTGTAGCCCAAGTTTTAATTAATCATTCCATACCCCAAAGTATAATAGTGTATGTAGTTTAATAGTGAATTAAAATATGTTTGGCCACTACGTCATAATATCAGTCATAATTTTGTTTTAAATTTTATATGTAAGCTTAGTTTTAGGCTATTTTCAAGTTAGGACATTTATAAAATGGCAGCATGATTCCTATCATGCAAGTGAATTTGTTCCAGATGAAAAAACAAATTTACTTTCCCTGCTCTACCTACTTAGAAATAATTTGTTTTATGTCAGTTACTCTGGGCAAACTTGCAAAGATATTAAGTCTTTGAACAAGCCCTCTGATTAAAACTTATTCCTCTTGTCAGCATTTTTTTTGTTGTTTTTTGGCTATAAGAGTATCATGGACTTGCTGCAGACTGCAAAAAAAGTATAAAAAAGAAAATATCAATTGTAATCCTAAAATTTAGACGTGTCCATTTTCCCCCACATTTTTTATGTTTGTGAAAATTTAAAACAATGTGAAATGGGTTATACTAAACAAAATATAATCTTTTCACAGTGAGAGTGTTTCACATAAACAGTCCTTTTAGAGGGTTTAGAATTCCCAGTAGCATTTTAGATTCCGACATAAGCAGATTCATCCCTTACTACATATTTTTTGTACGTAGTTTGGTAACTCCATGAGAAGGAAACCATTTTACCTAAGTAGAATTTTGAACCAAAGCTTATTTTCGTGACTTTTTAAAAGTGCAATGTTTCATACTCTCACAATAGTCTTTTTTTTTAAAGGTACAGGAAACTTTCTGTTAGTGCTTGCACGCAAAGATGGTAGAGGTATCAAGATTATGTTCAGATCTTAAATATTGGACATAAAGAATCTCCAATAATGCCAAAATAGACCACGAATCGACTTATAGGAAAAACTGATAGCAAAACATTTTTCACTTGCTATTATCTTTGATGCCCCACCATCCAGTTGTTAAAGGCTGTTAATTTCCCTGAATCTACCTGTCTAGCCTTAATCTGTGTCAGTTTTACCTTTCTTTGCTTTCTCACTGAATTTTCTCTTTTTTAAATTAAAATAATATCTGCTTGCGTTGCTATTAAGTTCAAGCATCTCAAAATAATTTTCTCTGATAATAAAAATACTTGTGGGCAGCCCAGGTGGCTCCGTGGTTTAGCGCTGCCTTCAGCCCAGGGCATGATCCTGGGGTCCCGGGATCGAGTCCCACGTCGGGCTCCCTGCATGGAGCCTGCTTCTTCCTCTGCCTGTGTCTCTGCCTCTCTCTCTCTCTCTCTCTCTCTCATGAATAAGTAAATAAAATCTTTTAAAAAAATAAATAAAAAATAAAAATACTCGTGCCTCAAAAGCAGGTATTAAGTTTTTATTTATGTTGATTTAACTTGAGAAAACACAAACATGATGTCTCTCTTAGGTTTAAAAACTCTTTTCAAAAAGATTGTGGTTTTGTACCCATTTCACTAACGTCTTCATACTTAGTGTTTTTTTTTTTTAAACTTTTTATTTTGAAATAAATTTAGATTTATAGAAGAGTTGTAAAAATAGTACAGAGAATTCCTATATACCCTTTACCTAGCTTCCTCTAATATTAACATTTTTCATACCAAGGTACATTTAAGAAATTAACATTGGTGTGTTATTAACTATAGACTTTTATTACCAATTTCTTGAGTTTTTCTGTTACTGTTTGTTTTCTGTTGCAGAATCTAGTCCAGGGTACCATGTCATATTTAGTTGTTCTGTGTGTTAGCTTCCTTCAGTCTGTGAGTTTCTGAGTGTCCTGTTTTTCATGATCTTGTCACTTTCCAAAGAGTACTATTACGTATTTTCTCAAAATGTCCTTCAGTTTGGATTTGTATGAGTTTTCTCATAATTGGACTGGGGTTATGGACTTTGGGGGAAGATACTGTAAAGGTGAAGCACTCTACTCATCAAGTCATCTCAGAGGGTACATGATATCAACATGATCTTTTCCTGGTGTTACTCACCTTAATCAGTTAAGGTGGCGTCTGTCAAGTTTCTACTTTGTAAAGTTACTGTATTTTCCTTTCCATACTCTTAGCAGTTATTAAGAGCCCACACTCAGCAAAAATGGAATTAAGTTCATCCTCTAGAGGGAGGAGTATTCAAAGAATCTGTGGGTATATGTTAAAGCTGCCACAGTAATATTTGGGGGTGGGACATACTTTGAGGCCATGTAAATATCTTGTTTCTCCTTGAAGTTTCATTCACAAATTTTAGCATTCACCAGTGGATTTTGCCTGTAGCAGTTATTACTGTGGTGATCTATTGATGAGTTTCTACCTCTGAATTCCTTCAACACATACTATTTGGACTCTTGTAAGTAAGGAAGATTAGTCTCTTATCCCACTTTTTAATTTAATAATTGATAACCAGTATGAACTCATGGATTTTATTTTATTCTTTGGCTTATAACCCCATATTCATGGTTGCTTATTTTGTGGCTCAAGTTATTCTGCTTTGGCCAGCGAGAGAACTTTCTTTCAGGTTGGCTCCTGTGTCCTTTTGACATGCCACAGCCCCATCCATTTTTTTCCCCCTAGTTTTTTTGCCCAAAATGTTAATCAAGGTTGGCTGTAGATCATCTTTAGTAGTGTTTTACAATGAAAGAGACCTGATTAAAAATGCAAAATTAGGGATCCCTGGGTGGCTCAGCGGTTTAGTGCCTGCCTTTGGCCCAGGGCGTGACCCGGGATCGAGTCCCACATCGAGCTCCCTGCACGGAGCCTGCTTCTCCCTCTGCCGTGTCTCTACCTGTCCCTCTTTCTCTGTGTCTCCCATGAATAAATAAATCTTTTAAAAAAATGCAAAATTAAAATGTTCTTTAATGTGTTAGCATGTGCTATGTAAAAGTACAATGCTAGATTTTGGATACACAGAATAATCAGTTTATAGACAAGGTATGTCAGACATAAGAGTAGGGAAAAATAAACTCTAGACTACTTACAAGGAGAAAATATTCAGTGTCTAAATATTTAGACATGAAAAAAACTAGAGGAAGTTCTGATTTGAGAACAGTGAATAGGGTTTGCTAGAAAATCTAAAGTGGAAGAGTGATTACTAACAGTTGTAACTCTATAGATTCCTGAACTAGAATAATACAGTTTTTTCACTCAAGTCAAATTATATTGAGACTGAAAATCCAAATTCTTGGGGAATGAAGGAAAAATAGGTGTAAAGTCTTACCGGTTGTTAAATTATTCTTTCTCTATACCAGAATTCTCACCTGTGTGCTCTATTTTTAGATTTGCATATTTTTGTCAATATTTTTACTGTGTTCTGTTTCATAAATTATAGAGAAATGTTTTTAAGCAGTCTCAAATCTCTGAATTCTCTTGAACATTTGGAAATGAATAATTTAGAGATAAGCTACTACAGTAGTAGGTGATTTTGTTATCATTTTTTTAGTTGTAGGTAATTTTAAATGCCCCAATGCAAATAACATGCTATTAATTGCACTCTCCAGGTATGTGTATTCAATTTTGATTTTGTTTGCCATTCTCTTCCGTTTCTCTGGTCATGTAGTAAAGCTGATGGTTTGGAAGAGAACAAAAGTAGTCTTTAGCAATAATTATCTCTTTGCAGAGAAGACTGCTCAACTGTTCATATTATTTATAGTAGCTGTGAACCTTAAATTATCAGAAACTCTCATCAATTAAATGAAGAATATGGTAATTGGAAAAGTTGATTTTTGGAAAATTGATTACTAATTTCATTTAACCATAATATAATTTGTAACACACTTAGGAAGCATTCCTGTTGTGTGTTGACATAAACAGCATTTGATCTTACCACATCTCTAGTCTAAAATATTTTGATACAGGTTTTCAGAAGTTAAATGATCCTTTTTTTTTTTTTAATGGGGAGAATTCCACTTAGATGCTAGGAAAGGGTTGTAAAAGCCCCTTCATTGGAGTATTGCTATGAAATACTGATCTGGTCTTGGAATTTGAAAGAAAGATTTATGTTTCATTGGCAAGAACAGTGGAAAGTTAACTCCCTGTATTCTAATAGTGCAGAGGAGTTGGATTTATCTAGCATAAGTCTCTTGGGCTCTCCAGGAGTACACATTACTTACATGTTCTTTCATTCCTTCCTTGGAAGTAGAAGTTCATTGATCTCAAGAGACCATGGGTGGCATTGCTTATATCTTAACTTTACATAATTCTGTCATGTCCAGTGATTCATAAAAAGGGTTTCTGCTGTTGGGTTGCAGTTTTGGCTTCTGAAGCCATTTATGGGCCTTTCAGAAGTCCTCGGATGAGCTATTATTCTTGGCTATATTTTTGTTGTAGAACTTACAGTGTAGTATGCTTTTTATTAATATAATCTTCTTTTTCTTTTTGCAGTGATTATTTATTCAAGTTACTTCTGATTGGCGACTCTGGGGTTGGAAAGTCTTGCCTCCTTCTTAGGTTTGCAGTAAGTTGAAATTGAAATGCCTTTAAAGATATTAATGCCGTGTGTGTTTTCTAGGTAGACAAAGGATTAAACAGTTTTATTCAGATTAAAGTAGTTCTTCCAGAATTGATATATTTAAAAGCCTCCAAGCATATATTCCCAGTGATATCGTAGACTCTTAAAGTAGAAGAAATGCTTTTGCTTTTAAAAGAAATTCAGCAAAGCATGATTATTAAACTTAGAATGTCTAATACTCTTGGTAGAGTTCAAATAGTTGGCCTGTGTTCAAGTGACTTGATGAAAAAATGAATTTTCAACTAAAATTTTAGTAGAATTAAAGAAAAAGGGCCTGGTACTTTTTTTTGACAATGGCATAGTGTTCTATATGCTGCACTTTACGAATAGGTATATAACTTTGAACCTACTGAATAGAATCCACAGTCTCCTTCATAGTCTTTATAAACTGCCTTCAAATTTAGCATGTTTTCCTTCTCACTGTCTAGGTCATTGGTTCTCAGAGTATGGACCAAAGACCCTTGGGGATCATCAAGACTTTCTCAGAGGGTCCATGAGATTAAAACTTTTATCCTAATAATACTAAGCCATTAGTATTTACTAAGTAAGTACTTACTTAGTACTAAGACAAAAGACATTTGCCTTTTTCACTGTGTTGACATTTGCTCTGATGATGCAAATGCTGTGGTGGGTAAAATTGCTGGTGCCTCATCACCACAATAAGGCAGTGCTAAGTGCTGAACTGTATTCATAGTCATAGTATTTACCTGTATTCGTGGGGTGGGTGGTGGGGAGGTGGATTTTCACTTAAGAGTGTCCAATGAGAACAGTAAAAATGATTCATTTTTAAAAATCTTGATCCTTGAGTTTTTTTTTTTTCAATGTTGCGTGTGGGAAAAAAATGAGGAGTACATTGTACTGCAGACTGAAGTATGTTAGTTGTCTTGAGGAAGATTAAAGCACTTGTATAGGTGTTTGAGTTGTGAGCTGAAATAGCTGTTTTTTTTCCTTTTTTTTTTGTTTCTTTTGTTTTACTTGAAAGAATGGACAAACTGGTAATGTAGAATTTGGTGGTATTGCACAGACATTTCCTCAAATCAACTGAGACTATCTTTGAAGGAAAATATCTGATAGCATTTGCTGTAATGAAACTCAAGCTTTCAAGGGAAAATTAGAAGTTTAGAAAACTTAAAATTCATCACTATGAGTTTGATAGCATGCCAGATACTGTGACTTTTCTGATGAGTGACTATATTAATATCATTTAAAATATATATAATTTCATTATATGTAACAGTGAAACCAAGGAACTACTAGAATAAAACATAGGTGGCTCTTTTTATTCCCCCCCATAGGTGGCTCTTTAATCATGTATGAAAATATTTTCTAACATGGAAACATATCAGGAAAGAAAGGGTTTTTAAATTTGATTGCATTAAAATTAATGTCACATCCATGAAAATGTTAGGAAACACGATACTAGCAAAAATACATATTATGAGGAAGGGATGATAGTCTCAATATATAAGAAAAGGATGTTTGTCCTAATGGAAGTATGGGCAAACACTACACAAGCAGGCAGTTCACAAAAAAAGTACAAATTGACAATAAATATGAAAATTTCAGTTTTATTTGAAATCACGGACTTTAAAATTAGGTAGTACTTAATTTTTATTAAATTGGTAAATAGTAAAATCAGGAATCATCCCTAATATTAAATCAGCAGTGCTAGGTTATTATGTTGGAAGAATCTGGCATCTCTTGATGAACATAGTTACAGCCTGAGGTGTCTGTGTCTGAGAAAATCCTCTCTGGGATGCTTTTTGATCTAAGTCTCAGGTGTTCAGTACTGCGTACCTGCACAGTAGAATTGCCCAGGAAGCATTTAAGAAATACTGATTCCGGGCCCCTAGAATAGAGATGAGTTGCAGAGGTATAATAAAGAAATGTATAAGCTGCAGGAGCACAGAGGAAAGAATCTCTGTTAGCCAAGGAGTTCAAGAACATTTGGACAGTCGGTAGCACCTGAGCTAAGCATTGAAGAATGAATAAAAATTGTGACCCAGGAGCTGGGGATTAGGAGGTACGCAGAAAGAGATGTTGAAAACTTGGGCAGAAGGAAGAGCATGTGCAGTGGCACAGTGGCATGCAAGTAAGGCACATTAGGGACCTAGAAGAATTCTGACAAAGCATTTATAATAAGTACTTACAACAAAGTGCCTGTTGTGGGAGTGCTAAGTGAATGCACTCATTCTCCATCCACTTTCTGTAGTACCTGATACTTACCAGACATTCAATTAAAAAGAAGATTTGAAAAAAATGAATGCCTAATAATGGTGACCCAGCATTTTGTCACATTGCATTCAGTGCTTTAAAAATATCCTTTTACCCAGTGATTCTGCATGTGCATAGCTACTTCTGGCCACCTGGGACTCTTTCTCATCACATTTTACAGTTTTCTTAAGAGATCGTTTTTGTTTTAATTTCATGTATACATTACATTCATCATTACTGAGACTTGCCCACACTGATCCCTTCCCTTCCCTCCCCTCCCCTCCCCTTCCCTTCCCCAAATGTGTCATTTTATTCCTATGTACTTTATTATGCATTTCTAAAAACGACATTTTTGGAGTGCCTGCCTGGCTTAATTGGTGGAGCATGCAACTCTTGATCTTGGGGTTGTGAGTCATGCCTCACATTGCAGGTGATTACTTAAAATCTTTTTAAAAAATGTAAAAAACTGGTCATTTTCTTATAAAATAGTGCAATTGTCAGCTTACAAAATAAATTTCACTGATTGTCGCCGAAGTATGGTATCATAGTTGGTTTCAATCAGGATTCAGGCATGGTCTGTACATTCCATTTGGTTGTCTGCTGCTTAAATCTTAGAGTTTTTCCAACGTTCCTTTTTATTTTATGTATTTTTCGTGTCTTTTAATTTTTCACAGAACTTAGGCAGTTGTCATATATATTATCCAACATTTTAGATTTGTCACTTTGTTTCTTTGTGGCCAGTTTAAACTTATTCCTTTATTTCTTGTGTTACACAGTATTTGGAAGCCCCAGAACTGTGATATTCCTATAGTAGCTACTAGCCTCATGTGGCTATTTAAATTTAATTAAATTTGAATAAAATTTAAAATTCAGTTCCTTATTCTCACTAGCTAGTGGTTACTGTATTGACCAGCACAGATTATAGAACCTTTCCATCATCAAAGCCCTGTTAAGGCTGCTCTTAATAGATTTAGGCCCATCTTCGTTAGCAGAGTACTTGGTAGGTGTTGCTTTGTGCTTGCATCTTTAAGATTATTCAGTGGGTTTAGGCGGTGATAGCCTCATTTCTCTATTCACATATCTTTTTGAAAAACATTTTCACTTAGTTTTGTTTCCGTTCTGAATAACAGATACTTGAGAAAAACAGGTGCAATTTTAAAAGTTTGGGTTTAAACATTGTTCACACAAAAACTTATGCACAGATGTTCATAGCAGCATTATTCGTAGTAGCCAAGAAGTGGAAACAACCTGAATGTCCATCAGCTGACGGATGGATCACAAAATGTTGTCTGTCCACACAATGAACTTATTCAGTCATAAAAAGGAACGAAGTGCTGGTACATGCTGTAACATGGATGAACCTTGGAAACTTTATGCTGAATGAAAAGCCAAACACAAAAGGCCACATACATGATTGTATTCACATGCAATGTCCAGAATATACAAAGCCATAGGGACATAAAGTGTATTGGTGGCGGTTTCTGGAGTTAAAGGGGAGATGAGGAAATAGGGAGCGATTGCTACTAACAGTGTTTCCTTTTAGGGTGATAACAATGTTTTGCAATTAAATAATGGTTATGGTTGCACAACTTTGGGAATATACTAAAAACCACTGAGTTGTGTACTTTATAAAAGTGAATTTTATGGTATATGCATTATATCTTGATTTTTAAAAGTCATAGCTAGGAAATAAAATTGACTTCTAAAAACACTGGAAGAGAATGACATGATCATTTCTTTGTGGTGAATACATTGGATGGAGGGTCAGAGAAGCAGAAGTTTTGCTGATTAGGCGATTCGAAAAATCATTTGTAATCAATGAAAATAGCGACCTCTTTTGATATGATGTATGTAAAGAATTTGCCTAGAGAGGTTTGGTAACATTAGAGGACAGTTCTTTAGAAAATCCTAAGAAGAAACTACTATTAAACAATGTATTGTAATCTGAACATGAACTGAGTACTAGAGTGGGATAAAGTAGCTGTTCTCAACATGTTATGGCTTATAAGCTTCTTCAGCTTTGTAGATAAAAGTTGACATGTTTTCTTATTTCCTCTGTTGAACATTAATTTTATTTGTTGACCTTTTTTCCCTTCAGGATGATACATATACAGAAAGCTACATCAGCACAATTGGTGTGGATTTCAAAATAAGAACTATAGAGTTAGATGGGAAAACAATCAAGCTTCAAATAGTAAGTCATTTTTAGACTAGAATTTGTTTTTGGAAATTATTTTGGTAAATTTAGAATGTAGTATGTTATTTTTTAATATGCTAAAATTTAAAGGATCGTAAGAATCACGCACCTATGATAGAATGGTAGAATAAGATTTAGACTTAAAATGATTTCTCAAAAAAAAAATGATTTCTCTAAGATTACCTTCCTCATTGAATTTGCTTTTCATAAAGCAAAGAAATACATGTTGTTAAGTCAAACTTGGTCCTAGTTCTTGTGCTTTTACCAGCAGGGTTGGGAGGTGTTGGGGTAAGGGTCTCAGTTGAAATTTGTCTTAATAGTGAAAGTAGATTAAGCATTTTCTGGTGTCTTACTGTGCCGAATACTGCGAAACATTAAAAGGAACCTTAGGAGAGGATTTTCATATGTGGACAGTTGAAGAGTTTTATTTAGTTCTTTTGTATTTATTAGATTGTATGTACCAACTCTGTAGAAAGAATTTTATTGAAGAGGAAACTTCCATGTTTTAGAGCTCAGAAAATTAATGCCAAGGGATTTAATAACTTGTCCACAGTTACTGGCAGAACCAAATGACTTACAGCTTTCTTCAGTATTTTATGTCCCTGTGCCATCCTAGCCCCCTTATGGGTTCCTTCCATCCCCAACCCCAAATTAAAAATAGGCAATTGTAGTTCAGTTGTATCACCTTTGTATGGGTTTGGGCACTACCAGTATGGACATACCAGTGGTCTTTAAAAACACTAATTTCTTAGTATCTTTTGGTGTTGACTCTTCATATGAGGTAACATAGAAAACCAGTGACTGCTAGGAGTTCTGGATTTGGAGTTGGAAAACTTGGATATGTTGTCTTCACTTTGGTATTTACTAGTGAAAGAGTCATACGTTTAACTTACTTCAGCCTTTTTCCTGGGACTCCATTTCTTATCTCTAAAATGACCATGATGATACTTGATTTACTAACTTAAAAGGTAGTTGTGAGAACCAAATTTAGTAGTTCTGTATGTGCACACAGTGATGTATGTGAAAGCCCATCGTAAACTTTTGGGCATTATATAAATGCTACTGGTCATGTGACATACCCAAATAAATGGATGTTTGACAGGTTTTTTTTTTAGTTGCTCCCTTTTCTCATCTGCCTTTGATAAGAAAAAAGAAGGTACATTACAAAAGAACTGTGGACTTCAATACAAGTGAACCTACTTGATACTATAAATTAGGACTTGCAAGGATAGAGTTATCAAAAATAGCTTTTTTTCTTTGAACTGGTGAGAGTATGTGCCATATTGATTTTTCCTGTTATATGTAGATTGCCAACTGTATACTTGGTGTATCACAAATACTTTTGCAAAAAAAGATGTACTCAGCTGTCTAATCATTGATGTGAAATGATTATGTGTGATCATTGAGCTCATAAGATTTGAGTGTATGTTTGTGAAACATCCATTTATTATTACTTCCCTGTGGCTGGAGGGCATCTTACAGGTCAGATACTCAGTCTTCCTTTCATCTTCAATGGGGATTTCCTTTCGCTAGCTGGTGCCTTTTTTTGAACACTGCTGGGAAGTTCACCATTTTTCAAAGCAGTTCCATTTATAAATAATTTTTTAAAAGATTTTATTTATTCATGAGAGGCACAGAGAGAGCGGCAGAGACACAGGCAGAGGGAGAAGCAGGCTCCATGTGGAAGCCTGATGTGGGACTCCATCCCAGGTCTTCAGGATCAGGTCCTGAGTTGAAGGCGTCGCTAAACTGCTGAGGGTTGTCCCCCCTCCCCCACCTTTTTTTTTTTTCTTAATAAATAACTTTTTATTGTTAATTCTTTATATTAAGCTGAAGCCAGTTTCCTTTAATTTCTCATATTCTTCTGCCTTTTGGCACTGCCTAAACACAATTCAATTTTGATTGGCAACCTGCCTTTTAGATTGATCTTACCACAACTTTCTACCCCTGAAGTCAGTCATTCCTTTCTGGAAGCATGTTTCCAGAGCCTGTTACAGTTCGAGTCACTCTTGCACATTGTATGAATGCCTTTTATTAAAATGTGATTCCTCAAATCAAATATGAGATAGTCCAGCCAGTGTGAACTACATGTGGCAAATTTTCTTTTGATTTGGACTTTGAATTTTTTTTCTCCTCCCTTGCACTTCAGGATTCATGCCCTTTTCTCAAAATCCATTCATTTTTTTTTTAATTTTTATTTATTTATGATAGTCATACAGAGAGAGAGAGAGACAGAGACAGAGACACAGGCAGAGGGAGAAGCAGGCTCCATGCACCGGGAGCCCGATGTGGGATTTGATCCCGGGTCTCCAGGATCGCGCCCTGGGCCAAAGGCAGGCGCCGAACCGCTGCGCCACCCAGGGATCCCTCAAAATCCATTCAGATATGAAGTTGTAGAGATAGATGAAGGAAACAGGGCCCCATAGGAGGAGATTCCATTTTAGTGGGAAAGACAAACGTGGGAAAATCAGTTACCCTGTGATTATGAGGGGTAAGGAGAATTAGATACAAAGGGTGATCAGTTAGAGAGGAAGGTACTGTTAGGATGAAAAGTCACAGGAGTTTTCAGAGAGGAGAGGAGACATCAGACATCTTACTCTTTGGATGTCTCTGCTTAGCTACGATTATTTATGTTAACATTTGTTCAGAAACAATTTCTTCCTTTTCTTGTCTAACGTTCTCTTTGTGAAAAGGGTTGGTGGGTGGAAAGGGAACCCCTATTTTACAGAGCAGCTTCTATAATCAGGCTAGGCATTTTGCAAACATTAGTTCATTTAAACCCTGTTAGCAGCTCAATAAGGTGAGTGATACCTAGGATCTGTAGATGAGGAAAGTGTTAGGTGACTCTCCCTAGTGTAAAATAACCAGGAATGTAGGTTTGATGTTTTGAAGTCAGGTTGCCTTGACTCCAAAGCTCATGCTTCTTCACGGATATCCTGAAAGACTTTGAGGCTCCTCACTTATACAGTAGATCTAAATAGTCTTCTGCGCTCTCAACCTTAGTACTTTGGACAGAAAAGGTAATCAAGCTGTGGTGACTTGTTTTTGTTTGTTTGCTTTAGATTAACAGTTGTTAACATTTTACCTTATTCGCTTCATTCTTTTTTTTCCTGGAGCATGCTAAATTATGGACATTATGCTTTACTCCAAAAATACTCTAGAATGCATCTGTTTTACTGTGTAACCACCATTTTCACATCTAACAAAATTGACACTAATGTCATAATATTCTCTAATATCCAGTCTGTATTTGGATGTCCCCCCGGATTGCAACTTGTTTTTAACACCCCTAAGTGGGCTGGGTCTTAAAAAAAAAAAAAGATTTCACTGAGTGTTCCTGAACCTTTAGTTCTACCATTTAAGATGTTAGTGGAGATCAGTGTCAAGTTCATAGGTATATTACAAAACCTTACAGTTCTTACCTTTGAAGGCTGTTGGGGTGCCTGGCTGGGTCAGTGGACTCTTGATCTCAGGGTTATGAGTTTGAGCCCCATGTTGGGTGTGAAGATTGCTTAAAAATAAAATTTTTAATAATTTTTTAAAAGGCTGTTATGTCTTAATCTCCACTTAGGCATCGAATCCATTTTTTTGTTTTGTTTTGTTTTGTTATTGGTAACCATTAAGTAACCACTGTGCTATTTCCCCATCAGTCAAGGTGTTATATTTTACCAGTAGCTTTTAGTGGGGTAGGTAGCTATTCTAATTACAAAAGTATTTTAAGAAGAGGTCATCGAGTAGGAGTAATTGCTCTTCTTAAAACCAAGCCTTAACAATTGAGTTTGCCTCTTGATGTTTTTAACAGTGTTTTTTAAACCCAGAATTTTAGTGTAACAACGTAAGCATTTCTTTTCATTGCTTAAGCCAACATGGTTGAAGTGTGGTAAATGGCTCTTAAAATTAGTTTTATAAAGGTATAAGGAATCATCTTCTTTAAATTGTTTTTCCTCGGATTGACATAGTATCTTCCTGAGATGGTTGAAGCGCTGTCTTGACTAGTAGGTACCAGATTTGGGTCCTTTCAGTGCCTGTGCCAGCAAGTGGAAGTATAGTGTTAGCGAGGTGTTAGGAAAGCTGCCGGCCTAATAAGTCAGCCTGTCTCTGCATTCATACTGAATGCCTTGCTTAATGCTAAGGGCTCTAGGGTATATGAAAAGTATGATCCATTTTCTGAGCCTTCCGGTATTTGCTAATAACCATTAGCAGTTTAGTAGTGTGAGCACTGAGTGTCATGTTTCCATGTCAAATGTTGATAGTCTCCAAAACTATGTAAATTAAACTGTTCTCCCTCTTCCTTCCCTTTCCTCCAACTCTTACTTAATGGAATTTTTTGGATTTCTTGATTGTTTTTAACAGTGGGACACAGCAGGCCAAGAAAGATTTCGAACAATCACCTCCAGTTATTACAGAGGAGCCCATGGCATCATAGTTGTGTATGACGTGACAGATCAGGTAAGTTCTGGGGGTACGTTTTGTTAGTGACAAAGTAGGAAGTTTAAAGCAGGTACATTGGTATTTTTCTCCCCTCCATTATTTGAATATCCAACCAAAATTTTACATTATTTTCCTTTAATAGAAAATTTAGTAATTGGCTTTACATTTGCTTTCAAGGGACTCTGCTTATATTTATTATCAACGAAATCTTTTGATCATTTCAGCAAGAGTTCATAGGGAACTGTGGATTGTTTAGTGTGTACTGTGTTCTTGGTGTTAAGTATTAGCAGGAATTTGCTAGACCTCTTAGAGTTGTCTAAAGTGAGATTAGAGGTCTCTGTGTGTGGAGGATATGGGTCTGAAATAGGATGAGCCGGAGGAAGATTTTTAAGAGGACAATGAGGGGGCACCTGGGTGGCTCAGTCTGTGGAGTGGCCAACTCTTGGTTTCAGCTCAGGCTCAAGCCCCAAATCAGGCTCCATGCTCAGCAGGGAGTCTGCTGCTTCTTTCTCTCTGCCCCATCCTCCCGTTTGAGCATGCTCTTTCACTCTAAAAGAAATAATCTTGGGGCAGCCCTGGTGGCTCAGCGGTTTAGTGCCACCTTTGGCCCAGGGCCTGATCCTGGAGACCCAGGATCAAGTTCTGCATCAGGCTCCCTGTGTGGGGCCTGCTTCTCCCTCTGCCTGTGTCTCTGTCTCTCTCATGAATAAATAAATAAAATCTTTAAAAAATAAAATAATCTTTAGATGCTCATTGTTCCCCTCCCTCCCCCTTTTTAAAAAAATTTTTCCCCTCCCCCCTTTTTAAAGATAAGCTGTTGAAAGAACATAGGGGATATAGAGGTAGTGTGAAGATGGTGGTCTAGAGGCCATGAATGTTCTTTTGATAAGAAAACTTCAGGGTCATTTTTTTCTTATCAAATAATGAAAGGTAAACTTTGACTATTAAAATAACATTTTTCTTGGGGGCAGATGTTAAATCTCACTGCTACCGTGAAATCATAGCTAATTAAGAGATAGCTAGAATCCTAGACTTTAGTGCCATTAGAGGTATTGGGTCACTGATGTCAATAGAAGATATGATGTTAATTTTAAAAATCTCAAGTCATTACCATGATATTATGAAGTATCAAAATTTTCCTCCCCTCAATAGGTCTGTGAAAAAGAAAAACATCTTTCTTTACCTTGGACCCATTTATTTAATATCTTTTGATATCTCTAGTATTAACATGTAGGTAGGCACTCTAGTATATGAACCAGCGTTTTATCAAATTTCAAAAACCAGGTTTTTATAGGTGCATTTAAATTGCATATTCCAAAACAGCTAGATTTGACTGAGCTGTAGTTTAATGATGAACTGGTGTGTTCTCTTTCTTAAGCATTAAAATTCTAATCTCTTTTTCATGCAGGTACGGCTAGTCATTTTAGTATGTCACTTCACTTTCTTCCCAGCACAGCTCAAGTTGTCTCACTAGTTTCTTCTTAGGCCAGGAAAGACCTTTTACTTGCTTGTTTAGAGCCGTTGTGTCCAGAGCTATGATCATTCTTAAAAATGTCTGTTTTCTTAGGAGTCCTTCAATAATGTTAAACAGTGGCTGCAGGAAATAGACCGTTATGCCAGTGAAAACGTCAACAAGTTGTTGGTAGGGAACAAATGCGATCTGACCACAAAGAAAGTAGTAGACTACACAACAGCAAAGGTATGTTTCAAGTTTGATTTTCAGCCAGAATTTGAAGGTGTTCAGTTTGAATTGTGTGTGGGTGTGGAGTCACACGACAGCCATAGCCGCCTACATAAGTGCACTGGATCACGCAGATAGTGACAATCCATGCAGTATCTATGGATTCACTTAAACTTAGTCCTTCCTCACTCCCCATTTCAGATGATAGAAATGCACTAGGTGGGAAAAAATTGTCAGTGTTAATTAAGCCTTCCTATTCTCTTAGGAATTTGCGGATTCCCTTGGAATTCCATTTTTGGAAACCAGTGCTAAGAACGCAACGAATGTAGAACAGTCTTTCATGACGATGGCAGCTGAGATTAAAAAGCGAATGGGTCCTGGAGCAACAGCTGGTGGTGCAGAGAAGTCCAATGTGAAAATTCAGAGCACTCCGGTCAAGCAGTCAGGTGGAGGTTGCTGCTAAAATTTGCCTCCGTCTTTCTCTCACAGCAAAGAATTTGCAATCTGAACCCAAGTGAAAAAACAAAATTGCCTGAATTGTACTGTATGTAGCTGCACTACAACAGATTCTTACCGTCTCCACAAAGGTCAGAGATTGTAAATGGTCAATACTGACTTTTTTTTTATTCCCTTGACTCAAGACAGCTAACTTCATTTTCAGAACTGTTTTAAACCTTTGTGTGCTGGTTTATAAAATAATGTGTGTAATCCTTGTTGCTTTCCTGATACCAGACTGTTTCCCGTGGTTGGTTAGAATATATTTTGTTTTGATGTTTATATTGGCATGTTTAGATGTCAGGTTTAGTCTTCTGAAGATGAAGTTCAGCCATTTTGTATCAAACAGCACAACCAGTGTCTGTCACTTTCCATGCATAAAGTTTAGTGAGATGTTATATGTAAGATCTGATTTGCTAGTTCTTCCTTGTAGAGTTATAAACGGAAAGATTACACTATCTGATTAATAGTTTCTTCATACTCTGCATATAATTTGTGGCTGCAGAATATTGTAATTTGTTGCACACTATGTAACAAAACAACTGAAGATATGTTTAATAAATATTGTACTTATTGGAAGTAATATCAAACTGTATGGTGATAAGTATTGTTTTAATTCTTACGGTTAAAGGGAAATAGAGCCTTGCATTATTTATACTCAAAACAGCCATTTGTGTGTGCAACCAGGGCACTCGTAGACCTATCTTAGAGCAGCATCCAATATGCTTTCCAGATAATAATACCCAGTAAATGACCGAGGGAGGCTTCTGTGCTGTGTAGGGATTTAACCAAGCCTTAGCGGTTCAGGGAGACTAAATTGTATGGAAAACAAGTTTAGAATGTATGCTAGCTAGTCTGTTATCTCTGCTCCTTCTCTGAAACCATCCGAAATGGCTTCATCGATCAACATTTCGTTAATTCTTCTGTGGTAGAGGGGAGGTGGAAAGCAGCACACCTTTCCTAACTGGCCAGTGATCAGACGAACGTGTGTGCTGATATTGTTTCTTCCATGCTCTGAGTCACGTGTCAACTATTTGATCCTCCACAACTGTGTAATTTAGGTTGGAGGAGAGTTAAAGCATTAAAGTAGAAAACAGGAAATTTACTATTGATTGCCCTAATTTTAGGAACTATATCCCTAAAAATTAACTGAAAACACAAATGCTGGGTGGGAATGATAAATGAGAAAAATGTATTTATTTCAGTGGAATTTTGCACATGTGAAAATTTTGTTAAATAGGACCTTAAAGATCCTAAGGTTTGCTTTTATGGTGGGAAACAAGAGTCTTGCTAACGATGACATTTTGAGGTGATAGATGTCAGAGATTGTTTCCTTGGGGTTGAAATAGCAGCCAAAACACTTTCTCTACTTAGGCGCTTGGGATGTGGCTGTTGGCAACACATTTTATGGTGGGATCTTTAATCCAATGATAAAATTTAAACGAAAAACAAGCCGAAAATGATAGGTTTCTTTATTTTCACTAAACAGGCAATTGAAATACATGGTACAAAAATAAGTGGTAAGATTATTGTAAAATGAAATGGACAGAATAAATATTCAATTTAATTTTCCATCTATGAGAATTTCACAATAAAATCATAGTTTACTTTGTATTATAGATGTGCTTGTTGGATCTATTCATCCTCGCATAAGGCAACTGAAAAAAAAAATCCCTCAAGTTACCAGTAGTTATTTGGGTGAAGATTTTTTTTTTTAATGCTTTGAAGTTTTGGTTTTTCCCTTAATGATGTAGTATAGAGGGGGAAAGGACTCAGAAACTATCTTCTAAAGTAGACGAATGCTACAAATGTTAGCATGATGCTGTGCACTTCAGTTTCATACAGCAAGTTGTTCAAACTGGCAGCTTATTGGTGAGTTAACAAGAAACATTACATGAATTTAAGATATAAGCATATTTACATACTTATGTAGTCTTGAAAAATCTAGTGTTCTTTCCCCCATGGCAGTCAAGACTGGGGCTTACCACAAGATGTTTCAGCATGCTTCACTATTTGCTTTTATGCATATGACAATAAATGCAGTTCAGAAACAAATATATTCCCATTTCTACTCCCATTTTCAAGTACAAACACCTCAAGGTACTATGGGCTTTAACAATTCGCTCATTTAATAAGGGGGAATTCCCACTTGTCATTTTAATGTCAGTGGTTGCCATGAATTAGCTTACCGAAGTGGGGTGTTCTAAGCCCGAGTGGTTGCGGTCTCTGGGAAACTCTTGTAGAATGATAGCCATTCTGGCCTGAGCAGGAACTTCCTGTTCTTCTACCTTGGACTGAAGTCTCTAGCATACATGTTGCCACTGCAGCGTAGTTTACATCATCCATTCTTGATGTTCCCGTTTAAGCTCCTAAACAGTTCTATGTTGCCAGCGTTGCCTATTCGTGGAGTTGCAACACGAACCCAGGTCTTACTTGGTGCTACCCCTTCCCTGTGGACTTGAATCTGTTTACTGACAGGGACTGCTAGGAGACGTTACTACAGGTAAACTCGGGCTCTTAAAACTACTGTTCTGTCAGTGTGAGCCACTGCCGTGCCGTCTGCCCCAACCCAGCCGTGTCCATGAGCGTCTTCCTAGGCTGAAACCACTCCAGCTGCAGTTTGAGGGACAGCCTTAAACTTCCCAAGGCCCTGCTGCACGTAGACTTAATGCTGTGCTGAGAACCCTTCCGTGGCACAGCTGGGTGCAGAGTACCTTCAGAGTCACACCTTATTTCAAAGGAGATGAACAAAAATATTCTAGGTCATCTCTGAATAAAGTAATACTTTCTTGGGAATCAGGTACTCTGAAGTGAAATACTGTCCTGTCTGCTGAAGCTGGTAGCTGTTAGGTTGGATGGGAACAGGATGGCGTGGTCAGCATTCACTTGCTGTAACATTGGCCAACTTTGTTTCCCTAGAGTTATCTTCGAGGGTTTTTTTTGTTGTTGTTATTGTTTTTGTGTGAACTACCAGAAACATCTATCAGATACTAGTAAATTCATGAGTTTAAAGCCTCAGGGCTATCCTGTAACACGGAGTAGAAAGGCATGTACCGATTTATAGCCACGTCCAAGAGAAGTGAAAAAGATCAATTTAAGAGACCATTAGACATACCTGCCTTTTTAAAGCATTTGTAGATTTTTAAGAATGTTTTACCAATATAATTATTCACTCTGGAGATGTTTTGTTTTGTCCTTTTTAAATCTCACTGTGGAACCAAAATTAACATGGAGCTAGCAGAGTCATGATACAGTTTAAATCTGATCGTGCCCTTGCTCACTGGTAAATCCTACCATAGCAGCAGGCACTTGAAATGTAGTGCATTTTATATAGTTTACTTCTGTAGTGAGTCTTTAAATAGTATTAGAATTTAACAGCTGCTTTCCCAGTGGCAATAAAGTCAGAGATTTTAAACCAGAAAAGTCACAGTAATAGGACTTTAGGTTCATATGGAGGTTAGATGACATAGTGTTATGATTATGTGGCCCCAGAACTAAAGTCCTAAACGTCTTTTAAAGAAGGTAAGTTGCATTATTAAATATTTTGTTCTGAGGGAAGGTCAAAGGTCTCATTATTATATGAGAATAATCGTTCTAATGTCACTGTTAGGTTCAAGATGACTTGTTCATTTTTCATTATAAACATGAGATCTTCCTTTAAGAACTCTCCTCAAGTGAGAATCTGGAAGCAGTTTGAAAAAAAGATCTTTAAGTGCTTATCTCACATATATTTCAGTGTGAAGAATCCTTTCCTGACATCTTCACCCACTGTAATACTAGAAATACGTGGGGGGAAAATGTGCTTTCCTCCTTCCATCTTCATTCATGGCACAAGAGAAATTTTTTAAAGGTTTTTTTTTTTTTTTTTTTTTTTGCAGACTCCGCAGCAACAGCTGATCGTTCTGCATTAGAAAGCTACAGAACTAATGCTTTAAATGATCCACGGATTTTTTCCCATCAGGGTACAGGTCACTCTCAAGCAATGAAGAACTTCCCCTTTTTGTTTCACTTCTGGCAGCCTTAGTTTCCGTAGTTAACCAGGCTGTGTGGTCCTATCCGTGCCCTTCTCTTCCCTGATCTTGAGCCACTCTTCCAAGGGAGAGTAGGAATGGAGCAATGCGTCCTCTGGGAGGTACCCCGGAGGTGTGGGGGATCAGGCCACGGTCCTGCAGAAGCTCAGTGGCAGTTCCCTAAGTCTTGGACACATTTCCGTTTACAGTATTAGGCAGGCAGATGGTGCCCCACTAAGCCCTGAAGAAACCTTAAAAGGTGTCTTAACAGCCCAGAATAAATTTGTTCAGAACTTTCTATTAATTTGGAGATTTAAAGTCTCCTCTAAAATCTTCAAGAGGGATTTATAAACCTAAGCTTAATTTTATAAAAAAGACCCAAGTGCCTGGCCAGTGACTCATTTTTCCCAGCCTCTTGGGTCTTGCGGTATGCCTGAGAATACCAAGTATCTGGTGCCTTCTATCACGTGAACCTTCTTCAAATGACCTCAGCACGTGGACTATTTCAGGAGCCCTGATCTTTTTAATTGGATAGAGGGGAATGAAAGATCTGTAAGCCTTATTAGCCTCATTTTATCAAAAACTGCAAAACTACATGCTTTTGTAGAGAAGCACCAAAAGGAAACCTCAGTTTGGAAGGATTCATCTTAAATAGTAACTCAGTAGCCCTTACTTCAGGGAGAGAAAGGCATTTTTTAAAGCTAGTACATTAGAGTTCAGTTTCCCCTTGACTTCAGTGTTAAATGGTTCTTACAAGGGCTTCTTGGAAGTTTCCCACCAGCCAGGTTTTAGTCGACAGATTACATCTCTGCTTGAGAAGGTGCCTGAAAGAGAAGGGGACACACTTTTTACAGGTGGGATGCTGCAGAGGAAGAAGTGACAACAGCAATCACTTGTATTCATTTTAGACCTGAAATGACCATTGCTCAAATCTCGGAGGCAAGTACAGGGATTCCCTCCTCTTGACATACCTTGATTTTATCCTTCATCCCCTCTTGGCTACAGTGAATTGTCACCTAGGAAGTCTGTGAATTAAGCGCCACATTCTGGTTGTGGGAGAGGAAGTTTCAGAGAAGGTATGGTCCAGTTGTGGGAACGCGCGGAAAGTGGCACAGCGGCGATCCCACACTGGGCACCAAACCCCTCTGCTCTTAGCTCCTCTTCCTGATTTTCCCAAAGATCAAAAGGAGGTTGTACTGTTAGGTCTCTAGGGCATGTGGCCCATCTCCCCCCGGCCCTGTCTGCCAGGCAGTGTGCCGAGACCACTGCTGGGAGGGAGGGACGGGCACCTGGTGCTGGGGCTGCTGGGGACGGGGCGCCCCAAGAGCCTACAGAGCACGTGGCCTGATGGGCTGTACTGGAGGCCGACGCCGGCTGACTGGCTTAGGGACAGAGCTTTGCCCCTGTTGTCTGTAAGGGATGGGGGTGAAGGGATGGCCACAGAAGTGTGAGCGTGGGGCACCCTGGTCCCAGGCAGGCCACAGGCAGGGGTGAAGTCAAGTCCTGGGAAGCACCGCCCAACCTCCCTCCAGTGATAAGGGCCTTCTAGCTTCTCTTTTGTTTCGACAGCCCTTGGTTCAGCAAGCATCTAGGAACTAGCCAGCTCTCGGAGCAGGAGCTGTGTGCCCTAGGCCAGCACCGGGGCCCCTCACCAGAACTTGGGGTGCTTACTCACGAGACTCAGCCCTCTCACATCCGGGCTCCCACGTGCTGCTGGCGAGTCGTCAGGCATGAGGGTGCAGCCAGCCAGCACGTCCAGAGAGGCTAGGATGGCGTCGTACAGGCGGTCTGCATGGTCCTCCAGCTCACTGGGCTGCTTCGAGATTCTCCCAAGGACATCCTTCAGCACTGACAAGTGAGGTGCAGAGCAGTTAGGCCAAAAACCAAAACCAAAATACAACATGTAAGTAATTGTCTTCTCTAAAGAATCCCCGAGGGGTGTAGCATTTTACACAAAATAGGAACGTGGCGATAGTTTCAGGATGTTCAGGCTCTTTAACAGTGACTCTAGGGACTGCTGTTGCCGAGGATCTGTTCCCTCCTGATTAGGGCCAAGAGAATTTCAGGAGCTCCTCTTTGGATTTACCTGGTTCACACAAAGGCACACAAGCGTGACTCTGGTGACGGGTGTGCTCTGGCTTTCGGAGTCCTGCCGCAGGGCACGCCCAGATCCCGAGGAGCAGGCTCCCCAGAATGGCAGTCCAAGGCCAAGATGGGGACACTGGCTCTGGCTGTCAGGGGCTAACAGCTCCCGCGGGGGCGGGAGGGCATCTGGGGCTCTGCCTGCATACGGGTCACCTGGGAATGATCTGGGGATGCCTGTGAACCTCAATGAGCAGACTTCAAAAGAAAATCCTCTGAAAGCAGGCGAATGAGCTTAGCGAGGTGCAGATTCCCCCCACCACCCCAGACGGGCCAAGTGCTCCCCCGAGGAAGGAATGGGCCACGTTTGGAGTGAACCACACACATCAGGCTTGTTCTCTCGGAAACCTTATTTCCTTTGTTAAACACAAAGGCTGCCTTGGCTTCCTGAGCCTTTATCAGCCGCGTTCTCTCGCTCTCCAGCTTCCTGCTGCGGCCGCAACATCTGCCAGCAGCGGAAGGGAAAGGGGAAGCCGCCCCTCTGCAGCGGATGCGGGCGGCGGGTGGCAGGGTGGGACCGGGCCGGGAGGGGACCTCAGCACTGGGGGAGCCACTGCCGCGGGCCCCGCTGCCAGGCTGCGCCCTGCCCTCCTGTGTGTTCGTCAGTGGGATTTGGGGGACCTTTCTTTTCTTTCTGAACTTTTACTGTACTATGTTAGAGTATTCGGTGGGGGCCAAGTAAACAGAAAGCTGGGCCTGAGAATGAAATCTTTCACATTCAGACTTCCTTCCATGGTGTAGCTGCCTCCATACACACAGGAGCCTGGTTCGGCTTCACGCCCACAGGTTCCAGTGGCGTGGGTCCCAGAGAGGACTGGGCACATGTGCGCCGAAGCAGTGAAAAGGCCAGTGCTGTCCACGGGGAGGCCTCTGGCAGAGGCTGAGAGACATTTTTGGGGGGTAATGAATGTGCTGCTTGTCCCTACGGTTCTGCTTGTGACTGACGATTCTGCTTGTGGCTGATGAGGAAAACCGGCTGCAAAGCTGGGAAGGGGTGTGTGTGCCCTGGAGAGTGCCGAACACTCGTGCCTCTAGCTGGGGAACCCTGTGACGGTCACGGGGAACACCCATCTTCATGTGACACTCAAGTTCCCGGTCAGTCCAGCAGGGGATGGGGGGGGGGCAAGGGGCCCATCTCCGAAAATCACAGGAACCTCGTATGTCTCACATTATGAGACCAGGGCAAAGGGGGACGTTCTTACTCCAGATTAAGCACTGAGAAGTATTACTGGGTTGGTTTTTAAGCGAAGGTGCAAGAGCCTCCTAAGAGGCCCATTGTTACAAGTGGCCCTTCCAGCTCAGGCCCCGCACTTGCAGCAGGGGAGGCAGCAGCGAGGCAGCAGCGTAGAGGGCTGGGGTCCAAGGCCAGTTCACAGCTCTGAGATGGGGGTGATAACATCATCTCACAGGGCTCTGATTAAACGGGAGGAGACCTGATGTTAACCGTGTCAGCACAGTGTCTGGTGCACGGCGTTCAGTGTAACGCTCATGGTGTTACAAGTAGCAGAGGAGCCTGACATACTGAATTTCTGGCCCAATAAAACCGAAAAAATCCTAGTGCAAGAACTGAAACAAAGGCCTCCTGCAGGCAAGGGATTGCCAAGGGTTCCCACAATCCACCCTGGGTAATCGCTGCCCTGCCACAGCCCTTCGGAGGCTCCCTGTCCCTCTGCCTGTCCCCAGTTCTCAACCCACTTTTCTCCCTAGGGGCTATGTGGCAAGTCTGGAGGTATTCTGGGTTGTCACAACTGGAGAGAAGGCGGGGGTGACTGGTACCTAACGGGTGAGGCCAGGGATGTTGTTACACGTCCTGCAGTGTGAAGCACAGCCCTCCTCACAACCACCATGCGGCCCAGAAAGAGGACACTGCCGGTGTGAGAAACTCTAGCAGCTCCCTAACATGCTCCCCCACTTCTGGTGGGGACAGGCTATCTCAGTGCCTCTCCAGCAGGAGGGTCCCGCCCAGCTTTGCTCCCGTGGGTTCTTTCCAGCACGAGCCCCAGCTCACTCCAGAACTGAGGCCTCACACAGATGGAATGTCACAGCTCTTGCGTGCTTAGACTCACAAGAAATCAGGGGCCGCTCCGGGACCTCCAGTTCTTGCTCTAAATGAGCTCATCCTCCACTGCCCGTGTGCCCCCAGCAAGGGCAGGGCCACCTGCAACTTGCACCCTGCGGGCTTGGCGTGCTCCTCGTCTGTGATTTTACATTTTCCTAAACCGGGAGCCTGCAAAATGAACTCAAGCCCTTCCTCTCATCGGTGCACGGCTTCTTTGAGTCTGTGCCCTTAGAACCGAGGGCTCTCCAACACGGAACCACAGATGATGAGAGGGGTCCGGCCTGTGCTGGGGAAGGAAGGGAGCCCCCGAGGGCCCCCTGGATGAAAACCAGCATTCCCACACAGGTCCCTACCAGGGAAAAGAGGGCGGTCCTTGCACGCCCGGCTCGCCGCATGGCTGGGGGACAGGGATGCCGTGAAGCCTGGCAGGCAGTGGGGACCTACGGCAGCAGTGCAGACGGAGGCGCTCCTGCACTACTGGATCCTTACCAGGGACCCTGTGACCCCTGGACCTGCTGCTGGGAGGGAGGGAGGGAGCTCTGGCTCAAGTCTCACCTGGGGTGTTCTCCAATAGGCACTGAAGAAGAATCTCCCCTTTCTGCACAACGCTGTCCGTCAGGGACTGGTGTTCATCTAGATCTTTCTTAAATTGCTTAAAGCATGTGAGAAGAGAGAAAAGAAAGAAAAACCTTCGTTACTATTGTTTTGTAAAACTTACTCAAAATGATCCTTCGTAGGGGTAGCTTGACTCCCCTCTCACCTGGAAGACAAACCCGCCCAACCTTCAGAATTCCCGAAGTAAACAGGACATTAGTCTAACTTCACCTTGAATTCAAAGTAAATCCAGACTCAGTCCTTTTTTTTCTGTTTACAGTTGGACAAAACAAAGAGTTTCCTTTTCCCTAGCAGAGCCTGGTTGGTGAACAGCTTGGGGGTCGGGGTTTCTTTAAGCTCACAAGGCTAAGGGATTCCCCAAACACGGGGCCTTCTATGCCAATGGGCCTGGTAAGAGCCGCCAGAGGTGCCTTCACCCACCACCCTCCGTGTTAGCTCCTGCAGACCTGGGGCCTCGGGAGGGAGCAGGGAAGCTGCGAGTCTCCCAAGTAGCCAGTTTGTTTCCCCCTCGTGGGTAACTGGGAACCGAGCCCTGTCATCCTCTCTGATGTCCCTTTAGACACTAAGATGTGTAAAGTCAAGTCCACGATGAGCTTTAGGCACAGAACCTGGTGGTTCACATTCTGGAGTCAGAATTTTACTCTTGGATTATTCTCTCTTCCTGTCTTTAGTTTTCCTTTGCTCTAATACCTGTACTTATTATTTTATTCTTTGGTATCTTCTGTAGTTTATATGCTGCCATAAGCCCACTGTGTTAAGCCAAAGCATAGGAGACCGTCACGATCAACAATATGTGTGCACACACCTGCTTGCCTGAGGTATCAGAGCAGGGGTCAAGGGGCCCCCACATACGCAGAGACGTGCACCATTCCGCGTGGGGAATGGGCTGACTGTGGTTCCACCACGAGACACAGCTGTGCGGGTAACACGGGGGCTAGTGTTCACTGACTTGTGAGGGTAACTCCCAGCTCACCAAGCAAGGAAGCTGCTCTGGCTAACCTTCCAGTTGAGGCCGAGGAGAGAGTGTGGGGATAAAAGGGAGGGAGAGACTTCTATTTGGCAGCTGCTGTGACAGGGATGGGCCTGAGGCACTCTGGAGAGACCACCCGGTAGTCAGAGGGCAACTTCCAGGCATTTCCTCTCTCCAGGTGGTACTGCCCAGGGCCCAAGGGGCGAGTCTTGCTCAGCCCAGCACACGCACTGGGGAGCTGCCACAGAAGGCCCCGTCAAGCCCAACCCCCTTCTCCTTCCTCAAGCATGCTCCGGGCCAGGAACCCAGGGCAGCCTCTCTGCACATGGCAGGAAACGGCGCTCCCACTGAGGTGGGACAGCTGACCCATCAGGCGAGGAGCTGGCTCTAAGTTGGAAAACAAAGGACCTCTCTCCTGCCAGGGTGTGGTGGGAGCTGGGGGGCTGGCTGCTGCTCTGGCATAGGCACATGGAAATCATATCCTCCTCCCAAGGCACCTGATTAGGGTGTAGACATTCAAAGAACTGCCTTAGAAGATCCCTTCTAGACTAGCATCAGCCTCAGACCACATACACTGCCTCTGCTCCTTCAGAAAAGGCGAGAAATGCTTGGCCAACCAGACACGCTAGAGGCCTGAGGGTTATGGTTAGACTTAGGGAAACAATAATTTATCATCCAACTCACAACACTTCTGGGAATGAAGGGGGATCTATTGATCACTATTTCTGAGCAGCAGGCACAAACTATCACTCCAAATACACCTGATCTGAAGTCAAATTAACCAGAACCCACAATTAAAGGGATTTAAAAATAAAACCTTAATGAAAGAGGCAAAAAAAAGAAAAGAAAAGAAAAGAAAACCCAACAAAAAACAAAACCTCCCCAACCCCAAACAAACACACTTGAGAAGCAAATTCTAGTCAGTGCTGGCCAACAGAACGTTCTGTGATGATGGAAGTGTCCCATGGGCACCGTTCACTATGGTGGCCGCGAGCAAACGAGATGCCGGGACACCTGGAATGGAGCCAGCGCAACTGGAAAATATGAATCTTTGACTGACTTTAAATAGTCGTATGTGACTAGTGACTCGTAACGGGCCAGTTCTACACTTAACCCCGGGGACGCTGCATACACTGCACACGTCACCCGTAAGCATACTTGACTGAGGATAGATCTACTTTCTCCAAACTCTGCTTGGTCTGGGAAATAACTCCCACATTTTACAGTTTCTCACCATTAGAAACTTGAGGAAGGCGTCTGATTAGATTTCAGGGCAAGCAGTCACTGCGCCGTAACATACCGAGAATCAGTTATTTGAGCTTTTACACTGTAATCAAGTACTTAGCACTGGCAGGTGCACGGCCAGAAGCCAGGACCGCGAATTACCCGGTAAAGCTGCAGAGAAGACTTGAGACCTGTAAGACTGGACTTGGGTGGGATCAGGTGGTCGGTAACATCCGCCACGTTACGCAGCCAGCGGATCAGCTCCTCCAGCTGACAGCAGAAGGTCTGTGCAGACAAAGCAGAAAACGCGCAGTGTTACTGACCAAACTGCTGCTGGCGTTTCCAAGGCCGGGGGTTCCAGGAGACAGACTGCACCCCCTTCCCCGAGTGCCTCTCCCTGTCCCTGGCCTGTCCCCGCTCCACGACCCCTTCGGTCTCCCTCAGCCTCTGTGCACCGACAACGACAGGCTGAGAAAAGCCCAGGACACACGCGCCTACCCCGGAACCTGACTTGGGTGAGCACCACCACTAACTTTCTAACTGTCCCAGAGGGAAAACATAAAACAAATGACTAGAATGGTGACTAACTTGAACCTATGGCAGGAAACAAGTGAATTAAAGCCACGTATCCCAGCTTTGCACTTGCCTTGGAGTATTTCAGCTGTTATCCCCAAAGAGGCCCACGCTAACATCTGTCCTCCTGCTCCACACCACACCAAGATCACAGGCCCTCGGAGGCCAGGAGACGTCTGCACGGTGGGCTCATGGGTCTCCCGCACCCGGCCTGCTGCCGTGGGTGTGCAGGGCCCGAGTGCCTCCCTGTGGCAGAGACCCACGCTCCCGAGTGGCCTGTGTCAGGGACGATGCAAAGCCCTTGACATGAAATACTTCACATAACCCACACCACATCCCGAAGAGGGAGGCTCCACATTTTACCGGTGAGCAAACTCAAAAGACTGAGCCAAAATTCCAAATACGGCAGAGCCACGATTTGAATTCAGATTCGCCTGATGTGGCCGACGCCACTGCACGGAGCATTCATTCCCCTCCAGACAGGCAAGTATCTACAGGTGTGGTGGCCAGGATGGCCAGGACACTGGGCGCCCCCGACTCCTGCTCCGTGCTCCACCACTTGGTCAGCCGGAGCTCCCAGCAGGCCTACGGGCCGGAGCACCACTTCCCTCTGCCCAGCATTTCCTACAGGCTCGTGAGCACGGACATTCTTCGTGCAACACACCTCCTACCCCTCAGGGTCAAGAGCCCTAGGAAGCAGCACAGTGGCGGTTAGGCAACGGCTGCAGCCCAAGGTGGGCAGTCAGCTAACCCCTCGCTGCCTGGCCTCCGTATCTTAAGGGAGAGCGGTGAAAAGCAAGGGGAGGGCACGGCACAGTGCGGGGCGCAGAGCCGGTGCTCAGTGTTACCGCGAGAGGAGACGCACGTGGAGGCAAAGGCCCCGAGCCCAGTTTACCTTCACGCACTGCACGAGTGATTCTCTTTCCTGCTCTCCCCTCCCGGGAGGCTGCCCTGCGGTATCTGGGTCCCACACGGCTGGCAAGGAGGAGCGCGCTCTCAGCGGCCCGCAGGAATCCCCCAGGGCCCGGCTGCCCCCCAGACCACCTTCCCTGGCCGAGCCCCTCGCGCAGACGAAGGAGCGCAGCAAACGGTGGTCAGAGCCCCCGGGGCCCCCGGGCGCTCTGTGGGCAGCCCCGGGCGGAAGCCGGCCGCGACCCGTGTCCGATGGGAGGGAGGCCGGCCCATCAATGTCCGACACGTCCAGGGAGGTGCGCCCTTCAGCAGCCCCGGTGGGCAGGGTCACCGACAGGGGGACAGAGCCTCGATGGGAGACTAAACTAGAAACCTGCGTCAGCCGAGTGGGCAGGGCAAGATACTCATCGTCGCTTTCTAGTTCCTCTTCTGATTTCCATCCGGACTCCGCGTGGGCAGGCGGCCAGACCCCGGGGCCGGCCCCCTTCTCTCTCTCTGTCCAGGGCAAGGGCCAGCCTCTGTCCCACGTCCTCAGCTCACGCTGCCTGCCCACAGGGAGCCAGTCCTTCACAGCCCTCAGGGCTGGCTCTCCGTTCTCCCAAGGAGCATCCCTACTGCCCGGGGCTCTTGGGGTGGACGCGAGCAGGTTACAAGAGGCCGACCCCACGTGGCTCTGCTTCTGCGGTGTTCCAGAGGGCCGCCGCGTGAGGCTCGGCTCTCTGAGCCTAGAGAAGGGCAGAGCGGAGGCCTCTGCGGACGGGCAATTCTGGGAGCCATTAGTGGGTGATTTCAGGGTACTTGCCGGGGAGACAGAAAAGCTATCGAGGTCTACACCTGAGTCCTGCAGGAGAGGGTCGGCCAGTGTGTGGCTGTCCAGGTGCTTTGGGAGTTGAGGCCCGGGCCTGAGTGGGTAAGTGTAGTCCAGCAGATCTTCATACTCTTTATTTGGGTTCCAGAGCGGGGAGTGGCGGTCGGGGGAAGGAGGCAGGGAGTCTGGCAGCACACAGGCCCAGTACTCGGCCTGGAAGGAGAGGCGCCTCCTGCCCAGCCCAGGAGCATCCACCCCAGATGACGCAGGCTGTGGTGGCCACTGGAGCCGCGGCCCTGGCCCCGCCACGGAGGAGGCCGAGTGGCGGCCAACCAGCTCCAGGGAGGATGAGACTTTGGCAGCGGAGCAACGTGGAGGTCCGACCTCTTCCCGGTGACCCTGGAGACTGCTGCCCGGGGAGGAGGCTCGGCTCCCCAGCAGCCTCCACCGTGGCGGGCAAGGGACACCCGGGCTGTGGGGCTGCTGGCTGAGGTCCGGCGCCCGTGGCCACTCCACAGGGGACGGCTCATCCTCGCTGTGAGCATCGTATCCTGAGCGAAGGCCTGCAGCTCTGGCGACGCTCGGAGTCTGAGGTAGCTCCTCTGAGGCAGAAAGCCTCGTCTCCTCCACCTGCAACAATGAGACAGAAGAAAAAGCTCTGAGGTTAAAACAGCAAACCAAACTTCCCTCCTAGAGGACAACTCTGGATTCTCCTTGGGGCCCGGGTGATAGGAGAGCCCCAGCGATGAGAGTCGACCATCCGGTGCGGGAACCAGACAGCGTGTGGCTGGGCTGCCAGCACGAAGCGCAGCGCGCTCCCGGGGGCAGACCGTGTCCCCACACCGCTCCCATCTCCCCGCAGGTGGGCAGTGGGCACACCACCCATCCTCAGAGAAGCCAGCCCTGCCCTGGGACGCAGCCACACCTGGCAGCCAGGTGACCCCCAGGCCCTGCCCACTCGGCTCACACCTGTTAGCAATGAACAAAGTGAGCCCCTCAACTCAGCCTCTTTATTCTGAGTTTTCATTCTGCTCCATGAAGAACCTGTCCCCTGGGAGGCAGGACAACAGTGGTTAAGGCTGTATGCTTTGGAACCAGACAGACTTGATGCCAACCCAACTGCTACCTTCCAGATGGACGACTCTGGGCCTCACTTCCCTCACCTGTAAAATGGGAATGGTAACGGTACCACTTCCTCAGGACATGAGGATCAAAGCAACTCGCGTGTGAAAAGCCCAGGGTAGGAGCTCAACTAACACCAGGTACCACAATTAACAAGCCCATTCAACAGCCTATTTCTAGGTTTGCTTACTTGCTCCCTGCCTTGCTAAACCTCGGACTCACAGGTGCCCAGGCTCCCAAGCACCCCTGACTCCCAGGCAGACGGGCCCAGCCGCGTTCTCTCCCAGTCACGCTCATAGGAGAGAACGGCATGGGAGGAGCATGCTGCAGCCAAGGCCCCAGTGACGGCGAAGACATCAAAACCATGCCCGTGGCAGGCCAAGCAGAACACAACAGGATGTCAGAGCTGGCAGGGACAGATCATCCAGGTCACTTTCCCAATTATACGGAGGGCCTGAAAGATCTGGTGATATGCCTGGGGTCACAGAGTGAAGCCATGGGACTTGACCAGGCAAAGCTTCCAGGCAGTCAGGGAGGCCCAAGAAATTCTTCTTCCCCAGGGACAGTGCCCCCCAGCACGGGGGCTCCACGGCTCTGCCAGGTGCCCTGGGTCCCAAGGGATATAGGCTAAGAGCTCAAAGGAACCCTCTGGCCTGGACCCTCAGGGGCCCCCTGAAGAGCTCAGATCACCAAGTCAGAAACAGGACACAGCTCCCCTATCACAGCTCCCCTGGCCCGGCCCCCTGGGCAACAGGTCGTGGCCACAGCATCCCCAGTCTTCAGAAGGTCACCAGTCATGCTCTTGAGGAACAGGAGATGCTGTGGACAGAGTCCTCTCCCTGGCCCCAAGGGCCAACTCCCCAGGTGAGCCTGTAAAACAGAAATCATCACACCCAGACTCCCCCGATGGCCCAGCTTCTACAGGAACTGGGAAAGCAGGTAAGACAGCAAGAAAACGTGAGTACACACTCCCAAAGGCCCACACTAGTTAAAGCTACAGTCCCATTTGCCTTGTTACCTACCTGGCTTCCCACAGAGTGCAAAACGTCTCTAGTGCCAGTGCCAGCCGGAGGAAGCAGGCAACCAAGAGCAAGCTTAGATCTACCAGCTACTGGCTCCCTGCTGGTGCTGCTGGCCTGTGGCTGGTAGGCTCCGGAGGGGCTGGAGCCAGCTCCATCACCGCAGGCAGGGGCACACAGTCCCTCCGCTCCCCACACAGGGGAGGCAGCCCCGCCCGCAGCTTCCAGGCATGGTGGCTGCTCCTGCTCCCCGCTCACAAGGCCCGGGATGTCCACCTCCTGCTCCCTGCAGCTCCACTGCCCATAGGATGGGGTCTTTGTGTCTGCGGACGCCTCCACCTCTGCCTTTTCTTCTCCCAAAGCCATGGAGATGTCCCTAAGTCAGGGTTCCCCTGAAGCCTTCAGCTCTCTATAAAATGGGAAAGGAAAAGAAAAAGTTATAACCTCTGCATCTGTGTCCAAGAAACCTTGCTTTTTCATGATTAAGACAGACATTTGCACAGTGAAGGAAACCAGCAACGAAAAGAAAAAGTAACCTACTGAATGGGAGAAGATACTGCAAATCATGCATCCAACAAGGGTTTAATATCCAAATATATAAAGAACTCATGCAACTCAAGGCCAAAAACATAATCTCATTTTTTAAAAATGGGCAGACGACCTGAACAGACATCAGGTGGGCCAACAGACACATGAAAAGATGCTCAACATCACTCATCACCAGGGAATGCAAAATCAAAACCACAATGAGATATCCTCTCACACCTGTCAGAATGGCTAAAATCAAGAAGACAGAAAATAAGTGTTGGTCACGAGGCAAAGAAAAGGGAACCCCTTGTGTGTAAGTTACTATAACTGGTACAGCCACTGTGGGACACAGTATGGAGGGTCCTCAAAAAACTACAACGAGGGCACCTGGGTGGCTCCATTGGTTAAGGTTCCGCTTTCGGCTCAGGTCATGATCCCAGGGTCAGGGGATCGAGTCCCACACGGGGCTCCCTGCTCAGTGGGGGGCCGGCTTCTCCTTCTGCCCCTCCCCCCTGCTTGTGATCTCTCATTCTCTTTCAATAAATAAAATCTTAAACGAAAAGAAGAATATGGAAACAAGGAATGAAATCATGCCACTCATGACAACATGGCTGGACCTAGAGGGCATTATGCTAAGAAAGTCAGAGAAAGACAAATACCACATGTTTTCATTTATATGTGGAGTTTAAAAATCAAAACAAAGACCAACAAAAAGAAACAGACTCATAGAGAACAAAGGAGTGGTTGCCAGAGGGGAGGGAGGTAGGGGGATGAGAGGTGAAGGGGAGTAAGAGATACAAACTTCCCGTTACCAAGGAAGTCATGGGGATGTGCCAGCCAGGTAAGCAAGCCCAGCATGGGGAATAAATACCATCTATAATACTGTGATGGCACCGCATGGGGACAACTGGTGACTCCACTTACCCACCTGTCATGGTGAGCACTGTGGGATGTATACGATTGTTGAACCACTATGTTGTACGTATGAAACTAATATGTCAACTATATTTAAAAAAAAAAAAAGGGACAACCTCTTTTTTTTTTTTTTTGGTCAAAGAAAGAAAGAACAAATGGTGTCTGCTTCCTCCGAGAACATAGGTCCGGCTCTTCCTTGGCTCCAGAGCCCTCCGAAGAGGACACAGTGGCAGACCCTTTTGTCCTCTGCTTCCATAGGGCCAGGACCGGCCGCGGTGCCCAGGCAGCGAGTGCAGGTCCGAGTCAAGGCCAGGCTTCCAGCCGCACTGGCCAAGGCCCGGGGGCTCGAAAGCACCGCAGAAGGGTCCCCGCACAGCTTCCGTGCAGTGCTCTCACGGCAGGCAGCTCCGGCCCAGCGGTGACGGCGCTGCTCTAGGGGGCAGCTCAGGCCTTGGCTGAGCCCACGGTGCCCCCTGTGCCCAGGGGGGGGGGCAGCAGGGTCCTCCCAAGCACGGAAACCCCACCGCGGCTGTAGGCAGGGGCTGCTTCCCATTGTGAGGACGGCCAGGGAGCAGAGAGGGCGCGGTGGCCACTCTCCCCCAGCAGCCTGGTTAAAAGCACCCCGCACCTGAAGCTGTGCAAATGCAGGTGGGCAAAGGCGGCACGGGCTGCGCGGCAGGTGTGCAAGGTGTGCACGTGACAGGGAGATGGGCCACGGACCGGGTGGGCGGGCAGGGGAGAAGCAGGGCAAGCCCCAGAGAGGGAAGAAGGGACAGTGAGGGAGCGGGCTCCGAAAATACAACCGTTTCTTTAAGAGCCTCAGGAATAGCAGAGACCCCACTCCCTCAGCCTAAGGGTCCAGGGGACAACTGGACAACTGCAACGCACCTGGCCGACCTCCAAGCCAGAACTTGGACAAAAATACCCTCGCTTACTCCGAAGCCAGGAGCTAATGTGACAGCAGGAGGTGCTGGGAGCAAAGGGGAAGCAGCTCACCCCACTCGACCCTGGGAAGCAACTGGGTGGGCACCACCACCCCGAAGGCAGCCACACCACAAAAGGGTCCCCTCTGTCCGCCTGGGCACACGAGGC
Source organism: Vulpes vulpes (assembly GCF_048418805.1). Taxonomy (NCBI): domain Eukaryota; kingdom Metazoa; phylum Chordata; class Mammalia; order Carnivora; family Canidae; genus Vulpes; species Vulpes vulpes. Next base: position 93,094,900 of record NC_132795.1, on the reverse strand, counting down.
TCTGGGCCCGTTCCAAGGCCACCCCAGAGAAGGGCAAACACACTTCACACGTACTCACGTCTCACAACCACTGCTGGGGGCAGAAGAACAATTTTTTTGCACAGTAATAGGTGGGTGAAATAGGAAATGCGCCGCAGATCTAAGTCTCCAGTCCTCACTCAAACAAGTACACACGCAGGTGTGGTAATAACACCGACATTACGACAGTGCCTGGTGCCCAGGGTACACAGAGTGTCAGCGGGTGCCATCAGTGTCATGGGGGGCACAGAATCAGTGTGACGAGTCACCTTACAAACAACAAAGGAACCCAAAAAGGGGGAGCAAAAGCAGCCAGCATTTCACAGGACAAAGAATATTTACTATTAGAGACTCCCATAAAAACAGGCGAATGGTCCCATCATTCTGTGTGTGTCTCTCACCTCTTGATGCACAGGCAAACACAAAGTCTCTTGCATCCTTCTCCCTCTTTACATAAAAGCAGCACACTGTACAGGACATCTTGCTCAGAATGTTTTCTTTCTTCTTCTTTTTTTAAAGTATCTTGGAGACCTTTCCTCAGCAATACACAAAAAGAGAGCTTCCCTTCCTTCACACCCCTGCCCAGCTCTGTATTCCGCCCTCTGGTTTATTTCACTGGTCCCTTAGGGGTGGATCCTGGGGTTATTTCCAATCTTTCCTTACAAGCCATGCAGCAAGGAACAACAAAGCACCTAGCGGAACCACCAAGTGCACACAGCCCTTGTGTGCATGCTGGCACGTGCACAGCACCAACATCCACAAGTGCAACTGCTGAGGTGAAGGCCTGCACATACTCTGGCATATACTGTCAGGTGGTTCTCTAAGGGGTGGCACTGATTTACAACCCCCCCCCCCTGCCAGCCGTATGTGAGAGTGAGTTTCCCACTGGAGGCAGGTCCCCCATCTCCCTTCACAGAGGGACAAACCAAGGCTGAGAGAGATGCAAATTCAGGACTGTAGGACTCCTGAACCCAAGCTATTTATGAACCACCAAGGGAAGTTACAAAGCAGATGAACACATGGAGGAGAGGGAAGAGGTGAAGGACAGAGAGATGAGCCACCAAGTCCTGCTGAGACAGGTTTTCACGGAGCCCCAGCCTCACCTCGTGGCTGCTTAGGAAGCTACACATGAAGATCATCGCTGAGTCCATCAGCTGGAAAAGTATAACCTGCAGCCCCCAATTTCTACTTCTTGCTCCATTCCTAGAAATTCTCTCAGTGGCCAGAATCAGGCTGATGGGTGGCTAATTCTCCTTTTGCCTGCTTTCCTGTTCCACTAAGGAGTGTGGTCTTGTGACTGGGGCAGGAGTAAGACGATGCTATGGCAAGAAAAGGGTACAAACAAATGATCTGTCTTTATTTTGATGATGTAGTTTTTATGTCTTGTCTGGACTCATTCCTTAGGAAAGAAGGTATCCACTTATCCTGGGGGTGAGCAGTGGTGAGCTAGAATTATAAGCTATTCAGGAGACACCTCCAGGTAATTTTCAAGTGTGCAGACAAACCTGAACTAGGTTAACACTGTCACCAGAGGCCCTTCTGCAACCAGGTAAGATGGTCTGAAATAATGATTTTCATGGAAACGGTGCCTCGGAAAAGGCAGGTTTATTTTCTCAGTATGGATAAACAGTCTCTGCGTAATCTTACTTATTAATCTGCCTGGCAAATCGTGCCCCCTCCAACCACACAAATTATGAGAAGACAGATACATGGGAAAGAAAAGAATTAACAGCGGTCCCCGAGAGCTAATTCACGGCGTATATAAGACGCTATGCAATACAAACGGAGAAATCGACTGGGATAGAAATAATCAGGGAAAACTCCTTGTAGTAATGACTGTTGAAGGCAAAGACATTTTTAAAACATTACCATGAAGTGGCCTAGCAAATGCACAAATTTCAGACTTCAGGGTTCCATCCTGCCTGCACGGGCCAGGTGGGCATCTCCATGAAGAAGGCCCAGCCCTCATTTCCATAGGTTTGTATTTTACACAGCATTCCTTCTACCCTCCTGGGGTGAGGGTAGACGTGGGGATTCTGCGTGGACACTTCTGAGGAGCAGCAGCTTACTCCTTTTCAAATGGACTGCTCTGGATGATGACAGGACTTGTGGTACAGGACCAGCACTGTCCCCCGAGGCAATGGCTTCACAGAGCCTGTAACTTTACGTCGGGCCTTCCTGCTCGGAAATCATGTATTTTCCAGCGCTCCTATAGACCAGTGGCTCCAGGAGGGGCCGAGGCCTCAGCCGGTCTCCTCCCTAACAGGGAGCACGAGCACCACACGGCTGGAATGAGTCTCAGAGCACAGACAACGAACGGCGAACTGAACCCGCTATCTGGGAAAGGTCTACACACACCACAACTGGCCAAACCAAGAGACAGGCCGCATAAACTTCAGGGTATTCTAGTGACCACCCGTACTTTGCTATTAAAATTCTCGATGAGTCCCCGGCAGAGGCCACATGACCACCAGACGTATATAATTAGGAGTGACGTAGGCCTGGCACGCACTTGCCCTGCAGTAAAAATATGCTCACACGTCACATATGTGGCAACGCCAACTCTGTAAGCCTGGACACCTGACCCTTCTTGGGATCTGCGGCGCCACCCTCGTGTAGTCCTGTCACAGCTGCCAGGGCTTCCTCCCACCCGCTCCTATCCAGGAGGGGAAGGAGGACCACGAATTAGGAGAGAGGACACTCGTCTCTCTCTCTTAACTAAACCATCCTGATAAAGGAATGATCAACCAGGGAGCAAGCCTCTTTTGATCAGAAAAAGGACCATCTCTCCCCGCCCCCTCCCCATAAAGGACTATCTCCAGGATACCTTAAATCACGACCTCCCTTTGAAATAATCTGATCTACAACCACTTTGCCAGGGAAGCTGTGTTCGGGCAAGGCCCATCTCTGTACCCGGTGCACACAGCCAGCCACCTGCACTGGCTACACAGGCGGTATATCACTTGAGAGAGCAAGTCCCACCAGTTCAGGGGCCAAAGGCCTCAAACTCCTGCGTTTTCACAGGGGGCCACTGGCATAAGTGCTGAACGCTGTGCACACACAGTGGCAGAGGCTGACCACAGAACCAGACAAAGAGGCTCTTAGTACAACAGCTCTTTCTCTAAAAACAGGAAACTGCCAACAAGGAAAGGGAAGGAAGCAGGGTAGGACCCAACATTGTCAGGTTGCTGGCAAGTTTCTGGGGGAACTAGATTTATGGGAAAGAAGCTTAAAGGCAGAAGCCCATGATGTGGGGAGGCAGCATGAGAGGGGGTACATACATAGGTGGGGGAGGCCAACAAAAGGGGCAGTCACAAGTGGCCAGGGCCTGCCTCAGAGCAGGGCGGGTGCCAGGAATGTCGTGGCTAGAGGTCTGAGACCCGCCGACAGCCAAGAGCAATCATTATTCCACCTGCTGCCTCCCTGGCTGTTCAGCAGACTTCAGCCCCCAGGTCCGACAGTCTTCCACACCAGCCCCGTCTTGTGTCCACCTCCTCTGAAGGTCAAAGCCAAGTAAAAAGAAGAGGCTCAGAGCTATGGAGGGCAGACAGGTTTCCCGGGGGGGGGGGGGGGGGGTGGTAATGGGCCACTGCCATCCCCAGAGTGCTCAGGCACCAGCAGCCTCTTTCCTTTTGCTCTCAGGGCAACTTCCCTGTGTTTTGCTTACAGTCAGAGGGAATCCTCCAGTGCCCAAGAAGGAGCCCCTGGCTCCCTCTAAATCAATATGGTGGGAAAGCTGTAGCCAGACTGTTCCTCTTACTTCCTCCTTCGCTCACTCACGGGCTGGCAAGTGACTGGAACCACCAGACAGCCTTCAGCAAGGCCAGCCGGCTAACTTATCCGCAGGTCTTCAGAAGGCCTTTCAACAGACGTAACTCCCACATCTACAAGGGGCTTGGTTGAGCTTCCAGCCCCCTGTCCACTCAACTGCAAGCTCTCTGGCCTCCTTAGCAGATGGTCCCCATCCAACTATGAGGACGCTGAGGACTCAACATGTTAATAACTATACCCTCTGTTCCCACCAAAGACGAAGGCAGAGAAACAGCTTTCCCTAACAAACATCTCTCCTACCGTCTTTGCAAGCTGGCCCTGAACCACGCTGCAGTTCCACAAGCCACTACTTGTACTGTACTGTGTATTTTCTGTGAGGCAGTCAAGTTACATGTATGAAGACTGATAAAAAAATCTTACTGACAGGAATGTTGCTCACTGTACCAAAGGATGCTCTTTTTGGAGAATGCACTGGAGAATTCTCTTGTCCTGGTAACAAAAACAAGTATTTCACTGAATAGCCCGTTTGTTTTTACTATCAGGCCACACAGGTATTGGCAAAACTGAGAAAATTTTCTTCTTTGCTTTGACTACTAGGAAGCTCAGCACCAAATCTGCAATCCTACCCAAGCAAAAAAAAGCTTAGGACAGAAAGGCACTCACCTTGTATACTAATCTTATCCTTGATTTCCTCTTTTCTTTCAACCTATCTGCCTCAATTCTATTTAAAATCTTGGGAAGATTTTTACTTGGGAAGTAGCTTGGAATGATTTTTCATATCACTTTTTGGAACAAAATATAAGAATTATTTAAAAATAGAACAACATAGGACACCCGGGTGGCCCAGTGGTTGAGCAGCTCTCTTTGCCTCAGGGCGTGATCCTGGAGTCCTGGGATGGAATCCCACATCAAGCTCCCTATATGGAGCCTGCTTCTCCCTCTGCCTGTGTCTCTGCCCCCCTCTCTCTCTCTCTCTGTGTCTCCATGAATAAATAGGGTCTTTGAAAAAAAAATAGAAAAAAAAAATCATAATCTAAGACTTTATCCCCAAACCATAAGAAAACAAAACCTGTTTTTAGCAATATTTCTAAAAACCAAGTGCAGTACTAATGTTAGTACTTTCCTACTCAAAATGTGGTCTGCAGACCAGCAGCATCAGCATCTCAGAGCCTGTTGGGAATGTATATTCTCAGTCCCCACCAGAGTCTTGGAATCATAACTTGCATTTGAACAGGATCTCCAAGTGATTGGTAATGTTTCAGAATTATCAGGTTAGTCAGTAAGCCTGTTTCAGCACGTTGGAAAGAACTACTACAGTGGCTTTACAACCATTCACTGAGTTTTCTTTTTAAAGATTTTTATTTATTCATGACAGACAGAGAGAGAGAGAGGCAGAGACACAGGCAGAGGGAGAAGCAGGCTCCATGCAGGGAGCCCGATGTGGGACTGGACCCCGGGTCTCCAGGATTGTACCCCGGGCCAAAGGCAGGGCCAAACCGCTGGGCCAAACCGCTGGGCCATTGGGGCTGTCCTAAGATTTTTATCTTAAAAAAGTAATCCCTACAGCCAAAATGGGGCTCCAACTTACAGGATCAAGAGTTGCATGCTCTGCAGAGTGAGCCAGTGAGGCACTCCGCTGAGGGACTATCCTACACCAGGGCACACTTGAGAAGGAAATTTATGGTCCTTGTCATTGAAGTCTTTGCAACAGGACATGAGAAAAAGTTCACACCTTATAGCAGGTTTTTAACAGCTAATTATAGTATGTCACATCTGGAAAGGAGTCCCCAGAAAGAACCATATTCCCTAGAAAGGATTCAAGATTCATTATGGCTACATTAAAAACAGAGTCAGAGCCCAGGATTCTCCTGTGATAGTTACAAGTGAAAAGGAGAAGGTATTTGTTTTGGAGACTCCAAACAATTTAAGAAAAACTGACATGTCAAGGGGATGGACAGCTGGAAGGAAATGCACAACCTAGCCTGCTTCCTGCCTGCAGAAAGTGAGGCAATGTCCCCATGGGTTCTGTTCTATCTGCCACCTCTAGGTCTGGCCAACAGGTCTAAAGCCAACAAGACGACGTCTTCCACTTTTCACAATGTTTGTGAATAACTTCAAAGACAGGAGACGGTTTCTTCATGAGAACAGAATTACATTATAAGGAGAAAAGCCACTCTGAGTCCATCTCCACGAGCTCTGCCTCTCTGAGCCAATCACCCTAAAAATTTCTGTTTTACTCCTCTGCTCTTCTAGGACCATTCTGAATATCAAGGCCACATTAAGAGTATGTCAACTACTACTGTAATATGGTGGTGAGACTCTAAATGAATAACAGATAATCTATGGAATACTTTTACTGTGGGAGGGAGGGGTGGAATTATGAAAGGTTTAAGGACTTAAGATCAAGCAACAGAAAAGGACTAAAAGGCAGAGACCCAGAAGGGTCAAATACTATACAGACACTTAATATTAGTAAACTGATTCAAGTGTCTATTTATTTTTATCCTAACAAACACTAACAGCACCTGAACATTTTCTTTGGGCTGTGAACTATGCTAAGCACTATTTATCAGTATCTTATTTAATCCTCAGAACCCATGGAGTAAGTCCTACTAAAACTCCCATTTTACAGATAAGGACATCGAGGCACAGAGAAGTTAAATGACTTATCCAGAGTTAGTAAAATGGCACATAAAACCTGATTTAACTGAAGAGAGCCGAAAGGCAACTGCTTCCCTAACCTGGGCAGCCTGGGTAGCTCAGCAGTTTAGCGCCGCCTTCACCCCAGGGTGTGATCCTGGAGACCTAGGATCCAGTCCCACTTTGGGCTCCCTGTGTGGAGCCTGCTTCTCCCTCTGCCTGTGTCTCTGCCTGCCTCTCTGTCTAATGAATAAATAACTAAAATCTTAAAAAAAAAAAAAAATTGGTCCTGGGGATCCCTGGGTGGCTCAGCAGTTTAGTACCTACCTTTGGCCCCAGGTGTGACGCTGGAAACCCGGGATCGAATCCCGGGTCAGGCCCCCAGCATGAAGCCTGCTTCTCCCTCAGCCTGTGTCTCTGCCTCCCCCTACCCCGTGTGTCTATCATGAATAAATAAATGAAATCTTAAAAAAATAAATAAGTGGTCCAACAAATTAAAGGAATGAAAATTTTTGTTTTGTCAACTTTTGGCTACACCTCTGGGGTTTTTTTTGTTGTTGTTGTTTTCTTTTGTCTTCAATCACCCAGGCACCGTGCTAGGAGCTGGAGAAACCACAGTACAATGCGATGTGTAAAAAAAACAAAAAACAAAAAAACAAAAAACAAAAAACGGGGAGGCAGCAGAAGGCAGCCTGAAGGAAGAAGTGATTAATTAGCTGTGGGATGGGGAGGAGCTTTTAAAAGTTCTTCGGAAGAGGTGAAAACGGAGTTCTTTGCTCTTTTCAGTACCATGTGGCCTAGAATCGATCCAGGTGAAGGAGAAAAGGAGGATGTGAAGTGGTGACCTCTACTTTTTTTTTTTAACCAAACCTGAGGCAAACTGACCTAGCGCATTTCGTCCAGCATCCTAACAACATCCTTCCCACCCCGGGGGTACTTATGAATACCACCCCTCTCTGTGCAGGCCCCACTCCCCCCACCCCTCCCCGAGCTCCCCTGAGGTCCAACGTGCTGGGGGGCGGGGGGGGGCGCCCTGGCAAGGTTTCTGCTCACTTGTCTGACCAATAAACAACACACCCAACCCAACCCAATAATCATAAAGGACCTGAGCATGTGCATACGCCCCTAGGCTGCTGAGGACAGTTCTGGTGATGCCCGTTGGAAAGGGTGGGGAAAACGGAGTTCTTTGCTCTTTTCAATACCAAGTGGCCTAGAATCGATGCAGGTGAAGGAGAAAACGAGGATGAGAAGCGGTGACCTCAACTTTTTTTTTTTTTTTTAACCAAACCCGAGGCAGACTGACCTAGGGCATTTCGTCCTGCATCCTAACACCATCCTTCGCACCCCAGAGCTAGGAGCTGTTGCAGGTACTTAGGAACAGCACCGCCCTGCGCAGGCCCCACCCCCACCCCCCCACCCCCCACCCCCCACCCCTCCCCGAGCTCCCCGTGAGGTCCAACGAGCTCGGGGGCCCTGGCAAGGCTTCCGCTCACTGGTCTGCCCAACAACACACCCAACCCAACCCAATAATCATAAAGGGCCTGAGCGTGTGCATGAGGACAATTCTGGTGAGGACCGTTGGAAAGGGTGACCCTTAAAAAAAAAAAAAAAAAGAAAAGAAAAAAAAAAAAAAAGAGAAAGCACGACGTTTCCTGCTGTCTGTCGTCGGCAGCTGCCGCGCTCGGGGCACCAGGGAAGCCTCCGTCGTCTCCATCGCTGCTCCCGCGGGAACGACCCCGAGCCGCTGAGAGGCGACCTCCGCGCGAGCCGCCGCCCGGCCCCGGGACCGGGTCCCGCCGGGCGCGCAGGGCTCCCGGGGCTCCCGGGGCGCGCGGCCCCGCCGTCCCGCCCGCAAGGCTGAGGCGGCGGCACGAGGCGCCGGGTCCCCACAGGCCCTTCCCGGCGGCGACGCGGCGGACGCGGGGCCCGGTGCGGCCTCACAGCCCCTGAGGCGCGGCGGGGCCGCGGGGGCCGGGCCGCGCGGGGGGAGGCGGCGGAGCCCCGGCCCCGGCCCCGCGCGCGGGCGGCCACCTACCTCGCCTCGAGCACTTCGGGGCCCGCGGCGGGCCTGCGGCGACAGCGGGCGGACGCGGCGGCCCCGACGCGGGGTCCCAGGCGGAGACCGCGGCCCTCACGCCCGAGCCCGCGGCGTCCGGGGCGGGACCGCGCGCCGGCCACGCCCCCGCGGCACGCCCCTCCTCCGCGGGGAGCGGCGCGGCCAATCGCAGCCCGGAGCCTGCGGGATCCGCCAATAGACGCCCGGTTCCCCCGAGCAGAGCCCGCCCCTCGCGCCGTCCTGGCCAATAGGAGGCCGCGTCTTCTTCGGCCGGCCTTCTCCTCTCGCCTGCACGGCTCGGCTGCTGCAGGCAGGGGAGCGGGGTCCTGCGGGCACGAGGTCCCGCGGGGCGCTCTCCCCGGGATGCAGGATGCAGGTCGCGGCCTCAGTCGTGCATCCCTGCGTTCATTTGGCGCGGGGCACGCGGCGGTGTTGGAGGAGCGGTCCCACGGTCTGTGACTGTGCGCGGACGTGTGACCGAGGCCCGAACAGGTGCCTCTTCTCCTCCCCCGCCCCCCGGCCCCCGCCCCCGGGTAACAAGCGCAAGAGGGGAAGGGCTCCAGCCCGAGGGGTTGGGGGCGACTCCAGGGGGGAGGTGGGACTTAGGCAGGCTCGGGGAGGGCGGATGAGCCCGGAGCCACCCAGAGGCTCTGAACAGCCAGGTCCCGTGGGACATCCGTGATGGAGACCAAGGGGAAGAGGGAGCCAGCGGTGGAAGGCCGGGATGCTTGTCCCAGCGGAATCCAGGCTGGGATGGGGCGGGGGGGGGGGGGGGGGGGTCACGCTGTGCCCGTGTTAGATCCCTTCCTCCTTTCTGATCCTTTTGCTCAGCAGCGCTTTGGGCAATCTGGCTTCCACGCAACGCCTCCACTAGTTTATCAAACAAGTCTGTAAAGGCCTGAACCCCAGGTGTGGATAACGTCCTTCTCAGGGAGCTCCTGGGCCGCAGGCAGTTAGGACGTAAAGACTTGTTGAGTTTTCTTGAGCCTGTCCTGATAGCTACAGGTTGTGTCTACACAGGGGGTCACAAACTTTTGGCAGCAAAAGCAGAGACTAGCCCCCAGATAGGTTTTGTTTGGGCAGCACATTGACTTTATTTGCTTTTGTTTTGTTTTGTTTTTTTTTTTTAATAAAAATTAAATCCCATGAGCACCACTTGTGTATTAATCAATAGCCAGCCTCTTCACACATTTGTTACCTGCCTGATATCAGAAGGCATTTGCGTAGGGTGATCCTTGGTCTTTCCTGAATACACCAAAGACCTCTGGGAGAGTCACCTAACCCCAGGGGCTGAGACTTGGGTCTTTTCTCCAGCCAAGACATTCAGCTGGACAGAGAATCCGGCCAAGTCCAAATAGGCAACCAGGTCAAATGGAGAATCAGGACATCAAATCAAAATGAAGGGAACGTAAAGAAAAAAAAAATCAAGGCCAAATAAATAGTCTAAAAAAAAAAAAAAAACAAGACAAAACCCAAAGAAGTTATGGGTGGTGGAGTTTGAGATAAGCAGACTATGGGCAGAAGTAATTTTGAGCTTAGTAAAAGACCAATATAGTCCACCCACTGTGTGTCAGGTCCCAGGTTAAATCCTCCCACCTTCCTCAAGCCCACCCTTATCTCAACCAGACCTGCACTGGCCCTCTTTTGAACTCTGCAGCACTTGGTATGTACCTTTTCCATGGCCTTTATCATTTTCTACCCTGTATGGTTTCCTCTTCAAAAGAGGGGGTAGGATGGATGACTCTCAAGGTTCCTTTCAGCTGTAATTTTCTGTCGAGCATCTTTTGTTTTTGCCTGACAAGTAATCTTTCCTTAAGGAACTTCCTGAAATCCCCTGAAAGGGGGAAAATGGGCCATCACCTACAGATGTGGACTTGGGGGCAGATAAAATAATTCATGAGACAGAGCTGTCCTCTTTTGAGGAGGGGATGAGTGAATTTTTTTTGTTGTAGGACAGATGGTTGCATTGGGCAGACTGAAGGATAGACCATCATGGAGTATCTATTGGCTACCCACCATCTGAGTATCCTTCAAATGTGAGGGAGCCTCCTTTACACTCAGTCTTCGAAGGAGTCTGGGCCTTTCCTCCCACAGTAGGAACCAGTAGGTCTAGTAGAAGCTTCAATAGAAACCAGAACCCTCCTTGCCTACTGGTAGCTAGCACACAGGCACATGACCTAGAGTAGAACAAGTCAATGGTCCTACCCAAAACAATCTTGAGTGGATAACTAATATCACAAGAATTGAAAAGCAATTCATAGTGGCATTAAAAGTTCACACATGTACCCTAACCAGAGTGCTAGAACAGCATGGCTCTGGCTCCATGCCCCCAAGTCCACATCTGTACCTGATGGTTCATTTTTACCCTGACTTTCATCATCATCCTATCTCAGTGTTGTAGTATGCAGACTACAATTTAAAAGAAACCATCACTCATATACTGAAAATACAATAATGAAGGGAGATGAAGAGAAAGGACCATAGCTAAAGATCTACACTCATTCGTGACACAGGAAAAAAACCCCAAAAAACAAAAAACAAAAAACAAAACAAAACAAATACCAGGAAAGGCTACAATCCTCATTTTTGCAACTGGTCATGAAGCTCTATTGGCATTTATCATTTGCCCTCTCCACTCCTCCTCATTCCAGGTTCCCCTTACCTTCAAGCTGACCAGGATTCTTTGCCCATTGGGGTAAACCAAATCTTTGTGCTTGAGGAGTCTGTCCTAGGGGGCCTCCCTGCATGTAATGTGGTACGTTCCCATTAGCTTGTATTTCTGGCATGCTAGTGATGAGGTGCCCTTGGAGACCTCCTGGGCTCCAGTCATACTCCTCCTGCCATTGCCTCCAGTCTATCCCCTTGTTGGTCAGGTCTGGTCATCAGCCAACATTGCAGCTCCCAGGAACACGAGAGAACCATTTCAGTCTCAGTTTCCAGCCAATGGGAACCATTGTTAGAGGCTCTGCTGTGAACACTGCCCTTAAGTATCTAAACCAACTGATGAAAAGAAAGGGAAGCATCTATTTTGGAGATTCATTAGGTATAATTTGAGAGGTGCCACACCTACTTTCACCAGCTGGTTCCCTGACATCTGCCTCCTGTGGAGGAAACTGTAGTGGCCCTTGGCTCAGAGTATGCACTTTAGCCAGAAGGACAATACTACAAACTCTCAGCAGGCACTTTAACTAATCTTGTTTTAATTACATTTTTTATGTTATTAAAGTAACACATACACCTATTTTTTTTCAAATCATGTAGTACTACAAAACTCATAAGCCTTCTAAGAGTCTACTGCCCATTTTTTTTTTTAAGATTTTATTTATTTATTCGTGAGAGACAGAGAGAGAGGCAGAGACACAGGCAGAGGGAGAAGCAGGTTCCATGCAGGGAGCCCAACGTGGGACTCGGTCCCAGGTCTCCAGGATCACAGCCTGGAAGGCAGCGTTAAACCACTGAGCCACCCAAGCTGCCCTCTACTGCCCATTGAACCCCTTAATCTCCTTTATTAGAGGCTTTCATTTTCAAATTTTTAACTTTCTCTTCTGTTATTTCCATATTTTTAAATAATGTACTTGTTATTTTTTGGTTTATGAATATGAGACCCAATCTGCTGACTTTTTATTGTGTTAGATGAGGACTTAGCCCTATTATAGCTCCTTTCCTATTTTCTCTCATCCACCTTAAATTTGGTATATCACAATTTTCATAATTAAGTCAGTAGATACCTTTGATATCATGATCTGGTAAATATTGTTTACAGAGGAGTTCTACATAGTGGTATGTTTCCTTTCTCTTATAGCTTTTTGTTTTTCCTGGAGCTAATGATTTTTTTTTTTACCCGCATAGATTTCATTGTATCTCCTCTTATTTTTTCCATTAGATGTGACATATTTCTACCAGTACTTTGTTTGAAATGCTCACATTCACCTACCATTCCCATTTTCCCCCAGATGATTTCTTTCCTAAGAAATCATCCTTCCTTGCTTTCCTTCTGAACTCCTGCTGTAACTTTAACCTATTCCTTATGCCTGCTATACTGTCATTTCCCCTCAGTAGAAACACCTGTTATTTCTGGTGCAGGAGGATCCAAGATTCTTTGGGATAAACAAAACAGCATCCATATAAAACAACCACAGAACAAAATAATAATCAAACCTTTTTAGCTAAAGAGAATACGACCAAAAAGCAGAGGAAAACTGCATCACAGCTCTCTCAACATGGATTAAATATCATTTATCAAGCAACAGCAGCTATAAAGAATATTAAAAAAATATTTAAAAACTCACAGTAGAAAACGGCAAAATGAGGATTGACTGAGTTCAGGAAAGAAAAAAGCGATCTTGAGATATGAAAACTAAATTATATGGCGTCTAAGGGAAAATAGGCTAGACTAAGGACTCAGTAAAGGATACTGAGAAAAAAATGTATGAGTCAAGAGAACCAAAAGTAAATCTGGAAAGGAAGTAAAAATATCAGAGAAAAAGTGAGAGATAACGGAAGATAGACAAAAAGCCAATGTATCTATCACCAGAGTCCCCAGAGAAGAAAACCATGCCAATAAAATGAAGCTGTAATACAGGGAAATTTTCTGGAAATAAAATAAGACGTGAATCTTTGGAAGGAACCAAAGGTACAGGGAAAAGATGGATTCAAAAAAAATTTTTTTTTAGTTTTTATTTATTTATGATAGTCACACAGAGAGAGAGAGAGGCAGAGACACAGGCAGAGGGAGAAGCAGGCTCCATGCACCGGGAGCCTGACATGGGATTCGATCCGGGGTCTCCAGGATCGCGCCCTGGGCCAAAGGCAGGCGCCAAACCGCTGCGCCACCCAGGGATCCCAAAAAGATGGATTCAAGATCATCAGCCTGAGGGAAAGGAAATTATCATTTTGCAAATCATCTGATCAAAACCAAAAGGAAATATCATTTCACATCCACTAGGATGGCTATAATCAAAAAGACAGATGGGGTGCCTGGGTGGCTCAGTCCAGTAAGTATCTGCCTTCGGCTTAGTCAGGATCCCAGGGTCCTGGGATTGAGCCCTGCGTCGGCCTGCTTCTCCCTCTCCCTCTGCCCGCCACCCCCCCCCCCCCACCTTGTGCTCACTCACTCTTTGTCTCTCTGTCAAATAAATAAATAAAATCTTAAAAAAAAAAAAAACAGGTGTCGGTGAGGATATGGAGAAACTGGAACCCTCATTCATGCATTGCTGCTAGGAATGTAACATGTTGTAGCCCCTTTGGAAAAGACTGGCAGCTGCTCAAAAGGTTAATCATAGACTTACCATATAACCCAGCAATTCTACTCCTGGGTATATCCCAAGAGAGATTAAAACACGTGTTCCCACTCATACCCGTACATGAATGTTCATAGCAGCATTGTTTATAATAGCTAAAAAGTGGAAACAACTCTAATGTCCATCAACAGAAGGAAAGATAAACGAAATGTGGCATATCCATAAAATGGAATGTTATCTGGCATTAGAACGGAATGAAGTGCTGACGGGAGCCAGCACAACATAGATGAGCCTTGAAAACCTCACACCAGGTGAAAGAAGCCATTCACGGAAGACCACATACTATGTGACTCCATTTATACGTGTCCAGAACAGGCAACTCTGTGGGAACAGAGAGTAGATGAATAGCTGCCTAGGCCGAGGGAGTTGGGGGAATGGAAAGGAAACACTAAACGAGTAATGTTTTTTTTTGGGGGGGGGGGGGGTGATGAAATCTCCTAAAATGGACTTTGTTGGTTGATCGCATAACTCCGCGAATAAACTAAAAACCATGGAACTGTACCCTCTAAGTAAGCGAACTGTATAGAAAGTGAGTTATGTGCCAATAAAGCTTTAGAAGAAAAAAAGGATACAGGAGTCAGCTTGAAAGAGTTTCTCACTGGCCAAATTTGGGACAATTTGCACATCAAAAGAATAAAGCTAATTGATTATAATGCAATATTTTTTAAAACATAAGTTCATCATAATTCTAAAACAAAGAAGCAGAACATAAGAAAAATAGGGAGAAAAAGAAAAGTTCATTGTTGCAGAGTAATAAATGTAGAAGGGATGATAGATTAGACAGTCAGCATTTGCAACCCCACTTGCAACCCCAAGTGTAATCATTACGAAGCAAGTCCAAGATCAAGTCCTGAATGCTAAACTACTGGGAGGAAGGGTGTTGGGGAGCAGGATATTCCACACGGACTCCCAGTATCACCCCCTAGATGACTAATGACAAGAGGGAGGTTACATGTTTGTAAAGGAGAAATCAAGCAGCTCCCAAACATCATACATCGCTAACAAGGGCTCCACCAGACCTGTGCCTCCTAGGTATTCTCTCCAAAATTGTTTAACCTAACTTCCTGCTTACAAAATAACACAGTGGATAGGAGAAGTTAAACATCACCTTCGGAGAATAATCACCTCCACAATACGGGGTGTCCTACAAAACAATTGGCCTGGACCCTCCAAAAATGTCAGCAGTATGAAAAGTCAGAAACAAGGTGGTATTGGGGAGAACCGTTTTTAGATGAAAATGGACCACATAGATCAAATGATCAAAAACAATATTGGGACCTTGACTAGACACCAGGGCAGAAAATAAAAAAGCTATAAAAAAAAATACTCCGGGGAAAATTGGGGTGAAGTGAGTTTGGGCTGATACTAGATGGTATTACAGCACTACTGTTAAATAGTGTGACAATGATTATGTAGGAAAATGTCCTTATTCTTAGATGAATGCTGCAGTAGAGGTGAAATGTCTTCACACCTGTAACTTATTTTTGATTGTTTAATCAAAAAAGTGTGTGTGAAGGAGTAGCCAACGGCCTGCAGAGCAACATGCCTAAGTTTTATTGTGATTACTGAGACACATACCTCACCCATGACTCTCCATCTGTGAGAAAGACACACTGCAGTGGAAGGAAACATAAAGAGAATGTGAAAGACTACTATCAGAAATGGATGGAAGAGCAGGCTCAGCTCGATGGCTGAAAACCGCTGCATTTCAACAAGAAAAGATACCTCCTACTCCATTCTCTGCTCCTCCTCCTGCAGGGGCAATGATCCCACCTCCCCCCAGTCTCCAGGGTCCTCCTCCCCCTGGTATGTGCCAGTGCCCCATATGGGGGGGCCCTCCCATGATGCCAATGATGGGGCCTCCTCCTCCTGGGATGAGGCCACATGCCAATGATGCCTGGGCCCCCAGTGATGAGACCTCCTGCCCGTCCCATGATGGTGCCCACTTGCCAGGAATGACTCGACCAGACAGATAAGGAGAGACAGGAACCTCTTTATACTCACTTTATATTACTTGTTCTACTTCACCAGGAGATCACGGTGCTGTGACTCTGGGCATTTTCTAACAGCGTGACAAGGAAGACTTGCTCCCCCTTCCTATCAGCGAGAGAATAGTTTTTGCAGGGGAGTAGTGAGACAAAAAAAAAAAAAGGCAATGTTCATTTGTATTGTGACATGTGAAAATAAAATTGTAAACTTTTAGTTAAAAGAAAAAGTATGTGTGTATGTGTGTACATATACACGTGTGTTATGTATACAAGTGCATCTACAGAGATATATCTATATCTACAGTTGATCTTTGAACAACAGGGTTTTTAAAAATTTTTTTAAAGATTCTATTTATTTATGAGAGACAGAGAGACAGAGAGAGACAGAGACAGAAGGAGAAGTAGGCTCCTCACAGGGAGCCCGATGTGGGACTCGATCCCCGGACCCGGGATCATGCCTTGAGCCAAAGGCAGACCCTCAACCACTGAGCCACCCAGGTGTCCCCAAACAACAGGTTTGAACTGCGTGCATCAGTTTATCTGTGCAGACTTTTCTTGGTACAGTACAGTACCATAAATGTATTTTCTCTTCCTTATGATTTTCTTAAATAACACTTTCTTTTCTTTAGTTTATTATAAAAATACCATATATAATGCATATACAAAATATGTGTTCATCGACTGTTTATATTATCTTTAAGACTTCTAATCAATAGCAGGCTATTAAGTTTTGGGGGAGTCAAAGGTTTACATGGAGGGGTTCCTGGCTGGCTCAGTCAGTCAGTAGAGCATAAAACTCTTGACTCCAGGGTTGTAAGTTTGAGCTCCACATTGGGTGTAGAGATTATTTAAAATCTTTTTTTTTTAAGATTTTATTATTTATTCATGAGAGACATATAGAGAGAGGGAGAGACACAGGCAGAGGGAGAAGGAGGATCCATGCAGGGAGCCGGATGTGGGACTCGATCCCAGGACCCCGGGGTCACAACCTGAGCCAAAGGCAGACACTCAACCACTGAGCCACCCAAGTGCCTCAAGATTACTTAAAAATCTTAAGAAAAAAATAGTTCCGGAGTTTTGATGGCAGCATGGGGATAGGGCTGGGTTGGCATCCCTAGGCCCCTACCTCGTTCGAAGGTTCGCTGTGTTTCTGTACCTGTAGCTTTGGCTACATACAGGGGAAGAGGAGCAAATGTGGCCAACGGTCAGCAAGCAATGAGACTGCGGCTTGCAGCCTCTGACACAGCAGTCCACGCCGCCCACCCCTCCCTCCTACGACTCCCACCCTCGTGTCAGCAGTTTCCCCGGAGTGTGAGCGAGACTGATTTCAGTCTTCGGCTTCCAGCACCTGCCACGTGGCAGAGATGGTGGATGTGGCTTCGGTGGCTTCGTTCTGGGACGTCCCGCCTGCCTCGCCGGCTCAGATGGGCGCTGGCAGCTGCCGCGAGCTGCCCCACAGGTGCCGAGGAGGAGATGACCGGACTCGATCCTGAGGCCTCCAGGATCATGACCTGGGCCAAAGGCACACGCTCAACGGCTGAGCCACCCAGGCGTCCCCGTCTGCATCTCTTTGAAGCCGCAGAGAGATGATCTGAGAGTCTGGCCACCGTGTCATAGAGGCTGTCCTGGCTGGCCAGGGCTTCGGAGGGGCTGGATTGGCCGCCAGCTCGGGTGCCCTCGTCACTGGGGCCCCTTCTCTTCCGTTCGTTTGCCTTTGAGGTGGTACCTTCTGCAAAGGAGCCCCTACCTTGGGGCCTCTGGCGGGCATATCGAGGCTTCTGGAAGGAGACAGTGTAGACAGGAACGCCGCTGGCTTCTACACTGCGACAGACATAAGCCATGTGCAGGGGACAGACAGCAAGGTTGGTTTGGGACAAGAAGCGAAAGACGGTGTCCAGGCAGCGCTGTTCAGTCAGCTGGGGCGTGGAGCCGAAGCCCCCGAGTCCGGGTCGCTGGCCACGCCGCCGAGGGGGTCAGGGCACAGGCGGGAGAGGGGCTTCCCCGGGCCCGGAAAGACCCTAAGGCTGGAAAAGCCTTTGCTGTACCACCATCTGCTCGTTCAACCGTCTTCACCGAAACTTCAGAAATTTGCATCTGGAATAAACGAGGGGGGTGACTGGGGTGAATGGGTCGTGCACACCGTGTGCCGGCGGGCTGTGTCGGCCTCTCGGTGCGGCCCGCAGGCTGCGCACGGAACGTTCACGTGGTGACATTGCCTGCTCAGGCTTCTCAAGGCGGGAGGCCCTCTGGGACGCCAGGTGGCACTTCCCGGTCTCTCCCTTCCGCAGCCAGCGCTGGGCAGCCGGGCTCTGTGCGGTCCTTCCCCCAGGAGGTCTGGCCGCTGGGAGGCTGTGTGCAGAACCCTTTCCTTCCTGCCTTTGTTTTCCAAGCCGAAACCCCCTGAGGTGATTTAGTGACCGGGCCACAGGCCTGGGAGACAGGAAATGGCTGGGAGGGAAGGCCAAGCAGCAGTGAATCTTCCCCAGGCAAGAGGCCCCCAGGCTGCTGGGGGAGGGGCCCTGGGTCGGGTGCCAGGGAGGTGGCCAGACCTCAGAGAGGACTGGCCCCCCCAGGCATCCGGGCGGCACCCTGCGGAGCTGTTAGAGCTGCGGGAAGTGGGAAGCGGCCTGCAGAAGGTGGAGGCCTCCACTGCAGGTCTTCCCAGGACCTCCCCAGGATGGCCTGGGCCACAGCTTCCTGTTGGCTTGTAGTTGAAACCAACTCATTTAGATAATTTATCCCATTATGGTTTTTTTTTTTCATTTTATTTACTTATTCATGAGAGACACAGAGAAGGAGGCAGAGACACAGGCAGAGGGAGAAGCGGGCTCCATGCAGGGACCCCAATGTGGGACTCGATCCGGGGAGCCCAGGATCATGACCTGAGCCAAAGGCAGATGCTCAACCACTGAGCCACCCAGGCATTCCCCAATAATAGGGTTTTTAGAAAGTTGTAGAGGATGAATACTCTGCCCCCCACTGTCTTTGTGCATTTAGTGTTCTCCATACATGCAGGATTGTAAGTAGATTCACAGAAATAGAATTGCTGAGCGAAAGGGCAGGGACATTGTTCAGGCTCTTGATGCACGTGGCCTAAGTGTCCTCTGGATGGGTTGTGCCTTTTCAGAGGTAGATTTTTAAAACTAGGACCTCTCTTCCTTGGAGGAGTGTGCAGGAGAGACGGGACTCTGTTAGGAGGCCGTTGCAGTATTTCAGATGAGATACAGGGAAGGGCCAAAGGAGGGTTATGACGTGGGCAAGAGGGAACGACAGGTTCCAGCGTCCTTGAGGAGATGGGGGCAGTAAGCCACCTCCACTTGCGGATGAAGGAGAGCGAGTATTCAACAACAGGGCGCTGACTGCCAGCTTCAGAACCTGAGTAGGTGGAAATCCTGTCAACCAAGAGTCAGTGTGGCTTGGTGGAAAGAGCCCGAGTTGCCAGTTTAGTTGACCCAGTTCCAATCCCACTCCCCCACTGCTTAGTTGTGTGGCCTTGGGTGGTTATGGGACCTTTGAGCCCATTCGCCAGGACTCCTGCGTCTGTGAGATGCCACAGTAACACTTGTCCGTCTCTCAGGTTACGGTGGGCTCAAATGTGAAAGTGTTTTTACAGCCCCTAGCCTGCCGTGGCTCCGAAGAAACCAAAGAAAACAGATAATACTGGTAGAAAGGTTGTAGAGACTTGGAAAATAAAGAATATAGGTGGTTTTGATGAGGGATAAAAGCAGAAAAATGTTCGCCTTTAGCCCAGAAGGCTGGCCCAGAGCCCACGTAGTCCCGACAAGGATCGAGTCCGTCCTGGTCGCTACGTACTGAAAGGGTCTCGTGACCGCCTGTACATCTGACCGAAAGTTAATATCAAGCTGAATGATAAGCACCAGAGAAATCTTGCGAAAGTAGTTTATACGTAGACATCGGAGGAAGACGTCTGGGATCAGCACTCCGCGCACGTCCCTCCCCCGAGAGCACTGAGCACCTAAGCACCCGCTTGGTGCCACAGGCCCAGCTCCGAGCTTCCTCTAATGCATCCCCTAATGCGCTAAGTCGCATGGACAGCATCTCAAGACTTCTTTTCTGCCTGCCGTGCTAAACGACCCCACAGATGGCGTTTAAGACATCTGCATGAGCGGGCTGGGGGGCTCAGCGGTTGAGCATCTGCCTTCAGCTCAGGTTGTGATCCTGGGGTCCTGGGATCAAGTCCTGCCTCAGGCAGGGGGCCTGCTTCTCCCTCTGCCTATGTCTCTTCCTCTCTCTGTGTCTCTCTCATGAATAAATAAATAAGATCTTTTAAAAAAAAAGGCGTCTGCATGGGATTTCCCACAGTAAGCTTTACTTTGGTATATTTTTCTTTTTCAAGAGAACTGGAGACATGAAAAGAACTAGGGAAGAGGGGATGGTGATCCTATTACCCTTGGGGGGAGACGGGAAGGTGGTGGTGCAGTTCTCAGGTTTGGCCCTTTTGTCAGAGATTTTCACAGACTGTGGACTGACACGGGGTGCGAGTCGGCAAAACATCCGCAGAGCGTCTACTTTGTGCTGGAGTCGGCCTTCCAGAAGCTCCCTGACATGCACGGCGAGGGCTGCAGCTCGGCGGGAGGCAGGCAGTTCCTGTTTGCACCCCTGACCTGATCAGGAAAGCTTTCCCTCCAGGATGGCTGCTTGCTGTGTCCGACCAGGTTCAGAGTCAACTGCAACACTTAGTTCCCTAAGAGCTAGAAGGATTTTTCTATTTCTGGAAATGCACTTAGTAAGAAGGGAACATTAAACAGAACCCAAGGGATTTCCTGGGGGGCTTTTTACTAAAACTCATCCCCACTCTCCTTTTTCACCAAAAAAAAAAAAAAAAAAAAAAAAAAATGAGGACATGGACACATTTGAACAGAGCAAATCTGACTGAACGCCCCCGTCTCTCCCGCACACAGTGCTGCAGGACAGCAAACCTCTGCCATCTAGAGAAAATGAGATGCCATGTTAATAGGAATTACACGGTGATCGGCATTATCAATCTAACTGGATGTCGAAAAAGTTGGATGTATGAGTTATAATCCTAACAGCAACTTGTTTTATTTATTTTATTATTATTTTTTAAAGATTTTATTTATTTGTTTGAGAGAGAGAGAAGAGGCACGAGTGGGGGGAGAGGAGTGGAAGAAGCAGACTCCCCGCTGAGCAGGGAGCCCGATGTGGGACTCGATCATCGGACCCTGGGATCATGACTCGAGCCAAAGGCAGATGCTTAACCGACTGAGCCACCCAGGTGCCCCTACAACTTTAAATCCCATCATCCCTTTTAAGGGGAGGGGAGGGATCCCTGGGTGGCGCAGCAGTTTGGCGCCTGCCTTTGGCCCAGGGCGCGATCCTGGAGACCCGGGATCGAATCTCACGTCGGGCTCCCGGTGCATGGAGCCTGCTTCTCCCTCTGCCTGTGTCTCTGCCTCTCTCTCTCTCTCTCTCTATCATAAAAAAAAAAAAAAAAAAAAATTTAAGGGGAGGGGAAGGTTCATAATCCTTCTCTCTCACCTGCATCAAACCCTGCAAGCCTCATTATTTTTCTACTCACTTTCTACTCACTTTGAGTAAACAGAGGTCATCCCTTTACCTCATAAGCAGTCTCAGTTCAGCCAGTAAGGTGCCCGTCCTAGGTAATCAGAACTCCAGATCTGATTTATGTCTTCTCCCTTCTCCCCACAAGGACGTGCTTGAGGACTGTGTGTGAGGAGGGGGAGAGGTAGCCGGCCTGCACCTGCTGCCGGCTCCAGTCCCCGCCACCCCCACCCCAGGGTCCTGACTCGGCTTTTGGGCCCCTGCGGATTACAGGTGTGGGAGTTAGAGGGGGCCACGTATGTTTTCACCTGCTACTGTAGTAGGATGCTTCACGCTCGCCAGGCCTGGAGGTGCTTAACACTGATTTTCTCAGGAGGTTCTCTTTCAAGAACCCTAACGCCACTGGCTTCACTCGGGTTCAGCCCTGGAAATGCAGCAGCTCCCTTGCTCCCTCCATGCAGTCTCTCAAAATCTACGCTGACCTCCTGTGCTCCTCCGTTTCTCTGTAGTGGGCCCCGGGACGGTCGTCTAAGACAACCCCACTGGCTCCATCCCTCTCTCTGTTCAGCTACCAGCCTGTCCACGAGACAGACTCTTGTGTTCCACGCTCGGAGAAACTGGGCATGCAGGCCCATCCGTCCTCCTCCCAGAGTTGCTCCCAGCCCCCCTCTTGCCTGTAGGTTCCCGAGTGAGGGGGAGACACCCCTCCACGTGCCCCCAGAGCTGCCAGGGCCACACATCCAGGTCTCCGAGAGCTCTGGTTGACGCCCCCCTCACTTAGCCTGGGTGAAGCCAGGCACCTGAAGTCAGGGTCCACTCAGGAGACACAAACCACATCAGTTATTTTGAATGAGAAAAGTTAATGAGACTTGTTCACTGAAAAGCGAGAGAACGGTGAGGCCTCATGGGGACAGCATGTGCGGGGAGCCACTACCACCCCGA
Source organism: Vulpes vulpes (assembly GCF_048418805.1). Lineage (NCBI taxonomy): Eukaryota > Metazoa > Chordata > Mammalia > Carnivora > Canidae > Vulpes > Vulpes vulpes. The sequence continues at coordinate 93,072,641 of NC_132795.1, read as the reverse complement.
GGGCTGGGGGCACAAAGACAGGCAGTCGGAGTTATTCAACGGAGAAGCTGGTTGAGGCGCCTGCAGAGCAGAAACTCAGACCTCGGAGGAGACACCGGGTGCCTGAGGGGGTGTGATGAGCTCCATCAGACAGAGGGGGAAACTAAACCGCCATCACCCGATGCCACTGGTGTGAACTGTGGCGGCCAAGGTGACGCAGCATTGCTCAGGCAGGTGGAGACAGCCCGGCCTGGTCCAGCCTTCTGGTCTCCTCTGCTGTCCCCTACTGGCAGAGGGGGCAGCTGGCCAGGGAGAGACCTCACCCGGAGTCCTGAAGCTCAGTGCAGGGGGAGGGTTTGAGGCTGAGGGACCATAGCTCCATGCCTGCCAAACCCCCTCTTGATTAACTCTAAGGAAATGCTCCAGAAATTCTTCTCACTTCCAACCACCAGTGCTCTTTGACAGTCTCAGTCTGTCTGGGTTATTTGTCTAATCCATCTCAGTTCTCAGTTTCGAAAATCCTGCGAATTAGTCTAACTCACAACTTGCCTTAATATTCCAACCTATTGTATGTTGGTGTCTCCACTGAAACTTCTAAGGTAATATCCCGTTGCAGTAATAATAGCTAACATTTCATGGGCATTTACTACATACGTACCAGGCAGTGCCAAGAAATTCACATACCGATAATTCTCATTTAATCTCACCAAGAGTTTTATTATCAAATACTGTTATTGGATTTTTTTTTATTTTTTTAAATCCCCATTTTATAGATGAGGAAACTGAGGTGCATAGAGATGAACTTCCTAAGGCCATACAACTTGTAGGTGATGGAGCCAAAAGGAGAACCCAAATAGTCTGGTTCTACAACGGGCATCCTTTTTTCCATATCTTCTTTTGGCCTCTTCATGTCTTTCTGTTCTTTTGTGTGCTGTTTAGTGACCTTGAGGCTAACCTGTATCACACTGGTGCACTGCCTCGCCCTCTGCCTTCTGCTTGGGTTTGGCCAGTGTGGAGCACCAGGAGAGCTCGGAGGATGGTTGGGATATTTATTAAACTTCTGTCTCTGTTGGGGCACACAACGGATTGCTTTCAGCCCTCACCTGTGAGATGACCCTCTCCGTTCAGCTCTTGCTGTCTGCATTCCATTCATCACCCTTCCTGGAGGCCTAGAGTGGCAATGGCCACCAAACTACTCTACTATTCTTTTTTTTTTTAATTTTTAATTTTATTTATGAGAGAGAGAGAGAGAGAGAGAGAGAGAGAGACGAGACACAGCCAGAGGGAGAAGCAGGCTCCACGCCGGGAGCCCGATGTGGGACTCAATCCCGGGACTCCAGGATTGCGTCCTGGGCCAAAGGCAGGCGCCAAACCACTGAGCCACCCAGGGATCCCCTACTTTACTATTCTTGAATTTTCCCTACACCTTGTCATAACTGCCATAGATGGTTCCTTAATTTTCCCATTTTGGCTGGGTCACCTGTTTCCTTTTGGGACCTTGATAGGCTTTCCCCTTGCACAGTAGCAACATGGTTTGTAGTCGTCCCAAATCATACACGTTCACACCACACTGCTCAAGGGAAGAGGGAAGTTCTTGGTTAGTGGCTTAAAAGTTTTAAAGGACAAGGGGGTTGGGTGGGGGGGGGGGTGGGGGACACATAGACTAAGACATACCAGTCAATTGCAGCGTGGACCTGATATCAATTCTGATTCAAATAAACCTTTTAAAAGTTATAACTTGTTTGGGGGGCAAGTTAATGATCAGAGACTGAGTATGACTTTGGCACAATTTACAGTTGACTCATGAACATGGGGGTTAGAGGCATCAACACCTCAGTTTCACCAGTCAAAACTTCATGTATAACTTCAATCCCCCAAACTCAACTACTAAAAGCCTACTGTCGACTAGAAGCCTTCCTGATAACAGTCGATTACTATGTATTTGGTATGTTATATATACTATGTACTGTATTCTTACAATAAGCTCAAGAAAATATTAAGGAAAAGAAAATATATTTACAATACTGTACTGTAATAGAAAAAAACTCGCATAGAAGTGGACCCAGGTGGTTCAAACTCCTGTTGTTCGAGGGTCAGCAGTGTTTAACGCAGGCTCACTGTGGGAACTTCACAGACCAACAGCCTACAGGACAATGTCTCAAGCCAGTAAATAACACACTCCAAACCCACGATGGATTAATCACATATGTGTTCCGGGCAAGGAAAGACGAAAGGAGAAAAGTCTAAATGTAATTGAGGTATGGGATTATAGTCAGTTGGTACTCAGGAGAGATGGTTTGACCATCTGGGCTGACGTCCAGCTGCCTGTGCAAAAGTGAAAATCCCCTGTTGCTCAGGCACGTTGCTGGGGCCGCAGGTGGGCCAAGGGTCTCCTTTGTGGCTGCTGCTCAGCTTTCACGACCAGAGGAGAGAGGCACCCGTAGGGCAGCCTTTGCCCAGGCAGGAGCTAATCGCCTCAGGATTTTCAGAGAGATCTCTAGATCAGCAAAGTGAAGGTTGCACTCAAACACTCTCTGGGAGTCCTCACAAACTCTCCGTCTTTACAGTCTAGCTGTCCCCGAGCCATACTTGCTGCTTCTTAGGTCTTTATTGATAAGGCCCAGCAGGGCCCCCTTGCATGGAGCTCCTGAGCTCTTCTCGACAAGAAGAGATGATGCCATCCTGACACAACTTACCTCATTCTTGTATCGAAACAGCTTTACTTCTAAAAACCTTTTTTGGGGTCTTTGTCATAAGCAAGTGGATTAAGACAACTTCACAAGTATAAACAAGTGCATTTGAAATCACATCAAACTAATGCACGTTGTAACTTTACAGAGCAAATGAAAATTCAGATTGATCAGAGTTTGGTTTTATTAATTACTGTTAATTTTTTTTAGGTATGATAATGGAATTTGGGGGATTTCTTTAAAGAGTCCTTACCTGAGGGCGCCTGGGCAGCTCAGTCGGTTAAGTGTCTGCCTTTGATTCAGGTCATGATCTCATGATCTCAGGATCTCAGGATCCTGGGAATAAGCCGCTGCGGCAGGCTACCCCCACCTCAAATAAATACAAATCTTAAAAAAAAAAAAAAAGAGTCCTTTCCTGTTAAAGATACATACCTAAATATTTACGGATAAAATTATATGATGTCTGCGATTTGCTTCAAAATAATACAGGAAGGGGATGGCAGTGGATATGGATGAAATGAGATTGATCAATGGATGATGAATATAGAGAGATTCTTTATGCTCTTCTATTACTCTTGTGTGTATTAAAAAAACTTTTTATTATGGGAAATTTTACAGAAAGGAAAGAACCCAAGGTAATAGCAAGTGAGCGAGTATTCCTAAGTCCCAGTCCAGCGAGCTTGTAGCCCATGATTGTGAAAAGATCCAAATGTGCAGTCCATGCAGTCCATTTGACCAGTCAAGATTCAGTTTTCAAATTCCTCTTAATAGAATTTTTCGGATACATTTACACTTAATTCACATCCCTTCATCCTAATGGAAACAAGATATTCCAAATTTAATTTATCATTCATGACAACTAGAGAAGACTCCTTTAAATTAAATGCTAATTATTTTGGTTAAATGTTTTCTCAAATGTCTGTATTATTTCCCAATAAGAAATTAAGTTACTAACCATTGTTTGTCTTTTTAATGTTACCACTCATGGTCGCCGTTAGGAAAGCCCCGGCACTGAGCTCGCTGTAATCTAGCCTAGGGAACTATTTAATTATCGGGTGTTATTAGTGCTGATTGAAAAGCTTTGAGACTTCTTTCCTAGGTGGTGGTCTTCCTGTCTTTCCCTCCTGTTTGCGGCAGCCAGCTGGTCGGCTCCCCCCTTCCCCATGTGATTGCAATCTGCTCTCTGCTTCCCTTTTAACTCCTCATGGCGGCCTAACAGGGTGCCCTGTTCACAGTAGGCACTCAATAACCATTTATTGAATTGGATTAAACCTGGCAAGAATGGAGGGTTGCCAGAGGAAATCAAATAATTAAGCTTATTAAACCATTAACCTTAATTTTAGCCACATCAGTTTACGCTGCTGAGTGTAGTTTGGGAATTCATACCTGAGTTCCAGATGGTTGAGGTTGCCAGGTACCTGGCTGCTAAGTTAAATAGTGGGAGGGTATGGCTCTATTAGATATTAAAATGTATGTTTGCAGCCGTGCATAATTGCTGCTAATTTGTACCGCCAGGAAGAACAAAAGTAGCAAATTGGTAAAGGAGTTCTATCTCCACTTCTAATATGAAGAATAGCCCTTGATTACCTTAAGCACAACCTCTACGTTCATTGTAGATACCAGTGTATGAAAGTACTGTCTGTGAAATTCCACCAAGGTACTTATGGAAATGAAAACATTTTTATAAAAGATGAAGTACATTAACTAAGCAGAGAATTAGTTAAGTTATATGGAAAGGAAAACAACCCATAATCTTCATTTAATTGGTCTTGCCTACTAAAATATTTGATCTTTATGCAATACGTCGTAAGTATATCTTTAGTACGCACTTAGTCATTTCTCACTAAATATGTTTTGCTCAGGCATAAAACCCTGGGGCCCACCTAGATTCCCCTCAGCCTCATCTCACATCCAATCCATCCGTAAGTCCTACTGGCTCTACCTTCAGAATCCATCCAGAACCAGCCATGGCAACACGTCTAATGCCACACCCCAATCCAAGTCACCACTCCTCCTCTCCTGAGCTTTGTTCCAGCTTCTTATCTGTTCTGCTTCCAACGATGGTCTGCTCTCCATCCATAGCCGCAGCGATTATTTATAAGAGTCTTGTATCTCCGATGACACATCAGTCCTTACTGTGGTCTACTTGTCTACACGACCTGGCCCCTGCCTGCCTCTCAAAACTCCTTTCCTCCATCCCCCTCAGCCACTCTGCTCCAATCATATAGGTTTTCTTGCTTTCTCTAGATGTTTGTTGAATGAATGAAACACAACTGTTGCTGAATGAATGAGTGATACAATAATTATAAACAGCAACAATTAGTACAGCTGCTATGCTAGCCCAGCTCAGGGAGATGCTCTTTTACCCAGGGGGTCTAAGCTGGTGGTTCTCAGACTTTACCTAGTATCAGAATCACCTGGAGGTGATTATTAAAACCCTCATGGCCAACCCCATCCCTATTTCCTGATTCCAGTGGTTTTGGGGTAGACCTAAAAATCTGCATTTCTAACAAGTTCCTAAGTGGTGTTGATGATGCTGGTCTAGGCACATATGTGGCCTAAATATTCTAGCTTGGATGGCCAGAACTTTCTGAGCAGAAACTGAGGAAATGTCCTGGTGTTCCTATCTACTCTTTGGATGAAAAGATTAATTGCAGAAATGTGGGGGGGGGAAACCTTATTTTTTGATACTTAGCCACAGGGTGGCCCCCTAGCTCCAGCAATGACTCCACTGGTTCCCAATTAAGATGGTTTTGGTTATTTGGTGAAGTTCCACACTGTTTCTTTTTAAAAGAGAAAAAGGAAAAGAAGGAAAAAAAAAAAAAAGAAGGGAAAGAAGAGGATTTAGCTGTAGGACCAGTAGTTTGCTGTTCGCAAAAGAATGCCTCAGGAGCAGGCTGGCGGCTTCCTCAGTAACGAGCAATACTGGGCGCTGTTGGAAGACACCAGCATCCCTCAGGTGGAAAGGCCATGAGGCAGGGATGGGGGTGTGGGGGAGTATGTTTGTGAGTGGGAGAAGACATTAGTCGGAAGGTGAAGGAGATTTCACTACAGCCAACAGGGAAGCAGCCTACACAGGACGAACCTTAAGCTCTGCGTAGCCCATGGCGCCCTACCCATGATCAACACAGCATGGCACTCCTCAGCCCCTTACACCCCTTCAGCCCCCTGCTGCTGTGGTGAGGAGGGCATCTTCCTCTCCGCTGCCATTTCCCCATGTCTACACTTCCCTCTCAGCCAGATAAACGGCTTATCTAATGACAGTTGGTCCATCAGATGTATTTTTCAATGATATTTAGCAGGGGCACCTGGCTGGCCCAGTCCGTGGAGCATGTGACTGTTGATCTTGGGGTTGTGAGTCTGAGCCCCATGTTGGGTGAAAAGATTACTTAAAAATAAAATCTTAAAAAATACATGTCTCTATCGTGTTACAAGTTTACATGTAACTGATCTCTTTTCCTCAATGAGGAATTGAGGTCATAGGTTAACTGCTTGGGGTACTACTGGCAATTTTTCAGTTTTATTAAACTTATAAGACCTATGCTTAATAGCACAAATATTATCACTCAATTCTGTTTTTCTACTCATTTGAGGGATGAAAAAGAACAAGGGCAAGTGCGAGTTCATGCAGCTGTAAAATGAATGTTGCTAAACAAAGATGGTGACACCACAGAAACAAGTGGCTGGTGGGCAGCAGCACCACGAGAAGGTCTGAAGTGTTCATTCAACCATATGAATGTCTGTGTTCGTCCTAACAGGCATTTAGGGAACTCCCAACCTTGTCTGGGCAGGGGCACAGTGGGAGCTGTGGCCGACCCTGCCCGTTGGCTCAAGGCCCGTTCTAACCTCCCTCAGGTGTAGCTTCCTGCGTTGTCAGCATTAAGAAACTAGAAAACAACTTCCCTGGATTTCCCCGAAGCTCTACCGAGAAGAGGCCCCTGTGTGAAACTCGGGAGGTGAGCCTGGGAAGGTGGGAGCGAGGAACATGGGTGGAGCTACCCTGGAGGCTGCAGTTGCTGATGGGGGTGGGCGGGCTGGGATGGGGGTCTCCCTGCCTGGTTCCTAATGTCCCCTGTGTGGGGTGGTGGGCAGCGGTAGCGATGCAACTTCTGTTAGAATAGTTCTTACAGAACTCAGAACTCTCAGCTGCATTGTTCCCGGCTACTAGCAACCCACCGGTTTCCCTGTCCTCAGAAACTCCGTACACTCCTCACTAGGACCGTGTAATCAGTGCTTTTTTGCTCTTCGTCACACAGTGGACTCTGTTGTCTGCAACCTGGAATCCTTACTAATAGAGGACTCTGCCCAGATCAAAGCTATTCAGCTGGGCTCAAGGAGATGTGTTGGGATACCCTTCTCTCAAATCCCTGAAGTTGTGACAAGTCACCCATTACCCTTTCTTTTAGTTACTGGTCACAGTTTCCGTCTCTTCCTCTCACGGGCTCTGATGTTGGTTAGAGGGGTTCCAGCGCTACATACCTGATTGCCGATCTTTTCTTGTTTCTTCCCCCATCTGGACATCCAGCTGGACACTCTTCCTTGGCACTTTCGTGCCACCTCCCGCCCCGCCACTTGGATGCCTTTTTTTTTTTTTAAGATTATTCATTTATTTATTCACGACAGACAGACACACACACAGAGAGAGAGAGAGAGAGAGAGAGAGAGAGAGAGGCAGAGACACAGGCAGAGGAAGAAGCAGGCTCCATGCAGGGACCCCAACATGGGACTCGATCCCAGGTCTCCAGGATCACACCCTGGGCTGAAGGCGGCCCTAAAGCACTAGGCCACTGGGGCTGCCCGCTTGGATGCCTCTTGATTGCTATTGCCATAAGAACACAAACACCATGAGGGAAATAAACACTTTCACCTACATGACTCGAAATGAAAAAAATAAACACAAGTGCTCATTGATCCAGAGCTTACAATAGGGTATGCCACGAGAGCTCTCACTGGCGGAGGACACAGGCTAATTCTCCAAATACTGGCTAACAGGTGTTATTAAAAAAGAAAAAGAAAAAGAAAAGAAAATCTATATTAATTTTTCTTCAGTACTGTAATTCCTCATGTGAATGGCACTATCAGCTTTGCATGGAACAATAATTCTCAGTGTAGTGTACTTTTATTGTACAAAAAGGCAGATGGCGGGAGGGTTGAATAGAGGTACTAAAAACCGCCTAGAGAGGCTTCGTGTCAATAGCATGAACTAGATAGTGAAAGAAGGCACATGGGCTCAGAAAAGAAATACAGTGGCTGGCTCTGACTCTAATACCAAACTCTGTGTGTGTGTGTGGGGGGGGGGGCAGTTCCCAGCACCTCCCCACATTCACCGACCTGAAAACTCTCAGCTCTCTGAAACTTGTTCTTCTGGGCGTTTGTGCGAGCTTCATTACCCAGGCATGATTGATTAAATCTCTGTCCATTGGTGATTGATTCAACCTCTAGCCCCCTCTCCTCCCCCCAAAATCGGGGAGTGGAGCTGAATGTTGTTCCAGCATTTTATTTATGATTACTTCTCCCTGGCAACCAGCCCTCATCCTTAGGCACTTTCCAAAAGTCCCCTCACCCACATGAACTCAGTTGAGTTGGAAAGGGGCTTGCTATGAATAACAAGATGCCAGTTTTGCCTCTATGGCTTTGAAGTTATTTCAGGAGTTGAGGACAAGAGACCAAATATTATGATAAAAGATGTTCCCATTGCTCTTACCGCTCAGGAAATTCCAAGGTTATGGGGGAACTATGAGCCAGGAACTGCGAACAAAGACCAAATATATATCTCTTATGAATCACAATATTGCCCTAACCCAGTGGTTTGTAGTCTTGGCTGCACATTAGAATCACCTATTTTTTTAAAAAAAAATAGTAAATGATCAGACCCAAACCTAGACCAATTGAATCAGAATCCCTGTGGGTGGGAGTGAGGCATTTTTTTTAAAAGCTCAGGGGATTCTAATAAGCCCTCAAGATTGAGAACCACTGGGTAGGGCTTGCTACTTTGCCACATTTATCCTTGTGAACCTAGCTTTTTCTCCTTTCTCTGCAGGTGTCTGAGGATTTTAAGACAAATTAATCACATAGGTTTTTTTAATAAGTGATATTTTTGACTAGGGACCAGCTTCCCATTCAAAGATGGCTTGTCTTACACATATCAGGCCTTCTTGGTGTGGATGGGACCTAGACAAGGGCAGTCCAGCAGGCAGGAGTCATTGGGGGCCAGCTTAGAGTCTCCCTTAAAGATGCATCTTGGCTTGTCTTCCAGTTAGTAAAAATTGCAACCAGCACTTTCAGCTTAGAATTGGGATGACTGAGCCCTCTTTCCTAGGCTGAACATTACAGCCCAGTTTACAAGACTTTCCAGTTTCCACGAAATGATACTGAAGCGAATGGGTTAGGAAAGCAGGAAATATTTTCTTTAGAGCAGGAATTAGCCAACTTTTTCCATAAAGGACTGGATAGTAAGTTATTTAGGCTTTCTGGGACCAGAGGCAAAATAGAGAATATCATGTAGGTGCATATATAGCAGAAGAGAAACCTCCTGCCCTGCCCCATCCCATTTGCCTGGAATGGGCCATCCCTGGGGGGTGGAGTTGCTTGATGCCCAAGTGCCATCAGCTGGAGACATTCTCAGGACAAAAACCACTGGCCTGATGGGGAGGGACTTGGTGGACAATGGGGGGCTGCCAGTCAGTATCTGCCCTGTGTACAAGTCTGGCCACCTCAACTTGGGCTACTGGTCAGAAGGGAGGCAATGTGCCAAGTTGCCAGTGCCTGGACTGGGATTCCATCCCTTGGTCCCTGACATGTAAGTGGTGACCAGGGTGGGCTCTGGGCAGAGGCAGGTGTGGCCCTCAACCAGGGAGGCTGGTGCTGAGAGCAGAGTGGGGAACAGGGGCCAGGACCGCATATGCCTTTCACAGGCCCTCCCTCCACAACAACATAGTAAAGATCATATTTTATATGGTATAAAAAAGACACAATGCAGACTAGATTAGGTTATTTCTTTCTGATTTTAAAATAAATTAAAAAATAGGCCCCCCCCAAAATATCATGGGCATAGGCCCCATGTGTGCTGGGTCTAATGGCTAAGTTAGGCCTGATACTGGTGGAGGGAGCCACCCAAGTGTGCTCTCTAAGGCTCCCAGTGCTAGTCTGCTGGAGCAGTGGCTGAGGGCTCAGCAAAAACAAGCAATGCGCTGGATTTAACTTGTGGGTCATGGTTAGCTGACCTTTGCTCTAGATGGCCAAGATGCAACTGGCTGAGAGAATTTCCAACGGGCTGGAGAACGCCTAAGACACACTCATCCAAAGCAACTGGCAGCCCCTGCAGGGTTAGGTCTCCTACTAGGTCCTGCCCCCTACTCCTATTTTTTTTTTTCTAATTGAATTATTACTCACTTAATAGAAATGTGCATGAAACCTATGTGTACAACCAAATGAGTTATTGAAAAGCAGACACCCATCCAGTCAAGACATTGCCAGCACTGTTAGCGGCCCCTCTTTCTCCCCCTCCCATCGCCACCCCTTCTCTCCACCTGCAGGAGGCTACCAAACTGACTTCTAACCCTAATATCAGTTTTGTTGGTATAAATGTAGTAATACCATATATGGCATTTCACTTCTGGTGTCTGTCCTTCAGCCCTGGCCATTGTCACTCTTGTGTTTCTGGAAGGATCACCACTCGTGAGTTTCTGGAGCCACCCTTTTGTCATGAGATTGGCTCTCTTAGAGGGGCTTGGTTGGAGGTAAGTGGGGAGCAGGAGGCCTATGAATAATCCAGACAGCCCACCTAGGGTGCTCTGCAGACTAGAGAGACAAAAGATACATTGAAGCTGCAAAATGCTTAGCAACAGACCCAGATGCCTCGTGACAGGCATGCTAGCAATTGGGAAAACCAACCTGACTGGCAAAGTTCATGAAGCAGGTTCCTCTTGACCTCAACCCTATTGCCTCTGAGCTTCATTAGCCTCCACTATTAAAAATTATTTTTAAAAAAGATTTACTTATTTGAGAGAGAGAGAAAGAGCACGAATGAGAGAGGGCAGGGAGAGAGGGAGCGAGAATCTCAAGCAGGCTCTCTGCGGAGCCCAGAGCCAAATGCGGGGCTTGAATCCATGACCCTGAGATCATGACCTGAGCTGAAACCAAGAGTTGGATGCTTAACCAACTGAGCCATCCAGGCGCCCCCAGAATTTCTTTTGCAGGGCATTCAACATGTTTTGAGTGTGAGTCAAATTGTTTAACAGCAACTCAGCTCCAGGTTCAGGGCTGCCATGTAGGACTGTGAAGCCTGAGCACTGCCCAGCTCCAGGGAGCAGCATTTACATGGAATAGGATGGAGCCACACCGTGCAGTTAGCAGAATGTTAGCAGAATCGGTTGCCTGAATCCAGACCCCATTTTCACTTAGCCTGTGGTCTAGATGCATAGGCCTTCATCAGTTATACATGTTTGGGGAGAGGTGCTTCAAATCAGTTAGGTGTTCCCATTGACCAGAAATTCTTTTTTTCTTTTTCTTCCCTTTTTTTGTTTTTGTTTTTGTTTTGTTTTTTTGGCCTAACATGCTAAAGTAAGTGAGTCTGTATTTAATGATTAAGAAGATCTTACAGGATCTCCTTTGGGTGTGTGTCGGAAGAATGGAGCGTAGTGGGAATGTGGACAGTGATTACATCTTGAACATCATATTTTCTTTATCTGGAATGTATCTATGAAAGGAAACATCTCTATCTATACATACAAAATGTCTAGAATAGGCAAATCCATAGAGATAGAAAGCAGATTAATGGATGTCGGTCAGAGGCTGTAGGTTTCTCTTTGGGGTGACAGGAATGTTCTGGAATTAGAACGTGGTAATGGTTGCACAACTCTGTGAATATACTAAGTTGCTGAATCATATACTGGAAAATGGTGAATTTTATGATATGTGGACTGTATTTTGATAAAACTATTATATTTTTTAAAAAGGGAAGAGGGGCACCTGGGTGACTCAGGCAGTGAAGTGTCCACCTCTTGATTTCAGCTCAGGTCATGACCTCAGGATCCTGAGATCTAGCCCCATGTCAGGCTCCAAGCTCAGCATGGAGTCTGCCTGTCCCTCTTCCTCTGCTCTTTCCCCTGTTTATGCTCTTTCTCTCTCTCTCTTAAATAAAATAAATAAAATAAAATAAAATAAAATAAAATAAAATAAAATAAAATAAATGGACATTGTATAAAAAGTGAAGAGTCACTGAATCTTTACTGAGCTCAGGACACCCTGAAACTGTTTTTTCAAAGAAGGAACACTTTTGAGCCTTATGCATGATTTTCTTTTTCCCCGAAAGGCAGAGCTTGGGGACAGTTGTGCCCTAGAACCTGGGGCAAGTTCATCTGTTATGAACCACCCGAGGGATCCCAAGGGTATCATCTCGGTGTGTGTCTTGCTCTAAATAATCCTACATCTGGGCAGCCCGGGTGGCTCAGCGGTTTAGCGCCACCTTGGGTCCAGGGCCTGATCCTGGAGACCCGGGATCGAGTCCCACGTCAGGCTCCCTGCACGGAGCCTGCTTCTTCCTCTACCTGTGTCTGTGCCTTCTCTCTCTCTCTCTCTGTGTGTGTGTGTGTCTCATGAATAAATAAATAAAATCTTAAAAAAAAAATCCTACATCTGCTAAAAAATTCAGCTTGATACTCTTTTACATATTATTCCTAAGACAAATTAATTCAGGTTTGAGATTCTGATTTGAGAAATTTTAGGATAGTTAGTGCCATTCTCTGAAAAGACGGAAAGTCAGCGAGGGCTCAGGATTGTCTTCCGTGGAGAGGGGGGAGTTTTCTTTCACGTGACTTAAGATTCTCCCTCTTGCTATGGACTCACTGGCTGGCAGCCCCAAGTACAGGAGACTGCAGGCCAGAGGCCCTGAGCTTGGGAGGCACACCAGAACCCCCACACCCATGCCTGCCTTCGCCTTCCCTGAGCAGGATGACGAGGGGTTGAGCTTGACCAGGAGAGCAAATTTTAGTCTAGACAACAGGGTGTTGCTGGGAGCTGCAGCACCCGAAGTGGCAACGTGGGAGGATATAGCCAAAGAGAGAAGCGTGAGTAGAGGGCTTCTTTTGTGAATAAGAGACATTTGAGTGCATCCTGACAATTGTCTGTAGGCTTGGTTCTTTTTCAGCAGTTCTCTAAATATTTTTAGTACACATATTTGAAAACAGGCACATTCCTCTACTCTGCAGCCACAGACCCACCAGCTGAAAGAGATCTTCCTCTCTATCTCCTCAAGAGAACAAGAGATCAAACAGGAGCATGCCGCTTGCTGGGCCTGCACATCGGGGGACACAGGCTGGTTGGGGACCTTTCCTGTCATTGTGTGTCTGATTTCAGAGCCAGCACTGCCAGCGCACGATCCACATGCCAGGCACCTTTCTGGGCACTTTACATATATTAGCCCCTCTACCCTTCCCAATAGCCTATGCCATGGGTAAGATTATGATCCTCGTTTCAAAGATAAGGAGGCTGGGGTGACTAGGTGGCTCAGTCAGTTAAGCGTCTGCCTTGGGCTCAGGTCATGATCCAGGGTCCTGGGATCGAGACCTGCACTGGGCTCCCTGCTCCGTGGAGAGCCTGCTTCTCCCTCTCTCTGTGCCCCTGTTTGTCTTTAAAAAAAAAAAAAAAAAAGCTAAGGAGACTGAGGCACAGAGGGGTTATCGCGTGTCAGGTTGCAGAGAAAGCTGGCAGCAGAGCTGGGATGGAACCCTGACGATGCACACTCCTCCTCACTACTCACGTCCTTCGTGGACATTGATGGAAGTTCCCCTCTGCAGACTCAGGTGACCCCGCAGATCGGCACACTTTCTGCTCCCCTGGGAAGAGGCAGCTCATGGAATTGCTCCTCTTGGTTTGGCTATGTACAAAAGCCCAAGCACTGAGTACCCATCTCAACCCCAAACACTCTTCAAAACTGAGGAGCAAGACACCTGTACTCCAAGGGGGGGATCTGGTCATTGGTGGGAGATTCCATTAGGCCCTTGGTCTGTGTAAACTCTGCCCTCATCCCTTTGGGCCTCACTCAGAAATTAAAACCAGTGTCTGTATGATATGAATAGCTGGAAATGTCCAGGTCAGAATGGGACCTGTTTCTTCAGAGGCCCCCGGGCCTGGAAACTGAGGCTTCCAGTATGAGCTTGTACGATAATCTTTTATAAGAGGCTTCTAAATTCCCTGATTTTGCTGGAATGTGGTGCCATGGAAAACGAGATTATACAAGGAAAGGGCTGGGTGTGGTATGGATGATGGTCGAGGCGTGGACAAGGGCCTCAAGCAGGGACTTTCTCAGCAGTTCTATGGACTGGGGCATTCTTCCAGCGTGGCTCTTGGCTTAAGGATGCTCATTGAGGGCCTGTTGATCTAGTTCTGACAAGACTTAATTTTATGGAGGTATGTAGCAAAACCACTCACTTTTTCATAAGCCCTGCCAGCAGTGAAGAGCTGAGGTGCCCAGAAAGAGCTGGATGCTGGCCTTGTGCAGGCCCATCAGCAAGTGCCCTGCAGCAGCCTGGCCCAGCCCATCTGAGGGCCTCCTGTGCCTCAGGGGCTCAGGCTAGCTACAAGCTGGGAGAACAAAAATCAATTCAGTCCCCCTCAGGCGGCTCCTCTAGAAGAGCTCCAACTAGAAGAGCTCCAACTAGAAGAGCCCCATCTAGAAGAGCCCCAACTAGAAGAGCTCCAACTAGAAGAGATCCATCTAGAAGAGCTCCAACTAGAAAATCCCCATCTAGAAGAGCCCCATCTAGAAGAGTTCCAACTAAGAGTTCCAACTAGAGGAGCTCCAACTAGAAGAGCTCCAACTAGAAGAGCCCCATCTAGAAGAGCCCCAACTAGAAGAGCTCCAACTAGAAGAACCCCATCTAGAAGAGCCCCATCTAGAAGAGCCCCATCTAGAAGAGCTCCAACTAGAAGAGTCCCATCTAGAAGAGCCCCATCTAGAAGAGCCCCATCTAGAAGAGCCCCATCTAGAAGAGCCCCAACTAGAAGAGCCCCAACTAGAAGAGCTCCAACTAGAAGAGCCCCATCTGGAAGAGCCCCAACTAGAAGAGCCCCATCTAGAAGAGCTCCAACTAGAAGAGTTCCAACTAGAAGAGCCCCAACTAGAAGAGCCCCAACTAGAAGAGCTCCAACTAGAAGAGCCCCATCTGGAAGAGCTCCATCTGGAAGAGCCCCATCTAGAAGAGCCCCAACTAGAAGAGCCCCATCTAGAAGAGCTCCATCGGTAAACGCCACTTGGACACACAAGAGAGCAATAAAGGAACGCGCAGATCCTAGTAGAAATACTGTATTCATTTGGAGGACTGCTATGTTTTAAGGCAAATGTCACGCACACCAAAACAGTCAGGGGTGAACAGTATTCGACAGTATTTACGACACGACAACATGTTAGAAGAGTGGTGGGGAGACAGCGTCAGAGAGTGAGAAAGTGGGATTTTCCCCAGCCGGGTCCCTCCTGGTCAGATCCCTCTTATGGACTGAAACACGGCACCTTCCTGCTCCCAGGGAAGGGGGTGCCCTCACCTCATGGGTGTGTGTGTGGGGTGTTGGTACAGAAGCCCCAGCTCCAGGCCGCGGTGCTCTCCCTACTGCACTGCCTGGCTCAGGACAGACGACGGTGGACCCCGGGATGTGCGGCTCCGATTTTTACGTTTTATGAAGTTTACTTTGAAAAAGAGGAAAATCAGTCTGCAGAAGCCATAAACGTTGTGGCGAGGTCACCTCTGTCCAAATTCAAACCTGCTTGGATTGGAGCTAAAACAATGTGTAGACACACGCACACATAAGTGCGTCTGTGCATCTGAAGCCATGTATCCACGTGAAGGAAGGAGAGAGAAGGATCTACTGGAGGCCGAAAAATAGTGAATGTTCATTTGCAATTTGGGATCAA
Organism: Vulpes vulpes; assembly: GCF_048418805.1. Taxonomy (NCBI): domain Eukaryota; kingdom Metazoa; phylum Chordata; class Mammalia; order Carnivora; family Canidae; genus Vulpes; species Vulpes vulpes. Next base: position 93,057,065 of record NC_132795.1, on the reverse strand, counting down.
ACAATGTGACTGTCCTTTGAAAAAAATAAGGGATCAGCAGGGAGCCAGAGGGTGGAGGTTTCCAGGCACCTCTGGGCTCGTTCCTCTTGGCCTCACGGGGTTGGGAGCGGCCGGGCTGGTTTAAAGAGAGTTGGAGGGAGCTGGGCCTTCCCCCTGCCAGGCATTCTGTGCTCCAAGGCTCTTCCGGGCCCGTCCCACTGAGGCACACCCCCCAATCTGCCATCTCTGACCCCCCCACCCGTTCTCAACATCCGGGTCACACGTCTTAACAGCCTGTGCCGTCCGTGGGGCCTGGGTGACAGCAAGGCCACAGCAGCGGGGAGAATAAGAAAGCCCAGGAGCTGTTAAATGGCCTGTTGTGAGGTGGCAGGTGCCTGGGGCCCGGGAATCACGGGGAAGGGAACCTGGAAATGTGCTGGAAGATGGGGTGGTTCCTTCAGGAACACGTGAATCGGTAGGAAGAGTTTGCACTTGATGCTGGCAAATACCTACACAGGGAACAAGTGTCACGATAAGTTGCCACCGCACGCGGAGGACAAAGTTCTGTCCTACACGGCGTGTTCACTGGGAGAATGAAGCCTCCGTGGACAAAGGCATTCCGTGGGTTAAAAAAAAAAAAAAAGAAGAGCATAGGGGTGTTAGCACTTGATATCCAAGAAGTGCGATGGGTGTTTGCACGGACTCCATCAGTTTGCCTCACCAAATCCCTCTGAGGTAGGTAAGAGGCAGGTGATGTCAGCCCCATTTTATGAATGGGGTAAAGTGAGGCCTAGGACTTCGCTGCAGGTCACACCATGGAGACACACCGCCAGCCCCAGCCTTCCCTGTGCCTGGCCACACCGTCATCTCTACAAAGCCCCCTCACCTAGGTTCAAACCGGGTCAGCAGGTATCTGGAGGAACAGGGACACCTGGTTTACAGTTTTAAACTTCGATGGGCTGGTAGGGGAAGAAACCAAGCCCGTGGCAATTGGCCAAAGCCAGGGGGGCCTGAGGACCTGGGGATGGGGGTGCCCCACCCCACCCTAATTGGTGAGCGGGTTTGTGTTTTCTCGTTTCTGTGTTTGTTTTGCACGGCGCAGGATTTTAGGGGCCTGTTGAATTATAGGACTAGATTGATAAGCCAGCGGGTCCTAAGTGGGAAGCTCGAGGAGGGGGCGGGCCCTCTCTGGCCTGTTCCCAGAGCACGTGGATGAGGATAAAGCCATAGTGCTGTCGGAGGCCAGCTCACGGAAAGCAGGACACGTCCTTGGGGCTGGGACAAGAACGAGGACAACTGTGTGTGCCTGCCTGCGTGTGCGTGTCCGTCTGTCCTGGTCGGCTGCTTCCCCTCCCCTTGCCAGCTGCACCCCCTTTCCTCTGAGCTCAGAATTTAAGCTGTTTATGCGATGCCACTGACCAGAGCCCCCACAGTGCTAACACTGTCTGCAGTGTTTCCAGCTGGACGATGTGCGCCCCCCCCCCCCCCCCCCCCCAGCAACCAGTGCATCGGAACCAGCCACACGTCGCAGTAGCGAGCGATCCCGACACCTCACGTCCCAGCTCAGTGAATTCCAGCCAAGGGTAAGAATTTGGGAATTTCTCCAATGACCGGCTCACGAGGCCGTGTGCCAGAGGACCGTAAACCCGCCAGGTTCCCCGGAAGGCCCCCAAGACACAGCTGGCCGGGCGCAGTGAAGAGCACAGGTGCGTTGTTCTGAGCTTTAACTACCGGGTCCCCAGGGGGCCTGTCCTGCCCCCAGCCCAGCAGCCCCAGGACGTGTTTCCGAAGCACACGCAGTGGCACCTGTATGCCGATCAAGCCAAATGTCAGAGTGTCCTGGTGTTCGGGAACCGGGCCCCGCTGGGAAGCCCATGGCCTGCCCCCAAGAAGTGATCCTCAAACGGGTGACGGGGCCACAGCCCTGCTTGGGGCTCAGGTCGGGAGCGCGGTGCCCACGGGGCGGGCCACCCCTGCTGCCAGGCAGGCCCCAGGCCGGCCCCTCACAGAACCGACTCCTTGGATTCCAGTTCGGGGGCGCTGGCTGCGGGGCCGGCGGGGTTCTGGTGGGTCACCAGGGGCGACGTCTCCTCCTCCGATTTGCAGTTGGGGACGGCCTCCACTTTCACCTCGGTCAGCTCCTGCTCCCCTTTCTTCATCGCCTTCTGGTTGAGGTGGTGGAGGATGCCGGCGCCCAGCGCATCCCCTTCCACGTTCACCACGGTGGTGGTGCGGTCCCTGCGGGAGAAGAGAAGGCCGTGCAGGCGATGCTGCCGAGAGGGCCGGCGCCACCGCACCTGCGGGCCTGCCCTGCGGTCCCCTGGGCGCCAGGCCACTCAGGCTTGGGCCTCACTTTACTGTAGACCGAGTTCCTTTCAATATTCCTTATTCTCATGAAAGGAACAGACCCTGACTGGGGAAAACCTGGGAAGAGGAGAAGTATAAAGAAAACAAAAGTCGCCCATCCACACTTCACAACTGAGCGAATCTAGTAACACCTGATCCGTTACCTTCTATGTGCGTATTTACGTGTGGCAGACACCATCCTATGAAAGCCACGCAGCTGGGGCGATGGTGTAGACAGGGGTTCGTATCCAGCTTCCCTCCCGCTCACCGTACGCTGTGGGAACGCCCCTTTGTTCCCCCCCTCAACACTCTCCGCTGGGCGTTAACCTTCTTGGGCTCCCTGTGGCTGGCAAGCACCTCCCGTAGCACCGGCCTTTCCGGGAGCTTGTCTTCCCCCAGATTAGCCCAGTGACACCCTCTCTCCCGGGGCTCAGAGCAAGTACAGTGCCCACTCTGGAGAGAGGGGGCAAAGTGTGAGCTTGAGAAGCTGAGGGCTGTGGAAGCAGAGGCCACGGGGTGGTGGACGGCTCCTGGGACTTCGGGTTTCCACTGGGCAGTCTGCCCGGTGCCCCACGTCCCTGTTCCTGCCTGCCTCTACGGGGCCTGCCTGCCCCACGCAGCGGCAGCTGGCGGAGGAAGCAGACGGGGCCTCTGACACTCCGCTCTGGTCCCGTCCAACTCACCAGCTCAGGGGCCGAGTCCCCTCTGATGAGCCGTCTGGACAACGCGAGTCTCTGCTGCACATTTCACCTCCCTTGTTCTGAGGAGCCGGAAGGATTCTGAGAAGCCCCTTCAAGTTTCCAGGGCTCACACCAAAGGCTGGAACCCGCCAACCCCCAGTGGGCAGAGCCACGAGCCCAGTGCCAGACTCCAGGGTTTAGGGGAGCCCTGCTGGCTCTGGCCAGCCTGGCCAGGAGCGTCTTTCCTCACTAACGTTTCCTGAACGCTTTCCCGCAGGCCTGGAGCTCTCCTACGCACTGCGGGTACACTAGCTGACTTACTCTCCACCACGGCTCTGGGGAGGGCCTACGGCGATTCCCAGTTGACAGTGAGCAAGATCGAAGCACAGCACAGCTCCCATCACACCACTAGTAAGCGGTAAAGCTGGACCTGGGCTCCAGGGCTCGCTTCCTTACCCATGTGCTCTACTGTCCAGCATTAGTACCTCAGGTGACCTTCCCTATAACACAAGTATTGCTCATACCTAAAGAGGGTATCACATGACTCAAGGACGCCACACTCAGAATCAGCAGTCACAGTTCTGTGCCTTTTACAGGAGCCCTGGTGATGGTGGCCTGAATCACACCTCCTTCCTAACTCCTCCTCCGCTGAGTCCCACCCACTCACATCAGCTGGGTTTGTCTTCACTCCCCTGCCAGGAATCCTTGGATGTTCCAGGTCAACTATTCCCAGAGGCTCACTGCTCCAATGGCTATGACTCCTACGTAGCTCCTGATCTCCACTAGACCTTCGTGTCTCACGGTCCTGCACTGGGGGCCCAGCCCGGGTCTCGGACCCGTTTTCCTGGATGCACTAACCAGTAACGACATTTCATGGTCACCCATGGGTCTTCGACTCTCATACTGTTTAATTTTTCCTAGCTCTATATTTTGTCTTACCAGCTCAACTGTAGGCTCCTTCAATAAGGCATATTTGAAGTTTCTCTGCATGCCTCAGACCCAGCAGGGTGCCAAGCTCCAAGGGGAGTCAACAGAGACTTTCTTTTATTTGGTGCCCTTAAGACTTGCTACTTACACAATCCAGTCCACAGCCAGGATCAGAGAAAGGTCATGAGTGGGCAGCCCGATGGCCTCCAGGATAATGGCGATGGTGAGCACCCCTCCAGCTGGCACTCCTGCTGCTCCAACACTGGACGCTGTGGCTGTCACTCTAGGGGATGGCACAGAAGACTAGCCGTTAACACAGGGCATGGTGTGGGCGCAGGGAAACGCAAAATATGGCAGCTATTAGAAACCAAAACCATGGGGCGCCTGGGTGGCTCAGTGGATGAGCATCTGCCTTCAGCTCAGGTCATGATCCAGGGGTCCTGGGATCGAGTCCTATATCAGGCTCCTGCGAGGAGCCTGCTTCTCCCTCTGCCTATGTCCTCCTCTCTCTCTCTGTGTCTCCCATGAATAAATAAATAAAATCTTAAAAAAGAAACCAAAACCACACAGCCCTAGATCCTCCTGCCTGCTGAGCCCTTCGGAGGTGATTCCCTCTCCTCAAGTAATGAATTCACGCTGTCATCTTCTAAATGAGATGTCACCAAGTCATGGTGAGAATGGTATTCATGAGGTGTTTCAAAGGAAATCACACACAGGACAAAAACAAAGAACAAACCAACCCTCAAGTTTTGACCCAGGCCTAAAGATGGAGAATAACGAACTTACAGAATCGTGAAAATCTGCCCTGCCTTCAGCTCGACGTTGTTGAGCTGGGCAATGAACACGGCGGCCACGCACTGGAAGATGGCTGCCCCGTCCATGTTCACGGTGGCCCCGATGGGGAGGATGAACCTGCTGATCCTCTTGTCCACGCCGTTGTTCTCCTCAATGCACTTCATCATGGAGGGAAGGGTCGCTGAGCTGGAAAGGGAAAAACAGCCATGACAATAGCCCTTCCCAGCTCAGACCCAGGAACAGAGCAATTAGCATCATCCGATGTCTGGGTTTCTCCCCTTGAAGAAAGAGAAAAATTGGGAGTTGTTTCAACGTTTCTGTCACAATTGTGGGGTGATGTCAATTCCCCAATATTCCAAACCTGACTCCCTAGATTTACCTGTTCCATTACTTACCCGGATACATCTGTTCCAACAACTTCAAGAAACCCCACGTTACCTCATAGTGCGAAACGTTCTCAAGACCACAAAGGACCATTTATTGAAGAGACTGTCTTTTTTCCAGTGGATGGTCTTTCCTGCTTTGTCGAATGTTAGTTGACCATAAAGTTGAGGGTCCACTTCTGGATTCTCTGTTCTGTTCCATTGATCTATGTGTCTGTTTTTGTGCCAGTACCACACTGTCTTGATGACAACAGCTTTGTAGTACAACCTGAAATCTGGCATTGTGATGCCCCCAGCTGTGGTTTTCTTTTTTAATAGTCCCCTGGCTATTCGGGGTCTTTTCTGATTCCACACAAATCTTAAAATAATTTGTTCCAACTCTCTGAAGAAAGGCCATGGTATTTTGATAGGGATTGCATTAAATTGTGTAAATTGCCCTGGGTAGCATTGACATTTTCATAATATTAATTCTGCCAATCCATGAGCGTGGAATATTTTTCATCTCTTTGTGTCTTCCTCAATTTCTTTCAGAAGTGTTCTGTAGTTTTTAGGGTATAGATCCTTTACCTCTTTGGTTAGGTTTATTCCTAGGTATCTTATGCTTTTGGGTGCAATTGTAAATGGGATTTGAACACCAATAAAAAATAAATTAAAAAAAAAAGACCACAAAGGACAGTTTATGTGATATGCGAGTCTCCTCTCTTGAACTGTTCCCTGCTCTCCCACTAGAAAAGGCAAACTATGACTTTTTTCCCTTGTAGGCCAAGAAGGAGCAATGGTTGTAAGAGGCTGGTGAGCGACTATGTTCCTAGATGAGGAACAAGCCCTGCTCTCTCCAGCTAGCTCTGCGGGCTCCACAGACGGCGGCTGGCACCGCCAAGAAGCTGGTTTGTTCCTAAGCCACAGAAACTTCCCTCCCTAATTCTTTTTTTTTTTTTTTTTTTTTTTTTTACCACCACCACCACCACCACCTTATTATATAGCCATTCAGGACGGGGGGCGATGGGGAACATGCAGTGGAGAGGCAAAAGCCACAAATGTCTGAATGCAATCTGCTGCCATCCTTTGAAAGTTTTCAACATACTTGGAAAGCCCAATTTTGGAGAAGGATTTCCAATAGTGACATCTTTTGCACTAAATTAGATAATCCCACAACCCTGTGGACTCCCAGAAAGCTAAGCAGCCATTCCTCACCATGATGCCTTGGTCTTATTTTCTAATTCATGTATCTAGAGTGAGAATAGTTTATCTAGTTTATCTAGTTTATAGTTTAATAGTTTATCTAGTCCACCTGCTGCAATGCGTTTTTCAGTTAAGCGGTTCCCTTTCTTTACTCAGGCAAAGGTCTTACTAATTAGGGTGAGGACCCACAAGTGGGTTAAATAATGATCTGACCCCTAAGGACCAAGGAGGAGAAGGCAATGAGGCAGTTCCTCATTCTGGTGATCCCAGAAACCCACTTCCATAAAAGTGTGGGGCTGGCAATTCAAAAAACCGGACGAGACCAATTTAGAGTTTTCAATAAATTAAAATATGTCACGATGCTGGCTGTGCACCTACAACTGGCCTCACCTGGTTCCATATTAATATGGTGCAGGGCAGCCAAGAGCACAGGAAACGGACTCACCTGGAGCAGGTGGCAAATGCTGTGGCAAATGGTGTGACGAGGCCCAGGAGGAACCTGAATGGGTTTTTTCGTGTGAAAACAAAATAGATAAGTGGCAGAACAATTCCGCCATGAATAAAGTGGCCCAATATTGATGTGAAGATGTATTTTCCAAGGCTGGTCACCAGCACAATGATGTCCTTCATTTCCAAAATCTTGCTTCCAACCAGGAACATGATGCCCACAGGTACATACCTAGGACATGAGCACAGGTGCTTGTCAGTGAGAGTGATGTGATGACGGGCCTTGGAGATGCAGGCCCTTCCTGATACACAACACAGGGACTTTCAACTAAGTGGTCTTCATTTCTCCCTAGGATGGCCCTAAGGGTGGCTGGCTGGCTCAGTCTGTAAAGCATGAAACTCCTGATCTCAGGGTGGTGCGTTCAAGCCCCACATTGGGCGTGGAGCCTACTTTAAAAAAAAAAAAAGGAAGCTCTCCCTTGAATGATCCTGAAGAACTGAAAAGGATGGGCCCATTTTATAGGCTGTGAAACTGAGTGAAATGAACATGATAAACCACCATGGGCAACAGAGTCGGGACCAGAACCCAGATATCTCTCCCCTCTGATACATTATGTTCTTAACAGAGGGATGCTATCAACCACCTGGGCTCCCAGGTGGAAAGCCAAGGAACTCCTTAAGATCAAAGCCTCTGGGACTGGGAACTTGACTTTCAGCCTTGGTCAGGCTTATTCTGAGAACTGAGTAACACAAAAGACCAACACCTATTTTGCAGAATTGCTGTGATACAGAATTGAGCCAAAGCCGGGACTTTTGTTAAGTTTTAAATTCTCTGTGGTTTGGAGAACATGATTCCGTGGGAAAAAGTCATTAACAATGACCCTCGGGAAACACTCCTCGGACGTGAAGATTTTTTTAATGGCAAGACGGGAAGAAAAAAGGGAAGGAATGAACTCTGGGAGTTACAAACCCCCAAAGTCGGCTGTTTTGAATTGAATATAAATTTAGGGAGAATTTTGTAAGCATTGACTTTATTTGCAAGTTTCAATTACACAGATAAATACTATCACATAGTTCAAATTTGAAAGGGTTCAAAGGGATGAATAGTCTCCCTCCCACGTCTGCCCCCTTCCAAGTACTCCGTTTCCTTCCCTGGAGACAGCCACTGTCACTGGTTTCTTGAATTTTCCTTACGGAGATATTCTAAGCAGTGTTATTAATGTTAAATTCCATAGCAACTCATGAATGCATTCTCCTTTCAAAAAATTAAAACACGGGTTAGGTCAAAATCCTCTTCTGGGGCACCATCCTCACGCCCGACCCCTCGTCATGTAACTATTCCTACTTGCTATCCATTTGGATATACAGGTATGTATTTAAGTCTGTGTGTTTATTTTGAACCCCACAGTTTGTCTTTGAGATCTTTTCATGTCAATACATGGAAATCTACCTCATTTTGTCTTTTTAAATTGTGGGGAAATATGCATAACAAAACATTTACCATTTTAAGCTTTTTGAAGTGTACACTTTAGTGGTTTCGGGTACATTCACATTGTGCAACCATCACCACTCTCCATCTCCTGTACCCTCCGTATCCTGTGCTGAAACTATGTGTTCATTAAACAATAACCTCCTGTCCTGGGAACCACTGCTCTGTTTTCTGTGTCTGTGATTTTGACTGTTCCAGGTACCTCTTGTAAATGGAATCATACAACATCTGTCCTTTGGCGACTGGCTTATTTCACCTCGCATCATGTCTTCGAGGTTTCTTCATGTCAGGATCTCATCCCTTCTCAAGACTGAATCATAGTTCATCGTATGTGTGCATCACGTTTTGCATCACGTTCATTTATCAATGGACATCTGGGTTATTTCCACCTTCACCTCATTTTTCAAAAATATTATCCTCAGAACTGAAATCCTACAGACTATTTTGCCATCGTTCTGCTGATGGACCTCCGGACTGTTCCCAGGTTTCTGTCGTTGCCAACAATGCCCCAGGCAGCCTCTTTGGCCTACATGCCTGTGTTTTCTAGGGTAGAGACACCAAGAAATCGAACTGCTGAGTGGTAGGGTGTATATAGTTTACATTTTAGTGGATATCCACAAATTGTTCTCTCAAGTGGCTGTTTCAACTCACATTCCCACCAGCTGTCCAGGAGACTAATCTTTTCCCCGCACCACTGGCTCCCTGTTGCTGTGGAACATCTGGCGACACCGGGAGATGTTTTTGGTTGTCACAGCTTTGGGAAGGGGTTGCTGCTGGCATCTCAAGGGTGCAGGCCAGGGATACTGCTAAACGTCCCACCCTATGCTGGAAACTATCTTCACCCTTATCAATGCCTGATAAAACCAAACTTCTCATTTTCCGATTTCTAATGAGTTGGGCATCCCTTAAAATGTTGATTGGTCATCCAGGTCTCCTCTTCTATGAAGTGCCTGCTCACATACTTTGTCCACTTTCTTTCTTTCTTTTTTTCTTTTTAAGGATTTTAATTAATTAATTTATTTGACAGAGAGAGCACAAGCAGGCGGAGTGGCAGGCCGAGGGAGAGGGAGAAGAAGACTCCCCATGGAGCAGAGAACCCAATGTGGGGCTCGATCCCAGGACCCTGGCATCATAACTCAGGCTGAAGGCAGATGCTTAACTGACTGAGCCACCCAGGTGTTCACTTTCTAATAATATACTCAGTCTTTTTTCTTTTTCAACAACCAGAACTCTTTACATTAGTGCCTGTCAAATTGTCTTTGGTGTATTTCTATCTAGTCATGGACCAATATTCTTATAAAAGACAATGAAAGTATTAGAAATCTCATTGCAGGGGTACCTGGGTGGCTCAGTCAGTTAAGTGTCTACCTTTGGCTCAGGACATGATCCCAGGGTTCTGGGATCCAGCCCTGCCTCAGGCTCCTGGCTCAGCAGGGAACCTGCTTCTGCTTCTCCCTCTCCCTCTGCTATTCCCCCTGCTTGTGTTCTCTGTCAAATAAATAAATAAAATCTTAAAAAAAAATCTCACTGCAGACAGATAAACAGTTTGTGAACTGGTACCAGTTCTTTGGATACTAATGCTTTGAGATTTGTGTGTGTGTGTGTGTGTGTGTGTGTGTGTACATGTACACATTATATAACATTATATATAAATTTTTTTCATGAAGTGCCTTTCTTTATTCAAGGTATATTAGGTATATTTTGTATGCAAACATTTTATACTTTGATGTAGTCAAATTTAACAGCTTTTAATAGTTTTTACTTCTCATATTTTATTTATTTATGAAGAATTTCCATACCCCTATGTTTTCTTTCAATATTTCTAGGGGACTCCTCTCCATCTTTCTTCCTTCCTCCTTGGATAGTTTAATGTCTGGGTTGGTACCCTGATTATGGGAACAACCATGTTCATTCATTTATAAATAATCCATGGTTGCTTTCATCATAAAATGGCAGAGTTGGTAGTTGTGACAGAGACCATATGGTCTACAAAGGTTGCTGAGCCTGTATTTAATCCATTGAGGTGTTACATGGTGCAGGGTAGGCAGGTGCTTTGACATTACAGTAGGTAATTAGCAAAGGAAAGAAACAGAAAGAGCTGCTACTGGAGATCCTTCTCAAACCTGGTTGAGGCATTTTAAACCCTAATTCTGTGTGAGGTGCATTTGCTGGGCAACAGACTTCCCACTGCAGTCAGACACATGGCAGGGTCTGCCTTACTGAACACCTGCTTATGTAACTAGTACACTGAATTGAAGGAATGACTATAAATTGGTTTTCAGGTTGAAAACAAATGTCTTACATGAGGAACATCACTTTCTCACATAATTTCCTTTAATCCAAAATTTGGGAGCTTGAAGGGATAGGCACTGAAATCGGTATGATTTCTGAGAAGTCACCTTGAGACCTCCGGTCAAATTTGTCCTTGTTAGCCAGAAATCAATCCAATGGTTTTTATTAAACTGTGCATTTATTGATGCTACATAAATAAACATTTATGTAAAAAGAGACCATTCCAAGTTTATATATGCATGCGGTGGAAATGGATTTGTTTTCCATGCTGTGAAATATTATAGGAAGGGGCCCCTTTGAAGCTTGAGGTCTATTGTTTTAAGCCTTATTTTATGCAGCAGATAGCACATTTATGGAGTTCATGGCCCCAAAAGATGATACGGGCATCCCATATGATATAGATGATGGTGGAAAGTCATAAATAAATCACCAGTGATAGAATCATAAGGGGTCACTGTGGGTGCTGAAGAAGAGACTGGTAACGATGGCACGTGCCCGATTCTCTGAGGTTTTGGACAAGAGGAGAAACTGTCTCCACCTCCACCACCCCCTGTATCAAGTCTGGCCTACGGTGCATCAACCACAGGCTGAGCACCTAGCCAGGTGGCCCCACAGGGGTGACCTCGGACAGTAGACTTGGGTTCTTTTCTAGGTGGCAGGAGAAACGAGAGGGAGAGTACCAGGCGGGCCACACTTACCACATAATCCATGACACCAGCACCATCGTCGCCTCATTGAAGGCATTAAAGAAACGGATGAGCTCTTCTCCTTCAGAGCCGAGTTTCTTTAGGGCCACTCCTAACACCAGGGCAAAGAGGACCAATCCTAAAATGTTCATCCCTTCGATCTCAGTGCCAATGGGGATCTGTGGGGTCAGAGGAGACAAAGGGTCTAGTTTACAACAGGTGAGTGAGACTTCGAGTAGAGGTTGGACCATCACTGCAAAGCGTTGCTTTTATTTTATTTTATCAAGTAACATTTTCAATGCAGGGCTTGAATTCACCACCCTGAGCTCAAGACCTGAGTTGAGATCAAGAGTTGGATGCTTAACCGACTAAGCCACCCACGTGCCCCCAAAGGGTTGTTTTTAAGAGAAGAGCTGGTTCGTATAATATTGTATGTCAACTACACTGCAATGATAAATATAAAAAAATTAATTAAAAAAAATAAAAGAAGAGTTGTTTGGTGAGAAGTTCCTTCAGGTCGAGAGTCAATGATTTTAATTGTGCCTCCCAAATGTCAACAAATCCTTTGTTGCTAGACTGTTGCAGTGGCCTCCTAGCTGACAAATTTCACCAAAGATTTTCAGGATCGACATGGATATTTTCAGGATATTCTTTCCCAGGTCACTGATCTAAACAGATATACTGTATTCCTTATGTTTTCACATAATACTTAATCTCACTACTACAAGCATATATTGGACAAATGTTTTATTCCATCAAAACACATTATGATATTCTAAACAGGAGACGTAGGTCAGCATGGTAAAAAGAGAAAGAGCATTTTTACCATAGATCTGAGTTCTAGTCTCAGCTCTGATATTAAATAGCTTCTCTGACCTCAAGGTTCTTCACCTGCAGGATGAAGTGCATTGGACTAACTACTAGCTTTTGACTTTTTTTTTAAGTAGCACTTTTCCTCAAGAAAGGTAGAGCTCAGAGCCCCTCAGCCCTGAGAAGCTGTATGTGTGGTTGGAAAGGGCTCCTTTCTTTCCACGACAGCTCTGGAGCAGCACTGAATAATCAGTCCTCGAGGTCTCTGGTCCCTTCCAGCCCTATCATGAAGGCTGGGACCTCCCCAGTAATCGTTACTCAAAAAATATGTGTGAATGAATGATGGCTCTCAAGAATTTAAGCCCCTAAGACAAGTTTTATGCATAGAAGAGTGTTACAAAATATTTTTTGAAGAAAGGGACATTAGTTCCAATTTGCTGAAATGCATCTGCTGAAGATTCCAGGGCTACAGACGCTGGCCTTTGGCCACGTTGGTAAATAAATAACCTAAGGAGCAAACCTAATCTATGTTTTTCAGATAGTTCCTTCAAAGCCCAGAGTTGTCAGCCCTGCTGAGAAGCTGCATCATGTATGCTTCTTCAATTAAAAAGTATTGTTTGCTTTATAAATGATTTGCCACGAGTGATCTTCTAAAGAGCTTTACCTTTTCATGGGTTACGTTTCCGGAGCTCGTGTTGTGGATCACCTCTCTGTAATCAGTTGCATACTGGGAACAAGAGAAAGAGGAACCCGCTGTCAGTCACAGGTGGAGGCCAACCAGAGGAACTGAGGTCTGCTGGACCTCTTTACTCTTCTAATTCGCTCTGAGTGTTCTGGGAATTCCTTACTTGGCCTGACGAGGGCCTCTGAGAACTGCACAAAAGTTACTTAAGACCAAAGTGGCACACACCCCAGGAGGCCTCTGAGTTATTTAGGGACCCACACCATTAGGGACAATGGTTTGGAGGAGAAAGTCTGTGCATTGCAATTTTATGCTGACAGTTTGATATTTCAAACAGCTGACAAGTTATACTATTTGAACTTCGGTATTAATTTCGTAATGTTGAAGTTCATTTTTCAATGTGTGCTTTTATTTTCATTCATATGTTTATACCCTGTGTTGCTCCAACACTTATTTGAGCTTGACTGCTTTTCAGCATCTACTCCTTTTAAAAAATATTTTATTTATTTATTTGAGAGAGGATGAGAGCATGAGCCAGGGCTGGGCAGGTGGGGGGCGGGGGGCAGAGGGAGGAGAAGCAGACTCCCTGCTGAGCAGGGAGCCGGATGCGGGGCTCAGTCCCAGGACCCTGAGATCATGATCTGAGCTGAAGGCAGATGCTTAACCTCCTGAGCCACCCAGGCGCCCCTCCACATTTACTTCTAATCTGCCTTGGCATCTGCTCTCCAAAGCAAAGGGTGTGAGGCAAGATGGCCTTTTCTGGCTAAGTCTTGTGGGAGACTCACTTACCAGAAGTGAAATGACTCTCTAAACTGGGACCTACAACTGACTTCACATACTGCTGCACAATGCACACAGGTGTCTCCCTGCAGCAGAGCACACCATTGAATGGAGTCTGTTATAAAATGCCTTTTCTGACCCTTTCTAAGGACACCCGGCTCTGAACTGTCAAGAGGAGCCCATTACGGGGTACTGCTTGGTGCCTGCCTCTGATGAGGTCTGGTCTCTCTCAGCTCTGATTTGTCAAGCTTTCAGACAAGCAGAGGTGTTCAGCTGTCCTGTGATAAAGGATGACAGCGGAAACAAAACCCACCCCACGCCTTCTGTGAGCGGCACTGACAACCTCATAAACCTTTTCTTTCTTTCCCACCTCACATTATATATATAAGCCACAGCTGTGTTAGATGCAGATTTTTTTTTTCTTTTTTGAGAGAGAGAGGGGGAGGGAGAAGATGTAAATAGAAACAGAAAAGTCTTTGCTTGGAAAAGGCAATGAGATTAGTCCATCTAACCTAGATCTTTACATTCTTCCTCCTCATAAAGCATGGCTACAGGGACATTACTTGCAGTCTTGCTAAAATTAGGGAAAATTAGAAACAATCTGAATGTCTATCAATAAGGGACTGACAATAAAATTATGATATGCTCACACAATGGAATAGGGCCATTAACGTTATGCAGGAGGGTATTTACTGACGTGAAAAAATGTTTATAATATGCCGCCTTAAAAAAGAGGTTAAAAACAGTATTGTGGTATGTGTACATACTAACGAGATGTGCAGTACAACTATTTTTATTTTTAAAATGTGTGTGTGTGTGTGTGCACATGGAGAGCACACATATATCTGAAGGATGTATACCAAAACGTTAACGGGTATCTCTAGGTAGTGATTATGAGTGATTTTTACTTTCTTCCATATTTTTGCACTTTATTTTTTGCATGAGCATATATTACCTTTATAATCAGAAAAGTGTATATATATATATATTTTTTTTCTTAATTCTAAAACATTTAAGAGATCCCCAAAATGTGGTTTAAGGGTATTTATCAGGTGATATGAAAAGATGGTGGAACCAATGGGATATTTTAGAAAACCTTTTTGGTTTTTGTTGTTCTGTTTTGTTTGTTTTTACTGCAGGGTCCCTTCTATTAGAGTTTAGGCCAGAGTTACCAATTTTGTCAACAACACTACCTGTCTCGGACCCACCCTCTAGAGCATCATTTATACACCACCCCCATAAAAATCTCCTACTTTTAGCAAAGCATCAGGCCTTACCGTACGGAAAGTGGCAACCACAAGATTTGAGGGAAACAGGTTTCTGTTGGAAAAGAAAGCACTTGTCAGTGTTCTTAAAATTCAGCGTTCAAAGTATCCACTTTTAAGATGCACATTCCCGACAGCTCAACACACAGTGTTTCCTGTCCCTCTCCCCACAGCAGTTAGTGTGGGCCCTGCTTGATCCAAGCACCCAACTATGCCTCAGCTGCTGGGCCACCATAGATAACTCTGAGCGTGCTGATTTTTACCCTTATCTCCATCGTGGTCCTCTGGAAAATTGCATCACTTTCCTTTCCCCTAGAAGTTAAGCCCCATTGCAGTGGTTTTCAACGGGACTGGTACTGCCCACTGGTGAAATCCAACGGAATGTTTTCATTGTCGAAATAATTGGGGGGGCGTTCTTGCAGTTGGGGGAGCGTGTATTGGGGGGAGTGCCAGGTCCTGGCCATTCATCCTAGTGAATGTGGCCCTCACACTTTCCAAATTCCTATATGACACACCTGTAGATGGGAACCTTATTTATAATTACCTCGGACTAAACTAATTACAAAATAAGGTATTTTTTCTTTTTGCACAATTGGAACATACACTGAATTTTCTAGGAATACAATTACAGTGCAAAATGTGAAATAATTTTTTGTTTTGTTCGGAATATTCCTAGAAATTGTTCATCTTTCTGGAAAATCACATCACCGATGGCAAATTGTAGGATCTGGGTCCTTAATTACACACACCAGTATCAAGTACCAGTCTGCATTCACAGCTGTCTCATTAACGGTGAATGTAAATTCAGAAGAAAGCACCTAACCACTTTGTATTAGGATATTTACATATTGAAACACATTATTTTTATTACAAATTACTCTCCTTTTATCTTTTATATTACTGCTGAGTCATATTGATGTCTCAAAATTATGTGTGTATGTAATGCTATTTATGGATTTCATTTCAGAATGAAGGATTTTATAAAATATCTGTTATAAAAGAAGGGCAATAGAACTGATCAAGTTAAGCTAGAGCTTGAAACCAAAATCTATTAATGCAAATAGTTTTTTTTTTTAAGATTGTATTTATTTATTTGAGAGAGAGAGAGCAGAGCAAAAGAGAGCATGAGCAGGGGAGAGGGAGTTGCAGGCTCCCCTCTGAGCAGGGAGCCCCATGTGGGGCTCGATCCCAGGACCTTAGGGTCATGACCTGAGCTGAAGGCAGATGCTTAACTGACTGAGCCACCCAGGTGCCCCAAAGCAAACAGTTTTTATTGAGGGCCTCCTTTGGGGTAGGCTCTATGCAGGATGTTGGTACTGATATACGACAAAATACCAGTGACGGTCCATTTATAAAAGGCTGAGTCATCCGTTACAATTTGTGCCAAACTTACCCATTAATAGTTCTGGGGTTGAGTTGTTTACCTAGCACTAGAATCTCTAGGCAACCACTTGCAGTGCATTTGGTTTCAGAGGTAGGCAGGTCTGATGGCAACCCAGCTTGACAAGCAACGTAAGACAGACTCCTGGTAGTCACACCTTGTACAATACCCTCCCCTTGAGTGTGGGTGGGTCCTATGATTTGCTTTTAACCAACAGAATACAGCCAAGGTGATGGGATATCATTTTCATGATTAGGTTACATAAAATTGGGGCTTCCCTCTCGCTATTAGACTTTCTTTGTTGCAACTCATTCTTTATTAAAACTCATTGAACTGTACACCTAAAATGGGGGCATTCTGTTGTATTTAAATCATACCTCAAAATTTCCTAAAAGTTTAAAAAATAAGATACAGAGCTAACTACAAAGGGTTCATGACCAAAAAAACACATACATTCAAGGGGATGACTGGACTTTCTAAAGGTCATCTCTCAGATACTAGTCCCCGGGAAGGCACCCCCTGGGGGCAGGGAGATGTAGCTCCTGCATCCACAAAATCACCCTCTCTTCCGTTTGCCCCTCTAGTTGCCACAGACCAGGCACAGTCCCTCCTGCCCACACAAAGGGCAAGGTGCTGAGGCTCTAGGAGTAAAGCAAAACATTTCTCTGCACTCTTCACAGATTGTGCCGTTGGTGTATCTAAAAAGTTATTGCCTTTCTAAAGGTCATTTAGGTTTTCTGTGTTGTCTTACACTTAGGTCTGTGACCCATTTTGAGTCAACTTTTGTGAATGGTGCAAGGTCTATGTCTAGGTGTCGGCTGTCCAGCTGTTCCAGCACAATTTGTTGAAAAGCTTACCTCTGCGCCATTGTATCTCCTCTACTTCTTTGTCAAAGATCAGTTGACTACATCTCCTTGGGTTCTCTATTTTGCTCCATCGATCTATTTGACTATTCTTTCACCAACACCACACTGCCTTGATTGCTGTTGCTTTATGGTAAGTCTTACATAGTCAGGTAGGGTCAGGGCTCTCACTTTGATCTTTCTGCAAGCTTCTTACAGAGGCTGCTGTGAATGAGCTCTGGCTTCCTTATTCCTGAGCTCTCCTGCACCAAGGGATCAGCTGTTTGTCATGCAAGTAGCTTTGCTCCTCAGAGCTCTGTCTTCGGGCACTTTTCCTAACTCCTCACATTCACACAGTAATTCCGTTCTGTGTAACTAAGTTCAAAATAAGAAACATTTGAGCTGGAAGAGATTTTAAAGGTGGTCAAGATCAACCTCCTCACTTAGCACGAGGGGCCACCAAGAACCCAGAGGCGTTAGCTGGTACATCTCCCATTCAGGCTCTACCTAACACTGTCCAATACGGTAGTTGCGTGGTTGTTGGACATATGAAATATGGCTGGTGCTATGGAGAATCTGGATTTTTAAATTTTCTTTTTCTTTCTTTCTTTCTTTCTTTATTTTTTTTAATAACATTTTTTAAATTTTTTTTTTTTTTTTTTTTTTTTTTTTTACTTATTTATGATAGTCACAGAGAGAGAGAGAGAGAGAGAGAGAGAGGGGCAGAGACACAGGCAGAGGGAGAAGCAGGCTCCATGCACCGGGAGCCCGACGTGGGATTCGATCCCGGGTCTCCAGGATCGCGCCCTGGGCCAAAGGCAGGCGCCAAACCGCTGCGCCACCCAGGGATCCCAATTTTCTTTTTTTAAAAAAGATTTTATTTACCTATTTATTCATGCGAGACACACAGAGAGAGGCAGAGACACAGGCAGAGGGAGAAGCAGGCTCCATGCAGGGAGCCCAATGTGGGACTGACTGGATCCCTGGACTCCGGATTCATGCCCTGAGCCGAAGGCTGATGCTCAACCACTGAGCCACCAAGGTATCCCTAAATTTTCTTTACATTTAAACTAGTTAAATTTAAACACTTGTGGCCAGTGCCTATCATACTGGACATTGCAAATTTAGAGTTCTGAGATCCAGAGTCTGGGAGGAAAAAGGACCAAATGGTCTTTCCATGCTTTACCTCTACAGTCTCTATTTCATTGGGTGTTAGGATGCTTCTAACCACTGAGCTCTGTATCTTATTCAAATTCTCAGATATTTCCTTTTTCTGTTATCTGATCCTTAGACATTTACTTAAATTACATAACACCAGATGTACATTGGACCCAAGTTTCTCTAACATCAGTAGGCTATGAAAACAATTCAGTAGTTATAGCCAACATTTTATAAAATATGCGATACATCAGACAGAATCGAAAATACCAGAATGTAGCACATTTAAAATGAGGTTTTGTGGCACTTGTTTCATGTTGTGTATGTGCAGGTGGAGGTGGGGGCATATATGTATTGATGCCATCATTTAAAGTGTATTTCTTAGAGTAGGTCTGAGTCAAAAACATTTGCAAAAATGTCATGTCTGAACTAAATTCAGAGACCCAAGTCAGACGGAATGAGGAAAGAATGAACGGACAAGGCTTTTTGGTGCTAGAGGGATCTTTGGGTACATTACTTAAACAGAAAACCAGTATGAGATGAGGCTGAAAGGGCCAGAGCAGAACTTCTGTTAGCGGGGTAGTGTACACTCGTGCAGCTCACACAATGAAAAACTTCAAAACTGTTCCTTCTTTATACATCTGGGACTGTGTGCTCTTCTGATCCTATTCGTCAAGGGGTGGTATGCATTTCCCTGTCCTATATGAGAAGAATGGAAAACAATTTACTTTTGCTTAGGTATATTTTTTTGTTCCAGAAATACTTCCTCTTATTTAAGTTCAAAAATTCTTTACCGTATTTATGAAAATTTCAAAGACTGTTCAGAACAGGATACAGCATGGTATGTACACCTGCTAAATATTTATTATCCTCAGTGCTTATTGTTACAGAGTCCGTTAACAGGGCATGCCCCTTCAGATCTTGACCCCCCACAAGGCTGAGAGCAGAGGAAGGGCTAGCGATGGAGGGCTCACATTATGGTGACAGTGGGGGACAGGGGAGTAATCTACCCTCTTTTTAAGACCTATATCCAGTTTTAGATTCTAGCTGGAAAGGTTAATGCCAGGCCCCTGGGGTGAGGGGCTTTTGGGGAAATAAGGCTACAAACAGTATGAATTCTCTGTAACAAGTGGCCTGAGGGCTGTCCCTGAGGGGCTGGGACACTTGAGAATATTAGCAAGACACTCCAATATTAACTCACTTCATCCTCATAACAAATGTAGGTAGTAGATACTATTATAGGCCTCATTTCACAGATAAGAAAACTGAGGGATAGGGAGGCTTAATGACTTGTCCATTCAGCTAGTGAGCGGGAGAGTGGATTCAAACTCAGGTAGTTGACTGCAGTGTCTGCCTTTTTTTTTTTTTTTTTTTTAGATTTTATTTTATTCATGAGAAACACGGTGAGGGGTGGGGTGAGGAAGAAGTAGGCTCCCTGCAGGGAGCCCCATGTGGAACTCGATCCCAGGACCCTGAGATCACAACCTGAGCCAAAGGCAGATGCTCAACCACTGAGCCACCCAGGTGCCCCCTCAGTGTCTGCTTTTAATCACCATCCATGCCACCCCTTTGGGTGCATGTTCTTTTCAGTGTCTTAACTATCCAGGTAGCCTTCTGGGTGGCAGAAGGAAAGAAGTCGGGTTAAAAACCTTATATTATTATTATTTTTAAATAACAAGCTGACACTCTTTTTCTTTAGTGACTAATTAGGCAGGGAAACCTCCATTCATTTGGACCCTTGTTAGATTTGCTAAGAGTTGGGACGCCTGGGTGGCTCAGTGGTAGAGCATCTGCCTTCAGCTCAGGGCGTGACCCTGGGGTCCTGGGATCGAGTCCCACATCAGGCTCCCTGCAGGGAGCCTGCTTCTCCCTCTGCCTGTGTCTCTGCCTCTGTGTGTCTCTCATGAATAAATAAATAAAATCTTAAAAAAAAAAAAAAAAGATTTGCTAAGAGTCTGCATCTTGCCTATAGAAGAGAGCCACAGGCATTGGCCATAAAGCCTGCCTTGGCCAGCAGTTCGAAGAAATGATTTACTATTCACTCCCTGGACTGCAATCTGGGGGCTTATATTAGAGCTCAGTCTCCGATTGGTTTCTTCGCAGCTCTTAAAGAAATGTTCTTCTTTGCAGGTCAAGAGGCATCACATTCACACAAGTCCTTGAGAAGGAAAGTTAAGTCCCTCATGCCTCCCTCTGTGAAGGGAAAGGCTCAAAGCACTGTCTGCTATTGAGAAGGCTGGGCAACGGGCAAAATCTCACTTGTGTCTACCAGGCCCGTGGCTGCACCCTGCTACGCTTCTGCATGACACAGTGGCCCAGGGCCATTCTCCTGGCAGCCAGTGCAGACAGAGCCATAGGCCAGGGAGCTGTCACTACCTGCCACCTTTACAGATAAGCCTCTGGTTTTCCATTTGAAAACTACAACTTTTAACATCCAAGGGAATGTTAGAAGCCAGTTGTCTCAACCCTTTCCACTTAGAGCTGAAGAAAACTGAGGTCATTTTTGGAGACCACAAACATGTAATGAGGGGGAGGGAGAAACTGGAATGTCAGAGAGGATATGTCAGGATTTCTGCTCCCTTTTAGAACGGAAGGCTCTTCGATGTTCAGTTCTGACTTCTACATTTTCCAAATTCCCCGCAGTGTTGATTCTACTTGTCCAAACATAGTCAGTAGCCGATTACTTCTTTTTCTCCAAGCTCCATATAGTTCCCAACATACCTAAAAACATTGGCTTCAAGTCATCCTGAGCAACCCCAGACATTTTCTCCAGACGCATTTATTCTTCTTCTTTCAGACTGAAAAGAGGGCCATCCCCGTAAGTCCATGTGAAACAGACACCCAAGATCCCCAATAACTCTGTAACACTGCTCCACTTGTAACCAGAGCAAGCATGCAGTGGGCCAGTCCTGGCCTCAGAGCTTTACAGACGTTGATTCATGTAACCCTCAGAACAATCTTCTGAGGTAGGTGCTTTCGTGATGCCTAACACAAAGACGAGGAAGCCAAGACACAGAAATTAGGGACATGTTCTAGGACTCACAGTCTGTAAGGCTCATTAGGGACCTAGAATTTCCATAATGACTGAGTTCCTTATAACCCCTTTCTGTCTCTTTGGTGCCCAATTTCATTTTGGATGAAAAGCCATGGCTCAATCACGTGGGTCGTACCCAGTTCTGAGAGTCCTGTGCTGTTCTGGGTCCCCAGGCATAAAGCTCAGCGCTGCTCAAGAGAACACTGGGGCTTTCCCAACCTGCCAGGTACTATCCATCATCCCTTCTCAGCTCCCAAAGGGCCTGCTTCTAGCACCAGTGTCTCAAATATACTCCCCAGTCTTTGTTATTTCTAATCTGTTGGCTGTTGGGAAATCAAACCACTCAGCAATGGCATTTTGAAAATCTTCTAAAAGTTATAATGAGTATCTATTAACTTCATTTCTTCCTGACTCATAGTGCCATCTTGCAAAAAATTCAAAATTGTAGCAGAGCAGCCCGGAGGCATGCCCCCACCGGCCAACCTCAGCAGCTGCACGAAGTCATCAGAGACTTCTCCCTCTCCCTCTGGGTGTTTAAGTTCTGGGCAGTTCCCCCGTGAGGGCCTGCTGGATACCTGAGGTGTTTGCCAGCTATTTTATTTCATTCAGGGCCCGCAGGCAGAAAGGACTGCACCCTGCCTCTGCCAAGGAACATGCCCAGAGTCACATAAAATCAGCATCCGCGGGGTTTCTTTGAAGAAAGCAAACCTAAAACTTTTACCCAGAGACCCAGGAAGCATGCAGATGTGGCTCAGAATTCAGTTCCCTCTCACAAGCTGCTCAACGTGAAAGCCAAATCTGAGCAGCAGTACGCAGGCTTTCCCTCACTGACGGGGCTCAGGTCCTGTTTAGAGGAAGTGGGCATCTGCCCTGACCCACATCATATTCTTACCCGATTCCCTTTTGGCCCAGAGCATGCATTTCTGAGACAGTCGGACTAGAACACAGCATGGCACCATTAAGAGGGCACGCTGACTTGGGGGAGGGAAGAGTGGGAGAAAGAGAGCCCTGAACCCTGGGCCATAGTTTCTCTAATCCCTCTTTTGATAAACCACTCTGTGACCGTGAGCAAATCACTTAATCTCTCTCTGTCTCAGTTTCCTCAGTCGTAAAATAGGATCATACCACCTGTCCTACCTTTATCGGTGAGCTGCTGTAGGTTGGCTGTGGAAGCGGATGAAATGCTGCCCGTTCCCAACAAGCCACGACAAAGGCTCTCTTGGTCTCTTCCCAAGTCACTGAAAAGTCTGCACCCACACTGACCACTAAGCCATGATGCTGGGTCACCATTACTTCAGAAGTGGCAGCTGTAGCGGTTAGGATCTAAAACTAGAAAATCTCGGGGCACCTGGGTGGCTCAGTGGTTGAGCGTCTGCCTTTGGCTCAGGTCATGATCCCAGGGGTCCTGGGATCAACTCCCCCATCAGGCTCCCTGCAGGAAGCCTGCTTCTCCCTCCACCAATGTCTCTGCCTCTCTCTTTGTATCTCTCATGAATAAATAAATAAAATCTTAAAAAAAAAAAAAAAAACTAGAAAACTGGGATCAGGAAACAAGATGTAAAAAAAAAAAAAAAAAAAAAAAAAGGAAACAAGATGTCCCTTCCTGGACAGATGGTAATAAACTAACCTCTTACCTTGTCCTATTTTGGGGCCACTGTCCCTCTTTTGGAGGTAAAAGAATGCTACTGAGCCTCCCTCTGGGGACCACTAGCAGGTCAGAGCTGGGCATCCTTACTTCCTTCCCTGGGCCACTGATCTCAGCAAAAAAGAATCTTTTAACCCCATAACGACCTTCCATCCTATAGAAATTTGATGATATGCTGAATGTAATAAGCCAAAAGCACCCTCAGCACCCCACTAGAAGTCCCAGAACTTTAAGGATCTTGAAAGAGAAGATTCCAAATATCAAGCTGCCAGATACCAAAGACACTGCGATTGCATCAAAGTCCTAATAGGCACCTCTACCTGCCTTTTGGTAAAAACTTTTTGGTCCCCTTCATCAGAGGGTTTTTTTTCCCCCAATACAAAAGCTCTGGATTTTTCATTATTGTTGTAGTTTCAAATGAACACACTCTCAAGTGGCAGACAGTCATCACATTTTCCAGAGGGAGGAAAGGAAATAGCAGGAAGTCAAGTCACTTTGCCCAGAGTTTGCTGTTTTTCACAGCCTCAGCTACGAGGAGTTTTGCCTCAGTGACTCCAGACAAAACATACCTCCAAGGCTCCGAACCCAGAATTATCGGAAACTTGGAGAAGGAGCCAGCGGAGCTCCTCACTCAGCTGAACCTGGCCAGGACCCTACATGCCATGCCTCCAGGCTGCGGTCTTCCCATCTGTGAACTCTGGGCTAAAGGAGAAACCCAAGGGAGGCTGAGGCTTTGGATAAATCCACCGAAACAACACTGCCTCTTAAGAGATTAAATGCAACTTCTGAGAGTCGCAAAAAGCAGGCAAAACTCTCTCCCTTCTAGAACTCACCCTTCTGAATAAAGTTCCTTGAAACTCCCAATACTCTGCAGTGGTCCTGACTGTGGGGTGGCCAGCAACCTGTCCCAAGTGTGTGGGGGGGTGGGGGGGTGGGGGGAGGAGAGCCACGTTTCTGGGCAATGAATGGGCCTCATACAACTAACCCCAGCCTCCTTACCCTTGGATCCACTGACAAGTCTTTGAAAATTGCCACCTTCCTCTGAGCCAAAGGGCTTTAACAGGGAAGGCCGGAGGTTAGAGAGAGGAGGAGGACACAGGCAAAAGGCAAAATTCAACCAATGCTCCCTGATGCGGAGAAAACAGGGTGAAGATATCGGGGTGTGGTTGGGACGTTTTCACCGGGGAGGGCGGCCGGAGTCGGAGCTCAGCACAGGTGAGACATGCTCTTCCCTAACACACTCCCACCTAACGGTAGGGCCTGTTCTCGCTAAAAGATGCTTTCGGTACCCGGAGATCTTAAAAAAACGTTCAAGGCCACCACCAGCAGCCAATTAGGAACGAACGCTCAGCAGTGGCGAGGGCCGGGTGCGTGTGCGCACCTGGAGAGGTTGGAGAGGTCGGGGGTGCGCGCGCGCGGGGGGGGGGGGGGGGCATTACCTGGCCAGGTCGAGGAAGGAGTCCACCGTCTCTTTGGGGGCCGGAGGGGACCCCGACTCCTCGAGCCCCAGGTCGCTGGACTGGAGGGTCTGCGCGCCAGACCCGGGCTTGACGACGAACGCCAAGGCGACCGCGAGCGCCGAGGCGCCCAGCGTGGTGAGGCCGAAGTAGGCGACGGCGATGCCGCCCAGGCGCCCGAGCGAGCTGGCGTCCAGGGAGGCGGCGCCCGACACCAGGCTGCAGACCACCAGCGGCAGGATGATCATGCGCAGCATGCGGAGCAGCATCTCGCCGGGGAAGGCCAGGTAGGCCACCTGCGCGCGGCGGAGGCCGAGCCCGCGCAGCGCCGCGCCCAGCCCCGCGCCCGCCAGCACCGCCGACACCGTGAGCAGCACCAGCGCGTGTCGCCGCAGGAAGCCCGCGCAGCGCCGCGCCCCGCCCGACCCGGGCGCCCCCCGCTCCGCCGCCCCCGCCGGGGCGCGGTCCAGGTAGCCGTTGGTCTCGCTGCTCTTCTCCATGGCGCCGAGCCGGAGGAGGCGGGGGCCCGGCCCGGGATGCGCCGGGGGCCTCGGTGACCCACCCCGCGGGCGCCCGGGGCGCGGGCGCAGAGGCAGGCGCGCGAGGGGCCGGCGGAGGCGCGGGCTGGAGCCCCGGGCTGAGCCGATCGCGCCGCGCCCGGCCTCCCGCCGCGGCCGCGGGCTGCAGATGATGCAACGCGGGGGCCGCGAGGCGGGACGCGGAGGGCGAGGGGAGGGAGCCGGGAGCCGGGGGCCGCGAGCCGCGCGCGCCCCGCCCCCTTCACGCCGCCGCCCCGCCCCCCGCGCGGCTCCGGCCAATCAGCGCCCGCGAGCCGCCGCCGCCCGCGCGAGGGGGCGGGGCGCCGGGCCGGGGCGCCGCGGGGGCCTGGGGGCGCCGCCCCCCGCCCCGCCGTGCCTGGGCGGGGCTCGGGGTGACCGCGGCGGGGCGGCCCGGGCTCGTCTGCACCTGCCGGGACCGCTCGCGCGGTCGGAGGGCCCGGGAGGACGTGGAACGCAGCGTGGGGGTTGGGGCGCCGCCGGGGTGGGTGCACCCGGCCGCCTCTCGTGCAAAAGGACCGCGCGCGCCCCGGCCGCGCCCTCCAGCCTCGAAGCGCCTCCTCCAGGCGCCCGGTGCAGAAGAGCGCGATGGATGGTGGGGGATGAGCTAGGGGAGCCTTACCTACCCCACGTTCACTAAGGGCTGTAACCGGGCTTCACCTGTACGTGAAACGGGGTCCCTGGGGACGGGGGTGCGCCCCAAACCCAGCGCGGGGCCTCCAGTGCGCAGCAGCGCTCTCCGGGTCAAGGCCTCCCGGGGAGGCCCTGGGTTGCCGGCTGTGCGCTCAGCCTGCAAAACTCTTCTAGAATCTGCAGCTCTCCCCCCCCCCCCCCCCCCCCCCCCGCCCCCACGACTTCCAGCTGCTGCATCGCCACCACGTAGTGCACAAGCCCCTGGGCCTCCCTCCGGGCCCCAGACGTCGCAGGCCAACTACCCAGAGTGGTTTCATCACCGGCTTGCGAAGATGTTCACATTCGATTCGTTTCCTTTTTATTTCAACTTTTATTTAATATCTGCTGTGGTCGTGGCAGATATAGGAGAGACCTCGGCAGAGTCGTTTTACTCTGTCGCATTTATTAGGTTCTTTTTTTTTTTCCCCCCCCCATATTTTCTCATTCTGCTCTGGAAAGGAATAATTGGTCTTTTCAGACTTCTGTGAAGAGGAAGTCTTCTTACAGGGGGCTGACCTGAGTTAAGGAGGAAGGCAGTTACTCTAGATCTTTTGTGGAAAAGGAGTCATGGTAGAACATGCCATGACAGATAATAAGTGCAAATGAAAATGCTTTCCTAAGGACCTTTGAGGAGCTGTCCAAATTTTTAAGACTGGTGAGGATTTCCTTGGTTGACAACAGCCAACCAGCCAGCCATTGGCTGAAATTTGTAGGGTTTTTTTTTTTTCAAGATGTATTTATTTATTTATGAGAGAGAGAGAGAGAGAGAGAGAGAGAGGCAAAGACACAGGAGGAGGGAGAAGCAGGCTCCATGCCGGGAGCCCGACGTGGGACTTGATCCCGGGACTCCAGGATCTCGTCCTGGGCCAAAGGCAGGTGGCAAACTGCTGAGCCACCCAGGAAACCCCTTGTAGGTGTTTTTGATGGAGGGACGGGAGTAAGTGTCAGGTGAAGAGCTGAACATATTTTTATATTTTCAGAACACAGTTTATTTCTCTGTGTGCACTGAAGAAAGGATTTTCTACAGATACAGTCTGTTTTGCCAACCAGGCCCTCCCTTTGTTTTGACCACCACTTTTACGCAAAGGACTCTCAAATCATGCTCCAGAAATGAATTTTCAGTTACTTGCTTTATGTCTCCACCTGAATATCCTTCAGGCATACCAACACGGTATGTCCAAAACCAAGCTCAGAGTGGCATTCCTCAAGGCTGCACACCCTTCTGGACCCCCTACTTCTGTGACTAACATTATTGACCAGTCAGTCACCTCTGTTTGAAGCCTCAGAGTGACCTTTGGTTCTTCCTTTTCTAGTGTCTTCTCTCATCTGATCAATTGCCAAGTCCTACAGACACTCCTTTCGCAATATTTATCACATCTACCCCTCCTATCCATTCCCACTGCTACCGTCCTGGCTCAGGTCTTATTTCCTCACTTCTTATCTTGGCTATCAAAATGTTCTCCTAATTAGTCGTCCGTCTCCAATGCTCTTCTTGTTCCAGCCATCCTATATTTTGCCTTGCCCCAGGCCAATCTTCCTAATGAATAATATACATGTTAGGATTAGGTTCAGCTTCCATCCAGCAGGAAAAAAAAAAAGAAGGAGCAATGTCCCCTCTCCTTAAGAACATTTCCTAAAAGTTGATCACACTATGCGCTTTATATTTCAATAACCAGAATTTAGTACATGACCTTACTTAGCTATAAGAGAGGTTAGGAAATGTCATCTTTATTTTGCACAGGCATATTCCCAGTTAAAAATTGGTGCTTCTGACAAATAAGTCATGGGTATGAACGGTACGACATAGGGAATATAGTCAGTGATATTGTAATAGCGTCTTATGGTGACAGATGGCAGCTACACCTGTGGTGAGGACAGCGTGAGATATAGACTTGCCAAATCACTATGTTGTACCCTTAAAACTAATGTGACCCTTGGTGTCCACTATACTTCAATACATAAAATAATTAAATTACTTTTTTAAATTAAATTACTTTTTAAAACAAGGTCAGTGCTTCTGTTACTAAAGAAGCAGGAAAGAATGGTATTCGAGGATAACTCCTTCATACCACTTCTTGTTCCAAAGCTTTCAGTGGCTCCCGCCGAATTAAGAATACGCTCTTCATCCTGGCATTCAAGACCCACCAGGATCTGGCGTCGGCTCCCTCTCCAGGCTTGGACCCTCTACGCCTGCTGTGAACCCGGGGCTGTGTGCTGCTTTCACATTTCCTCGCCTCTCCACGCAGTCCCAGTTCACTTCTCTCCCAAAGCCTTTCCTAGTCTCCCTTGCTCCAACTGTGCCTGCTGCCCACGGAGCTGTGTTAATAGTTAACCTTCAGTTGAGAGTGAGGAGCTCCCTGCCCTGCTGGCACTTTCGTTGGACATAAGTGTGACGCTGAGTGGGAGAGCAGTGTTGAGGGGGCCTTATGCTGCGCCTGATGTTTGAACTAGCAAAAGCTCTTTTTAAGTAGGAGCTGGTGTCTTGGGGCTTCTTTCAGGGACTGGCTGCCTGTAGCTGCTCTGCCTACACGTGAGGCAAACCAAGAAATAGGTTAACGGCTCCTGGCCTCCCCAACAGTTGAGGAAAGGTTTAACTTTCTGCTCTCTTTTTCTCTCCTTTCTTCCCCCCACCTTAATTCCTCTCCTTCTGCTCTTCCATTATGTGTCTTTTCATAATTTTACACGCCTCCTCCTTGTCAGGATTTAGTACGAAAAATCATTGATTCCTGTATTTAGGCACCTCCCCTTACAATACTTACATGTGTTTTCTCTGGATTTTAGATGGCAAATTACAAAATACCCGAAGCCACTCGCCATCACCACCACCACCATCATCTGATGCTCAAAACTCTCAATAGGTTGGAGTATTGTTGAGCAAGTATTTCCTCTCTTTTTTCTCCCACTTGGATGAGAGTATATTTACTCTCCTTTTTTATGTTGAGCTTGACCATATGACCTACTTGGCCAATGAAATAAGTGGATATGAAGCAAGCAGAGGCATCTGAGTGTTTTGCCGAGTTGCACTTGGGCTCCTGCTTACGTGTGACTCAGCACGCTCCAGGTAGATGTTGCCTCTTCAGCCTGGCGTCAGGACAAAGATGAGAAACGTGTCTGAATCCAGCCTGCAGCTGCAAACCCAGCTGCCTTGTGGCAGTAGCTGAGTAATTTAAATCCTCTCAACATCTGTTTCAGTTATCTATTTTTACATAACAAACCACTGCAAAACATAGAGGCATAAAGTTGCAACCATTTTCTTATGCTCGTGATTCTGTAGGCCAGAAATTCAGACTGGAGCCTTAGCTGGGGTGGCTTCAGGACTGGACACGGCTGTGCCAGCTCAACCGAAGCCACATGCCTGTGGTCTCAGTTCTGGCTATCTGCTGGGATCCTTGGTTCTTTTCCATGTTACATCTACTGAGGTTGGAATGTCCAAGATGGCTCCTTCATTCACACCACTGGTCCCTGGGCTAGTGTGGCCGGAATAGCTGGGGCTGGCTGGGTCTCTCTCTCTTCTGTTTGTCTGTCTGTCTCTCAGTGTGACTAGCGTGGGCTTCCTCACAGCATAGTGATCTCAGTATAGTCAAACATCTTATGGTGGTTGACCTCCCTCAGAGGGAGCGTTCTAAGAAATCTAGGTAGATGCTGTAAGACTTCTGACCTTGCCTCAGACATTCCAGAGTGTTGGGGCACCTGGGTGGTTCAGTGGTTGAGCGTCTGCCTTTGGCTCAGGGCGTGATCCCGGGGTCTGGGGGCTGAGTCCCATGTTGGGCTCCCCACAGGGAGCCTGCTTCTCCCTCTGCCTGTGTCTTTGCCTCTCTCTGTGTGTCTCTCATGAATAAATAAATAAATAAATAAATAAATAAATAAATCTTAAAAAAAAACGTTCCAGAGTGTCACTTCTTTCACATGCTGATGATCAAGCGAGTCACTAAGGCTAGCCCTGATTCGAGGGAAGAGAATTAGATTCCACCTCTAAAAAAAGTGAGTAGCAAAAAATTTGCGGTCATCTTTGATCCACAATAACATCCTTAGAGCTTAGACATGCGCACACACGTTGCTACTCCCAGAAGCGCCTTTGCTCTGGGGTCTCTTTGGACAAATCTGTCAGAAAGTTCCTTTGGGATCATTTAATCATGTTCTTAAAACCATGACTGCATCATCTATCACGAAGAAGAATTAGTTTCCTTTACTAAAGCAATATAAAGCAATACTATGGAATTTTTATTTAAGAAGTCATGACAATGGTGTTTTTCCTACATTGTCAAGTCACCGTTTATCACTCCTGACATACGTACGTATTGGCCAACACTTTGTATTGTATGCACTTGCAGGCTTCTGCTAGTAAAGAGATGTTCTCGGTTCTGATTTCACATCTGATGCCAGTTCAGTATTTTCTGCATTATTTCACTAGAATGATAATGGCATCACTAGAACCACATAGCAGGAATTATTTTCTGCCATGAATGGACTGAAAAAAGAAAATGGTGTCCCGCACAGACTAGTTTGGATTCTAGAGTATTTCTCCACCTTTCCTGAGAGATACCAGATAGTTTCACAATTATAAATAACAATTACACTAAAAAGCTAAACATTGGTCTCATTCTTTCCATGTCAGCAAAACAACTTTGTAGAAAATGTAACGTGATTTCTTAAAAAAGAATATTTGCCTTTCAAATAGATCAGATTACCTAGCAAACAAAGCAAGCAAGGTGAAAATCCAAAATAATAAATACGCTATTTTTCTTCCATTGTGGACAACTTAGGGTATGGGGGTATTGTGGCATCAAAGTACCAGTGGCTTTGTAATCTGTCATCCTTCCTCAAGTCTCCCCTCAGTATATCTCTACCCACCAAAAAGAAAAAAAAGGGGGCTGTAAAGATGCCCCTAGAACTAAAAGGTCAGGTGCAGGCTCAGATAAACACTGTGAGTCAACACTAAAAAGGGAATTTGGTCAGAGTGGGAGTAAAAGGCAGGATGAAATAGAAATAAGATGTCTGTTTCTATGGTTGTAGGGAGTAGCTAAAGCCATGTTAGCTGACACGTTCTTCTTATAGAGGACAGTGAAATGGGAGCACCAGAGGAAATGAGGTACGGGGTGGGATTACAAGTTAGTTTGGTGTCTATGTTTTGTGGGCAAGAGTCCTATGGGTAGGGATTTAATTCATCGATACAACCAGATGTTTACTGAGTTGCTTACTGAATGTGAATGACTCTGCAAGGTCCATTGAGTGAAATACAGAAGGAAGGAGTATGGATTATCCGGGGAGCTGATCAAAGTGCATCTGTTCCTGAACCTGGCGGGTGGCCTAGGAACCTGCATTTTGACAAGCCAATCCTCCTCTCCTGCATTACCCCACCCAAAGATTCAATCAAAAAATATTTACAAGGGCACTGAGTTAACAGAGTTTAGAATTAAAGAGAAATCCAAGAAAAGGTCAGGGCTAGGCCTTCGAAGAGCCTATCCATCAAATCCTTCTTCCCGAGTACGGATGGCTCTTCCTCAACTACAGAAAATTGAAAATAACATAAGTTGAAGATGCATTAAATATACGTGAACTGTGGCGCATCATAGCATAGCTTAGCCTACCTTAAGCATACAGAACATTTGCATTAACGTACAGCGGGGCAAAATCCCCTAACACAAAGCCTATTTTGTAATAAAGTATTGAGTATCCATGTCATTTATTGAGTACAGTACTGAAGGTTAAAAAAAAAAAAGGAAAAAAAAAGGAATAATTTTATGGGTACAGACTGGTTGTAAGTGTATTGGTTGATGACCCTCTTAATTGGGTGGTTGACTGGGAGCAGGAGCTGCCACTGCCCAGCATCGTGAGAGAGGATCTTACTGCATATCACTAGGCCAGGAAAACATCCAGATTTTAAAAATTCAAAGTACACATCAATGTCACACCATGGTAAAGTCAAAAAATCGTAAGCCCTACCACCCATATGATGCTAAGAAAAGAAGCAGGTAGGGACAGCCCGGGTGACTCAGCGGTTTGGTGCCGCCTTTCAGCCCAGGGCTCTCTCCCGGAGACCCGGGATCGAGTCCCACATCGGGCTCCCTGCATGGAACCTGCTTATCCCTCTGCCTGTGCCTCTGCCTCTCTCTCCCTCTGTGTCTCTCATGAATAAATAAATAACATATTAAAAAAAGAAGCAGGTAGGATCAGAGGAGGAGGAGGTTGGTTAGCGTAGAAAAGAAATGGACATCAATTAGAATGGCTTATGGTTCTCCCAATAATTTAATTTAATTTAATTTAATTTAATTTAATTTAATTTAAGCCTGGCCCAGAATTCTCTGAGGTCTGTTTGGAAAACAGTAGTGAACCTCTGAAAAGATAACTAACCTTACAAGTAGAACTCAGTCAAGTTGGGGACGACTGAGTTCTACCTGTAAGGTTAGTTATCTTTTCAGAAGACGGGTTTAGAAAGAATAGATTTCAAGGCTCCCACCCTGGAAATTGGGTTTTTGTAGCTCTGGAGTAGGGCCCAGTCACTTACATATTTTTTTTTTTTATTCTTCCAGTTAACAGATTAACCAGACATAACAACCAAATCCAGTGAAATCTGAATTAGAAGAAAAGCAAAACGTAATATTGAGACCATTAGGGAAATTCCATGTATGTTAAACCCAGTGTCAAGTTCCTTAGATGTGGCAACCGTGTTCTGGAGAATAGGACAATGGTCTCATTCTTGGGAGAGTGCTGAGAAGTATTTAGGGATAGTGTCATGGTGTATGCACACTACTCTTGGATGGCTTGGCAAAGGGGAAATGTGAGACCAGAGCACTGGGGGAAGCAAGATGTTAATGGTTGATAAAACTAGGTGAGGATGTTAACTCTTTTGTTCTTAAGACTTTTCTTCAGGCTAAACAATTTTCAAAAACTATAAACATTAATTATTTTTACAAGAGAGAATAAATGATGGAATGGGGTGGGGTGTGTGGGAATAGGAAGGCTCCATTCTCGGTTTTTGTTGCACAAGAGATTTGAGTAACATTACCAGAAAGTGAGGGTTACAGAAGCTTGAGGCAGTGAGAGAGAGGTCACTGTGGGCTCCAACTGAGGTTCTCCACTCATTTTCTTCTAGGGCACACGTGACAAATGATGCTTTTACTCAGTGCCCACAGCGACAGGTGAACCTAGGCTTAGACGTAACTCCTGGCTACTGACCTGTAACACAGCAGATTTTCTTCCTACTAAGAAAGAATGTTGGGCTGCAAGGAAGTGATGTTATCATATGGATAACTTTGAATTCATTCAGATTTTTTTAAAGAATAACCATGCCCAAGCTTCTCTATTTTTGTGTGGGAGGGGTTTGAAAATTCAACCAATCACTAAAATGCCCAAAGAAAACGTAGATTACTTGCTATCTGTAGTTGATCTAATCTTTGTCCTGGGCAGTCACAGAACTGGGTCATGGGGGTGGGGGGTGTAGCAAATGGCCTTTATGTGACAGTGAATGTCATGGAAGTTTTTCTCCAGGTTAAATAGCTTCATGTGGATAACTCAGAGTCTCTAGGTAAATACTCAGCATTTCAGACTTCCTCTCTACCAAGTTACTCTACAATGATGTGGTTATAAAAAATTTTAAGAGAGGTTATGGTTTTTTTTTTTAATAAGCTGGGAAAGAATGATGCTTCACCAATAGGGAAAATGCAAGGACATTGTGATGGGTTATGAAAATAGCCCCGTTCTGCATCTCTCCCTGTCTTCTGACTTTTTGCTATGTTACTTCTCAAGGTCCTCCAGCTCAATCTGGGTTCAACCATAGGATTTCCTTTAGTCAGTGGGTATAGCTGACCCAAGGCAAGCAGAGGTTTGAAATAGGCTTACACGTTAGGCTTTTCTCCTGTGCCCAAGCCATGGCCACCAGAGCATGCCTGCTGGGGGATTCGAGACATGTGGAGCCCAGCTGAGGCCTCCGTCGTCCTAGCAGGTCATCCTGGATGCACTACCAGCAGACTACTTCAGATCTGGAAGTGTGCCCAGCCAATCAGCTGACCTGTCTAGTCACCCACCCCCCACCACTCCCAAGAAACGTGAGCAGTAAACACTATTGTTGTGTGCCCTGGAGGTTTTGTGGTTCTTTGTTACAGCATTAGTCCAGATCTGCTAAGAAGCAGATGCCGAGATGGAATAAAATGTACAAGGATTTTATTCAGGGAATATCAACGTGAGAGACAAAAGAGAAGGAACAGTGTGCTGGGACAGGGTCCAAAGGCAATGCAAGTCTCACCCAAATGAAGGAAGGAGGGAAAGAAAGTTGGGTAGACATGTCTGCCCTGCAGTCTAAGGCAAGTTCAACAAGGCTCTGGGGAACCTCAGCCAAAGTCAGCTGTCAGAGGAGTCTCAAGCCTCCGAGGCACAGGTCTGGCTTGCTATCCCTACTACACCCATCCATTGACTGGGAGAAACCTGTGGGAAGCATGGCCTTGGCACAAAATTGGCAGTGGGTCTCAGGGCACACTAACTGGCCAGTCCGACCAAAAAGTTTGCAATGTTTTCATCTCATGGCTGCCAAAATCTCACAGCATTATTGTGGTAAGACTTAACAGACAGAGGCCTGGTGACTCTACTTACTCCTAAAAGAGCAGTTCTTAACATGGGTGGTACTGCCTCCTAGGGGGGGGGTTTGGAAACGAAGGGGGGCATTTCTTGGCTGTCATCATGGTTGAGGGGGTGCTACTGGCAGTTAGTGGGCATGGACCAAAGATGTTTGGTATCCTATAAATCACTGGACCATCCTTTTTTTTTTTTTTTTTTTTTTTAAGATTTTATTTATGTATTCATAGAGACACAGAGGGAGAGAGAGAGGCAGAGACAGGCAGAGGAAGAAGCAGGCTCCATGCAGGGAGCCCGACATGGGACTTGATCCCGGGCCTCCAGGATCACACCCCAGGCTGCAGGCGGCACTAAACTGCTGCACCACGGGGGCTGCCCTCCCTGGAGCATCCTGTACAAAAATCATCCCGTGTCCTTCACGAAGTTTCAGTGCCCTTTATGATATCCACAAGGGGAGGACAATCTGTTTAAAATTATCTGAGCCAAGAACCCGATTCTGTTTTAGACAGAAACATCAAATATCTTTTGTTCCATACAAATAAGCACTGTATTTGTATACAGCATAGAAACTGTGTTTCTATAATCACAGTTATTGTGGATATTGAAGAAAGGTTGCTGTTTCAAACTTTACTAAGCGTTGGTGACCCGTATTAGGAAATCATGCCACCAAGCAACATTACTTGTGGTATTTGAATCACCAGTACAATGCTCCTGGACCAGCTACACTTATGGCTGTAGCCACCATGTGCGACATGCAAACATTTGATTATTTCATTATATCCCCTGTGTGATCATTCCCAGGTATGGACTCACAGGAAAATATATATCATTTCATTATATTGATTTTCCTAAAACTATGTGGTAGGTAAACTTTATTTTTAGAGAGAGAGAGAGAGAAAGAAATGGGGGAGGGGAAGAGGGAGAAGGAGAGAAAAACTCAGGCACATCCAGTAATCTTCCATGTCCAGGGCAGATCCTGAGGTCATGACCTGAGCTGGAATCAAGAGTCAGATGCTTGGCCAACTGAGCCACCCAGGCACCCCTATTTTCAAACTTCATTTTTGGATGAAAGAAAGTGCTAGGTCTGACGTGGTTAAGAACCACTCCAGTAGAATAGGATCAAGAAGCTATACAAGGGGGACGCCTGGGTGGCTCGGTGGGTGAGCGTCTGCCTTCGGCTCGGTGTGGATCCCGAGGTCCTGGGATTGGGTCCTGCATCCAGGACCCGGCTCCTTGTGGGGAGCTGCTTCTCCCTCTGCCTGTGTCTCTGCCTCTCTCTCTGTGTCTCTCATGAACAAATAAATAAAATCTTTAAAAAAAAAAACCCAAAAGCTATATAAGCATTATCAAAGTGAAGGGAAATGTACCCATGTTCATAGCAGCATTATTCACAATAGCCAGAAAAGGTAGAAGCAACCCAAATATCTATCGACAGATGAATGGATAAATAAAATGTGGTGTATATATGTGTATACATAACAGAATATTAAAAGGCCTTGAGGGATCCCTGGGTGGCTGGGATCCCTGGGTGGCTCAGCGGTTTAGTGCCTGCCTTTGGCCCAGGGCACGATCCTGAGTCTCAGGATCGAGTCCCATGTCGGGCTCCCTGCATGGAGTCTGCTTCTCCCACCTCCTGTGTCTCTGCCTCTCTCTCTCTCTCTATGTCTATCATGAATAAATAAAAAAAATATTGAAAAAAAAAAAGGCCTTGAGAGGCGCCTGTGTGGCTCGGTCAGAACAACATGCAACTCTTGATCTTTGGATTGTGAATTCCAGCTCCATGTTGGGTGTAGAGATTACTTAAAAGGAAAATCTTTAGAAAAAAAAAAAAAGAGAGAGAGAAAAGGAAATTCTGACACCTGCTACAGCATAGATGAACCTTGAAGATACGCTAAGTGAAATAAGCCAGTCACAGGACATATATTATATGATTCCACTAAAACCAGTTACCTGGGGGGGGGCAGATTCATAGAGACAGGAAGTAGAATGGTGGCTGCCATTGGCTGGGGAGAGGGAGGTTGTGATGGGTACAGAATTTTAGTTTTGCAACATGAAAAGGGAGCTGGAGATCAGTTGCACAACAACATGAATAGACTCACCTCTACTGCACTTAACAAGATAGTAAATTTTATGTTGTGTATATTTAATCACAATAAAAGAAAGAGAAAGGAAGTGTAATTCCAGTCCCCAGATCAGACTCTCAGTTAAATATAAATGGATGCTAACATGTAATAGTGTTCATTAATGTTATGCTGATATCGAAATGCATAGTTTCATGTAAATGTGTGTCATATTAAAATTGATAAGAAATATGACACATGGACAGCTGGTAACTCAGGAAATATTTTATACCAGCATAAGATTAAAAAAAAAAAAAAAAAGCCTGAAAGAAGTTGGAGTTTAGTTGGAAAGTCCTGGAGACCTCATGACTTTGTGCTGTGTGTCCTGCTCTCGTTGCCCATCCAGGCCCACCTGTCTCCTGCACGGGGTTGTGAGGGCCAAGCTACATGTCCCACATCTCCCACATTTCCCACATTCCCTTGCCAGCTCGCTTCCTGGGGTTCTGGGAGGCAGTGGTGGGAGCTGGGAAGGCCAAAGAATGGGGAGGACAGCTGCTTTCCTGCTCCTCCCTCCCACTGGGGGATGACGGGCAGCAGCAGACAGCTGGAGCTCCAGATTCTAGCTCCTGTCCCCAGTACCCACCGCGGTCCCCCAGCCCAGGCCCTCAGAGGGGGCAGCACCCACCGCCTGCATCTCCTCAGCCCCTGGGCTCCTGCAGACCTGCGCCCCGCCCCCCCAGAGGACCAGCCTGCCCCTGCAGAGAGGGGTCTGGACGTCTGCCCTGCCGAGCTCTCCCCAAAAGCCTTGGTTTCTAGAACCATCTATAACCTCTTGCCATTTGCCCCCCAGCCCAGCGGTAGCTGCTAGGTTATCAATCTCTTGTTCACCTCAGCATCCCTTTTTGCTTTCACTACCCGGACCCCCTCAGGCCTGCTATCTAAGCACCTTTGTCGTCAACTGCTTGTATTATCTTTCATCCAGTAGAAATTCCTAGTGTGATTCTTGTTTTCCTACCTGGATCCTCACTGATGGAATCTTTGAAGATTGACCACATCTGTCTGTCATCAAAGTGATATGTTCCTAGGGAACAGTTGCCTCTGGGTCCCTATAGCAGCAACATTTTGGTCCCTAATACTATTTTCAAATTCTTTTTGTTTGGTTGGGTTTTTGAGAGAGAGAGAGAGAGAGAGAGCGAGTGGGGAGGGGCAGAAGGAGAATGAGAGACAATCCCAAGCAGGCTCCATATTCAGGGTAGAACCTGACATGGGGCTTAATCTCACAACCCCGAGACCATGACCTGAGCAAAAACCAGGAGTCGGAGGCTTAACTGACTGAGCCACCTAGACACCTCTCTAGTATTATTTTCTACTAAAAGGAATCAGAACTTCTTGGAGAGTGGCTGACTATAACTTTCTGCTTGGAGCAGAAAGTAGAAATGGGTTAGAAAATCTCATTGTGAAAAAGCAAAAAAATGCTTGCAGAGATTTCAGAGAGTCCTATTGGCCAGACTGTAACAACTTGAGCATTGAAAAGAAAAAAAAAATTCTGTGCAAAACAAGAGTATGTAATGATACTCAAACAACTAAAATATAGTACATTCAAGGAAAAGGCAATTATGAGTTTCAAATAGTGTTTGCAGAAAATGCTCTTTATGCTAAAGCAAACCACACACACATCAACATCAGATTTAGTTAGCAGCTAAGCACCACTAGGAAAATCCAGGAAGTAGCAATAAAGCTTAGCCCAAAAAATACTTGCTTGGGACAAAATCACCCTGGAAAGAGAACTTTGATCCTGTGTTTCATTCGTAATTCAGGTATTTGGCAATCCAACAAATTATTTCATTGAATATTTATTGGATGACTATTATTCTAGGCATCTGGGATGCAACAGTGAAGAAAAAAGCCACAAAAACATCTGTCTTCATGGAGCTTACATGTTAGCTAAGAGAGGTCGGTGTGCAATGAGCCTAAAAAATTAGACTCACAGTAGGTCAGATAGAGGGTGGTAAACGCTGTGGAGTGAGGTGAAAAGGATCAGGAGATCCAGAGGTGAGCAGTTTGCAGTATGAAATTGGACGTCCTCATTGTGAACATGAGATTTGAGCAAAAACTGGAGGAGATGAGGACGTTAACCAAGTGGGCATCTGGAAAGAACATTCCAGGTGTGGAGAATAGCCACCACATGCCCTAACTTGGGATTGTACCTGGTGTGTTCAAGGAATAGCAAGGAGGCGGGTGTGGTTGGAGTAAAATGAATAAGGGAAGGAGTGACAGAGGCTGTGGTCAGAGAGGTGTCCAGAGAGCCACCCGGGCGGGGCCTCGTAGGGCACTGCCATGACTTTGATTTTATTGTGAGTGAGATGGAGAGCTGCTGCAGGGCTTTGGGGGCATGATTCAGCTGGTTTAAAATTATCTGCTGTGTTAAGAATAAGACTGTCAGGGGATCTAGAATAGAAGCAGTGAGCCTTGCTGGCAGGCTGCTGTAATGGTCCAAGTGCGGGGTGATGGTAGCTTAGGGCAGGGCAGTGTCAGGCGGGGCGGGGGGGCGGGCACAGGGTGAGAAGTAGTTCACATCTGAATGTGTTTTGAAGGTAGCGCCAAAGGTATTTGCTAGTGGATCCGACGTAGGATGTGAGAGAAAGGGAAGACACGGACGACTCTGTCCTAAGCAATTGGAAAAGTGGAATCGACATCCACCAGGTGGGAAGGTTGAGAGCAGCAGGGTTTGTAGGGTGCAAGATAAGAAATTCAGTTGTGGACCTGGTAGGTTTGAAGTACTATCTGGACATTGCAGTGGAGCTGCTGAGTCAGTATCTAAAGCTCAGGAGAGAGGTGTGGGGTGGGCAGATAAATACTGAACACTAGTCAGGATGGGCAAGGCCTGGCAGCAGTAACAAACAGCTGCAAACTCTCACTAGGGTAACACAACTGAAGTGGATTTCTTACGAAGGGCTCCGCTTCATGTCTTTTTCACTCCCGCATCCAGACTAATCGAGGCTTCACTACCTGGACTATTGCTGTGGCCAGAGGGAAAGAAAGAGCTGGAGAGTCTCACACCAGCAATGACGTGGCCCATACCTCCCACTCACATTTCCTTGGCCAACGTTAAGTCCTGTAGCCACAGTTCACCTGAAAGGGGTGAGGAAGTACAATTCTCTTGTGTTCCTGGAAAAGGAAGCGCTAGAAGTATGGCCGAGCAGCATGAATGCCTCCGAGAGCTGAAGGTACACAATAGTCATTGGCACACACGTGGCATTTAAGCCAAAGGACTGGATGAGACAGCCGGGAAGTGAGCGTAGACAGAGCAAATGAGAAGTCTCAGGGCTAAGCCCCGACGGCCACCCATATCCAGAGCCCGTTGACTTCATCCAAGCCTTAGATGGCAGTTTCCCTTGGTTGCAGGAGTAATTTGTTACCATAGGATGGTGTGATGAATCAACAGCTTTGATACCTTAGTGTAAATTGTGCTTAAGTAGGCACGACGCCAAGTTTTTAAATTGTGGTGCTACTTATCTAGGGTTGGTTTGTTTTTGTGCTTCAAAGTGGTCAAAGTTCATCTGACTGATTTATGAAATTTGTAAATCTGCTTCAATTTATGAGTCCCTTGAGTGATTAAGGAAGATTTTACTTTTTTTTTAAAAGATTTTATTTATTTATTCATGAGAGACAGAAAGAGAGAGAGAGAGAGAGAGAGAGAGAGAGAGCCAGAGACATAGGCGGAGGGAGAAGCAGGCTTCACACAGGGAGCCTGATGTGGGACTCGATCCCAGGACTCCAGGATCATGCCCTAGGCTGAAGGCGGCCCTAAACCGCTGAGCCGCCCAGGCTGCCCAAGATTTTACTTTTTAGATTTATAAGTCTGCTGTTTGGCGTTTGAAGTTCTTGGGAGAATCAGGTACGTTGTATTTGTGACTGTGGTTTGAGATCTCTAAAGGAATTTAAGGAATCAAGTTTGTAAATGTGTTCAACGCTTGGGGAAAAATTAATCTTTCAAATATATGAACTCACTGAGAATGAAACAGAGAAAGTGAAAGAGGATGTTTTTCGTTTCAATACAAAAATTACTAGTTTATAAAATAAAAAAATCTGTATGTTGGACTTAGAGGCTTTAGGAAATAATAGGTTTATAGGTTCATAAGCTAATACAATATTAATGAAAACACGAGTAACATCTAGTGTTCTTTTTTAAAAGATTTTATTTTTATTTATTTGAGAAAGAGAGAGCACGAGTGGGGAGAGGGGCAGAAGGAGAGGGTGAAGCAGACCCCTCACTGAGCAGGGAGCCCAACTTAGGCTCAATCCTGGGACTCTGGGACATGACTAGAGCCAAAGGCAGACACTTAACTGACTGAGCCACCCAGGTGCCCAATAGTGTTCTTTTTGACTCACACCACCACTCACAGATGCTGAAAACCCAACCAGCCCTCCTCCTCCTTCCGATGCTCCTTGTGATGGCATGGAGTGCACCTAGTGATCCTGCGGTGGTACAGGGGCATCTTGGACACGTACTGCTCTATCTCTGAGGGCTGTCTCAGGGCTAATGTCCAGTCCCCCCTACTTGTTCATAGCTGCCACTGTTCAGATTGGCCTATCCTCTATCTTGCTGGGTGTATGTCTTTTCTAATGGGTTGAGCCTGACTAGTCAACATTTTGAATACTGTTAGTTATTTTGGGTCATGGTCCAAATCCATGCCATTTCCTTTCGTCTCAAAGTCACCATAGGCTAAAATTCTATATCCTGACCTGAGGTCTCCTCTAGACGGCCAACTCTCCCAGCATTCCTGAATCTGCTCATGGGCATGGGGGACTTCTGGATCCCCTGCACTTCTGGAAAAAAGCGAAGCAACAGTGAGATCTTTTGGGCCAGGACTCTGTTTATTTATCCACCTCTTCCCAGCACCTTGCAAGTTGCTGAGAGTGTTGTAGACACTACTATACAGTATGGAGACTTGGTGACTTGTGTAGCAGCATGGAGGAGTGGCTTGTCGGCGAGTAGCTGTATGGTGTGGTGGCTTGTTAAACTGTATAGAAGTTTGGAGTTAGGTTTGCTAAATGGGATAGCATGTGGAGTGAGGAGTCAGACTGTTTCTATCCTTCCTGGCTATTTATGAGCTATGTGATCTTGGGCAAGTTATTTAACCTTCCTGTGCCATGTATAATCATCTAGAAAACGAAACTAACAACCACAACGTGCTACTGAGAATTGCATGAACTATATATACGTAAAATACTCAGCACAGCTCCTGGTACGTTGTGAAATGCTTAATCAATGTTGCCTAAAATAATAATTATACAGTATATTTTTATTACTATGTGTGGTCTCGTTCAGTTATTACTTGAACTAGTTAATGTATCAGAATAAAGGGAAGGGAAAAACAACACTCCAAAACCTAATTCCTTCCAAGGAAAATGATTCTGAATTCTTGTCCGATTATTATAAGAAGGAATCCCACAAAACCTTGCACTGCGACCGAAGGGCAGAGTAGACATCTTCTGGTGAGCTTGTCAAAGCTAATGCCTTATTTTCTTTTCTCTTTCCCTTGTATTCTGGCCTAGCTTCCCTGGACTCTTGCTGCCTGTGACAGTGCTGGGGCCGGGGGGGGGGAGGGTGAGTCACCACCCTAAGGAAGGCACTGGCCAAAGAGAGGGGGTTGAAAAGCTAAGCCATACCATGAAAGGTCATCACCAGTGAACAGGAAATAGACTGGGCATTTGGCCCCACTTGGCAGCTGACCTTGGCCCTTGGCAAGCCTCCCCCATGGCTTGGGCATGCTGTAGAAGTGAGCAGGTCATCCTGACTCCTCTCCACCCCGTACCTCCTCCCACAGTGTGACAGTCACACATCTCTCTTTTAAATCATCTCTGTGTTTAGGTTGCCCAAGTCCAAGGAACTGTGGGCACTGACTGTTATAAACTGGAACCAGATGTTCATTTTGATGTGGAAGACAGAAGGTTCCAATTAGTAGTATATGAGGAATGGTTCGATTTGTACAGGAGTCAAGGTCAACACCAACAGTGGTAAGTCATATGGACAACGTGTACCTTTAATGCACTTTGCTTCTAGGGTTCTCCTTCCTGAACTCCACAGCCCCTGTCTAATCATGTGAAGAAGACCAGACAAGTCCCCAAAGAAGGGCATCCTACAAAACACATGGCCAGTCCTCAAAACTGCCAGGGTTATCAAAACCAATGATACCCTGAGAAATTGTCACAGCCAAGAGGAGATTAAGGAAGGACTAAATGCAAAGTGGCATCCTGGATGGGATCCTGAGCAGAAAAAGACCTCAGGTAAAAACTAAGGAAATCTGAATATAGTGCCAATATTGTTGCCTTAATTGTGACAAACGTGCATTCTAAAGAAAGGTGTTAAAAATAGGGCAAAGCGGGTGTATGTCTATGGGAACTCTGTATTACCTTCACAGTCTTTTCTGTGCATCTAAGACTACTCTAAAATTAAAGGTTTATTTTTAAAATCCTGAATAGGAGACATCTGCGATGGAACATCTTAGCTTATTAGCCCTGCAAAGGGGATATTGCTATGTTGAAGCCCTCTTATGTGCAGGGTTAGGGATTAGAGAGATTGAAGTAGACAAAACAGGCAAGAACAGGCTTGGCCTGCGGGGAAGGGCTGTGTATACATTGGCATTGCTGGAATTTCTCTCAATGAATACGACCAACTTTCATAATCTGATTTTTTTATGAATAAAGAAACACAATAGGAAGCTGAATAAAAGTGATAACTAGCAGGTTCTCCTTATGAATGTTAACCTGGATTTCCTAGGCCACACCAACTCTTATTTTAGGACAATTTTTTTTAAAGTTTATTTATTTTTTTCTCAGAATCTCTACATCCGCTGTGGGGTTTGAAACCAAGACCCTGAGATCAAGAGTCTCACATTCTTCTGACTGAGCCAGCCAGGTGCCCCTTGATTTTTAAAAAAATTTTATTTATTTTTATATTTTAAAGATTTTATTCATTTATTCATGAAAGACACACACAGAGAGAGAGAGAGAGAGAGAATGAGGCAGAGACACAGGCAGAGGGAGAAGCAGGCTCCATGCAGGGAGCCCGACGTGGGACTTGATCCCAGGTCTCCAGGATCATGCCCTGTGCCGAAGGTGGTGTCAAACCACTGAGCCATTGGGGCTGCCTGACTTTTTTTTAAAGATTTTATTTACTTATTTATTGGACACAGAGCGCATAAGCAGGGGGAGCGGCAGGCAGAGGCAGAGGGAGAAGCAGGCTGCCTGCTGAGCAGGGAGCCTGATGTGGTGCTTGATCTGAGGACCCCGGGATCATGACCTGAGCTGAAGGCAGATGCTTCACCGACTGAGCCACCCAGGTGCCTCCTCAAGACTTATTTAAACTATATCCTCTCTTAGAGTAAAATATTAACCTAATTTAAAGTCTAAAAATTGATTTCTATATCTCGGCACTAAACCTATTGTATCCTACTTAGGACTACAGATTTTCATCTCCAAATTCCAAGTAAATAAATAGTTGTTCACTTCTGGGGTAACCCTTTTAAAAACAATAACGTATGCTCGTTAATCTGAATCATTTTTAGTTTCTGCTTCATGGTTTGGACACTCTCCCCACCACCACAGTCACAAAATCTTCTTTCTCTTTCTACTGACCTTAGTCTCTGTCCTGAGTGAAAGTAGATCCTCCTTTCTTACACTCAATTCTGAAGGACTTCATTTTTAAGTATAAAAATAATAGTGTTATGAAAATAATACACGTTCATTGTAGAACAACACACATTTATGTCTTAGCTAGCACAATCTCCCTCCCATAGATAACTGTTAACACTCTTCCCCCCCACCCCCACCCCTTAATCTTTATCTCAGAAGTGATATCTGATAGGTGGCTCTAAGACAAAGATCTGGCCATGCTGGCCTCAGCCCCCTCCTCTTTTGGGATAGGCCTGTGTTCTGGTTGACTTCTCTGCTGTGCAGCATAAAGTGTTCACCCAACTGGGCCCCAGACTGGAGAGTATGTCTAATTCAGAAGTTAAGCCTTCATAAACCCACGGGCCAGAGACTTTAGTCACGTTATCTTAACAGCTCTACAGATAATGAGGGTGATATTTTCATTTCCACCAGCCAGACCCCTATTTTCATTTCTACCAGCCAGACTCCTGTGTCTG
The DNA here is from genome assembly GCF_048418805.1 of Vulpes vulpes. Classification (NCBI taxonomy): domain Eukaryota; kingdom Metazoa; phylum Chordata; class Mammalia; order Carnivora; family Canidae; genus Vulpes; species Vulpes vulpes. The sequence continues at coordinate 93,012,795 of NC_132795.1, read as the reverse complement.
CATCTCAGATAGTTCAAAATTCAGGAAAGAGGGGAAAAAAAGGATATTATTTCTTTGACTTCCTAAAACCCTAATAATCTTTATCTCTGTGTCAGAACGTTCCCCATCCTTCAAGGTCCAGATCAAATGCCATCCCTATAGTACCCCTCCACCCAAAGGCAGACATCATCTGTCCTTGCTCTATATCGAATGTGGATATTTGTGTTTTATTTATGGTAGTTGACTTTTGTATTTAACTGTGAAGGAAAGGAACAAAATGGAAAAAAAATTTGAATAACATGGTGCATTAGTCTGGGTTCTCCAGAGAAACTGGCTGTGTTTGTATCGCTCCTTGGCTAGGATTTACTGGACCAAGAAGGTCACGTGACCCAGGGTGTGCCAATCAGCTTCCCTTTCTTCGGAATATGCAGCTAACTGGGAGCGAGAGACTGTGTTTCTCAATATGGGAATAGCATGGTGACTGAACTTGTAAGCCATGGAGACAGGAAGGCAGTGAGCATATCCCATATTGTGGGCCCAAGAGACAGAGAAACCAAGCTGCAGAGAGAATGAGGATGAAACAGATCACAGAGAAATGCAGAGACAAACAAAAGTCCCAGTGGCCCTCCAGTTCCTGCTTCTGCTCCTCCCTGAGACCTCTTAGCATTCCTGCCCTTGGGTTCGGGGATCTACCCCTGCTTCCTTACAATTTTCCATTTTTGCAATCACAGAGTCTTACTACCAAAGAGTCTTAACTAAACACCTGTAATAATACATACAAAACCAAGAAAGTCAATGACTCACCAATTATAGTAAAATATACGTAACATAAAATTTACCATTTTAGCCATTTTTTAAGAGATTTTATTTTATTATTCGAGAGAGAGCAAGAGAGAACACAAGCAGGGGGAGCAACAGAGGGAGTGGTAGAGGGAGAGGGAGAAGCAGGCTCTCTACTGATCCAGGAGCTCCATGCAGGATCCCAGGAACCTGGAATCACAACCCTAGTGTCTTAGGTTAACTACTTAATTCATAATTCATAATTCATAGGCTTTTCAACTTTTTTACAAGATAGGTTCACAATATGTATGAACAATATAAACATGAGAGGTGCTTCTACTGTTAGGAGAAGAACTGAGATGGATCTATGGCACAGTCTCTACCTGGGATTCCAGAAACCTCAATTGTTGAAGCAATGATGATTCTCTAACAGAATTGTTTTTGATTCATATAGTGAATTTTGAAGAAAAATGTTGCCAAGTTTTTATAGCAAACATTTGGAGAGTGAGAGTTCAGATGGTGCTGGGTATTTAATGATGAAGAGAAACGATGGTCTCTCTCTTTGAGAAAACCTTCTCCATTGGATAGACGGTGGCCTCCATTCTGGGCCTGCCATGTATGGTGAGTGGGCTCTTTTCAGGGACTGACTCTTATTTCCTGGAAGGATTATGGACACTCCCAACCCGTTTGTTCACAGAATTCTGGCAGTTATGCCACAGGTCCCATTTCAGATGCAAACATCACAAAAGAGCTTCCTCCCACAGGCCCCTAGGGAATTGTTTGCAAAGGTTTTCTCTTTTATCCTCTCCTGGGCACTTAAATGAAGAACCCGGAACAGAAAGGAGTTAATTCACTGAATCATTATAGAGGCCAGTAGTGTCTGAGTGTGTGAGGACAGAGATGATTAAGACTTGGGACACTGACTTCTTCTAAGGGCTTATAGTTTGGAGGAGTCATAAAAGAATTCTGAAAACTCAAGTCTTTTGTTTCCTGGGAAAGCTGTGCTCACCACACAATGCCTCTCATCTATTATGTGTTAAATAATAACTGTGATTTAATGGATAATCACTGTAAATAATCATTATGAAGAATGCATTGCAAAAGACAAGACCAAAACTCTTGTGCTCACTGTTTCCCATAAGAAGCTGCATAGTGAGGGAGTCCTTACCTTGACCCTGCTGCTTCAGGTGACCTCTGGGAGTGACTCTCTGTGTGTGTGTGTGTGTGTGTGTGTGTGTGTGTGTGTGTGTGTTGGGGGTGGGAGGGCCTTCCCGTTCTAAGTCTGTAGTCTGTGATCTGGGTGGATGCCTTCCTCTCCTTTGTGGGGTGGGAAAACTGTGAGGTGCTGTGCAAATGGGTGGCTTTGGCAGCTTCTGATGAAGAAATCAATGGTGTCTATTTTTTAAGGCCCACTGAGGGATAAATGGTATCCACATTTCCACCTGCCTCCCCACCCCCATGGCTATGTCCTGGAACTAGCAACTTCTCTTGCCTTGTGGAGCAGTTAATAGGCATTTTTTTCCCAAAGTTCAGGCATGTAAAAACTCCTAAACTAAAACATACATGGTAAACTCCTTGACATTGGTCTTTATGACGATTTTCTGGATCTGACTCCATAAGCAAGGGAAACAAAAGCAAAAATAAACGAGTAGGACTACATCGAACTAAGAAGCTTCTGCACAATGAAGGAAACAGCCAATAAAACAAAAAGGCAACCTACTAAATGAAGAAGATTTTCAAATGATATATCTGATTAGGAGTTAATACCCAAAATATATATAAAGAATTCATACAATTCAATTGCAAAAAAAAATCCAATTTAAAAAATAGACAGATAGTCTAAATAAACGTTTTTCCAAAGAACATATAGAGAGACCCAACAGGCACATGAAAAAAATGCTCAACATCATGGAAATGCGAGTCAAAACCACAATGAAATATTCCCTTGCACCTGTCAGAATGGCTGGTATCAATAAGACAAGAAATAATGAGTATTGGTGAGAATGTAGAAAAAAGGGAACCCTCATGTACTCTTGATGGGAATGTAAATTGGTGCAGCCATTATGGAAAACAGTATGGAGTTTCCTTGAAAAATAAAAATAGGGGCACCTGGGTGGCTCAGTCAGTTGAGCATCTGCCTTCAGCTCAGGTCATGATCCCAAGACCATAGGATCAAGCCTCACATCTGGCTCCTGGCTCACTGGGGAGTCTGCTTCTCCCTCTCCCTCTACCTCTACCCCCCACTCATGCTCACTCCCTCTCTCTCTCAAGTAAATAAATAAAATCTTTTTGAAAAATTAAAAACAGAAATACCATATGGTCTGGTAAGTCCGTTACTGGGTATCTATCCAAGGAGAATGAAAACACTAATTCCAAAAGATATATACATCTGTATGTTCACTTTGGCATTATTTATAATAGCCAAGAGATGGAAACGACATAAACAACCTAAGTGTCCTTCAATGGAAGAATCAGACACAGACACACACACACACACACACACACACACACAGGAATACTATTCAGCCACAAAAAATAATGAGACTTTGCCACTGTGACAACATGGATGAGTCTTGAGGGTATTAGGAAAACTGAAATAAGTCCAACAAAGAAAGATGGTACCACATGATTTCACTTAAGCATAAAATCCAAAAAACAAAACAGAACCCAGATACGTATAAACAGAGAATAGATTAGTGGTTGTCAGAGGGCAGGGGCGTTGGGGGCAAAATGGGTGAAAGGGATCAAGAAGTGTAAAGTTCCAGTTACAAAATAAGTCATGGGGATGCAATTAATGTACAAAACAGGGAATGTAGTCAATAATATCGTATTAGCTTTGTGAGGTGCAGATGGTGACTTACCGCGGTGACTGTTTTGCAACATTTACAAATATTGAATCACAGTGTTGTACACCTGAATGTAATAGTTCAATTATACCTCAATAAAAAAAAATAATAAAATTTTAAAAACAAAACCCCTCAAAGGTACCCACTAATGAGTTCTTTAAATGTTGAATAATTGATACTTGTTAAATGCTTTATATGAGTGGTTCTAGACCTTAGCATGCATCTAAATCTTCTGGAGGTCTTGCTAAAAGTCAGATTGCTGGACCCTATTTCAGAGTTTCTGACTTAGTAGGCTTAGTTTGGAGTCTGAATATTTGCACTGTTAAGTTCCCACGTGATGCCGATGCTTGCTGGTCTGCAACCACACTTTGAGGCCCCACTGATTCATATTATTTACAGCTCCGTGCTGGGTTGTTTATAACTGAGTGTTTTAGTGATTAAGAGGACGTCGGCTGGGGTTTTTTGTTAGGCTGGGAATGCATCATTATTTTCCCCATTTTAACTAATGCAATATAGACATTTGATATCCTAAAATCTCCAGCAAATTTTTAGGAACAGATTAGATTCACATAGTCTGTTAGGCCTGTGCCGCCAACTTGAGGCCACCTGGAGAGTTTGTTGGGAGCCACCTTCTGGTCCAGCAGGCCCACATTCAGGACTGGACGCTGGCTGATGGGTGGGCCATGCTGGGAGAAGAGAACAGCCTGAAAGGGACCTCACAGCCCTGTGAGGAAAAGAGACAAAAGCCCATGCATTCTGCTGCAAGGCTAAAAAGCCCTTTCATTGCTAATGAAAACAATTTGGAGAACTTGGCTGGGAGCCCGGAGCTGGGGGAACCAGAGCCAGGGGTAAGTTATTCAGTGCCCTGTGGGATCCCCACTGGGCGAGTTAGGGAGCCCCAGGGTTGGCTATTGGATGGCATCAATGGAAGGGACCGAATGGCCACCAGGCTCTCTGACACCTGAGGAGGTGCCAGTATCCCAGCCTGGACGGGGCTGCGGTGTCCTTTGGGATGCCAGCCGGGGATTTCAACATTTTGGAGAAACGGACCAAGCTAAGGAGTGTTTATTTGCCCAAGGAGTCAGGAAGCTTCACCTGTCTCACCCCGAATCATTTTCCCCAATTTGCCACCTCTTCTTCAGGCAGCTTTTTTCTTGTTATTAAATCAGGAGATCCGTACATTCCAGTTTTTCCCAGCCTGTGAGAGGAGCTACATAGAGGTTCCAGGAAGTGAGATCTGGGCCTTTCCACCACTGTGTGTGTGTTTCCTTCAAGGCTGCAACGTTCATGCTGACGCTCCTCTCTCATACTCGTCGTTCTTGGTCTGCCCAGTGGGAAAATGAGGCCAGGAATACCTGTGTCCGCTTGGCATGAGGGTGTTGTGGAAATCATTTCATCTCAAAGATGAGTGAATGAGTTATTGGAATATTGATAAGGAGGGGAAGTCTGTGTTTTGAGATTGTTTGTAAGGAGTTCTGAATTCCACAAAGGCAAGTGTTTGTCTAATTTTTCTTTTAAAAAAAAAGATTTTAGTTATTTATTTTAGAGCGAGAGAAAGTGAGAGAGAAGAGCTGGGAGGAGGGGCAGAGGAGAAGGAGAAGCAGACTCCCCGCTGAGCAGAGAGCCCAATCCCAGGACCTTGGGATCCTGACTTTAGCCAAAGGCAAACTGAGCCACCCGGGTGCCCCCGTCGGAGTTTTCACGGACATCCCCAGCTCTTAGTACGACTGACACATTGTAGGCGCTCAAAGAAAAAAAAAATAGTTGAATGAATGAGTCGGGGGGAGGGGGGGAAGGAAAAACACAGAACTATAGAATTTAACAACAGGAGGGGTCTCAGGGTCAAGCTCCAACCCCGGTTTGTAAGCCGTCCTCACAGCCCGGTGGGCTCAGGAGTCGAGCAGGCGGCAGGCCTCCTGCTCCGTGGAGCAGCTCACGTCTCCCGCTCACGTTCTCTCATCGCTGTGCATTTTGGAAACGAAATAACTTAAGCTCTAATTATTGACTCTATTTTTGGCAAGGAATAAAGAGACATTCCAGTCCAGCTCTAAGCATAACGTGTCTGGTCCGATTCGCTCATAAAAAGTTAAACCAAAACAAAACCAAAAAACCTTGGAAACTTTCTTGGCATTCTGTGTGTTCACTCCAGGTTCCTGGAGGGGTCAGAAAACACGTATTGTCTGTGAACCCCTTCTCGGTCGCAGCCGAAGCCAACTAGGCCTCTCCAAGCTTCTCCAACATCTCAGGCCCGCTGACAGGTCAGTCCCATGCGAGGACAGTCTGGGCGACAGTCATCGATGGGAAAGGACCGGAGAGGTCTTGTGGTGTCTTCCCTACAGAGGTTGCACGGCTTGCTGTGGTCACCCCCAGCTGTCCTGAGGCAGACCATGATCGGGTGCCACCCAAGGACACTTTGTAGGAAGGACACTGCTCATCAGCTGACCTGGAGGCCTTCAGACCGCAGGGCCCGCCGGCAGAGGGGCCTGGATGGCTCAACGGCCGGCTGTGGCTTAACGGCCTGGGAAGTTGCACACCTTCCCCCACAGCTTCTGTCTGCCCTTCCTCTCCCGCCTGCAGTCCTGGAGAGGCAACATCTGCCCCTGTGGCCACCCCTGCCTGCCCCAGCCCGTCCCGAGAACCTTCCCCGGCTCTTCCCTCGGCGTCCGAGCCCTTCTGTGTGCTTGTGTGAGTAGAGGAAAGGTGCAGAAAGGCATCTGTCCCCTGTTGACAGTGGTTACCTTGCATGGTGGGATTGGAGGGGGCGAAGGAGATGATCAACTTTGCCTGTACCCACCTCTCCGTTTGCCCGACTTGTTACAACCGGCATCTACAACACATGCAATTTTTAAAAAATCCAATAAAATTAAAAGCCAGTTGTAAAAGGATGCATAAGGTATGATATCATGTGTAGAAAATCCAAAACTACAAAAAACAATACCGTGCATTGTGAGTGGGGCCACACTAACGTAGTAAAAGCCCCAAACCTACCCAAACACTACCTACTAGCTGCAGAGAGCTGACACAGAGGGTACAGTGGGGCCGAGGGAGGCAACTTTCAGTCATGACATTTTGTTTCCTAAAAAAAAATTAAAAAAAAAAAAAAAGAATCTCAAAGCAAATACACAAAAGGTTAATGTTCATTGGAGTGGGTGATGGGTACTTGGGTGACAACATTATTCTCCACAATTTTCCATACCTTTGAAATACTTCATAGGCTAAAAGATTAACTGCAATAAAGGGAGACAAGGACTTGTAACTTATCATCTTAGCAACTGCCTGTCCATTGTCGGGATAGAAGAAATTTGGGAAGGAAAGAGGGAGAGAGGGAGGGAGGGTGGATTGCAATGAGTTTGGGAGAGCTTATCTGCTTTTCTGATTTTCCTTATTCTTTGTCCCCGTCACTTCTGGGTGCTATAACCAACTACCATAGACTGGGTGGCTTCAACAATAAATATTTCTTCCCTACAGTTCTAGAGCCTGGGAAGTCAAAAAATCAAGGTGCCAGAAGAATCCATGTGTGGTAGAAGGTCCTCCTCCTGGTTTCCAGACAGTCTCCATCCTATTGCATCCTCTTCTTCTTCTTTTAAGATTTTAATTTATTTTAGAGAGAGAGCGTGAGAGTGTGACCGAGCAGGATGGGGGATGGGGAGAAGCAGAGGGGAAGAGAGAGAATCTGAAGCAGACTCCACCCTCAGCATGGAGCCCAATAGGGGGCTTGATCCCATGACCATGAGATCATGACCTGAACCAAAACCAAGAGTCGGACTCTTAACCAATAAGCCACCCTGGGCGCCCTGCATCCTCTTCTCATAAGGGCACTAATCCCACCATGGTGGCTCTACCTTCATGACGCAATCTAAGTGTAATCACCTCCCAAAGGCCTCACCTCCAAACACCATCATGTTGGGGATTGGAGCTTCATCATGTGACTTTTGGGGAACACAAACGAATGTTTGTGTCTATGGTTGTCTTCCACATGTCTTATTTGGCAATAAACAAGAGAGGCAAAATTAATGTATTCTGGATGGATGGATGGATGGATGGATGGATGGAAAGATGGATCCTTGGATGGATGGATGCACAACATCCTAATGAACCGATGGCTTCTGGCTCTCAGTGCAGGTTGGAACCTGCCTTCATCACGAGGCCTCACAGAGACCATCCCTGCAGCTCGGGCACAGCTCACTGCTCGCCTCTGCATGTGATATGATGCATTCATGAAACCAGGCCCCTCATGCTTTTGCCTGTTAAATTACAAGTACGCACACGTGGTCCTAAGCAGTCAGCACACAGAGTGCCAACTGCCCATTATCCCCCTTGTGCCAGGGGGTGAAACATCCCTGGCGTCCTTCCCCAGGTCCAGGTTGAGGCCTGCAGGTACAGGCAGAAGAATCCAAGGGGACGGTGGCTCACCCGCTTTCAGGGGATGGGAATAACTTGTGTGGCCGTTCCATCTGCATGACCTCAATCTTTTCCTTTTTTAAAGATCTTATTTATTCATTTGATATAGTGAGAGAGAGCACAAGCAGGGGGAGCTGCAGAGGGAGAGGGAGAAGCAGGCTCCCCACTGAGCAGGGAGCCCGAGGATGTGGGGCTCTATCCCAGGACCCTGGGATCAGGACACTCAATCGACTGAGCCACCCAGGCGCCTGAGTCTTTTTTCTTAAAAAAAAAAAAAAATCCTTTAAGGGTGCATGAGTGGCTCAGTAGGTTGAGCCTCCAATTCTTGATTTCTGCTCGGGTCATGATCTCAGGGTGATGGCGTTGAGCCCTGCGAGAGGCTCTGTACCCAGGGCAGAGTCAACTTGTCCCTCTCCCTCCCCCTCTGCCCTTCTACGTGCATGCACTCTCTCGATCTCAAATAAATAAATAAGTAAATAAAATCTTAAAAAAAAAAATCCCTGAGAAAATAGTGGGCAGGTTAGGTGTTCTTCATTTCCCCTTTTCCTGGTGTAGGTATCCTGGATCTGAGGAGTTGAGGGCCTGGCTGGGGTCCCAGCGGAGGGCACGTCTCCCGGCCCAGAGAACAGAGCAGAGCTCAGCCACGGGCCAGCACAGGTGGGTACGAGAAGCCAGCCTGTTGGGGAAGTGCCCAGGTCCCGGGGGAGCTGACATTTGCCGGGCTCCTACCATGCCCGGGGTGCTGTACACAGTCGGATCGTGTCTGACTCCTGCAGCAACTTAGAGTTGGGTGAGCGGTGTGGTTGGAATGCGAGGTGCACCTAAGAGGACGCGTTGGGAACGAACCTGCCGAGAAGCTTCGGGCCCGGGCTGGAGAGGGCCCGATGCCACACCGAGGGTACATCTGTGGGTGATGGGGAGTGACCAGGAGCTTTTCGTAGGGTCGTGGCATAACCGGCCCTGGCTTTTGGAGAGGTCAGTCTGGCTGCGGCAAGGAGAATGGGGAGGAGGGGGCAGGAAGGGAGGCCGAGAGGCCTGGGCACGAGTGAGGGTTGGCGGGTCTCGGGCTGGGGCCTTGGGCACGGACCCGGGGGGTCGGCTCTCAGGGCTGCAGAGGAAGCAGCATGGGCATCACCGGGAGGGAGCCCGCCAGGACGCAGCGCTCAGGCAGGAGGAAGAGGTACGGATGGGGTCTCGTCTGGCTCTGCCCCCAACCAGCCCTGAGACCTTGGGCAAATCACAGCATCTCTCTGGGACTCAGCTTCTACTTCTGTGAAACTGTGCGCCGGAGGCAGTCTCTCCCGTTGCAATGACTCCGAGGCCTCTTGTGCAGGGCCTGGTGCTGACCCGGCCAGGAGCGCCCGAGAAGCCACGAAGTGGCAGGATGGGGGCCGGCGGGGCCACCGGGCATCACAGCAAGCAGAGTGGCGACGCTGAGGCAAGCATGAGCCTGCCAAGGCTCTCCGGGGTGGCCAGGACGACGGAGTCCCCGCTGCGGGCCCCCCCGGGTGCCGGCCTGCTGGCACGCACCCCATCCTCTCTTCCCATCGCCGCCCGCACAGCAGCACGTTTTCCCAGGCCTCTGATCGAATGGCCTTTGCAACCCTCACCGTCAGGCTTAAAGCTTGGGCGAGGTGGCAGGGACGAGTGACTGGCAGGACGGCTTCGAGATCACCCCAGCCCTCTAGCTCAGCCCCCTTGTAGGCAGGCGCTGGGCTGGGTGTCCTCAAGGTCCCCCTGACCTTGGCTTCCTGGCAGCCTCTGGCTAGAACCGCACTTAGAGGCCCCACACCAAGCTGGGGTGCTCCCTGCCTTGGAGCTGAGCACCTGCTAAGTTTCTCAGGCTCTGCCCCGTGTTAGAAATGGGAGAGGTTCTTGAGTGCTTGTGACTCAGTCCTCGGCCTGGTGGGGCTCAAGGCCTCACCTCTTTTTATACACTATTCGCTATATCGCCGTGGTGACTCAGACTCTCTGTGCCTCAGTTTCCTCGTGTCTGCAGAGAAAGTGTGGTGGGGCCCACTATGGCCCCATACAGTGGGGACGATGATGTTACCTACTTTGCTCTTGGGAATGTTAAGTGAGAAAAGACCCTTAAACCATTTAGCACAGAACCAGGCACACAGTAAGTGCCCCATTAACCGGTGGACATTACCATAATTACCGTAATTAAGCATTTGCCGTCAGTATTGAGGGCCCACCTTGCACCAGGCTTGCGGGTACCGTGCCTGCCTACGAGCCTGGCAAGCAGGGTCTCTCTCCTCAGACTTACTGTCAGGAGGGGAAGCAGACAAGGCCTTAACTAGTCCCCGTGCCCTTCACTAGGGATGCAGGAGGTGCTGTAGGGGCACATACCAGGGGCACCTTCCCCAGAGTTGGGGTTCTCAGCCCCAGTAGCCTCCCTCCTGTGGTCCCTGTGGTCTGGAATGTTCTCTCCTTACATGAAAACATCTGCCCCCAGATGTCTGCATGACCCCCTCCCTCGTATCATTCAAGACTGTGATCAAATGTCACCTCCTCCCACGGAGGCTTCCCCGATCTTTCTGTATAAAATAATTCTCACCCACCCCACCCCCTTCATTGTTCTCATCCCTTATCCTGCTTTATTTTCTTTACAGTACTTCCAGTCTCCACTGGTATACTATGGATCTGTGTTGGAAAAATATAGTTATTGGTCATTTACCTTCTCTAAAGAGAGTTAGATGAGAGCAGGGACTGCCATTCATCAGCCCTTACGTATTCCTGGTGCACAGAACAATGCCTGGATCACAACGAGCCATCGATGAACGTCTCTGATGGATGAAGTGACCTCTAGGCTGGATCCTGAAGGATGGATAGGTGTTGGTCAAGGAAGGAGGTAAGAGGAGAAAAAGAAGATTCTCTAGATGGAAAGAACAGCATGTGCGAAGCCTGGCAGGAGGGGAGGAGAACATCACTGCGAGGACTTCCGTATGGCAAGTGTGTGTTAGTCTGGGGCTGCTGAGTAGCAGAGGCCAAGAAGAGATTAGCTATGCGATGGGTCTAGTGGAGCCCCCTGCTGTGCTCGGCTCTGGACTGTGAGTAGCTCAAGGGAAAGTGGCCTTGATGTGAACTCATGGAAGCTCCAGAAGGATGGAAGCCAAGGCCGTTGATCCACTCTGCTCCCCTGAAGCCGGAGATGTGAGCCGCTCAGTTCCACGACTGCCCAGCGGACAGGGAGGACGAGGGAGGAAGTGGGGAGACATGAGTCTGCAGAGCCGAGCAGGAGGGGCTACATCGTGAAGATGGAAGATGGAAAGAGTTGGGCTTTATTGTAGAGCAGCCGGCATGCAGGGGGTGGGGCGGAATTCTACTCACCTGCATGTCAGAAGGATTACACTGGCCACAGTGTAGAAAATGAAAATCAAAACCTATTAGGAGTCTAGAGCAGTCCTCCAGGCCGCTGAGGTGTAGGGGTCAGATTGGCATCTTTCACTTAATAATACGCATCTAAGGCTCCTCCCTGGCTTTTCACGGCTTAATGGCTCAATTCTTCTTAGAACCGAATAATAGTCCACGGTCTGGATATACTACGGTTTATCCGCTCATCCGCTGCAGGACATCTTGGTTGCTTCCACGTTTTGGCAGTTAGGAATAAAACTACCATCACCGTGTGTGCAGTTTTTGCGTGGCTGCACATTTTCAGCTCATTTGGGTAAATACTAAGGAGGTGATCTCTGGATCATACGGTAAGTGCAGATTCTTAGCTTTGTCAGAAACCTCCAAACTGTCTTCCAAGGTAGCTGTATCATTTCGCATCTCTACCAGCAACAAACGAGAGCTTCTATGGCTCCACATCCTTGCCAGCAATTGGTATTGTCGGTGTTTTGGATTTTACCCCTGCTAATCGGTATGTAGCGGCACACACATACCTGCCGTTTTAATTTGCAAGTCTTTAATGATCATGACCCCTTTATACAATTACATTTATAGTATGTCTCTGAATTATTTCAGATGTTTGCTTTACCTTGTTTGCTGAGATTCTTCTTGTTTTATATAGATCTCTTTTCAAGAGCATATTTTTTCAAAATATCTGCTTGAATTATTTTTCAAATGTATAACTTAAGTCTGTGGACTCGTAAGTACAAGACTCCCCTCTTCTGTGAATCTCAATATCATTTCTGGAAAAGCGGATGTGATGGGGTGAGAGGTATCTAGGGGGAGATTTGGGGGGAGACATCTTTTGTAAATGAGGATCCATAAAACTCTAGGCTAAAAACAGAAAAAGGTTGTTACCGTCGGGTTGGTGGCTATTCCCCTCACTCCTCCCCACAGCAATTTCTGTAGACCACAAAAGTTACACTTGAAAATGTTCTGAGATGCAGCCACTCTGGAAAACCGTGTGGAGGTTCCTCAAAGAGTTAAACGTAGACCTGCCCTACGACCCAGCAATTGCACTGCTGGGGGTTTACCCCAAAGATACAGATTCAGGGAAACGTCGGGACACCTGCACCCCGATGTTTACAGCAGCAATGTCCACAATAGCCAAACTGTGGAAGGAGCCTCGGTGTCCATCGAAAGATGAATGGATAGAGAAGATGGGGTCTGTGTATACAATGGATTATCACTAAGCCATTAGAAACGACAAATACCCACCATCGCTTCGACGTGGATGGAACTGGAGGGTATTATGCTGAGTGAAATAAGTCAATCGGAGAAACATTATATGGTCTCATTCATTTGGGGAATATAAAAAATAGTGAAAGGGAATATGGGGGAAAGGAGAAAAAAATGAGTGGGAAATATCAGGCAGGGAGACAGAACATGAGAGACTCCTAACTCTGGGAAATGAACTAGGGGTGGTAGAAAGGGAGGCAGGTGGAGGGTGGGGGTGACGGGGTGACGGGCACTGAATGGGGCACTTGATGGGATGAGCACTGGGTGTTATTCTTTATGTTGGCAAATTGAACACCAATAAAAAATAAATTTATAAAAAAAAAGAAAAAATATTCTGAGACTACTGCCTTATTTCCATAAACACTAGAAAAACGACAAGCGAAACCAGTGCAGAGAGGTACGCGACGTCACAGGCCGCACACCTGGCTCGCAGTGACTAGCGGGGGGACCCAGCTGCAGGCTTTCAGCTGGGCCGTGTGCTCGTCTTGGTATCTTTAGTTCTGAGCTCTGAGACCTTGTGGTTTCAAGATAAACACAAGGCAGACCCGAGGTCTGGGTTTCTTTCCAGAACCTTCTACCCTCCCAAGTCCTTACTTAGCTGTTAAGACTAGTGAACAATTCAGCTGCCACAAGACTTAAATGGTGTGCTAGGCTGCAAGAATTGACCTGGTTTAAATATTGGCAGGAATGGTGTGGGGGGCTCAGCCGGGGGTTTCTCACTGACCCAGCCTCCGAGCAGCCCCGGACCCTGAAAGGCCTCAAGAGCACCGTGCAGGGTTTTGTTCCCCGCTTGCACACAGCAGGGCGAAATCAATACTTGTTAACTGATGGAGAAAGGAGGTAGAGGCGAGGCACGAGTCGTTGAGCACACCCCTTAGCCCTTATCTGTGCGGCTGTTCGATAACCTGCTGGAAGGTACCGAGCTCTGAGACCTTGTGGTTTGAAGATAAACACAAGCCTGACCCTAGGGGTGCCGGGGTCCGGGGCTCTTTCCAGAAAGAGAGGAGCCTCTGGCAGTTGTGGAAAGGGAGAGGCCACGTTTTGTAACCGGGCCTGACAGGGAGATTAGAGACAGCGGCCACTTGAAAGGCTTCGAGAACAAAAATCAATAACAGGCCCTGCGAGCCAAGATTTCACGGCAAGCTTCAGCTGCTCGTGGGTGCTGAGCCGGAAAGTGGAGAGGGGCCCCGGCTGCCCTGCACAGGAGGGGCAGGCTGTTGGCAAAGGCTGTTTAGTGGCCACTCTGTCCACAAGACAGAAGTCTGATCTTCCTTAGATCTGAGGTCAGTGGCCTCCACGGGAAGGAAGCGACAGGATTCAAACAGAGCAGCAGTAAAATGACTGATCCTACGGAGTGGCTGCTGATTACCAGGCATTTGCATATTCATATTCAGCATTACCACAAGCCTGTGAAGCCAGTGGCGGAAGGTCATGTGACTTGCCCAAGGTGATCCAGCTGGTGAAGCTGAGAGCTGTGATTCCAGCTCAGCCACCCCAGGACACACAGAGCCTGGGTCCCTCCACAGTGCCAGCTCCCAGTGAGGGCAAGGACATGATTTCGACTCTGAATCAAAGAAAGGGAGCGTATCTTAGGTTCCCAAATTGCAGATTTAAAATATTCTGCTGTGTTAATATGAATTTTCTTTCTCGGGACGCCTGGGTGGCTCAGTTGGTCGGACTCTTGGTTTTGGCTCAGGTCATGATCTCATGGGTCGTGGGATGAAGCCCGCCTCAGTCTCTACGCTCAGCAGGGAGTCTGCTTGAGATTCCCTCTCTCTGCCCTTGCCACAGCGTCCAGGCACGTGTGTACTCTCTCTCATAAATAAATAAATCTTAAAAAAAAAAAAGAGTTTTCTTTCTCACCTTAGAAAATTGACATTGGCTCTACCCACCCTGACCATGGTCAGCCCCTGTTATGCTCATCAGGCTTCTTTAAAGATACTCCCACCCCATCGCCAAGTCTGGGGAGAAGTGTGTGCCTCCTTCCCAACAGTGCATCGACTCTCATCCCTACGGAGAATCTAATAAAGCGGGGAGATGGGTATTTGATTCTAAATTTTCCTTAAGGATTCCCTGATTTGGCTTAGGCCCAGCCTGATTTCTCCCCAGACTGGTGGTACAAGAAGAGCATCATAACTTAGGTAAACTAGAAAACAGCACAGTGGCTTTAAGTCATTCCAAATTGTACGTTGGAGTCTCAACTTCTGCAAGACCCTCACAACTTTGCACGAAAAAGGAGTTGCAGAACCATTTGTACGGTGTAATCCCGTTTCTATGAAACGAAAACTCTATTACATAAATTCATTTGTATTTGTAGGAAGTGTTCTGCGAGGATGCTTGGTGAACAGCTAACGATGGTGAAGGCCCAAGTCTCTGTATTGCGTTTGTGTAAACCATTTCTTCCTTCCCACATTTCTTTATTGCTGCAGACTTTTATAACCCTACGGATTACTATTTTATTTTATTTTATTTTATTTTTTCGGATTACTATTTTAAAACGTATTCTTACATTTTCATACAGTTAGTAAAATTCACTCATTTTGATGTAGAGTTCTACAGGGTTTGACAAGTGTATACAATTGTGTCACCACCACCACAATCACCTAGTTCTCATCACCTAGGGAAAAAAAAAATCCCTCTCTCCTAATCCTTGGAACCAGTGAGCCGTTCTCCATCATCTAGTTTGCCTTTTCCAGAATGTCATATGAATGGAATCTTACAGTATGTATCCTTTGAGTCTGGCTTCTTTCACTCGACATCATTATTTGGAGATTTGTTCGTGTTGCTGCGTGCTTTGGGAGTTGATTCCTTTATTGCTGAGCAGTTCTCCGTTGTGTGATGTATGCAGCTTGTTATCCACTCCTCGGGAAATGTTTGGGTTGTTTGTGGCTTTTGACAGTTATGAATAAAGCACTATACACATTGATGTACTTTTTTTAAAAAAAGGTTTTAAGATTCAGAAGTTTTTAAAATGGACATGACTTACTTGGGGTAAATATCTAGGAATAGGATTGCTGGGTCATATCCTGAGCGTGTATTTATAAGAAATTGTGACACCATCGCCACAATCAAGATAATGAGCTTATCCATTATCCACAGGAGTTTCCTTCCCCCTTTATAATCCTCCCATTACCCTTCCTGCCTTCACCCCATCCCCAGGCAACCAGCGATCTCCTTCCTGTCACCATGGATTAGTTTGCGTTTTATAGAATTTTATATAAATGGAATCATAAAGTGTGCACTCTTTCCATCTGGCTCCTTTTGCTCTGCATAGCTGTTTAGAAATTCATCCATGTCATAGTGCGTATCAATACTTCATTCCTTCTTATTACTAAGAGTATTTCATTGAATCAGTACACCCTAATTTGTTTATTTATTCAATCACCTGTTGATGGATATTTGAGTTGTTTTCAGTTTTTAACCATTACAAATAAAGCTGCTATGTGAACATTCATGTCCAAGTCTTTGTCCGGGCCTATGTTTTCATTTCCCTTGGGTAGACACAGTAAATACCTAGGAGTAGAATGGCCGGGACGCAGTAGGTGTATGTTTAACATTTCAAGAAACTGTTCTGTTTTCAAAGTAGTTGCACCATTTCACATTGCCATCTTGACTAAATAAAAGTAATTTTTAAAAAATGGTGTTACCTGGGGGTGCCTTGTGGGCTCAGTCGGTGAAGTGTCTGCCTCCAGTTCAGGTCCTGATCCTGGGGTCCTGCTTCGATGAAGCCCAGCAATGGGCTTCTTGCTCAGTGGGGAGCCTGCTTCTTCCTCTCCCTCTGCCTGATGCTCCCCCTGCTTGCATGCTCTCTCTCTGTGTCAAATAAATAAATGAACTCTTTTAAAAATGGTGTTACTGGTATTTATTGATCCCTACATGTGAACTATACAAGCTTTCCTCAGCCACAGAATTTGGGTGGCAGTGGGGAGAGAGCTAAGTTTTTCTTCATAATAAAGGGAAAGGATGGAGGGGTAGTGTGAGGTAGGCCCCCAGGGAGAGCCAGGGATCTGGGTCCTTGCGGCAGAAACACAGAAAATTAAAAGACTCGGTGACTGTGTGCCATTAATGGGCTTGGGAAGAGCACAAATGTCTCCTCTGGGATTTATGGGCATGTGGGGCGTGGGCTGTGCTATATAAAGACCCCTCTTCAATCTTCCGCTGACAAATCTCCAGTGAAATCTGTATTGCTTACCAATGCTTTAGCGTGAGAGGATTCTGTGGGCTGGTGTTTCCCACACTTCAGATAAACACGTATTCTATAACCTGCTATTTTTATCCAAATCGATAAAATTTGGATTTTACCACTTTTACCAAATTCATTTCACCTTCATTCCAATCCTAAAAAAGTAACTATTTTCAAAACTACCTAAATTAAACACATTAGTCTCCAAACTCCCTCACTCATCTCATGGGCCATGAGTAGAACTCACTGCACACTCTGGAAAATTCTTTCTTATGGTGTAAGGGACGTTCAAAAACCCTTCCCTCTACCTCTTAGGCTCAGTACCCAGGGCACACGAATCACACCCATTAACGGCAGATTAATAGGAGAAAGGTTTATTTTGCATACACACAAGGAAGTCTTATAGAAAAGAGTGCAAACGCCAAAGAAGTGGTTAGACTGGGGGGCTTACATACCATGTCATTTTTAAAGTTCTAAAATTTTTCTTTTTTGAGAGAGAGTGAGCATGCACGCACATGTGCTCACATGAAGGGGGAAGGGGCAGAGGGAGGGAGAGAGAATCCTAAGCAGGCTCCATGCTCAGGGGAGCCGAGGCATGCCATTCCAACTAAGGGTGATAACGGGTAGAGAAGTCACAAGACAGAGTAAGGGGAGGGCTTGGCTTCTAGGTAAATTGTGGGAAGGTGAATACATAGGGAACATTAATGGAAGATAAAGATTATTGTTATAGAGAATGAAGTTGGGGTCTTCTCCATTCATGAGAGTCTTCCTTGTGGTAATTGAGTCTTCCTCTTCCCGGTATGGGAGAAGAGACCCCTTTACAAATGGCACCTGAGGAACTCAGGAGGGTCTCAGGTTCTTTTCCTAGAACTCCCCCTGTAGTGACAAGTGCTCCAGTTCCTTTGCTGTAACTCCCCCTCCAGCCACTGGGGGCCCATCTGATTTGTCTGCACTCCCTCCGAGGGGTCCAACACTCCCATTAATAAATCCAGGTTCCTGCCATTTCCACCCATTCCTGGTGGAAGTGAGCCTGCCTTGGATTGGACCACAGACAGTGGTCTCTGTAGGTTTTGTGCCCAAAGTGGGGCTCAGTGAGCTTTGAGAGTCTTAATCACCCTCCTCGGAACAGATCAAGGATTATGAGTTGGGAGCCTTGCCTCCATCTGGGGGGGTGGGGGGAGGTGAACTCTGGCTTCCTGCTCCCTGGCCATCCTTCCCGTCCACACTGGGTTTCCGACTGCTTTTCTGAGAGAGCAAAAGACATCCTGGAGGGAGGCAAGGGGGGCGGGGGACGGAGGGGTTCAAGTAATTCCTTTGGAGTCGCATCCTTCTTTTGAACTGGGATTATATAATGTGTCCCACGTGAGCTGCTCAGAAGTTTAGAGCAGCGGTTCTCAAAAGGCAGTCCCTGGGTCAGCAGACCCAGCAGCACCTGGGAGCTTGTTTGAAATGCAAATTAGCAGGCCACCCTAGACCTCACACCAAATTGGAAACTTGAGATGGAGCCCAGCGGTTAAAAAAAAAAATCCCCACCATCCAGCCCCTGATCACCACCCAGTCCTTAGCTACACCCCTTCCCCCACCTACACACACACACACACACACACACACACACACACACACACACACGCTTGATGGCAAAGAGCCACAGCGTGAGGCTGTGATGAGGAGCCCAGGTCATTGGGAAGGTGACTTAGAACATCCCAGGCCTCCCTCCCCCTGGCTTTCCAACAGAAGCCTCCTGCTTCCAGCTGGACTTTCACACAGTCCCGGTCAATGCCTCGCCCGCCCTTGCTTTGCTTTCCCGCGGGCACAAAGCTGCGGCCTGTGTCCCTTTATCTGTCCGATGAATGCTTGGACCGGCTCCGGCTGCTTGGTAATCCGGGCGAGAGACCTGCAAGTCCAGGGCAGCTTCTGGCTGCCTGCTGGGGAGCCGGGGGCAGAGGAGGGCACGTCGGTGCCGCGGCGCCCCCCGGTGACCGTGCGGGGCACAGCCACCTGGCCCGCAGGCCCCGCTGACCCTGCATCTCACCCAGTCCACACCTAACCAGCAGCCCCTGGACAGCACTGACCAGGTGGGGGGTCGCACCCGACCCCTGCTCTGTGTGGGCAGGAGGGGAGAGTCCCGGGCACCCGGGAGGCCGCGCCACTCGCTGGCCACAGCTCTGTCCCTGCAGCCGCGGGCTCGGGGGGGGAAAGGCTCTTCCCAGTCAGGCTTTCCAAGCTCCCACAGGCAGGCAGCACCTGGGGATCTGGGTAAAGCAGATTCTGGTTCAGCACATCTGGCTTGGGATCCAAGGTCCTGCACGTCTAAGGGCTCCCAGGTGACGCCAGTCCCCTTTCGTGGCCCAGACTGGAAGGCGAGGCCTCGTGCAGGGAGCGCTGATAGGACTTTCTGTGATGATGGAAGTGTCCTAACTCTGTGTCCAGCTGGCGCGTCGGCTACTAGCCACATGTGGCTATTGAGCTCTTGAAATGTGGCTACTTATTGCAACCGAGAAACTAAATTTTAGTTTTCATGAACTTCACTTACTTTCAATTTAAAAAGGCCCCCGTGGCTAGTGCCTCTCATACTGGGCAGAGCCATGTCCCTGGTGAGGGGGGGTTAAATTGGCTTAAAGATGGCTTGTCACTGAAGAGCCAAAATTCCATGGCAGGTTAAGGCAGGACTAATAATTAACAGACTTTTAGAGAGATTAAAGCCAGTCCCCTCCTTGCCATTTTACATATAAACCGAGGCCCAGAGAGGCCAAGCGACTTTTCCCAGAGCCACGGAGCTAATACAGCATTCTGTTCACCCCTCATACTTTCCTCTAGGCCCATGGGCCTTCAAGAAAAGGAAATATGTGTTCCTTGCTTTAGGAACTTCTCTGTGAGTCCAACGGCACAATTAATAGAGTGATAATGTTATTTATCAGTTTATACAATAAACTGATCAGTGAACCACATTTGTTTTTATTTATTTTTTTAAAGATTTTATTTATTTATTCATGAGAGACACAGAGAAAGAGAGGTGCAGAGACACAGGCAGAGGGAGAAGCAGGCTCCATGCAGGGAGCCCGACATGGGACTCAATCCCAGGACTCCAGGATCAGGCCCTGGGCTGAAGGCGGCGCTAAACCGCTGAGCCACTCAAGCTGCCCAGTGAACCACATTTAAAAATTATTCAACTTCCCAAGAAAGTTAACTGATTTCTAGCTATATCATATTTATATTTTTAGCTATAAGACCTGAGTCACATGAAAAGAATTATTCCCTGGGATATCTTGCAAGGCAACCCAAATTAAAGGCAGCCCCTGTCCAGGCTCCCACTGGTGTAGCTGGAGTGTCTGACTTGGCACAGGAGATGTGTGTGACTTCAGTTGGTACAGGTGAGCCGGACACCAATCATATAATGAGATGGCTGAACAGGTTGTCCTTTATCACACTGGAGCGATTCACTCGGCTTAAAAATACTTTTTTTTCGGTTGTAAAGCAACATAAGTATATTATATAGAAATAAAATTGCACAAGAAGTATTAGTTATCTGTTGCTATGTTAGAGATTATGTCCAGAACCTGGCAGCTTAAACCAGCAAACATTTTATTACCTCCGTTAGGAGGAGAGGCTTGGCATCATGGTTCTGACTCAGGGGCTCCTGGGAGATGGCAGTCAAGATGCACCCCCCAGGGCTGCAGTGTCATCTGCAGGCCAGACTGAGGCTGAAGTATCCATGTCCAAGCTCACTCACACGGCTGTTGGCAGGAGACAGCAGGTGGACCTCTTGCTAGGGTTACTCATGATGTGGCCAGAGCTCAGGGGTGCAAGAGCGCCTGGCTCTGGGGGTCCCAAGCACCAGGTTTGCCCACTTGCCACTGACAAAATCCAAAGGCAGAGAGGCAAGTGGAGGTGAAACAGAAAAGAATGTATTTTAGGGAGGCCAACTCTGGCAAGACAGCAGACTAGCGTTTCAAAGGCTGTCTTCAAAGTGCCCCCAATATTCCAGGTTTATACGAGGAAAATGCAAGACAGAGGTCAGTGGCTACCGCAGGAAGGCAGCAGAGGTCAAGTTAATCATTGTCTTGGGTGGGGGTGCGGTGCGGGGTGTCCTCCCGGCTCAGGACAGTCCTTACGTAGTTTCTGTTCCCGTCAGGGAATGCTTTGCCCACAAGGCCTTTTGCCTGAACAGAGATAAGCTGGAAAGAAGAACCTAATTGGAAAGTCTGAGGTCAGAGACCCCTGATACTAACAGTACCCTATATGCTAATTAATTGAATTTAAACTAAGAAATAATAAAAAACAACAACAAAAAAGAAAGTTTGAGGTCGGAACGCAGGTCCTTGAAGTCCTTCAGTGACAGCTTTCTCCAAGAGTAAATGAGGAGAAAGCAAGAGAGCGGGGCCAAGACGGAAGCTGTAGGCTTCCGTAACGTCCACACAAGGCGCCGCATCACCACGTCTGCTGCATTCTGTTGGCCCCACACAGTAACCTGCCTCTTTTTTCTCTCTTAAGATTGTATTTTATCTTTTTTTTAAGATTTAATTTATTTATTTGACAGTGAGAGAGAGCACAAGCAGGGGGAGCAGCAGGCAGAGGGAGGAGCAGGCTCCCTGCTCAGCAGGTGTGGGGCCCGACCCTCTGCGCACACGATCACTGTAGCACCAGCAGGTAGTTCCTTTATGTCTTTCATATAAAAATAGAAACACATGGCAGATTTTTTTCTCTTGAGTCATGTATTATTCTCTGCATTTTTCTTCCATTTTCCTTTTAAGATGAAAACCCAGACTTTTTAAAAGTGGGAGATGTGGGAATCCCTAAGGGGCTCGGTGGTTTAGCGCCTGCCTTTGGCCCAGGGCGTGATCCTGGGGTCCCGGGATCGAGTCCCATGGAGCCTGCTTCTCCCTCTGCCTGTGTCTCTGCCTCTCTCTCTCCTCTGTGTCTTTCATGAATAAATAAATAAAATCTTAAAAAAAAAAGAATATTAAAAAAATAAAAAAATAAAAGTGGGAGATGTAAACTCAATTTTCATTATTTTAGTGGATACCTTTGAGTTCAAACATGCAAATCGGACATTACAAGATAGGTAGTGAATCAGTATCTTCATTCCCCTCCTAAACAGTTCAGTGGCATTAAAACATTCAATCAGATGACCAGCCTCCCATTTACCGTGTTGTTATCTAGTATTTCAGTCTTTCCTCATTTTGACATATCGTAAATCAGTTGTATAAATTAGTTTTATTATCTGTAGGCTTATGCCCTGGTTTACCTGTTTCTTTACTCACCATTGTGTCTTGCTTCCTGAAGCAAGATAAAGTCTTGGCTCTTGACTTGGTACCTGGAGGTTTCTTTTCTTTTTTTCTTCTTGAAAGCTCAGCATTTCTAGGAGTGTGTAGTAGGAAACATTTCAAATCATCTAGTTCCTGTGTGGCTGGTAGTTCCTTTACAAGATTTGTAGAATTGTAATTATACTGCTTCCTTTTGAAAACCTGCAACCCAGTGAAGAGAGTGTGTGTCCCGAAGGGGGCAGGAGAGAGACCGCGGTATTGAGGCGGCTAAGAGAAAGTTGGGATGAAGGGAGAAAAGAAAGAACATGGGAGAAGGAAGGTGGCAAGATTTCAGGGGGCTGATGACTCAGACGGTGCCTCCGAGGGAAGGAGCATCTGACCCACTGAGACTGCTGCGCCCAGGTCAGGCCCACAGCCGCTGAGGGGACGGAGGGAGGCTGTCAGTGGGGCCTGTGCTGGTTATATCCAACCCGAATCACAGGAATACACTGATGCTGGGCTGCGACAGACCAGGAACCCGCCCCCCTGTGGTGTCGCAGGGCCCTGACTCCCACCAGGACTCGCAAAGCGTTTGGAGGCAGAGTGAAGTTGATTAAAGGGAAATAAAGGAATTAAATATCTCTTGCTCATAGAGTTGGCAGGCTGAGAGTCACACCTGCCCCCTCAATCTACACACACACACACACACACACACACACAGTCTTTTACAACTGTGGTCTGTTGTCATTTGCTGTATCCTGGTTTTTTCACCTCGCTTATATTATGGACACGATGCAAGGCCATTATCTATACTTCCCGACCATGTCCACAAAGGATCCCATCACGTAGAGGGCCGCTCATCATGGCATGTCCCGGTTTACTGGCTGGGACTGCAGAGTGAGGTCACATTGTTCCACTCCTCAGAGGTCCCACGTCTCATGGACCCTGTCAGGAGAAACTCTTCCCTCCCCAGAAGCCTTTAGGACTCTCACAACCGAGAATAACCCTCCCTGCTTCCACCCCGTGCCTCCCCAGTTCACCCCCTGACCCCACCTCTCCTCAGCCCAAGAGGCCAGGCCAGCTCTGGTAATTCTCACCTGGGGAGACAAGAGAGCAGGTCCCCTGCTCCTCCTAGGGAGTCAGATGCTTCTTGGCTGCCACAAGATGTCACCAACAGCTTGGCGTGTGGATGCATTTCCTGTCCCCAGGGATCGCAGTGACCCAGGCTGTTTTGTCAGCCCTAACATGGAGCTATTGGTTACTAGGTACAGATTTTATGAGAATTTAATGGGGGCGGAGGGGGAGGACTGCAAGTATTGCAGGAATTACGAAGGCTGACCACCATAGTCTCGTTCTCCCCCTTCTGGAAACATGATGGTATTGCATTTCCCCGCCCTCCTAATGAAGCTGTGTGAGTTTTGGTGGTCAAGGAAGTTAGTTCAAGTGACCCATGTGGGTCTGCCAAGTGGAAGACACTATGAGCCAGTTCATGACTTGTCACGTCTTTCTTACTGCCATTACTGCTGTCACCGTTCCACATGGTGGCTACTCCATCAGCATGGGACCATGGAGAAGAGCCCCCAGCCACCCAAGACGGGTGTGAAAAGTTAATATAAAATAAAGCTTTGTTGCTTGAAGCACTGAGATTTGGGCATCATCTTCACAACCTAACCTAACCTAACCTAACCTGACTGATTAAATTTTAAAAAAAAATGAAACTACTCAAGGTTACAGAACCTTAATATTAAAATCAAAGGGAAGAAAGTATGTGGGCAGTTGGGACCATTTTATGGGACTTCAGCATTCCTCCTTGACTGACAGGGGTTTACAGTGGCCCTAAGACTGGACAACCCCAACGCCTGGAAATTGCACAGAACACGTTCCTTTCTGCTCTTGGGTAAGTCCAAGTAATTATTTTTAGGGCATCTCTGCCAGACCTCCACCTTGCCTGTAAAATGTTACGGCCCTGGTGGAGATCTGGATCCCCTAGCCTGCCATGGAAACATTAGACGACTTGGAGTTTTCAAAGCAAGATGGCAGACTGAGTTCCAGAAAGGGCAACATAAAGAAGATAGAATTCTTGGAAAAGTGCACATCTTGGAAAAGTTTTCCCCCTGTGGCGCACCAGCGACAGAGGCAGGGTCTACTGACTCACCAGGCGTAATAAGTACGGTACCTGCTGTGACACTCGTAGGGACCCATGAAAATGCATTAATTTCGCTCACAAATCAATCAGTCATTAAATAAATATCTTTTAAAAAATACATAAGATGGTCATCTTTATACCAACTCAGTTGTAAAACATAATTTCTCACATTTTATGTGGGCGGAAGGGGCTACAAAAGGAAGAGTGCTTGGGACCCCCAAACAACCATGCTGCAGCCCTGGAGAAAGGATTTCATAATCGGCATCGATCTGTGTTACCACGCGCCTCTGGGAGATGAGTGTGGACAATGGCACTGCCACCGCTTGTAAATGCCCTTTCCTTTATGAGTGTGTCCCAACTTCCCTAGTTACAACCAAGTGGCTCTGTCTTTCCCTCTTTGAGTTCCCATCAGGGCAGCATAACTGCTAGAGGGAAGGGCCCCGGATCAAAGCAGCGCACACGGACACAGCAGAGTCGTCTGGCTTGCTTCTCGTGGTTGCGTTTTCCCTTCAGCCTCTGATTCTGAGGAGTCCAGCAGGTTCCAGGAAAGCCTGTTCCTTACCGAACTCCAGGGTGCCCCACAGCACCTGCGCTACGCCCATCTGCCCTGGCCACAGCGATCATCACTCCACAATCATCATTCCAACCCAGCTGGGGTGAGTCTTAGAACTTCTGCCAGAAATTATAGGATGCAAACATTCTGCCCTGGAAGGCCTGGTGTGCAAAGGTGAGTCTGAGTTCCTACAGAATTTGCCACCATGATCAAAGCCAAAGGAAACCTCAGAAAAGCTGAGCCAGAGCCTTGATCAACCACACCTGAGGCCTACCACTAGCCTTTTTTGTTACTTACATAAGCCTATAAATTCCCTTTTACTGTTAAAGCCAGTTTGGATTGGGTTTTCTGCTACTTTCAACCAACCTTACGGAAACTAAATGTACCGTTATCACTCCCACTTCATAAATTGGGAACAGAGGGGTAAGTCACAGTCCAGATTAATCTTTTTTTTTTTTTAAGTCCAGATTAATCTTAACATGTGCTTTGCGTTGGTATCAAATGCTATGTTTTCACAGACTTCACAGATTTCATCTGCGGCTCCCGAAGCATGTGTTACCTTGTAAACGCTGGAAGTATGAGCAGATGTAAGCAGAAAGGAATCACTCTTGTAAGGCTTTCGTCCTACTCTTTTGTCCTCCTGTCGCTCTTTCAGGAGCTACCCCACTCTGGGAATGCACCCCCCATCACCCACATACCTAAAGAATTGGAAGACCACGATTTGAAAGGGGCACCCTCGCTGTGGCCCATGTGGCCCACCCACTCTTGGCTGCCAACCCCACTGCCTTTTCACCGTTGACACCATCGACACCCTCATCTCTTTTCCTTTCCGTCTCTCTCAGCCTGCCTCTGAGTCTGTTCTTTGGCTCAGCACACCTGGACAATGGTACCTCTTGTGGTTTGACCCGGCTCCCCCAATCTCCCCGTTGCACGCATGGTCTTCTCAGGTAGACCACCCAGCCGCTACCATGGCTCACGGTCAAGTAATGGATTTGTGTGATAGCCTCCCTTATTTTCTACAAAAGACTTTTTCAGACCCTCACAGCATATGGACAACAAGCATGGGAAGGAAATTGAGATAATGGATGTGGACAAGCCCTTTGAAAATAGACCGAGAAAGAGAAAATGGAGATCGGGTGTCCTCGGAGGGTAGAAGATGCTTGTGGTATCCCAGTGTCCACCTTCCCTTCTTCTACAGCAATACAGCCTCTTGTCTGCAAGACAAGGGCCACACCCTGGGAATGGTGGAGCAAGGAGACCTACGAGGCTGAGATCCCTGACACCACGGTGCCTGCCACCCTGCCAGCCCTGGGCTACCTAGGCCTAGATGCTGATGTGAGACACAAGTAAACTTTCATATTTTAAGCTTCTCTTATAGTGGGTTTTTTTTTTTTTTAAAGATTTTCTTTAAGGGGCCTGAGAAGGTAGGAGGCAAGGGGGTCCAGAGCCCAGCTGGAGGGGCTGAGCTGGCCCTGGTGGTGGGAGGGACACCCTCCCCTTGGAAAAGGAAGTGGTACAGAGAGGACCCAGAGCAGGGGCTTGAAACTGGGCAGCAGAGGGTTGAGGTGGTTCCTTCCCAACGGCTTGTATTTTCCCAGTGAGGCAGGCGGGAAGGTCTTCTGTGGAAAGAGAAACAAGACAGTAGGGCCGAGAGTTTATGTGAGTGTTCAGCGGTCGGGGAGTGGGCTGCACAACCTGTGCACGGCCGGCTGTGTCGTGCAAAAGCACAGGAGCTAAACACCAGATGCTGACGATTCAACTCCCTCTGCCCAGTACCACCCAAGGCCATCTCTGAAGGCGGTTGGAGGATAGCGTTTGCTCTATGATTTATATTCTTAAAAATAAGAACATAAAACAGGTTGACAGCCTTATCCAGGGTAACCAGTTTATCCAAAAGTTTCAAGCCAAAGCGTATTCATTACTTGTGGTTATTAAATTACAATTTGGTCCAAATTAAATAAAGGTCCATTTTGATTAAAATCCTGGGGTAACAAACCCAAATAAAACAGGTGTGGCCATTCCAGACCCCATGCTAAGCTGTTCACGTGACTGTCTTCACACTCGTGGATATTGTGCCTCGTGGCCAAGTGAACATGACCAGAACACAGCTTTTGACATGTTACTCTCCTGCTCCCATAGCATGGAGACCGGACTTTGTGGTCTGGCATTCAAGGATCCCCCAACCCCACCCCAATAATCTAGGCAGGCTATACCAGTTAGGTTCAGACTCAGCTAAGTGTGATAGAAAACCTAAAATAACCATGACATAAACAAGTTTATGGATGGAGGTTTTTCCCTAGTCCCCGAATGAGGGTCACAGATTGGCAGTCCAGGGATGCTATGGCAGCTCCACATAGTTATAAGAGCTACAGGTTTATGACTACATCATTTCTAAAGTGTGATTTTTATCCTCGTGGTCTCATTTGATGGCTAGAGAACCAGCCATCACATACCTCTTCCAGGTATCAGGATGGAAGAAGGGGAAAAGAAGGGTCAAAGGAGAACTAATTCTATTTTAGGGGCTTTCCCTGAAGTTTCTATAAAATGCTTCTGCTTATCTGCTTATTATCTCATTGACCAAAACCAAGTCATATGATCACAAATAGTTGAAAGGGAGACTGGCACCAGTACGCATTTTTCTGGGAAGCCTTTAACAAAAGAATAGGGCAGGACAAATGTAGGGAGAGGCGGCGTCTGGCACTTTCTGGCTTCCTGGGGAACTCTCTACACCTACCTGGTCTGGTCCTGACTCCTAGACATGATCCATGCTGGGGGTCCCTCCTCCAGTCTTCTGGGAGAATCCCAAAGCCTCCCTGGGGCCCTGAGCCAAACGCAGAGGCTCAACCGCTGAGCCACCCAGGCATCCCTCATGTGTGGGATTTAAGGAATTAAACAAATGAAAAAAGAGAGAGTCTTTAAAAAATGTTACTTATTTATTTGTTTGCTTGTTTATTTATTTCTGTCATCTCTACACCCAAGGTAGGGCTCCAACTCACGACCGTGGGCTCAAGCGTCCCTCTTCCAACTACGGAGAACAAGTTGGTGGTTGCTAGAGGGGAGGTGGAAGATGGTGAAAAACAAAAGAGAAAGGGGACTGTATTGGTAGCCTGAGGGAGTCACACATCATGCCCGTACAGAGAGAGGGCCACCGCTGGGTCTGTCCCCAGAACGGGACACAGCACTTGGAAGAGATGCTGTTTCTGCTGGGCTGGCGGCCCTATCACCTGTTGTCTCCCAGAACTTCTCCAGCTCCGCTTACGGCCTGGCCCCTGGGCCTTGTGGTCCCAGCAGCGTCGGGGCAGGGAGCAAAGAGCAGCTCCAGAAGCCAAAAACCGTCAGCCCCGAAGCTGATCTCCAACCCACGGTCTCCAACCCACGGAATCATTGTCAAGGTAATGAAATGGCCGTTAATGCAACTGGCTGGCTAGTTCCCCTCACCCCGGGACTTGGTTTTTCTGTGGCTTCTTGTCATTTTCCTGGCAGGAGAGTCCCCTTCTCTGTAATCAGACTGCAGAGGTCACAGGGGCTCTTCTGAAACAGGAAGCAAGTGCTCTTCAGCATTCATTCCATTTGTTGCACATTTTAGCGGCTTAAGCACTTAGGGTTGGGATTTTAAAAATATTTATCCTTCGGGCCAGAGGAGTATCTTAATAAAGCTAAGTTCTTTGTATAAAGCCTCTTCAAACCCTGACTAATTAATCCCCGGGGAAGCAGCACGTGGCTCTCGGTTTCTGGCAGCCCCTCGTGCCACGGGGGCCCGCGGGGAGAGAGCCGTGTCCTTGGGCGGCTCCAGGCCGCAGATGTGTTTCGTCGTCGGGGGCATTTCACCCGAAAAAGCAGACTCCTCACTCTTTTTGGGCAAACAGGCAACGTGGCACCAGTGGGCTCGGTCGCTTGGAGCCGCTGGCGCCTGCCGAGGGTCAGGGGTCAGGTCCTGTTCTGCCAAAGCCGTCTTACCTGCCTGGCCCTGATTTAAATTAGCTCCCTCTTTCTCCCGAAGCTTCTCTTACAACCCCCCCGGCAGACCCCAAGATCAGGGGCACATCTGTTGCATTTGCCCCCCGGTGCCGCCGTGAGGCCTGGGTTCCCAGTAAACCCTGCCTGGGGGAAGGTGCCCACCGTGTGCGGTGCGTGCCTGGGCCGCTGCTGGGCACCGAGGAGCCCAGTGTCGTTGTGAGACCCACGTGCCGGCGAGAGCGTGCGTGACTGCCCAGGGGAAAGGCCAGCCCGGCCCCGGACTGCTTTGGGAACCCGCCTCCCTCAGGCACGGCCCCGTCTCCCGTCCGCGGCACGTCCATCCTGTACGTTAAGGAGCACCTGGAATTTGACTTGGCTTCCGGTTCTCTTCCATCTCCCTGGCTGCCTGAGGAGGGAGGTGCGCTGGCTTCTTCTCCGTCTCCACCCACTCTTGCCCCCAGCAGGCGGACCAGGCCCCAGCCCACGGGAGGAAGGCAAAGTCCTCAGACACCGGGATCCTCTGGATGGCACGTGGGGAAAAGGGGCTCTTGGGCTCCCTGGTGTTGCTCAGAGATCCCCCAAGCTGGTGTCGCCGTGGAATCTGGTTCACTCCCTCTCTGCCCCCTACCACCCCGGCCGTATTGCGTAGGATTTCGGATGTTGCCACAATGGCTGTTCTGGAGAATTTTCTTCGTCCAGGAGAAACGCTGAGTGACACTCCACTTGCTCTGCCCAGGCCACCTCCTCCTTCTCAGGCAGGTGTGAGTCTGACCCTGGGCCGCAGAGGCCCCCACTCGCCGGAGCCCACATCAGGCTCTCAGGCAGCCACGGAAGCCCCGACTCTCTGAGCTCAAGGGGAAGGAGGTGACCCCCCCATATGATCTTGCCTCCTCCCGCTCTAGGCTTACAGCACAACCTTCTCCCAAGGAACCTTCCAGAGGAATTCCAAAGGTCTTGAAACCTGAGTTCTGCGTGTGAAGATCTCTTAAACTCGCTTTAGGGTTTGATATCTCTTTTTTTTTCTTAATTTTTATTTATTTATGATAGAGAGAGAGAGAGAGAGAGAGAGAGAGAGGCAGACACAGGCAGAGGGAGAAGCAGGCTCCGTGCACTGGGAGCCCGACGTGGGACTCGATCCCGGGTCTCCAGGATCATGCCCAGGGCCAAAGGCAGGCGCTAAACCCCTGCGCCACCCAGGGATCCCGGGTTTGATATCTCTTTAACCAAAATTGTGGAAAACAAAGCAGAAAGAGCCCATTTAGCATCTTCTAGTAAATAATAGGTGCCCTTAGAGGGATACAGCGAAACACTCCTACGGGAGCTTAAAGGAGCAGACGATTTCTTCCATCCAGGGAAAGAACCAAGGGAGACTGCCTGGAGGAGACGGCCTTTGAAGCGGGCCTTGGATGTGTGGCGGTCAGGAATAAAGATACCTTAGGCAGAGAAACCAGCGGAGAGAAGGCACAGGGGCAGGGACTGTGCCATAACAACGGTGTCTTAGGGACATTTCCATTGCTAGGAACAGAGACTACGTGACTTCAGAAAAGCACGGAAAGGGTTCCTCTGAATACTCTAGAACAGTCACTCTCACAGTAGGGCTCCCGAATGCAGAGTCCGCATTGCCTGGGAGCTCGTTAGAAATGCCGATTCTCAGACCCTCTGAGGCAGGAGAGAAACTCCAGGGATGGGTGTGCATTCTGTGACTTAACAGCCCCCCGGGCAATCCTCATCCACGGGAAGTTCGAGAACCCCTGAGATGGAGCATTTCTGGAAGGATACACAAAGAGCTGATAAGAGATGTTCCCTCTAGGGAAAATAATGGGGTGCTGGAGCCCAAAGGAGAGGGAGGGGAGATTTTTATAACTGGGTACCACATGCATATATCACCAATTCAAAAAAAAAAAACACAATAAAGTAACAGGTGTCACCTGTTTTCTTCCCCTCATCGGCTTTCCTCCTGCTGGGTCCCTGCTGGGTCCCTGCGCTCCTCAAACTGCCTTTCTCTGCTGGGCGACCCAGCCTTCTTTTCGCTCCCGGCCTTCTCTTGTGTGGCCTTTATCACTACACCTGCTAAGCGTCCTAAGGAGGGTTGACGGCGAGCGCAGAGGAGCTGAGCTCCTGCTAACCACCCACGGTCCTGTCCTAGGCTGGGAGGTCCAGGCCAGCTCCCAGGGGAGGCGACAGGAGAGGCAGGGCCACAGACCATCTCCTGCAGGCCTGGCGCAGGGAGCCCGGCTGTGCTTTACCGCAAAGGGCAAAGCCCACGGTAGCTATTCTCATGGTTAAAGGATAAATTTAGCCACGATGAGATTCCACTTCTCACCTTCAGAATGGCTGGGAGGAAAAGCAATGGGCGACAGCCAGTGTGGGCCACGATGTGGAGCAATCAGAAGCCTCACGCCCTGCCGGTGGGAATGCAGAAGGCCGCCGCCACCGCCATGGAGCCCGTGGTGGTTCCTCATAAGGTTGAAACATGGGGTTACGTTACCACATGACCCAGCACTTCCACCCCTAAGTGTATACCCGAGAGCACTGAAAACCGATGTTCACCCAAAAACGTGTCCAGGAATGTTCCTAGCAGCATTATTCATAATGAGCCCAAACCTGGAAACAACCCAAATGTCCATCAGTTGATGGGTGGACCACAAAATGTGGTCTGTCCGCACAACGGAATATTATTCGGCCATAAAAAGGCATGAAGCTCTGCCACATGCTCTAACACGGGTGAGCCTGACAATATTTGAAGCAAAAAGAAGATAAGTCACGGAAGACCACAGACGGTGCGAGCCCGCTCACGTGCAATGAGCAGAAGAGGCGAACCTACAGTGGGACAGGTGGATGAGTGCTCGCCAGGGGCTGGGGGTGGGAGGAGGGAGCGGCTGCCGACGGGGTGGGGGCCCTTTGGGGGCCGTGAACACATTCTGGAGTCAGGTAGTGGCGATGGCTGCACAGCGTTTTGAAAACACACACACACACACACACACACACCCTGAATTATACACTTTAAAGTGGTAATTTCATGTTATAAGAATTATATCGCAATAAAAAATCATTAAAAAAAAAAAGAACTGATTTAATTCTCCACCCACACGCCTGTAGGATAATAAAAATGGAATTGGCTGCCCGTCAAATGGACAACACTGATGCGGACAGACCCTCCTGGCAGGGGTGGTACAAAAGCTGAGCTTTTAAAATTCACATGCGGGGTGATCGACAAGGACCTCGTGAAAGTGTGTTTGTTTCCATTTCTTTACCTCCAGCCACTTGCCATATTTTGATAATGTTCTAAATTACAGGACCCAGAACTGGTCTTTAATTACAGAGTGCTTTAATAGGGCTTGCTGGCAAATACCATAGAATTAAGGGGGCCACTAATGAAATACAGCATCGTTTTATCTGCTCTCTGGTGGCAGCTTTTAAAGTGCAATGAGTGCCATGCAAGATATTTATTTAGGATTTTATCTCATGTGTCGTCCCATCTCCAAACGAGTGTTGTACTCCTAGCTGCTTTTTACTCTTTTATGCAAGGATTTTCTCATTTTCCATGCGCTCTTTTCTTCCCTCTTAGGCTCCAGGGAGCCAGAGCCTCAGCGGCTTGGGGGTCGGATTAAAGGAAGTGAGCATCTCAAAGATTTTCACCCAGCCCACTCCCTGCTCTTCCCCAGCACAGAGGGGAGGAGGCATGGACCCTAGGAATCCGGCTAAATCCTTGCTGGGTACCCAGCCATTCCCTACAGGGAACCCGTGCTGCCTCTGGGTGAGGCGGGCCACATCCTGCACAGCCCCCTCCCCTCGGGCCCAGCTCTAAGCACGAGACGTGTGCTGACCTCTCCCTCCTCTCAAGGAGGGCCAGGCTTCACCTCCAGCGCCCACCCAAGTGTCACATCCTCTGGAAAGCCCTCTCGACCCACCTTCCCGCCCACAAAAGAGACTCTATTCCTCTTGGGACCCCTTTGTGCATATTCACCAACACTCGCCCTGGTCCACTGCTTGGCAATCAGCAGTGTGCGGACGTCCTTCCCTCTGCTGGGCCCTCCAGGGCACAGCGATGAGGTCACCTCCGTCCGTAAGCCCTGGCACCACTGCTGCACATGGGAGACACCCAACAAATATTTGCTGATGAAATCATTTCAGGTCTTTGCTCTGCAAGAGAGCCATCAGCGACTCCGTGTCTCTTAATCCTGCGGTCCTCCTGCAGACGCTGCGGACTTACCTGGCCTGTGGCTTGTGGCTAGCCTGCCCCCCAACAAGCAAGTCTTTGATCCCGTTTCCCAAGGTGCCCGACGATGAGGGCTGCAGCTGACGAGACGGAGAACACGACAGCATGGGCCTGAGAGTCCACGTCCCCAGGGCAGTTTAGGGCAGGGGCTGTTTCTGGGGAAACCAAAGGATGGACTGAGTGTTATACCAGCCATGACTTGACAGAGCAAATGAGACCACTCCTAGAAATGGGAGCCCACGGGAAAACTAACCACTCAGGAAACGACAGATGTTGGCGAGGTTGCGGAGAAGGGGGACCCCCTTGCACTGTGGGTGGGAATGCAAGCTGGTGCAGCCACTCTGGAAAACAGTGTGGAGGTTCCTCAAAAAGTAAAAATAGAGCTACCCAAGACCCGGCAATCGCACTACTAGGTATTTATTCAAAGGATCAAAACATAGTCATTCGAAGGGGCACCTGCACCTCAATGTTTATAGGAACAAGGCCCACAAGAGCCAAACTATATATAGAGAGAGCCCAGATGGCCATGAACAGATGAATGGATAAAGGGTGTGGTGTATATGTACAAGGGAATACCACTCAGCCATCAGAAGAATGAAATACTGGGACACGCGGTGGCTCGGTCAGTTAGGTGTCTGCCTTTGGCTCCGGTCATGATCTTGGGGTCCTGAGATCAAACCCAGCATCAGGCTCCCTGCTCAACAGGGACTCTGCTTCTCCCTCTCCCTCTGTCCCTCCCCTGCTCATGGGGGTGCACATGCACACACACACACACACACACACACACGCACTCTCTCTCTCTCTTTCAAATGAATAAAATCTTTAAAGAAAAAAAGAAAGCAGTCTTGCCATTTGCAATGACGAGGATGGAACTAGAGGGCATTAGGCTAAGTGAAATGAGTCAGAGAAAGACAAACACCATATGATTTCACTCATAAGTGGAATTTAAGAAACAGATGAACATAGGGGAAGGGGAAGGAAAAATAAAATAAGATGAAAATTGAGAGGAAGGCAAACCGTAAGAGACGCTGAACTCTAGGAAACAGGGTGGCCGGAAGGGAGGCGGGTGGGGGATGGGGTACCTGGGTGATGGGCATCAAGGAGGGCACGTGATGTGATGAGCACTGGGTGTTATATGCATCTGATGAATCACCAAATTCTACCTCTGAGACTAATACAAAAATTTATAATAGAGACATACTATAAAAAAAAATGGGGGAGCCCGTGGGGCAGAAAGTCTGCGGGAAACAAACCCTCTTCCCTGCTACCAATTTAGTAGAAATGGGGTTAAGGGTGGTTCTTTTAGGCAGCCGTTGACTCGGGAAAGTCCGTGTCTGCGTGTTTGGGAGGGGGGGTCTGTCAATGTGATTTCATTGTGCTCTCAAGGGGAAGGGAGCCCCCATCTGATATTTGGGGGTCCAGTCAGCTCGTGTGTTCACTTAGTAAATGGACATCGCTGTGATGACGGCGACGAAGATGATGAAGCGGCGGTGCTGGTGACCGCGCACACTGGCCGTGTCGGCTCCCCACCCCGTTAGTAGCCTTGGTGCTGAGCTGGCCCCCCCAGTCCTCTGTACTGAGGGAGCCTCCAGGAAACCCCCCTGATGCTGGAAGGCTGCTGTTGGGGACATTGCCTAGCACCGTGTGTGACAAGAGAAGCCACGAGGAAGCCGTGCGTCCACATATGTGCAGGGGACAACTGAGGACTCTGGGGCACAGACCTCTAAAGGCGGAGCAGCCCAAGGACACGGCCACCCAGGATGCCTCTCTCTTTCGGGGTGACCCCAGCAGGCTAGCCCCACCCTCTGCACAGGCTGGCCCGGGCCTGCCTTCTGCGTGGCATCAGCAGGCTGACGCTGTGGTCCCCGGACAGCCGGCCAGGCCAGCCCCAGGCCTGGAGGAAGCCAGCAGCCTCCCGGCGGTGGCCCCGCTGGGGTGTCACCAGCTGGGGTTTCTCCGATCGCGGGGCCAAGAGTGGAGACGCTGCTGAGGGCCCGGACCTGGCTACGGATCCAGGCCGCTTAGCCAGAAGCCACGGACGCGTTACGTAACTTGAAGGGGAGCTGGGCCAGGAATTAAAATCCAGCTTCCTAGTGTGCTCCGCCTTGGAGCTGGGGGCCCAGGTCCCCCAAAGTAGGACTGTACTACCTGCCATTTCTCATCTGAACCTTCGTGGCACATATATTCCTTGGGAACGTCATGGGGATGATGTACTTGGGTTCAAATCTCATTTCCTAGCTGATTGTGCGGCCTGTGAGGAGGAGTTACTCACCCCTCCGTGCCTCAGTTTCCTCATCCGTAAAGAGGCAATGAGGCCATGGTGCTCATGCGTTTATGCAGGCAAAGCACTTTTCAACCGTACTTGGTCGGTGGCTGGCACGAAGCTAATGCTGGCCGTGGCTCCTCCGACCGGAGTCCAGGTTCTCCAGCAACCAGACCCCATCAGCGTTCAATCTTCTCTTCCCCAGCAGCAACCCTGTCGTGGGGGGTAGCGCCCCGATCCATTGGCTGAGCAAGCCACAAACCGAGAGGTCCCCTTTGACCCTTCCCTCCGCTCCCCCCAAACCATCACCATGGCTTGTCAACCTTACTACCTTACTGACTCCTGCCAAAATGACCCAACTTCCTTCAAATCTCCCAGCTCCCTCCTTCTCTCTTTTGTAACCTCTCACCAGGAGCAGCACAGCAGGGCCGCAGCTGCAACCACTCCAGCTCCCTACTGACCCATTTCTGCCCTGCCACCAAAGAGACGCTTTGAGGGGCAGATCTGACTGAGTCACCCTGTCCCTGGGCTCTCCCTGTTGAAACCTCATGACCTTCCACTCTTCTTGGGGTTAAAACCGAAATCCTAACACCAAGCAGACTGTTCTATTAGGATGCTTTTGGCCCCAAGGATCAGAAAGCCCTACCAAAATTGGCTTAAAATAACAAGGTGGTTTATTAGTTCTTTCGGAGGTAACTGGAGTAGATCAGCCTTCAGGCATTGCATGATCAGGGCTTTAGCCCCCAAATTCTGCTATCCTCTCAGCTCTGCGTTCCTTCCTAGCTATCAGCTGTATCCACAGCCCAGCATCCTCTCGATCGTCCTCAAGTGGGACACTTCTAGAGAAAAACAAAACCAAACCGCGTGCAGCCATGAAATAAAATTCATTCCCTCCAGCCTGAGGCAACTGAGACCATGTGCCCATTCCCAGCCAAACCATTCCTAGTGTACGCCATGCACCGAGTCTTTCCATTTCCTGCCCCTGGTGGGAAATGAGTCCTTTACTACAAACACACATTGAAACCACGTTAAAAGATACTATTGGTTTTCTTCTAATAATGCTCAACTCTAAAAAAATATGAGAACTAACCATCATCCTTAAAGCTCCCCACTGCCCTTGATGATGGATCTGGGACGAGAGGTGCCATGGGAATGACACGGAATGGATGGGGGAGGCAGGCAGGAGGCAAGGGGCTTGGTGGCAGACTCAGAGATGGACTTGAGATGGCGGAATGGAAAAGGTAAGAAAATGCTGCCGTAGTGTCTTCCGTGCCCTGGTGGGTTCTCAATCTTCTCTTTGTTCTCTTTCTGAAAATGGACTTTGCCACCAAAGAAACTGAAAACAAGGACTTAATGACTATTTGTACACCCATGTTCATAGTAGCATTATTCGCAGTAGCCAAAAGGGGGCAACAACCCAAATGTCCACTGATGGACAAACGGGTCAACAGAATGTAACATACGCCCACAAGGGAATCTGATTCAGCCCTAAGAGGGAATGACTTTCTGACATGCTTCCACATGGATGAGCCTTAACGATATTCTAAGTGAAAGAAGCCAGACGCAAAAGAAGAAACAGCTTATGATTCCATTTACGTAAGACTCCTAGAATAGCCAATTTGTAGAGACAGAAAGTGGAATAGCGGTTGACAGGGGCTGGGGGTACGGAGTTTCAGTGTGTGGGGTGATAAAAGAGTTCTGAAGATGGACGGGGCTGATAGTGGTACAACATGTGAACGTACCTCATGCCACTGAGTGGTACAGTTAAAAAAAATAGTTAAAATGGTAAATTTTTTTGTTATATATATTTTACCACAAGGAAAAGTACTTGGCTTTTCTTCCAGGCATTGAGGGCACAACAGAAGGGTGACAGGAAATGCTCAGAGAGTGATCGTTGATTGATCCGGCCTGTCTGGATAAAAGACATTTTTAGTGATACACTTTCATCTTGGTCCTGTTGGGGAAGAAAAAATTTCCTCTATCTTTCAAGAATCTTTTTTTTTTTTTTTTTGGCTGGATTGTGAATTAAATTGCCATGAGGCAGATTAGCAAGAGAAAAATCAAAATTTAAGGGGCTCCATAGGCAGTCAGGCAACTGAGGCTCAGATGGCACCCAGAGCGGAGGAGGAGTGGGCAGGGCTCTGGGACCACAAAGGGAAGGAAGACAATTCACAGGAAGAGGAAAAAGAGTAAATATTTGGTAGGTAAATATTTAAATAAATAGAAACAGTGGGACACAGAGAGGAGTTTTAACAAAGAGACTTGCCAAGGTCCTGCCTGTCGGCCACCCCCAGTTCCTATTCCGCTGCGGCTATCCCGGGTGAGAGCCCCCTTCCTGGAGGAGGCCTTCTATCTAAATTGTTCTGGGCAGTTAGAGGAAGGTCCAAGGTTCTTCCTGAACCTTCTGTTTCTTAAAAATAATCAGCCTACAATAATCCACGGGCCAAAGAGACACATTTTGGGGTGGCAGGTTTTGTCCCCTGCCCTCCCAGGACAATCGTGATGATGAGGAAGAGACTCAGGCCTGCCGGGAGGGAGCCCCGAGGCAGCCCTGGGTGAGAGCCCCCCTCCCCAGCCTACACAGGTCCCCACCTTGCTCACACGGGCTCTTTGTGAGGCGAGGGGTGCCTGCTTCTCTTCTCTGCAGCGTGGACCCACAGACGGAGGGCAGGTGGGAGGGGAATTTCCCTCTGTCGGGCAGGAAAACAGTGAGGAAACAGGGCTCTCCTGCTCTTTGAATGGAAAATGTCTCTTTCAGGCCTCATTTTCGAGAGCTGTCCCCTTCCCACCTCATGTTGCCAGAGGGATGACGGAGCAGCTGTCACCAGTTGGGTCTGACTCATTGGTTTATCATCTCTCCCCACCCCTCTCCCTAACCCCCTCCCTCCAAAACCCACCCACCCCGAAAATGCCTAAGCACAGTTGACTATTTTAAGAACTGAATTCCCTGTCGGCATGGCAACTTCCTGGCTGTACCTCCTGTCATCGCTGCCTGGATGGGAGAAAAGCCACCCTTCACCAGGGCTCCAGCCTGCCAGATGCGGCCAGAGAGGGCACAGCCAGGGCGGCTCACGCATCCTTCTCTGTGCGTTCCCTTGCTTTACAGCCCTTTAGCAATGCAAAAACCATTCTTAGCTGACCGGCCAGACAAAAGCAGGCACCCGGCCAGAGTAGGCCCCAGGACCACGATTTCCCCAACCTCTGTTGTAGGACAAAAGCAGCAGGTGTTCACACGTGCTGCATTTCTCATTGTGGAAGTTCAAAGACTTTATTTTTTTTTTTAATTATTTATTTATTTATGATAGTCACAGAGAGAGAGAGAGAGAGAGAGGCAGAGACATAGGCAGAGGGAGAAGCAGGCTCCATGCACCGGGAGCCTGATGTGGGATTCGATCCTGGGTCTCCAGGATCGCGCCCTGGGCCAAAGGCAGGCGCCAAACCGCTGCGCCACCCAGGGATCCCTCAAAGACTTTAAAGGGTAAGGGGGAGACGTGGGTAAAAGACGGGAAGGGAGTTATGGAGGAAAGACAATGTGATTGATCTTTTTAAATTTCCCCCAAATATCTACATTTATTTTTACCTTTAAGTTTTATTTATCATCTTCTTGAGCTTCCAGATTGAAGTCTTAAGACTATGCCATCTTCCCCACATCCCTAATAAGGATTGAGGCTTATAATCTATCAGTTCCTCTTGTAGAAAATGGTATTTATTTTGTGACCTCTCATCATTGCTCACAAAGACCAGATTTTCTGCAGATATGTTGAAAGAGGGTTTTGAATGGTTTTTTTTCTCTCTCTTTTCCTTAAATTCTTTTAGGAAAAAAAAATTTTTTTAACTCACTTTAGGGGTACCCGGTTGGCTCAGTTGGTAGAGCATGCAACTCTTGATCTCAGGGTTGTGAGTTTGAGCCCCATGATGGGCATAGAGATTAATTTTTTAAAAAAATTTACTTTAAAAATTTTTGTTCATTATCAGAAATTTTAAGCGTACTCAAGAAGAAGAATAAAACGAATTCCTGTGCTTGCATGTACCTGACACTACTGGTTTATTTTTAAAGGGTGTTTCCATGTAAATTAAAGAAATGGTTTGTACTTTCTTAAAACATGGATTAAAAGAGGGAAATCGATTTGCAAGTGCAGTTGAATAGAATCTAGTTCTAGGTCTTGCCTGAAAGTGACTGGGGAGGGGAGGGGTAGGAGGAACATCTGTAGGAAAGAAAAGGGGATCACTCTTTGATGGTTACCATAGAAACCACTAGGTTAAGATGGTTGAGCCTGTTTATGGGGCAGTGAGGTTCCTGCTAATGGACTCTGGGTCAGAGATGTGGGAGAAATCTTTAGGCTGCTCCCGGAGGCTGTCTGGCTGTCTCTAACACTCCCTTCCATCCCCCAACCCTATTCTCAGTATCCCCCGTTTGAGGACACTTTCATTCTGAATTTCTAGGGTTTGATTAAAAAAAGAGACATTTGGGTATTTCCAGCCTCAATTTTAGGGCTTTCTTTTTGTATTGAGTAAACCAGAGTCAAAGTGTTCATTGCATACTCACTTTGAGGAGTTGTGAGGTTTAATGGAAGACCACCTGGAGCCCTGTTTGCAGCACTAGAGGGGCCTGGGGGGTTACCTTCTCGGAAGAAAGCCCTGGTAGGACAGGTGGGGGTCTTAGGGTATTGACTCCCCACACTAGACTGCAGGAAATACGCTCTCCCGAAGAGCGGGAGGTCCAGCCGAAGCCTTGAGATTCAGAGGCTCTGGATTCACTTGCCCCCTTCGCAAGGAGCTTGACCCCAACATAGAACATCCACCATTCGCCAGTGTCCAGGCTGCCTTAGACAGCAGATTACTTACTGCGGGGCACACCGATAGGAAGGGGAACTTTGGCATCGTGCTCCTTGGACTTGGGTCCAAGCCGCAGCGCAGAGTATTTCCACCCTGACAGTCTCCATCACCTACTCATGGCCTTGGTGGGGGAAAAGAATACACAAGGTCAACGGCAGGCACAGAGGCAGAAGCAGGCTGGAATTACTCACCTAGGGGCGAATATGGGCAGAGACCTACAGGAGGCCGCCGAAACTCAGACAGACCCTCGCAGGGACCGCCCCCAGCGCCGCGACCCTAGGACCCTAGACCGCTGAGGTCCTGCCCTAGCCTAGCTGCGCGTCCTGCAGCTCCAGAGGGAAGAGGCTGCGCAGACGAGGCACGGCCACCAGGGGGCGCGCGAGCCCAGGACGGCGGGGATCCCGGGCTGCGGGAGGGAAAGGGGCGGGGCGAGAGCGGGAAAGGGGCGGGGCGAGAGGGAAAGGGGTGGGATGAGAGGAAAAGGGGCGGGGCGAGAGGGAAAGGGCGGGGTGAGAGAGGGAAAGGGGCGGGGCAGGAGGGTAAAGGGGCGGGGCGAGAGGGAAAGGGGCGGGGCGGGAGGGGAAAAGGGGCAGGGCGCAAGGGAAAGGGGCGGGGCGAGAGGGAAAGGGGCGGGGCGAGAGGAAAGGGGGCGGGGCGAGAGGGAAAGGGCGGGGTGAGAGAGGGAAAGGGGCGGGGCGAGAGGGAAATGGGCAGGGCGAGAGGGAAAGGGCGGGGTGATAGAGGAAAGGGGCGGGGCGAGAGGGAAAGGGGCGGGGCGAGAGGGAAATGGGCAGGGCGAGAGGGAAAGGGCGGGGTGATAGAGGAAAGGGGCGGGGCGAGAGAAAAGGGGCGGGGCGGGAGGGAAAGGGGCGGGGCGCGGCGGACTGCAGCGGCGACGGGGCGGGGGCTGGATACCGGCTCTCCCGGGGGGGGCGTCAGCTGGCAAACGGCAAGGACGGGGACCTCCCGGCACCTGCAAAGCCAGAAGCTCCTGGAGGGTAGAGACTGTGTTCGTCCCTCCCTTCCTCAACTGCCCCCATCCTGGGTTTGCTGAGCAGAGTCCAGGGACGCACTCTCACTCCGGAATGCGGGA
The DNA here is from genome assembly GCF_048418805.1 of Vulpes vulpes. Lineage (NCBI taxonomy): Eukaryota > Metazoa > Chordata > Mammalia > Carnivora > Canidae > Vulpes > Vulpes vulpes. The sequence goes on along the minus strand of NC_132795.1, from coordinate 92,971,664 downwards.
AGGGAGGAGGGCGAGGAGCTTTGAGGCAGCTTCTGCAAAGGAGTGAGAGATGTTAGATTGTCACCAGGGTGGAGCCCAGGCGTCGGAGGGGAGAGGGAGCTGCACCCTGGAAAGTTTTGGGGGAGGGAGCCTAGAGGACAATCTACAATTTGGGGAAGAAATAAGGGCATGGGTCTCAAATCTCTTGATCTCCTTTACACCCTTAGTGTTGAAGATTTCAAAGAGCCTTTTATGGATGTGGGGTCAACCTCCCCCAATTTGTCATATTAGAAATTAAAATTGAAAAACACTAAAAAAAAAAAAAAAAAAAAAAGAAAAGAAAGAAAGAAAGGGCAGCCCAGGTGGCTTAGCGGTTTAGAGCCCCCTTCAGCCCAGGGCGTGACCCTGGAGACCCAGGATCAAATCCCACTTCGGGCTCCCTGCATGGAGCCTGTGTCTCTGCCTCTCTCTCTGTCTGTGTCTCTCATGAAAAAGAAAGAAAGAAAGAAAGAAAGAAAGAAAGAAAGAAAGAAAGAAAGAAAGAGAGAAAGACTTATTTACTTAAAATTACAATAATGAAATTTCTACCACATTAACATAATCGAAAAAATAAGCGTATTTTCCAAAACAAAAAAGTGTTAGTGTGAAGTGTGGCACCATTTTACATTCCTTCAAATTTTTTAAATGTTTAGCCTAATAAAAGACAGATGGAGTCTCATATCTGCTTTTGGACTCCCTCAGTTGTGATATCAAATTGAGTTTTCCCAAAGCACATAGCTTCATATGCTCAGGAGAAGAGGAGCTGGGGGGAAAAAGGCAAATAACATTTTATTATGAAAACAATTTTGACCTTGTGGACCTCCTGCCCATTTTGATATTAAGTAGAGTATTAACTGCATACAGTGTTATTTTTGGAAAAGAATTGGAAGACGTTTTATAAAACAAAGGCTGCCTTTGGTGAGGGCTAAGGGCAGAAGGCCAGGCTGCCTTGAAATGCACCCACCGGCCAAGATGCAGCCTCAATGGCCAGTGGTACCAGAAAGCAGGGCCTCAGCTGGTGTAGACGCATGCCTGTTTATATGGCCACTCACATCCTGTGAGTATTAGAACTCTGTTACAGCTGACTTTTTGCTGCCTGCTGCTCTGAGTTGCAGCTGGCAGGATGGTGGCCAGACTCCCTCTCTTGAGGCCAAAAGCGTTTTGTGGCTTCTTATTAATTCAAAAATATCTCAAAACAATGCCCCCCTCACCTCACACCTGTTAGAATATCTGTCATCACAAAATAAGAGATACTGAATCACTATATTGTACACCTAAAACTAATATTATAGTGAACTTTAACTAACTGGAATTTAAGTAGAAACTTTTTAAAAAGATAAGAGATAATAAATGTCAGCAGAAGACATAGAGAAGAAGAAACCCGTGTGGCACTGTTGGTGGGGATGTAAATTGGTGCAGCCAATTGTGGAACTGTGGACAATAGTATGGAGGGTCCTCAACAAATTAGAAGTAGAACTACCATGATCCAGCAGTCCCACCTCTGGGTAGATATCCAAAGGAAATGAAAGCAGGACCTCAAAGAAATATCTGCATTCCCCTGTTCATTGCCGCATAATTCACAACAGCCAAGGTATGGAAGCAACCTAAGTGTTCACCAACAGAGAAATGAACAACAAGGAGGTGGTATATAAACGCAATGGAATACTATTCTGCCACAAGAAAGAAGGAAATGCTGCCCTTTGCACCTGGATGGATGGACCTAGAGGGCATGATGCTAAGGGAAACAAGTCGGACAGAGAAAGACAAATACTATATGAAATCACTTATTTAAGTGAGATCTAAAAAAGCCAAATGCATAGAAACAGAGTAGAATGGCAGTAGCGAAGAGCTGGGGGAGCGAGCAAATGGGGAGATGTTGGTCAAAGGGAATAAACTTTCAGTTGTAAGATGAATGAGTTCTGGGGATCTAATGTACAGCAAGGTGATTATAGTTAATAATGCTGTGTTGTATACTGGAAAGTTACTAAGAGAGATTTTTTTTTTTTTTAGATTTTATTTATTTATTCATGAGAGACACACAGAGGGAGGCAGAGACACAGGCAGAGGGAGAAGCAGGCCCCCTGCAGGAAGCCCCATGTGGGACCCCGGGATCACGCCCTGAGGTGAAGGCAGATGCTCAACCACTGAACCACCCAGGGGTCCCTGCTAAGACAGATCTTACATGTTCTCACCACAAAAAAGAAATGATAATTATGAGGCATAATGGAGGTGTTAGCTAATGCCATGACGGTAGCATTATATATATATCAGGGTATCAAATCAACACATTGTACGCCTTAATGTTATATGTCAAGTTATAGCTCAGAAGAGCTGGCGGGGGGCGGGGGGGGAGGATAACACAATGGCCCCATCGTCTCCATGGCCTCCAGCCTGCTGTGGGGAGGGCCTGTGCAAATGCTCCAGTTTGAGGGAAGAGGCAGTGGGGGGAGCCTTGCAGAGTCAGGTTAGATGAGGAAAGTTTCTTTCCAGTTAGTTCCCTCCAAGAACACCTAATGTAAATGGTTATCCTAATCATCTGTGGAATGGCATGAGAATACAGATTCCTGATCTCACCGCAGATCAAGCAGGGGCTGAGGCTAGATTTTAAAGCTTCAGGCCCATTCTCAACCCTCCGCTGGCCCTGTCTCTACCAACTCTAAAGTCCCTCCGTCTTTGGGTACCTTGCAATCACTTGATGCATGTATTTAAGATTTTGAATTCCCCAGGCCTAATCCCTAGAAAGCCTGGTTCCCAAGCTCAGGTGGATCTGGGATGGGCCCCAGAGGACCCTGGGAACCAGCAGTCCAGGTCACTCTGATGTCAATGACCCAGGGCCACCTTTTGCCTCCAAGTTGTTGCAGCCCATGTGACCCAGAGAGATTTTAGGGCTCAACTCAGATCACCTCAGCCTTACTTCCTTATCTTTTGAACAATCCCACCCTTTCCAGGGGGTCTAAATTTAAATGACAGGGTTTACAAGTCTCATTGGATGCAGGTGACCACCTGCCCAGTCCTAGAACTAAACCTTCCTCGAACTGCCCAGTCCTAGAACTAAACCTTCCTCGAGGATCCCCATCTTCTCAAAGTCCATGCAGACTCCTGCCTGAGCACTGCCTATGCCTGCATTTCCCCCGCATGCACACCCACCTGCACACTTCTAAGCTAGGTGTGGGTCAATGTGTTTGCAGATGGACGTACTTCCAGCTTTCAAAAAAAAAAAAGGAGATTTAAGAACTCAGCTTCCATGGGATACCTGGGTGGCTCAGTGGTTGAGCATTTGCCTTTGGCCCAGGGTATGATCCTGGAGTCCTGGGATTGAGTCCCACATCGGGCTCTCTGCATGGAGCCTACTTCTCTCCATGTCTCTGCCTTCTCTCTGTGTCTCTCATGAATAGATAAATAAAATCTTAAAAAAAAAAAAAGAGCTCAGCTTCCTTCACACAGGAGCCCCGCTTCTCCTTCTTCCCCTCCCCATCCTGGTCTGTAGGGGATACTTCAGTCCCCTCGGCACAGAAGAAGCTGCCCCCGGCCCAGGCCCCAGGGTTTGAGTGGCCGCCTGTCAGCTGGCTCACTTCCCAGCAGGACTCCCGGACCCTGGCTCCCTCGGGAGAGCCCAGGGGCCCTGGAATCCGCTCCGCAGCCGGCCGGCCTTACCCTCTGCTTTGCCTCTGGATTCACATCTCCTTTGCACAGCACACGTTTATCAATACCAACTCATTTCGTGAGTTGTTTCATCGAGTTGCGACTGAGCAGATTTTCTGCTCGGTTGTGTCTAAACACACACACACACACACACACACACACACAGACTTAGTCATGGAACTGGTTGTGCAGTGTCCGTAGGATCCCCTCCCGGCATCGTTCCGTTTCTGCCGTCGTCTGGACTCTGCAGGAAGCATCCCCGAAACCTGGGGCTCCTCACTGTCAGCTCTGGGAGACCCGGATTCCGGGAGAGACGCGGTGGAAATGGTGAATGTGCACAAGGCTCGGCTCTCTCCCGATGCCGGACACCCTGGCCGCCTGTGGGCCGATTACAGCCGGATTTCTAGGGCCCGTTCCTCCTCCATGGTGATTGCACCCGGCAGCCAGGTTCGGGAACCGCACCCTACTCCCACCCTACTCTTGGAAACATCCTCCCTTCTGCGCTAATGGGTTTGTCATCAGTTAGACCCCAACACCTGACCTTTAAGGCTCACCTCCTTGGGTCCACTGACCTTTGTCCCAAGGTTTTCCTAAAGCTCCTCTCCACCTTTATCTCTACACTCAGGCTAAAGACCGGAGGGGCCCAGCATCCCGTGATGGAAACCATGGAAACGAAAGCTACCCCTCAAGCAGTAACAACTGCCCGGACAAAGAATCCCAGCCGGCCCATGCCACCAGACCACGCACACACACACTCATACCTGGGCAGGTGGACTGTGGAGGGACCCATAGAATGAGTGACAGCTCCTTAACCTCACTATAATACTAAAATCTTCACCCGAGGAAGAGCACAAGCCTCATTTACATAACCCACAACGCAGGTAGAGGCGTGTTCCCTTAAGGTACACGGCACCACCTTTTGCCCGCCTCTATATATGATGACGAGGCTCCCCTCTCTAAATATTCATCCTAACCTTGCTCGGGGAGTCAAGGCTCTGCAAGTTCTTCCCTGTGATCTCCTTATTTGCTGCAAATAAAGTCTCCTTTGTGCGACAACTCCACCTGGTATAATTTCTGTGTGTGACTCACCAAGGAGCGAACTCACGTTAGTTCAGTTACAGGTTGACTGGGTTTGGCAGTCATCCAAAAGAAGTTGACTTCATCCAAGGGAAAAAAAAAAAAAAAAACCTATCAGAATAAAGTCCTTGAGGGAGTTCAGGAGCTACCACCCAAATACACTGCTTGGCCCTATCGATTATTTTGAGCTGAAGGCACTTGAAAAACAGCAGAGGCAGGGAGGGGCTCTCCCTGAACTGCCCTCATCTGCCTAAACACAGAGCCTCTGAAAGGGTCTCCATGGTCCTAAGTCCCCAACCCGGGGGATTCATCAACCATAGTGACTCCCACCCCAGGAGAGGAGACTACAAGTCCACACCACACCCCCACACTTCCCATCCGTTCTTCTGAGGGCCCGTTCGTCCTTCCCAATCATTTACCCCCCCCACGTGACCTGCATCTCCCCCCTCTTCTCCATTTAGATGGTATATAGGCTCTCAAAACTCATCTTTTTTTTTCAGGTGTTCGGTTTTTTTTCTCCCCCTCTGAGATGCCCTTGTCTGCATAGTATTAAAAATTAATAAACGCATATATCTTTTCTCCTGTTCATTGTCTGCTGTCAATTTATTTCATAGACCCCGCTATCGAATCTAGGAGAGGACAGGGGCAGTCTTTCCTCTCCTACACCCTCATTCATTCTTTCTTTCTTTCATCAGATATGTATCGAGCCCCTACCTGGCCAAGTTAGTATGCTAAGCATTAGAGATACTAGATTGAAAATGAAACCAAGATCAGGCCTTATGGAGTATAGTGGAGGGACCAGACCTTAAACCAGCAGAAGTAAGGAGATCTCAGCTTGTTCTCCAGGATCCTGGCCCATCTTGGTGAACTGAGGAAAGGAGGGCTTTGTGAATGATGAAGGATATTTACGGGAAAAAGTTTTCATCCATGGCAATTTCTCAGCACCTCTGGGAAGGGCAATTTCATGCACAACACAGATTCTGTATCCTATGGGTGCCAAATATTATGCTTTATATGCTCTATGGGATCTTCCTCGATTTAAGATGGAATTAAGTCCTGATAAACCCATCAAAAGTTGAAAATATCATAAGTCACATCTAATACACTAGCCCATCTACCTTCACAGCTTAGCTTAGCCTGCCTTAAATGTGCTCAGAACACTTACATGAGACTACGGTTGGGGCAAAATCATCAAATATGAAGCTAGCTTTATAATAACGTGTTGAATATCTCACGCAATTTATTGAACTGGAAGTGAAAAACTGCAGGGCTGTATGGGTGCTGAACGGTGATAAACGTGTCAGCTGTTGACCCTCCTGGTCCCCTGGCCGACCCGGACCTGCGGCAGAGAATTGTGCGGGGTAGCATCGGCCTGGAAAGAAGATCCACATTCAAAATCCCAAGTATGGTTTCAAACTGGAATTCACATCGAAACTGAATGTATATGACTTTTGTTCTATCGTGGAGTCGAAAGTTCCTAAGTTGAGCCATCATGAGCAGGAGGCCATCCGTGCTCCCATCTGACAGACGAGGAAACTGAAGTGCAGGGAGATGAATTCACTCATCTACAAGCCTCAGGAAGAAGGGCTGGAAGGACACCTCAGGCCTGTATGACTCAGAGCCCTTCTTGTGAGAGCTAATCTCTGCCAGCTTGAGAGCGACGGGCTCCAGCAAAGGAGCTGGTAAAGGCTGACAGGGTCATTTCACTGGCATCTCAGTGGGGCACCAGAAACACCAAGTGCCACCAGCAGAGCTGGGGCCGGGGGCTGTTGGGGTCAGCAGTGCTGGGAGGGGGCTTCAGAGCCTGTGTGGAAGACGGTGCTGGTGGCCTCAGCACTCCCGGTGGGCAGCCAGTGGTCCCCTCGTGGCATAATAGTTGACACTTCTTGGACACTTATGATGTGCTGGACACCACCTAACGGCTTAGTATGGACGAACTTGTTTAATATTTACAATTTCCATTTTGACAGATTAGGAAACCAAGGCCCAGAGAGGTACAACAACCATCCTAGGTTACCTCTCTGATAAACACGGAGTCGGGATGCGAGGCCAGGCCTGGTGCAGGCTGGGCCTGTGTGCTGCAGAACCGTGCTGTCCTCAGGGCATATGAGGGATGTGACATCCAGAAGTGTGCTTAGTTTCTCGGGAGTGCACCCCAGGAAAGGGGAGGGCCAGTGTGACAGATTGCAAAAGTGGCTAAGGGACTCTGCAGCGCCTTCCTCCAGGAGGTGAAGCCCACTTCCCAACCCCGTGAGTGTGCTTGGCCTTGTGACTTGCTCTGACCAAGGCAATATGGTGGGAGCAAGGGTGTGAGTTCCAAGCCTAGGCCCTAAGAAGCCTTACAGCTTCTGCTCGCCCCATCCTTGGAACCCCGCCGCCCTGGGAAGAAGCTTGGACGGGCTAGCCTGCCGGATGAGACATGCCTGGTCGCCTATTCACTCCAGCCAAGCCTGCTAAGCACCAGATGTGAGTGAGGCCGCCCTGAGCTATCCGGTCACCCGCCAGCTCACCACGGACACATAAGTGGGCCCAGCACAGCCTGTCTGGAAACTATCCCGCTGATCCCCAGAGCCATGAGCGAATAAATACATGTTTCTCCTTCTAAGCTGCTGTGCTTAGAAAGCACAGTAAATACAGCCAGAATGCAGTAAATACAGCAGTAAATACAGCAAGAAATACGTCAAGGAGAAGGAAGATGGGAGGTTGGAGGAATTCCCACCAGGCCGTATGGATAAGTAGAAATCCATGAGGTAGGGAAAAGAGATCCAAAGGAAAATGATGGAGGAGAAGCAGCCTGGGTCCCTGAGGACCCAGGGCGTCAGTCACCTCTTCTGGCTTCCACCAGGTGGGGGAATGGCAGTACTTTTCTAAGGGAAATCCCAGGTAGTCAGTGTGGAAGCCAAAGCAGGAGGGCTCTGTGGGTGTGGGGGAAGACGACCCCCCCCCAGCCGTAAGCAGTGGCTGCCCCTCTGCAGGTACAGGGTTGTTGTTGCAGGTGGGCGCCCCCTCCACTCTCCCTGGGACCCTGTGCACCCAGGAAGGGCTCCACTCCGTCTGGGGTAGCAGGGATGCAGACGGCCAGCTGTGGGAGCCTAAACTCCAGCGCTGCCCAGAGAGCCAGGGAAAGGGGTCACAGGGGGGAGACACGTTTAGGAGGGACCAGGGACTTGAGAACCTGGAGCCAACTGATCTAGAGGGACGGGCCACTGGGGGAGGGCGGCCTGAAGTAGGTCCCCAGAGGACCAAAGGATGCGGGCAGCAAACGGGGGTGGGATGGGGCTGGGGGGATCCGCACTAACCTCACCACACAGTGTACCTACGATGGCACCAGCCTGCCTCGTGGGGGTTGACATGGGTCATGTTTTGACCTAGCCTGCCCCCCGCCCTTGTTTGGAGGGGTCCCCCTTCCCCGAGGAACGTGAATTTCACCTGCAAAGCCCGCAGGTGAAGGGAGATGCTGCGTGGGAAGACCGTGCCCTGCGTCTCGGTGGACCAGGGGCCCTTCTCCTATGTGGGCCCCTCTCCCGGGCTCTGGGCCCCGGTGCCAGCCGCGGGACCCCAGGAAGCGGCCCTCGGCCCCCCCCTCCCCACCCCCCCAGCTCCAAAGTCCCGGGAGCGCTTCGCAGACTCGGGGCCGCGGCCGTGTCCCCGCTACCAGCCGCCAGAGGGCGCTGCGGGGCCGCGGGGCGAGCGGCCCGGCGGGGGCATCCCCGGGCGGCTGAGACGCCCCCCCTTAGGGCTCCCTCTCCCCCCAAACATGTTTCTAGTTTACCCGGTATCTCCTGCACGTGAGAAGCTCAAGAAGAAAGATTCTTGCCTAACCTGAGCTCCAGGGTGGGCAGAGGGGTTTGACACCAAATGCAATTTTGTTCCAGAAACCTTGGGGACTGGGGCCGAGCAGCCCGGGGCGGGGGGGGGGGGGTGCTCCCCGGTGGCCACCCCGGGCTTAGGACGCGGGCGCACCGGCCCGAGCACAGCGAGCCCCGCGCCTTGCAGACCACCAGCCCGCGCGCACGCTGGCCTCTCCAGGGAGGGTGTGTTGGGCCGGTGTCCCCCCCCTGCACCCCCCTCCCCCCACCCCCCTTCCCCCCTCCCCGGGCAGAGTGCAGGGCTGCGGGGGGCGGGGCGCGCGGCCAGGGCTCCCGGGCTGCAGGGCGAAGTCGAGGAGGCCGAGAGCAGGGAGGGGCTCCGGGGCCGAGCAGAGGGGGGAGTCCTGTCCGATAGGGGATGGGGGTGGCGGGGACGGGGACGGGTCCTGCATCCTCGGGCTTGGGGGGAAGCAAGGGGCCTGGCCGCCTGGATGGAAGGCCAGGGCCGAGAGACCCAAAGACCTGCTGGACTGCTGGGAGGTCTCAAGCTGATAAAGCTCCTAATCCCTGGGGGGATGGGGGGGTGGGGGGGAGGGGGAGCTGGGGGAGGCTCTGGGGGAGGTGTCTGATTGGCCGCTAGGTTCTGTTTTTCAGACCTAAAAAAAAAAAAAAAATCCCCTGTCCCCTGGGGAGATTTCTCAGTCACTTTTCTCCTGCAGGAAGCTGCTTCTTGTTTGAGCCTCCTGGGATTGGCAGAGTTAAAATGCTTTAACCCAGGATGCCTTGGGCCTTTTGTTCAGCTCTGACAATGGAATTGGGTGGAGGGGGCTGGGAAGGCAAGTAGCTGGGACCGGGTGTATCCATGGGGTGGGGGTCTGGTAAAGCTGTGCACAGTCACTGGGTGAAAAAGCAATTTAGTCCTGAGTGTGTGTGTGTGTGTGTGTGTGTGTTGGGGGAGGATGCAAGGGAGCCCAAGGCATGGGGCACCAGCTCGTTAACACATGTGCATGAGTGCCTGCTGTGTGCTCAGCAAACCCTTAATTACTCAGGGAGATCTTCCAAAACTGGGAACTCAATACTGGTCCCTAAAAGGTTGGGTAATGGGTTTTTCTTGCATCTGAAATCCGAGGGAACAGATTTCTGGCTCCCCTGGGCTCTTAGATTCTTCTAGATGTCTTTGTCTTCTAAAATTCTGTGCTCCCACAGGACAGCGCTTAGTTAAGGACACTCAGAAATGCATGCCCTTCAACCATATTCATCATCCTAAAACTGTTGCTTTGAATATATCATGCCCTTGACTCATAATCCTCAGCAGCACCCACTAATTCAAGGGATTGGAGTGACCGAGTTCAAGCCCTCCCGCCATGCAGACTTTCCTTCCCCAGCTCCCTACAGGCATTCTCCCCTGAAGCCCACCTGGCCCCTCCCGGTCCCTGGGACAGGTCTTGAATTCTCCAGCCTCTCTGTGTGGTCCTGCAGTGCCTTCCTGGGATACCCTCCCCACCTTCACCACGCAGCCAGCTGCGTCCCTTCTCCATTTGGTTCTGGCATCGGTAGGTCAGCCAACATGCAGAGCCCACCATGTGCAAGGCATGTTCAACCTTGGACATACATCATAGATCAAGACAAATACCTGCACATAAGGATTTTCTGTTTTAATGGGAGGGAACAGAGTAGACAAAAAAGCCAAACAATTTCACTTGTTGATAAGTACTACAAAGTAGCTAAACTAATGTGCTAGAATAGGGGTGTTGGGAATGAGTGCGACTGATGGTGCTGCTTTCGTTAGACAGAGAAGGTGTCTTTGTGGAGATGACTTTGGAGACCTTATGGATGGGGAGGAGGCAGCTGTGTGAAGATCTGGGGAAGAGTGCTCCAAGCAGGAGGAATAATGAGGGCAAAAGTCCTGAGGCAGGAATGCACTCGTTGGGTTGAAGAGACACCATGGAGACCACTGTCACTGGGACAATGTGAACAAGGAGCTTTGAGGGGCTCTGGGGACATAGGCAGGGACTAGATCATCAGTCCTTGTGAGCCAAGGTAAGGAGTGTGAGTTTTATTTTGGTTGCAGTGGGAAGCCTTTGGAGCCTCTTTGCTGGGAGTGAACAGATTTCATCTACCCTTTAGAAAGATCACTCTGGCTGCTTTGCAGAGCAAGACTAGGAGCCGAGGAGACAGTTGAGATGAGGTTGCAGAAGTTCTGGCAAGAAGAGATAATAACACCAGGGTAGCGGCTATGGGGATGGTGAGATGCAGTGCTGATTTCTGGAGCAGTTCTGGGGGTTTAGTAGATAGGACTTACTGATGATCTGACCTGTGACAGAAGAGAGGAGTTAAGGAAGACACCTCCACTTTTTAGGCTAACTAGATGGAAGGGGTGCCCATGTTCCGAGGAAGAGGTGGATCAGAGTTCTGTTGTGGACATGCCAAGACCTATTAGACTTCAGCTGGACATATGGAGGCAGGTTTGGGTCTGGAATTTGGGGGTGTCTTGCCTTCAGATTTAAATTTGAGAATGAGCCTGGAGATGACATTCAAAGCTGTGGCCTGGATAATTCCACTTAGGGAAGGAGTCCAAACAGAAGAGAGAGGGCTGATACTGAAGCCATGCCAATACTTAAGGATTTGGTAGAGGCAGATCAGCAGAGAGGCCTGAGAAGAATAATCTGTGAAGCTGGGGAAAAAAAACCCCAAGATTGGATTATAAGGAAATTGAGCAAAGAAAGCATTCCAAGAAGGAGGATGTAGTGGTCTACTATTGCTGGGTAACAAACAACTACAAAAATCTCAGTGGCGTATAACAGTAAATATTAATTTTATTTATGCGTCTGTGGGTCATCTGGAGGTCAACAAGATGTGGTTGACCTTGGTTGGGCAGCTGTAAGCTGCTGTTGGGTCCGAGTCTGTTCTATATACACGTCCCTAACCATCCTTATACCAGTGGGGTGGGCAGGGCAGGTTTTTTCCCATGGTGATAACATGGGCACAAGTAGGCACGTAGAAACACAAGATGCCTCTTGAGGCCAAGGCTTAGAACTGGCACCATGTCACTTCCTCCTATATCCGTCGTCTGGCTGAAACAGGTTACACAGTCATGCCCAAAGTCAAAGAGCAAGAGAGTAAACTCTGCCTCTAGTGGGAGGGACCACAATATCACACAGAAGAAGATAGCGACACAAGGAAGAGGGACAAGAATTAGGACCAATAATCAATCCACCAGAGTGGTCAACCACGTTTAGTGCCCCTGGGAGACCAGAGGAGACAAGGATCATGAGCTGGCCACTAGTCTAGTCTAGATACGGGTCACCGGCCTTCTTAGTAGGAGCTATTACAACTGAATGGAAGGATAAAAGCCCAGTTGGAGTGGGTGGAGGTGAGAATGGGGGGTGGGGAGAGGACTGTCAATCTAGAGACAACTCTCTCAGGCACATTTGCTCTGCGGAGGAGCAACAAAGTGGAGTAGCTGGCCCGAGGCAGGAGGCTAAGGCTAATACATTTTTTAAATTTGGAGAATGAAATCTCGTTTTACTTTGATGGGAAGGATCTAGTAGAGAGGAAGGAGTCAGCGAGGCACGAACGGGAGGGAATAGTTGTCCTTTGAAAGAGGAAGGGGCCCAGGGCACAGATGCAGGGCCCGGCCACAGATGGGGACAGAGGATGCCGAGCTGCGGACCTCCTGGCGGCTGTGGTGGCAGCAAGATCACACAGTCGGTCTGCTGGGACCTATTTTCTCTGCGCAGGATATCTCAGGTCACGGGGGAGCGAAAGAGGAAGAGTGTTGCAAACAAGCAGAGAGGGGAGAAAGTGTGAAGTTGTCGCACTGCCGCACTGCCCAGAGGGAAAGGCGTTTTGTAAGAAACTGTAGTAGGGTTGTCCCGCAGTTCAATGCCGATTTGAAATTTATGGCTATAAATTTGAAGTGAGCCCATCCAGAGCAGCTGGGGAATTCTCTGCAGCGGTGCGCAACTGCTCGGTTGCAGGTGTGAAGTAAACAGTTTGATTTAAGCACAGTTGGGTTTTCAGCAGGTGGATTCGACGGGGAGAGACCAGTGTAAGGAAGCTAAGAGCGTTTGCAAGGGAGACTTTGTGTGCTGGATCCTGACGTCTCTGCCCGCCGAGGAGTGAAGACCGGAAGGGAGACACATAGGTGGACTGCAGGTCTCAGGTGGAGCAGAAAGACTGGAGGGGGTGGCACGTGGGTGGCTCAGTTGGTTAAGCATCCAACTCTTGATTTCCGCTCAGGTCATGATCTTGGGGTTGTGGGATCGAGGCCCACATCAGGCTCGTGCCCAGTGAGGAGTCTACTCTGGAATCTCTCTTCCTCTGCCCCACCCCTCACTGCCATTCTTCTCTTTCTCTAAAATAACAAATAAATACATCTTTTTTTTTTTTTTAAAAGAAAGACTGGAGGGGGTGAGCTGGGGAGCTGACAGGTGAGGGGGCGGATCTTTGAATGTGAGATATTGGGGATGCTGTAGTCATGGTTCCAAGGTCCAGGGTATGACCAGGAAGCTGAGGCAGGGCAAGAGAAAATATATTGCTAGGCCTAGGGCGGTCAAGGGGATCAGGGGCCGGGGTGTTGAGTGGGTCATCAGCACTGATGCTGAGGTCACCAAGAATGATGGCAGTGGAGGAGATAGAGCCTGGTGCCAAGATCATGGAGGAACAGAGAAAGTGACCAGGAGGATGGTAAGGTGACACTAACTAGGACAAGTGGTGCATGGCCCGAGGGAGCAAAGAACCTCCAGTGGAGAGAGCTGTGGGGACAGCTGTGTCCTCGGGGCACAGACAAGCTCCAGAAGAGGGAAGTGAGGGTCCTAGCCTTGGAGATTTAGAGCAGAGGCAGGGAGTACGGCGGGGGGGGGGGGGGGGGGGGGGGAGTGGGGGAGGGGCTGAGCAGCGGGCGGGAGGGGTCGGGGCTGGCTTGAGCGGCCTGGACGAGGGGTCAGGGCACCTTCCCGGAGGCTTCCCGGGTCACCTGGGGGGCAGGAGGTGGGAACAGACTTCCTGGAACCCCCACAGGTTTGGTTGCTCGTGATTCTCAGGCCTGATCACCTACTTCCAGGCGTCTACCGCGATCTTCCGTGGGGATTTCTTGCTTCGGGCAGGGGCCCGGGATGTGCCGCCTCGCACCCACCCAAGTCCCGCACAGCCCCTGACGCGGGGCTTGTTGACTGAGTTGGTTCCCCTTAAGGCCGAGAACCGGGGCCGTCGTCTGGCTGTGTGGGGGGGTCCTTCTGCCCCGGGGCCCCCACCCCCCCTCCGGCCGGCTGCCGCGGGCCGCCCCTCCCCCCCGCCCCTCCCCCGCGGCCGCAGCCCGCTGGCCCCGCAACCCGACGCCGGGCCGCTCCCCGCCCGCCCGGCTCCGGGGGCCCCTGGCCGCGGCCCGAGCCTCCAGGGCAGCCACGGGGCGGCGGGGCTGGAGCTGGGGCACCGGAGGCGGGGGCTGCCCGTCCGCGACCCCGCCGCCCGCGAGCGCCCCGCCCCGCTCCCCGCCCCCTGCGCGCCGCGCGGCTCCGCCCCGGTCCTCCCCGTCCCGCCCTCGGCCTCGGTCCCCGTCCCGCTCCGCCCCGGTCCCCGCTCCGCCCCGTCCCCCGTCCCGCCCTCCGCCCGGGTCCTCGCTCCGCCCCGGCCCCCGCTCCGCCCCGTCCTCCGTCCCGCCCTCCGCCCCGTCCCCCGTCCCGCTCCGCCCCGGTCCCCGCTCCGCCCCGTCCCGCCCTCCGCCCCGTCCCGCTCCGCCCCGTCCCGTCCCCCGTCCCGCCCTCCGTCCGGTCCTCCGCCCCGGTCCCCGCTCCGCCCCTGTCCCCGCTCTGCCCCGTCCCGCCCTCCGCCCCGGTCCCTGCTCTGCCCCGTCCCGTCCTCCGTCCCGCCCTCCGCCCCGTCCCCCGTCCCGCCCTCCGCCCCGGTCCCTGCTCCGCCCCGTCCCGTCCCCCGTCCCGCCCTCCGCCCCGGTCCCTGCTCCGCCCCGCCCCCCCCTCCGCCCCGTCCCCCGTTCCGCCCTCCGCCCCGGTCCCCGCTCCGCCCCGTCCCGCCCTCCGCCCCGGTCCCTGCTCCGCCCCGTCCCGTCCCCCGTCCCGCCCTCCGCCCCGGTCCCTGCTCCGCCCCGCCCCCCCTCCGCCCCGTCCCCCGTCCGGTCCTCCGCCCCGGTCCCCCCCACCCCCGCCCCCGTCCCGCCCTCCGCCCCAAGCCAGGAGGCCGAGGGGACCGGGCCCTGGGGTCGGCTGTGGCACCCCGCGCGCCAAGTCGGGCCCCGCCCCTAGCCCAGGAGTCGGGACGCTAGACCCCCGGCCCGCGGGGGCTTTAACCATCCAGAGTCGCGTGCAGTCACTGTTTCTCTGAGCCTCAGTGTCCTGGTCCTTTTCCACCTGTCAGGGGGGCGGTGTGGGGACCCCACTAGGGAGGGGCGGGAAGGTCTTCCTTGGGCCAAACCCAGGTCGTGGTCGCGACCTGTCACCACCTGCCCGGCAGCGGAGGGAGACTGCAGCTCCCCTCCCCACCATTCCGGCCCCACCCACCATGCAGGGAATTCCCGGGGTTCAAAGGAAGAGGCCCACGCGGCCTTCCTCAACACCCCAGCCCTGGCCTTTCCTGCAGCTCCTCTCGGGGCCCGGGCCGGGCCGTCAGCGGGTGGGGTTGAGCCACCCGGGGAGGGAGGGAGCTGGCAGGATGGAGCGCGCAGGGCGCCTTTCCAACTACCTATCTGACCTCCCATATACTCACTAGAGTGTAAGATGTGGAAAGAGGAAACCGCCACCAACAATGGCTTTTTCGGCCTGGAATGATTAAAACCGCGCTCTCCTGACAGCCGCCGAGCGTAGGCCGCGAACCCTGACCCATCCGCCCCAACCTCTGATCCCGGTGCAGAAAGAACAGCAACCAAGAGCTCAGGAGATAGATTATACTCCGAAAGAAGAGGAAGTCTTGGTCAAGGATGTATTATTTTAACATTCGCAGCCTCCCCACGCCCCTAAAGTAGCTGGGCGCTGCTGGTGGTGATGCGAACACACACGAGGGGGTCCCCTGATTTCTTCCCTTCTGTGTCCATGTCCCGAGCAGGCTCCCAGGCGGCTCCTGGAACCTGCGGCCTTGGCTCGGCCTCTCTCTGCACTGGGCTGGCTACCCTCAGGCACCTTGCCTGGGGCACAGTGTTGCAATGATGAGCTGTTCCCACTTCCTGGGGACTCCAAGGGCCCCCACCCCTGGCAGCCCCAGCAGGCCTTCTAGATGAATCGAAAGGCAGCAGTGCCTGGGGAGTCCGGAGAGGGAGAGGTGCGTGCCCACCCGCCCCGGCCTGATGCTCTGCAGGCTTCCTGAATTCATTTGCTTCCAGACCTTTGCAGCCTTGCCAAGCCTTGTGTGAGAGATCAGAACAGCTGGAAATTTCTAGCAGGAAAGCACCAGGTGTTGAACAGGTCTCAATCTGACTCAGGGCCCGGGGCCGGCTGGGGTTGGCATTCTTGTCTTAGCAGACAGGCAGGACTTGCTGGCTCTTGGAAGACAGTGCTCCCTACCCCTGAGCCTGCGCCCGGGCTGCAGTAAACCCAGGGCACCGCGCTGGGGACGGAAATTAGGAGCCTCCTCCCTTCCAAGCGCCAGTTAGATGACACAAAGGGCCTCCTCTGCTGGCCAAGCAGAAGGGGATGGGCTGACCAGGGAGGGCTGGGACTGTCACCCAGTCAGAGCCAGGCGGCTGCAAATGAAACACAGGCCTAGAAGGCTCAGACAGGCACTCAATCTTTCCCAGAGCCAAGAAATCCTGGCTAGAAACTTGACTACGGAGCAAGGAAAGGCACCGGGAAATACTTGAAACCAGGCGAGACCCCTGGTAATGTTGGACTCTTGACAAACAAGGAGCTGAGCCAAATGCTTTTTTACCCCCACCCCACCCCCGCCCTGCCTGGCCCAAATACAAAAGCTGAGCTGGCCAGAGAGGACCCAGGGGAGGCGGTGGAGGAGCCAGGCAGGGACCCAGCAGGAAGGGGAAAGCAGGCAGCAGCGGTAATTTTTACCCCGCTCAGACCCCAGAGCTCTCCTGCAGCAAGTCTGCAGAGGGGGGAGTTCTGGGGGGGGGGGGCTTTGCACAAAGCCCAGGTCCCTCAGAACCTCTGGAAGTTCCCCAGAGGGGTTTCAGGAACTCCAACGTGGCAGCACCGAGCCGCCAGCACACAGTAGCCAGCTTTTATTTGAAGAAGCCAGTTTGTAGGGGCAGCTGCTGAGTTAGGGCAGCACCCCTGCCCCCAGCCCCAGGCTGCAGAGGGACTGCTCTGAGCCCTCAGAACAAACTCTCCTGGGGGTTGGGGGGCGGGGGGAAGGCAGCCCACTGTATTTTAAATGACTGTGCACAGTAGCATGTTATGGGTAAAATCTATAAAACTACTAAGGAATTCTTTTAGTCCTATTTCCTGTAATGTGTGAGGGTTTGTTTTTTTTTTAAGTTCTAAAATTAGGGGCACCTGGGTGGCTCAGTCGGTTCAGCGTCTGCCTTGGGCTCAGGTTTTGATCCCTCGAGGTCCTGGGATGGAACCCTGCTCAGCGGAGAGCCTGCTTCTCCCATTCCCTCTGCCGCTCCCCCTGTTTGTGCGTTCTCTCTCTTTCTCTCTCTCTCTCTCATTAGTTATAAATAAATAAATAAAATCCTTAAAAAATAAAAGTGCCAAAATTAAAGAAAAAAAGAGACACCACCCTGTGTTGAAGGTGGATTCAGGGTCTCAATTCTCTTTATCCTTTGTTAAATTTTGAAGAAAAAAAAAATAAAAAGAAATATGCCATGGTATGAAGGCTTCTTATTTAAAAAGAAAAAAAAAAAGCTGCTTTCTGAATATAAAAGTAGAACATGCTCTATAAAAAGAAATTCGGACCAAAGGTATAAAAAAGAGAGCAAAAAAATCAACTATAATCCCACCACCCCATGATAGACCGGGTATCATTTTTGTATATTGCCCCCCTAGTATTTTCTAAGCGTGCTGATGGGTTTCTACCTGAGATAAAATGATTAAGGTAAGGATGGCCTCAGCGTTCTTCCTCCTGCGGCCCTGGACCTCGGGCAGAGATGCTCTGGGGAAGCAGCTGGGCCTTGGCACCTGGTGAGCGGGGAGGAGGGGAGGTCTCCAGGGAAGACGGCAAGGGGGCCCAGCCCTGGCCCGGCGAAGGCTTCCCGAAGGACTACTTTCGCTACCCAGCACGCTTACCTTGGGGCAATTACCCTTCCCCATTCCACGGTGACCCCCTCTGCC
Source organism: Vulpes vulpes (assembly GCF_048418805.1). Classification (NCBI taxonomy): domain Eukaryota; kingdom Metazoa; phylum Chordata; class Mammalia; order Carnivora; family Canidae; genus Vulpes; species Vulpes vulpes. Next base: position 92,953,885 of record NC_132795.1, on the reverse strand, counting down.
CCTGTGCTTTGGTGGCACTGACCTCACACCTTCTCCCTCTATCCCATCCTGGACTGGAGCCAGATCAGCAGAGGTTTCCATACTCTGATCACAGTGATTGGCCCAAGGACAGACGCACGACCAAGCTTCTCTGGCTCGCTCCCTAACATCCTGTGACACCAGGCCAGTGAGGGACGCCGAGATGCTCATGGAGCTCAGAGATGGAGACCAAACCCTGACAGCACCACCCGGTCCCAGGTACCAACCACGTCTGAAGCCAACTTCAGACTTTTCATTTACATGAGTTCAAACATTTCTTTTTTCCTCCCCGACCCCACCCAAATTATTAGATTTTTATTCTAAGCACTGGCGTCTTTTTTTTTTTTTTGAGATATATTTCACATAACTGAAAATTAACCATTAACCATTTTAAAGCGTGTGGTTCGGTGGCACTGAGCGCATTCGTGTTGTGGAGCCACTGCTTCTATTCACTTCCAGGACATTTTCATCACCATCACCCCAAAAGGAAACCCCATGCCCATCAAGCAATCACTTCCTATTCCCCCCTTCCTCTCAACCCCTGGCATCCACTAGTTTGCTCTCTGCCTCCATGGCTTTACTGACTCTGGAAGTTTCATGTAAATGGAATCGTACAACGGGTGACCTTTTCTGTGTCTGGGTTCTTTCACGTAGCATGATGTTTTCAAGGTTTATCCGTGTTGTAGGGTGTTTAATTATTTCATTCCTGTTGAGGGCTGAATAATGCTCCACCGCATGAATATACCAGAAGATATCAGATTTTGTTTGTTCATTCTTATGGCCATTTGAGTTGTTTATACCTTTGGCTAGTATGAAGAACGGTGCTGGGCGCATCCGTTTATGAGTATCCATTTCAATACCTGTTTTCAAGGCTTGTGGGTATATAATAACTGTGAGTGGGATTGCCCAGCCACACGGTGATTCTGTGCCCGCACATCCCCTTTCTGGTTTAATGGGAAGTGGGTTTCTTCTCTAGGCAAGCAGGGAGCAAGGAGAGTGGGCAAGTGGAGAGATGAGAAACAGCAGAGAGGAAATCCATTCTCTAGAGGGAGGCGACAGGAGAAGGGACTTTTGGGACAAGCAGCAGGGCATACCATCCCGGAGACCCACAGAGAAGAGTCTTAGGGCAGCCGTTTAGGCAATCCAGGCCCTGAGAGGAAATGCCCCCCCTTCCCTTGTTTGTTCCTCCTCCCCTTCTGGCCAACGCCCATTCGGGGGTGAGCCCACAGGGGGTGTTCTGGGTGGGAGAGAACACATTTTCCTTCTAAACATCAAGGGTTTGTTTCACTGGGGGCCCCCCACAGCTCTGGGAGGACTGACTCCTCCACTGGGACCAGGACCACATCTGAGGGCAGCCAGCCTCCTTCCCTCCTGGCCACCCTGCCTGGGACTCGGGAGAGGGTGAAGCCTCTGACCTTAGGAAAGAAATCCCTGGGGCCTCTGCTCCTGTTCCTCCGTTCCCATGGACTGCTGCACCCCTGATGTTGTGGGTCCATTCGGGGCCTTGTGTGTGGACTGGCTCACTCTCATTGGACACGTGTGGAGATTCCCTCCAGGGTCAGTCTCGTCCCCACTGTGGGGTGGCCTCCCCGGGTAGAACGTGATTCTACTGAATTCTCTTCATGCTGAGCCCTCTGTGTGTGTGTGTCATGTTGAGGAAACCACTGGGCAACGGGGGAAGGCGAGCTGGCCAGGACCACATGATGGCAGGGCGCGGGGAATAGAAGTGACTCGGGGGTCCTGACCCTGCCGCAGCACCCAGCTCAGCAGAGCCAGGTAGACATGTGCCCCACAGGAGACAGGTGTCCACATAAACGAGTGCTGGCTAAGTTACAGCAGTAGGGAAATTTGGTTTTTTGAGTTTTTGGGGTTTTTTTTTTTTAAGATTTAATTTATTTATTTATGAGAGACACAGAGAGAGAGAGAGGCAGAGACACAGGGAGAGGGAGAAGCAGGCTCCATGTGGGGAGCCCGACGTGGGACTCGATCCCAGGATCCCCGGGGTCATGACCTGAGCCAAAGGCAGATGGTCAACCACTGAGCCACCCAGTTGCCCGTGGATATATTAGTATTCCCCTTAGTATTTTAGTTAAATAATTGTTTACTTGGTCAGCCTGGGTGGCTCAGCAGTTTAGCACCTGCCTTCAGCCCAGGGTGTGGTCCTGGAGACCCGGGATCGAGTCCCACGTCAGGCTCCCTGCATGGAGCCTGCTTCTCCCTCTGCCTGTGTCTCTGCCTCTCTCTCTGTGTCTCTCACGAATAAATAAATAAAATCTTAAAAAAAAATAATTGTTTACTTAATTGTGTTAATAATTAACATATACTTAGATTTAATAATAGTAATACCTTCACATAGTTTAGGAGCTGAAATCTCCTCTCAATCGCCAGCATCAAGTCGCCAGCCAGGTAAGGGAGCCATGTTGGCAGTGGGCCCTCCGGCCCCTGTCAAGCCTTCCGATGACTACGGGCCCAGCTGGTATCTTGACTAAAACCTCACGGAGACTCTGCACCAGAGCTGTTAAGCTAAGTCACTCCTGGATTTCTGCTCCACAGAAGCTGGGTGAGATAATCAACGTTTACCACTGTTTGAAGCAGCAAAGTTTTGAGATAATTTATTACGCGGCAACGGAGAACTACTAGACAACTTTGCCATTATTATTTTCTTGGGTCGGTGCTCTGAGCAAAGAAGCTGGAGAAGGAGATGTTCCGGCTCAGGTGTGCGGTGGACAGTGTCAGCAGCTGAGGGAGGACACCTTGCTCCTAGGTGGTGTGTAACGTGACGGGCTCAGGACCATCTGGACAAGTTCCAAAGCTTCTTTGGAAATGATATGTTTCACACCCATCTGAGGTGTCCTTCCTAAGCCAAAGGTCTCCGGGAGGACATGCCTGGGCTGACAGACCTCGTTCACAGATGACCCCAAGTGCTCAAGTGACAAACAGCAAAGCAAGACTTCTGGAGCTGTTGACCTAACGCAGCTCCCGTGGTGAGGAACTGAACGAGCACTTTCATTAGGGAAAGCAGTTCCAGCCACAGAATCATCTGAGTCCGGCCCGGGTTGCCAGCGTGTGGAAGCTCAGCTCTTCCCACGAAACCCTGGTGCACACCTCTGCAGCATTTCCCAGTGAGACTGGCTTCCTTCTCTGTCACCAGGACAGAGCTGCGGGGCACAGAACGACCACATGTCATCAACTCACATGAGCTCATGTCCAAGAAGTCCCCACCCTCTCCCCTCTTGGTACCTGAGGTTCTGGGAAATCAGCTCTATTTTCAGCCTCTGGGTTTCCTTGTTATTATGAGCACTGAGCTCCTCGGAAACAGGAGGCCACAGGGGAGCGGAGAGAAAGGAAAGTGAGGTGAGACCCACACAGCCCCTCAAGGAGACAGTTCTCAACCTGAAAACTCCAGAAACCTTGGTCAAGGATCCCCTCAGCCGCCGCCCCTTGGAGACATCGACTGTATTTGGGGTTATGTCTGCTAGGGCTTCTCTCAGGGAATGAACGGGCAGCCGACGTGGGCCTCCTTCCTTGAAAGAAGTTTGATACACACCATTTCAAAAGAGTTTTAACACTTCTGGGTGTTTTTTTTTTTTTCTTTTTTCTTTTCCTGCTTATTCGTTTCTCCTCTGGTTTTGCTGCTTAGAGACAGATCTTAAATTCAGCAACATCCACCTCCCCATGGCTGCAAAGGGAAGCCGTTGAGAAATGGCCACTTTTCAATTTCCCCCATCCCTTGGGAAGAAAGAACACTGAACTGGAGCTTGAACCTTTTAAGGACCCAGGGGCTTACAAGTCTTTCCTCCTCCAGCAGAGGCCTAGAGACAGTAGAGGAAACAAATCCAGCCAACTGGTTATTTAAAAGCCTTCCCTTAGCATTCGGGGAAGGCTGCCTTTTGGATTCGCCATGAAAATTGACTTCCGAGGCCTGGCATACAGGGTAAACGAAGGCACCGGCGTTGAGACAGTGAAGGCTGGGTTCCTTAGAAATAACCACGGCTGGTGTGGGTAGGAGGGCTCCTCTGCGGTTTCGTTGGGTGCCACTCATGTCCTTTGGGGTGGACATCGTCAGTGCCAGAGCCCAAGGGTCAATGGGGTGCGAATCAGGCATCCCTAGCAGCGACTCTGAACAAGGCTGGCAGTGCAAGGAAAGCAAAAATGAAATCAAAGTAAAATACTGCCAATGCTTCTATTGCAATTTGCATCACATTACCCATAATGATTTGTAATTTTACATTTAAAGCTATTATCTTTTGGCAGACACCTTGACTTTAAATCAGTGTCTGTTATCCCAAGGGGTACAGCAAACTGTGCCTGGCATCCTGCAATGAGCTCCAGGGTGAGGGGTATCCACAGCCGAGCGCACCTGTCCCGGCAGGAGCCACCAGCCCAAGGCTGCGACTTGCCTTTTGGCATGTGCCTGCCCAGGCTTGGCACTCATCATGGTCACTGCCTTGGTGACTGTCATCCTGCCAAAGGCTTTGAGCTACTACCTTTCATCTACTCCCACTTCTTTCTGCATACAAAGTATTAAGGATCTTTCATTCCTTTCTTGGTGCCTTATGACTGGTGTGATCAGTGCACCAAAGGGTCACCCCTTGGTCCTTGACATCTAGGAACCTACATATACTTAAACACAGTAAGAAAGCTCCAAAAGAGCCCCTTGTAGAATGAGAAGTTGGATGGATTCCAACTGGACTGCCACTTCCCTAACCCCACACACTTTTAAGGGACAGGACACCGAGGAGGGATAGGGGGTTATCACAGAACATGCCAGTCCGTTTGTCAGAGACTCGAAGCAAATGACTATACTGACTATTCAATCAGAATGGAAGAAGCAAGCTGAGGGGTGGGCTGGGAGCTATTTCTCCCCCCAGAACATTCTACACACTAATAAGCACTAATACGATTAAAAGAAAGAGGGCAATTACATAAAGTACAAAGCCGCTGGCTGGCACACAGTCGGTGTATCAGTTAGCTCTTTCTGTTTAACTGTCCAAAACTAGTGGCTTAAAAACAACAGTTATTTAGCTCATGATTCTGCAGTTTGGCATATTGAGGCTGGCTCACTCGTGCTCTGCCATCAGCTGCCCCATCACCTAGGGGCTGGCGCGTCTGGGGCGGCCTCAGTAGGGGCAGCTCCTGTGCACAATGCGGCCCCTCGGTTCACGACAGGCAGGCTGGCCCGGCCTGTTCCCGTGAGTGCCCCCCGGGACAAGTCGGTGCCTTCTCCTGAGGCCTAGGTGGGGAACTGTACAAACAGTACCCACCGCACTGTTCCGAGCAAAGCAAGTCACTAGGGCAGCCCGAGTTCAAGGTGTAGAGAAATCTGGGGACAGCTGGGTGGCCCAGTGGTTGAGCATCTGCCTTCAGCTCAGGTCGTGATTCCCATCCTGGGATCGAGTCCCACATCGGGCTCCCCGCAGGGAGCCTGCTTCTCCCTCTGCCTGTGTCTCTGCCTCTCTCCTTCTCGCTCATGAATAAATAAATAAAATCTTAAAAAAAAATGTGTGGAGAAATAGCCTCTCGCTATTGGTGGGAGGGGCTGAAAAATCATCTTGCAAAGTGGAATGACAAAAGATTGTGGCCATTTTGGCAGCCTACTGCTGTGGATACCAGTAACTTCTGTGAGTGTGTACAGTTTTTCAACCATTTCCAAAAGAAATTACATGGACGTGTCAGTTGACAAGCCTACGCTGAAAAGCTGTTTGGAAGAGCGAGACGGCCAGACTGATAAAGAAGGTAGTCAGAGGGGTGACACCTTTGTTAATGTGCTTGTTTCCCCAACAGCCAACCCCCACCCCCAGGGTCCACTGATCCAGCCCTGCTTCTCCCTCCTGGTGTGTGAGAACCTGGCTGGGCCTTGCCCAAGTCTAGGGGCCTGCCCTCAAGACACGAGGGTGTGCTGAAGGAGACTTTCTCCATCTCCCGGCTCTCCATCTAGCAGTCCTGTTCCCTCGCTTTCTACTGTCTTTTGGGAGTCATTCCAGTTTCTCTGGGAGGAATGGAGTCTCTACTCTGCGAGTGAGATCTGACGTGCTTATTTTCCTCTTATTTGGGAGTTAGTCACACATGGCCAGGTCCGTGAGATCATCCTGTTTCTCGAGTTGACTAGATATTTGGAGACAAGTGTGAAGAAAACCAGGCTTTGTCTCAATGTGTACTGACCAGCTTCTGTCACATTCTCAGGTGAGACAAATCCATCAGAGATTTCCCTTCCAAAGTGGGAAACGTGTCCCCTCTTCCTTCTGAGTCCCACCACCAGCGCTATTACATACACATTGTGCGCTCATAGAACTGCATTGTTCTGTTTCTTCAGCAGAGCAGATACTGTTGCTTCTCATCTTCATCCACAATTATCTTTTTCATCACCCTTTCTAGCTCAGCATGCTAGACCTATGAGATGTAGGCAAAGTCAGCCAGGTGAGATTTCTGGAAAAGCTTGTTTCCCTGACTTAAAAAAAAAAAAAAAAAAAAAAGCAAAAAAAAAAAAAGGACAGATGAGCCCTTTGCCCTTCTTCCTTCTTCTTGCCTGGAATATGGATGTAAGGCCAAGAATTACGCAGCCATATTGTGACCATGAGGACCAAAGTCATGAGCTGAGTGGAATACTACTCAGCCATCAAAAAATGAAATCTTGCCATTTGCAACAACGTGGGTGGAACTAGAAGATATTATGCTAAGTGAAATAAGTCAGAGAAAGACAATTATATGATCTCACTCATGTGGAATTTAAGAAACAAAACAGGATCATAGGGGAAAAGAGGAAAAAATAAAACAAGAGGAAATCACAGAGAGAGACAAACAGTAAGAGATTTTTAATCATAAGAAACAAACTGAGGATGGCAGGAGGGGAGGGGAGTGGGATGGGGTAACCGGGTGATGGGCACTAAGGAGGGCACGAGATGTAATGAGACCTGGGTGTTATATAAGACTGATGTGATGAGCACTGGGTATTATGCAATATGTTGGCAAATTGAATTTAAATAAATATTTAAATATTAAAAAAAAAAGATTAACCTCTACTTCTGAAACCAAAAATACATTATGTTAATTAATTGAATTAAATTTTTAAAAACAGCAAAAAAAAAAAAAAAAAGCGATGAGCTGAGGATGGTAGGGTAAAATGATAGAAGAGTCCTGAGTCCGACAACTTATTTGAGCAGCTGCACCAGCCCTGGGATTAAGCAAGTTAGTGTAAGTCACTATAAGTTGGATTTTCTCCTTATTTGCAGCCAAACAAATTCTTTGCTGATACAGGCAGGATCCTTCTTGGTTTCAAAGGGAAGTAAGTTCAGGATCCCTGGATGGCTCAGGGGTTTAGCACCTGCCTTCAGCCCAGGGTGTGATCCTGGAGTCCTGGGATCGAGTCCCGCATGAGGCTCCCTGCATGGAGCCTGCTTCTCCCTCTGCCTGTGTCTCTGCCTCTGTGTGTGTATGTCTCTCATGAATAAATAAATAAAATCTTAAAAAAAAAAAAGGAAATATAACTGAGAGAGCTGAGGATTTCTAAGGAAGTCCCAGGGATCCATCAGTCAGAGAGATCATGGTCTGTTTGAGGCTTCAAGTTTCTACTGCAATGTGCCTGGAAGGGAAAGAAATCAGCATCAAGGAGGGTTAGGACGCCATCACCTGAAACATATTATTATATTTTATTAAACCTCAGGTGCCATAGATTGTAAAGTGCAGCATTATTTTATGTATCACTATGCAAGAAGAAATGTTCTTAGGACCACCAAGAATGATAAGATGCATCTATTCTGATTTTAGGGATTTAAAAATGCTGGGGGTGGGGAGGGCATCCTAGAATCAGTGAAATATGGCATATGTTTGCCTCTTTCATGATTGCTTGCCATCTCCATTAGGTCTGACTTGTTCTCCATACCTGGAATCGGGCCGGGTACAGAACAGGCTTCATAGATACTTGTTATTGAAAGCATCGGGGAGCAAGTCCCTGCCTTTCCCATAGCTTCTCACGCCACCCTGGCTGAGCAAAGCATTTCCCTTTGTGCCTCATTTCATCATAATGTGGTTTAACTGAACCTCCTCGGAACAGGAGAAATAAAAAGCCCCACATGGATGGCAAGTGGACCCACACTCCGCATCACCATGGCGATGCCTCCCAGCACCTCAGATGGTTGCAGAAAGGCCTCATTCTCCATCATGGGCTGGAAGCCCTGCTTTCCCCAGAGCCCAATTCCTTCTAAGGCTCTGGGATTAACCCTTTCCTGCCAAGACTTTTCCAACACTCTGGGTTATTAAATGTGCTCCCCGCGAATGGACAAGGGCCGAAGAAATAGGCAAGAGCCTTCAAGCAGAGATGGAGTTTTGCAATTTGCCAGAGTGTCATTGGCACAAAATACTTCTAAGCACCTCAGCCCTGAGTGTCTCAGAGAGATAGTCCTGCCTAAACAAAATCGCTGAGCTGATGAAGAGGAGGGCTAGGCGTGCCCTTCCTGCACCTCATTCAGAAATAGCAAGGGTAATAGTAACAACTCGCACGTAATGAGTGACAAACGCTTTGTGTATGTCTCCTCATTTAAACTTCACCAAAAACTTGTGGGATAGGAAGTATCATTACCCCCTTTTATAGGTAAGGGACATCGAGGCACGGAGATGCCAAGTCACAGCTAGTAGCATAACCTGGCTTTGACCTCACAGTCTAGGCTCATCGCCACTATGCTCTACCGCTTTGCGGCGGCCTTACCCTGGGCACCATCGATGCTAGGCTTTGCGCCTGGCAGCAAGGCACAGACAACAACGAAGCCCAGCACCTGCTCTGAAAGAGCTCGGCTCTGGTGGAGAAGACAGACCTGCCGACAGACCCAGGCAGAGAGGGGTACACGAAGGGCCGCGCCCGGGGAGCAATCAAGGAGGGCGGCGCAAAGGAAGTGGCTTTGAGGAAGGGATCGGAGGCAAAGTAGGGGTCTGCTCGGTAGGCAAAGGAGGGGCGGGACATCCCAGGGAGAAGCTTCAGGAAGGCTAGATGTGGGGAAAGGGTGGAGGCAGAGAGCAGGGCTGGAAATAAGGAAGGGGCTCCACAGGGAGAGAGTTTCCCTGCCTGGGTCAGGAGGCCTGGGAAGGATTTTATCAGCAGAGGGACAGGCTTGCTTTGCGTTTTGGGGGGAGCTCTCGGGTAGTTGAACAGGGGCTGGTTGTGCGGAGGAGGGGACTGGGAGTTCGACATCGCGGGAGCAGCACTGTGCAGGGGAGAAGGGCGGACACACATGGGGACCAATTCTGGTTTCACTTATAGAAGGGAGGGGACATCCTTGCCTACAAAACTCTCACACAATCAGTGTAAGCCTTCCATATGCCCACGTGGCATGACGAGGTCTCTACTCCCACTTAGAAAATAGCCCCACTTCTCTCTCCCATGCCTAAACTTCCACCTCCACAAACTACTCCTTGGTGAAACACTGATCTTTCTTTTTCAGAGTTTTTCTGTTTTTTTTTCCCCCCTAAAGTGGTTCTTTTCGTTTTTTTTTTTTTTTAATTTCCAAAGTGGCACACCTTTCTCACAGGAAAAGACAACTTAAAAACATCCCAAAGATGTCCAATATTTCCTTCCCATCCGTGGCTGAGATTCTGAGTGTTCCTTAATAGCTCTCCTTGCTTCTTTTTTTGGGGGGGGGTTTGCAGAACTTGGGTTATATTCTGGGTGGCAGTGTGTCTTCCTTAAAAAACCCCTTCCACTTCCTAGACTTTGTTTGCAGCTAGAGGTGACCATGTGACTAGATTTCGGCAATAATATAAGCAGGAGTGTCGTGTGGGCCTCCCAGGAAGGCTGCTTAAAGGGAGATGACTCGGCAGGATGTGGGAGAGAGTTCTAGTCTTTCTTTTTTTTCCTCCCAGCCTGCAGCCCAATGTGATGTGATGACGGGTGCTTCAGCAGCCATCTAGGATCATGAGGTAAATTTGAGGATGGAGGTTCTGGGGCCACCATTTTGGGGCAGCCACAGTGGGGCCAATAATTGAATGAAGAAAGCTGGCTGCCGGGAGAAAAGGCTGAGGTAGACACAGGCAGGCAAGTGAGAGGGAGTTGGAGAGGGCAGCTACCGAGAACTTTCCCTTTCCCTTGAGGCCGCAACTATACTACCTGCAGTCAAGTTTCATGTGAATCCCAGTTTCCTATTATTAATGAGCCTTTTCTCCTAAACCTACGTCAGCTTGAATGATGCCCTGTCATTTCCTTTTTTCACGTTCCAGATTCCCTTTGAAAATACAAATGCTCCTGAGGAAGTAACGCGTACATCACTCACACCTGAGGATAAGCGACTTGTGTCATCTTCCTGAGTGGAAGAAGTGAAGGAGGAGGCAGGCAGCTACCAGCAGCTTCCGGGGAGCAGGTGCCCGAGGCGTGGGCCGTGCCCGCGAGCCGTGCTCTCACTGCACTCAGGTCTGCAGGAGTTGGCCAGAAAGTTCCTGGAGAGAGCTGTTCTAAAACATACGGGGTATAATACAGAAGGTAAAGAATGAGCTGGAAGTCTTATCTCTTCAGCCTGGATCTGCAGCCCATACCTAATTCTGCAGAAATTCCAGACTGTAATATATTTTGCTCTGTCTAAAAGGGTAGGAGTTTCTTTATTTTGTTGCACCCAAAACTTGCCATGCCACAATCTAGTAATTTCTCCCACCTTCTCATATCCCAGGCAACAAACGATTCTTTAACAATAATAATAATAAAAAAATCAGCATTCTTAGTTTACCTACCTAAACAAGTGGCTTTTTTTAATGGCTGGCTTTCGGGAAGGCCATCTAAAACACCTACACCCCCAAAGAACCACCAGTAGCAAGTGCCAAAGCCACATTTTCCCTTACTTGAACTTATTTATACCCTTTCTCGTTCCACAAGGGATCTGAGGGGGCTGCGAACTCTCCGTGTCATCAGATCATTACTCTAAACTTACAATGCACACTGGCTGTGCGCAGAGGGCTAGAAATATGACAATGGCAAAGGCGAATCAAACACTCACTGCAGGCAAGACACTGTGCTAAGTGACGGGCTCATTCGGTCTGTGAGAGGGACCACTGTGTTTCACCGAATTGACATCACCATCGATGGGGAGTTGCACCATTACGAGCAGCTAAGAAAGAAAAAAAAATCTCGATTAAACTGGAAGAGCTGATACTGCTCAGCATATGGGAGATTGTGTGGTCAAAACAGAACCCCAAAGTTCAATGGCTAAAGAAGAAAGGTTTATGCTCCTCTCCCCTTAAATGCCCAGGGGCCCCACCTGGTCTCCACCGTGGGACCCAGGCCCACGGAACAGCCTCTATCTGGAACTTCGCTGGCTGCCTTTTAAAGCTACAGCCAGGATGTGATACATGTCACTTCCCTGCACACTCCACTGGCCGGAGCAAGTCACATGGCCACCCCTGAGCTCCGCAGAGGGGAGGCGGGCTCCTGCAGGGAGGGGCATTGCAGCAAATGGTCGTACAGTTCCCGACGTCTGCATTGATTGGAAGACATATCCTGCATCTCCCAGTTTCAGGGTTTTATTAAAAGGTAAACACCTGTACATCCTGGAACGGATGAGATGCAGAAGCTATCACACCCACTATACAGGTGAGGGACGGAGGCTTAGGTGGGTCACATGAGGATGCCCTCGAGGCCTTGGAGTGGAAGGGCTAGGGCTTCAGCCCAGGTCTCACCCGCTCCACCTTTACCCTGGCCCCACTGAGCCCATGTGCAGGTGGCCGATGTGTCAGGTGCTGGGGAAGCCTTGGGGTGGGGGCAGGGGCGGGGTGGCCTAATGACCCTCCATGCTGACTGTGCTAGGCACAACACCAAGGAACAGGTCTCCAGTTCCCTTAAACAAGGTGCCCCAGGTCAGCCAGGGGTCAAAAGGAAGATTCACGGAGGCCAGCTACTGGCTGTGGAAAGACAGGCACGCGCTCAGAGGCGAATACACGTGAGCCCTTCCACTACAGGGCTGGCCGCGGCCCTGGTAAATCATCCCGTAAAGAGATGACTCTTGACTCCAGGCAGAGGCCTGGTGGGTGTGGGTCGAGTGCCAGGAAGCCAGTGAGCTGGCCTCTGGAATGTGAGTGTGGGTGGGGTGGGGGGAAGTGGCCACCGGCTTCCACTGAGTCACAGAGGACTGAGTGGGGGAGGGCGGCCGGCCCCACCTTGGTGCAGCAGGAAGGAGCAAGGTCGGAAGAGTCAGAGGTTGGGGGGGTAGACAGGTGGGCTCAGGCCCCAGCGGCACCCTGACGTGGCTGGCAAACAGGCCTTTGGTGCAAGCAATGCCCAATGAACACCGCCCCGCATCCAGTTGCTGATCCAGAAGGCTCCTTCTGGGATGTAAATCAGGTTTGCCATGAGAACACCCAGAACCCCGCCTTTGTCTGGTGTGCAATTGCAAAGCAGCGGGCCAGGGCGTCCCATGCAGATCCTGAGAAGTAGGGATCTAGGGTCCCTTAGCTGCCCCCCTCCCCAGAGCGAGGGTCACAACGAGGAGCAGGCTTTTGGACATTTTAAAACACGGTTACCGAGTAAAGCTGAGGGTTAGAAGCAGGTGGAAAAGAAGAGAATGGCTGGAGGAGAGGTGGACAACATCAGAAGATGAAAGAAAGCCAGCTCGAGGCCGGACTGCTGGCGCGTCCCCGCTCTGCCTTCAAAGGGGAAGGGGATTAGGGTGCAGGGAAGGAGGGCGCGGGCCTGGGCAGCTGCGGCCTCCCCGCAGCTCCGGGGCCAGGCTGCCCTCCCTTGCCCTCCCCGGGGAGGGGCTCCCCCAGCCGCCGCCTCACCCTTCCCCCCCACCAGCCCTGCTCTGGCCCATCTAGAGCCTTCTGCCATCCTCCCCCACAGCTGGGCCGCTCCCTCCTCTCCATCCTTCCAGGTCCTCCTCCTGAAGGACTCCCGGGCCTCACTGAGCAAGGACTGTGTCCCCTCTTCCTTCCTGGGGCTCCTCTGACGGGGTGGGGGGGGGGCCTGGCCTCCCCTCGCTAAAAGTAGAACGGGGGGTGGGGGGGAGTGTTGGCTCACCTGAGGGAGCAAGACGTCTCCCTCAGGCCGCACGGGCCCAGGCCGCGGCCCAAAGTTCAGGCGACAGACAGGCGAGCAGGACAACGGGGACAGGACAGACCGTTTCATCGAGTGTTTTGTGCCCCACAAGCCTTCAGGAGGAAATGAGGCGGGAAGAAGCCGGGGAGTCGTACGCTGGGTCTGAGGAAGAGTTCACACAGGGAGGGAAGGGGCCTGAGGGCCGCGGCGGGGCCGGGGAGGTCTAGCGAGGCCTCCTCGGGGGGCTCCCCTCCGGCCCTTTGGCCTTGTCCGCAGAGATCGAAGCTCCCCTCCTGGGGCAGCGGCCTCTCCCACGGGGTTCCGCGGGGTCCGTGATTCCCCCCAGGGAAGAAGGGGGCGCTGACTCATCCCTGGCTTCTGCTGTTTTCTCCAAAACCCTCAGCCTGAAATATTCAAGGGGCCGAGATGCCATATTTTGGGGGCAGCGTGTCCTTGAACCTCATCAGGGAGCTAGAGCCTGTGGCCTCGGCGGGGGTGGGGGGCTGACCAACGAGAGACTTAGACCCCGGCGTTGTCTGTCCCCGCTGGTGCTCCCCTGTACCCTTATCTCTTTGGGATCCTTTCCTCCTCTCAGGCTGGCCGCCCCTAAGGCCGGAACATGGCCTTGCCACCCGGTTCCTGCCCTTACGTCCTCAAAGCCAGGAGAGGCCGCCTCTTCCTCTGCCGCCCAGCGGAGTGTACCCCTGGGGGGTGTACCCCAGCGGAGTGTACCCTGGGACGTGTACCCAGCAGAGTGTCCCCGGGGGGCGGGCACCCCAGCGGAGTGGATCCCGGGGGGCGTGTACTCCAGCGGAGTGTACCCTGGGGTGTGTGTACCCCTGTGGCATATATCCTGGGGGGGTGTGCCCTAGTGGAGTGTACCCCGGGGGGCGTGAACCCCAGGGCGTGTACCCCTGCGGCCTGCACCCCATAGCCTGTACCCCGCAGCTATACCCTGGGTCATGTACCCTGCGGTGTGTGCCCCATAGCTGTACCCCTGCAGCCTGCATCCCGCGGACCGTACGCCATAGCTATACCCCATAGCTGTACCCCTGAGGCCTGCACCCCGCGGCCTGTACCCCATAGCTGTACCCCTGAGGCCTGCACCCCATGGCCTGTACCCCGTAGCTGTACCCCTGAGGCCTGCACCCCATGGCCTGTACCCCGTAGCTGTACCCCTGAGGCCTGCACCCCGCGGCCTGTACCCCATAGATGTACCCCCGGGGCGTGCACCCCGCGGCATGTGCCCTGAGGGCTGGGGCTGTGAGGTCTGAAGAGAACATGGGCACAGCCGGTGCAAGGAAGGCCGGGTGGCCCGAGCCGCTGGGATCCTGCTCGCCCACCTCCTGCTCGCCCACCGTCTAAGGCTGCAGGTGCTAAGACGTCGGCTGCACTGTGGCTCCCTCACGGGGGCTGTGGCTGTGCTTGGGCTGCTGCCCTCCCCCCCGCCCCCGCGCCCCTAAGCAGCCCTCAGTCAAGGTGCGCTTGCTGGTGGACCAATTCTTAAAACCAATGAGCCCGCCGGGCCGCTGATCACTATAAAGAGACCCCACCGTGAAGCCCAGAGTGGATCCGGAATCCTCAGGATTTTCCGGGCTCCTTGGAAATCCAAAATCATCTGGGGGTGGGGGCTGGGTGGGGGTGGATCCAGACCTCCTCCTGCTGCGCCCAAGGATAGAAAGGCCCCCCCATCCCGCTGGTGCCCCCACCCCTCCCAGGGCCTGGAAAGGCAGTTTCCCTACGGAGGACTCTGCTGCTCGCTGCCCCCCACCAAACATCTCGGCCCCCAGGGCTGTGGTGAGAGTGGCCAGTGACGGGGCGGCAGCGGGCGCAGACCCTCCAGCAGACACGATACCCACGTGCACCGCACAGACAGTCCAGGGTTATAATTTGTCATTTAACGTGTCCGTTTGAGGGGTGATGATCTCTGTGGCTTTCAGCTTTGTAATGGCTCGTTCCCCACCCCAGGGTCCCGGGGCTGCCCAGCAGGGTCTCTTGGGTCCTCCGCCAGCCTCCGCTCCCACCTTCCCCAGCTGTCTCTCCTGAGGGCTGCAAGATTCAAAAGCAGGGCAGTTACGCTCACTCCTCCGTCTGTGAGCATTTATTGATTAATCCGTCAGTCGATAAGTACTTAGTGAGCATCTGTTCTGTGTATCAGTCATTGTGCTGGGGGCTAAGAGGACCCCTGAGAAGTGTAATATTGGACCCACTCTCCGGGAGCTATGTCCACACAGGGAGCTCCCTGAAGACACACGATACTGGCCTGGATGGTCTTAAAGGTTCTTGAGGGCACTGATATTATGTGGTTATAGACTAAGTGGTTAGGTTCGGGGCAGGCCGTGACGGATGGGGGGGCCTGGCTACCTGGTAGGAGGTGGCGGGTGGGGGACGCTGTGTTTCGGGGGCTGGAAGTAGGAAAGTACAGAGTGTCCTCCAGGGTCAGGGAGTCTGAGTGCTTGGATGGAGGATTTAGGAAGATACGTCAGAAGGTTCACTACAGTATCGGTTAGAGCTAACGGGCACATGCATAACGCATCTCAGGCAGGAGAGAGACGGTGAGAATTGAGCAGGTGAAAATCTAAAGTCGAGAAGAGTTTTTATAGTAGCGTTCACACCCCACTGGGCCACTGTCGCCTCTCTGATGGACACTGCCGCCTTTGCCCTCCGCAGCCACCCTGCTTCTTTTTTTTTTTTTTTAACGGAACGTCTGGGATCCCAGATCTCAAGTGCTAAAACTGGAACCACCCTGGGTAAACTGGGATGGTGGGCAGCCCCGTTAGGGCCTCTTGTAGCTCTTGGGGAAAACACCCCCAAATGAGCTCACGGGCCGTTCCCGGTGCACCGTCTCTAACATCGGCCAGCCTCCCCTGCTTGGGCAGTCCCGGGGCCCAGCCCGGCTCCCCGCCACCCCTGCCCCCTTGTCCACAGCAGTGGTCTCCCGTCTCACCATGGCTCTCGCTCCAACTGCCTACCCGGCTCCCAGCGCACACCCTTTGCAGCTGACTCCTAATTTCACAGGAAAGAGAGACCGTTGGCCATAAAACCCCTCACGCTCAGGATGCTTGTCCTTTCCTGCTGCTGGAGGAAGCCTTTCTCTGTCTCAGTGCGTTACTCCTCAGGAATCCAGAGGCCACCCCCGCCACGCCCACCCCACCTGTCAGGATCACCCTCCCTCGCTCCTGCCAAGGCTCACCTGTTTCTCACTGGCCCTTCATCCTGGCTTCTGCCCTTCCCCTGCTCTTGCAGGACCCATCCCTGGGCTCCTGGGGGACCCATCCCTGGGCTCATCTGAAGCCACAGCTGCCGGCTCAGGGTGCTCCTGTGACACCTCCTCTTTGAAGCCTGCCTGCCCTCCTCCCTTGATATCGATACCACCCCCTCCTACCTCTCTGGCCTTTCCTGTTCAGTCTGTTCAGGGACTTCTCTTCCTTCGCACTGTAAATGCTGGTCTTTCCTTTCCTCCTCAAGTGTACTGGCTTCTTCTGGATGATTTCCGTCTCTAACTGGTTTCGGCGATTATCAGATCCCGACAGCTCCTCAATCTGTAGCTCCAGCCAAGACTTTTCTTCTCTACCCTGACCTGTACGTGTTATGAAGTCATCAGTGTGATGGTCAAGGCCCGTGATTTTGGAGTCGGACGGATCCAAGTTTGAGTCCTGGCTCTACCACTTATTTACTGTGGGACTTGGGTCAGACGTTTACACTCTCCGTGCTTCGGTTCTCTCAGTTGTAAACCAGAGATCAGAATATACTTACCTCGTGGGGCTGTTGAAAAGATTAAATGAGATTATGCAGAATGCTTAATACAATGTCTGGCTCATAATAACAATCAATGCACTTATTTTTATAGCATTATTTTTGTGTGTGTGCTTGTATTTCCTGAACTACTAGGCCCTAAGCGATTGAAATCATTCAATTATTAAAAACAAAAAATTTGAAACCCCGTAGGGTAGGTGTTATATACTCTCTACAGGTGAAAAACAGAGGCTGACAGACAGAGTAACTTGAGTCAGGTCACCGGCTGGCAGAGAGGCCAAGCCCGGCTTTGAACAGGTTGATGCCGAAGTCCTCCTTCTCGGCCACTGTAAGAACCCGCGTCTCATTGTACCCAAATCAACATTCATTCTCTTTTCTGTGTCCCATGCTTGCCCAGAAGGATGTAGCATTTACCCTGTCAGCAAAAATCAACTGGGGGGCGGGAGGGAGGAGGGTGTGGAGGGTGTGTGGAGCTAGTCTGCTGGCTCCTTCCCTGGGGCTACTCCACCCAACCCTCAGGGGTCCCTTCCCGCATCTCTCCATCTACTGCCTCTGCCCTCCTGCAGCCCCTCCACATTTTCGGTGGGGCACTTCCTAAAGCCCCCTGCTAGAGCCAGCACCTACGAGAGTCATCAAATAACCTCTAAGGATCCCTGGCTGGTCTTAGCCTTGCCCCCAGGTCCACCCTTTGCCCTGCCCCTAGGGTGACAGTGCTAACATCTAACCCTGTTCAGTTCATTCTCCTGAGGGTCCCCCATTTCCCCAGTACGAAATGTCAGGGAGATTCAGGCAAAAGAGAAATTCCCGTATGAAAAGTTTTGGGGCCCCTCGTTGGAAAGGGGATTGCCAAAATGTGAGCCTCTCAGTCCGGGGCCTGAGGTCTAGGGAAGATCATCCTCCTGCAGACTTTGGGTGTAAAAACCTGGCAGTGGTGTCCAGGTAGATGCTCTTTGTTTCTGCTGCCGCCCAGGCCTCCCCGAGCTGTCCCCGTCACCCCAGGAGGGGTCAGTAGCGAGCAAAAGGTGTTGCCACCGGATGGGACTGGTGACCTTGCTTCTGCGCTGCTGATCCAGTTCCCGGGCAGAAGTCCGAAGAAAACACTCCGGCCACACAAGTGGTCTTTTATTAGCATCTTTTCTGGCAGTCTCGGGGAGAATTTAGGGCTGAAGCGACTGGAAACTAGATGCTCCTGCCCCTGCCCCGCCTCCCCCTCCTGTCCCTGGGGCCACCAGCTGCCCCGGCCCGGAGGACAGGCTGCGGGTTTGGCTTGCTGGCCGGGCCTCGGGCACAGGCCTGCGGGAGGGCCGCCGCGGTCCTGGCTCCTCCGGGCATCCGGCCTCCTGCAGCCCCCCTCGCCGTGACTCACACGGTTCCCTGCGCGGCGGCAGGAGGGGGCCAGGGGGTGCAGGGTGAGGGGGCCCGGAGGTGGCACCGGCCCTGCTCAGGCCAGGTGGTGTGGGGCTGGCTCCAGTGTGCAGGAGGCCTCTCTGAGCCTTCCCAGGGTGTCTCCCCGTCCACCGTGCAGGGAGACCTGAGTCTGGGGGAGGCTGAGGGTATGGATCAGGGGCCCCAAGCTGTTAAAAGTTGGTGGGAAGGGGCGGATGAGAATACCGAACAAAGGGAGAACCCTAAAGACAGAGGCTTACCTGCCCTGCAGCCCGGGGCGTGGCTGGCTTGGTTGGGCCCAGCTGCGGGTTGCCTCTTGGGTACTTGCCAGAAGTCCTTGGGCTACTTTGAGATTTATGAGCATCAGCTTCTTACCTACTGGAATTCTGGAACTTTGGAGCCAGAGAAACCAGACAGAGCACCCATAGTTGTCAGTCCTTACTTTAATGAGGAGGCCTGGAGGGCTAGGTGGCCTGGCCTGGTCCGTGCTGTTCCTGCTGTTAGTGATGAGTCACCCCTGGAACCCAAGTGCCCAGCAATCCTGACAGCTGTTGTCAAAGGAGCATCTGCTCCCAGCCCTACTTGCTGGGTAGAGGGCTGGTGGGGGGTGCTGGTTGGTGTGGGGTATACCCCTGGGAGCTGACATTAGGGAAGCATTAATCAAACGAATGGGGTCTCCCGAGGGTTAAGAGCGTCGTGGTGGGCAAACGGTTTCGTGTCGCAGTGGGAAACTGGATCATCTGTGTCTACAGCACAGCCTCCAGGGTCGTGAGATTCAAGCCCTAGTCCCACTCTTCGAGCTGGTTTGCAACTCAGTAAATTGTAGGTAATTGATAGGTAAATTCGGTCCTATAGGTAGAGATTTGACTTCTTTCCACCCCTACCACGTTGGCAGGAAAAAAACCCCACTCCAGTCTTCATTTGCAATTCATCTCAACATTCCCTTAACTCCAAGTAAATTTGTGCTGTTTTAACTTTTCCTTTGAACCAGTTATAACATCTACCTGCCTGGCTCTGTCCTATCATTTGAGCAAAATAAATTCTTTAACACGTGGTTCATGTTTTGAATATTTCTACGAAGTCCCGATTTTACCTTAAGACGGCGTCACAGCTCCTCGGTCAGGCACAGCCGTGCCCCTGTGTGCTGTGGGGAGTCCCTGCCCGATGAGTCTGTCCACACGACCCCAAACCTCAGTCACTCTTCTCCGGGTTTGCCTGGGGGGGACAGAGGGGTTGACCGGGGCCCCGCATCTCCACTCGCTGTTTCCAAAAACTATGTCAGAGAGGAAGTCGAACCCAGTTCTGAGGACACGAAGGCGACTTGGAGGAGAGGCGAGGGCCGGGGAGAGAGCCTGGCTAGGGGCCTCTTCGGGTCATCTGTCCAGGGTTTGAAACTCTTTCCTCTGTCTTCTTGCTCATGGGTCGTTAGAACATCGAATAACAGAAGTACTTGCTTACTCTACTAAAAAGAGGGGGGGAAAGGGAGAAGGAGATGGGAGGAGGTGAGGGACAGAAGAAAGGGCAGCAGGGCTCAGAGACGTCTCCTCACGGTCCCCTGGGCGACACAACATGATCCAAGGACAGGGCGTTAAATCAATAACGGTGCTGAGATTATCCCTTTGTCACTTCTGATGCTGTGAAAGAGAAGGCCTCAGCTTGGGGCTAGTCTGTCTTCGATGAGTCTCTTAACATTTCCCGTCTCCCCCCATCACCAAGGTGGGTCGGCCTCTGGCTCTGGGCCTCCAGTCCCACGACCGACAGGATCCAGCCAGAATTTCATACCATTGCTCTGTTTTGGTTTTATATCTCTTCCTGTTTTATCGTTTCCTCCTGCTTATAATTTTTTTTTTTATTTTTATAATAGTCACACACAGAGAGAGAGAGAGAGAGAGAGGCAGAGGCACAGGCAGAGGGAGAAGCAGGCTCCATGCACCGGGAGCCCGACGTGGGATTCGATCCCGGGTCTCCAGGATCGCGCCCCGGGCCAAAGGCAGGCGCCAAACCGCTGCGCCACCCAGGGATCCCTCCTCCTGCTTATAGCAAGGAATACTGATTTTTTTTCACTGATGGAAACCTCCTTTTAAAAGTAATTGTATTCAGGTTTTTAAGAGGGAGTCAAGAGGGGGGAAAAAACAGCAATGTCAAAAAAAATTTAAGTAAATTGAGTATATGCAAAAATCACGAGGGCGGCACAAAATGACTGGAATGTTGGCCTGAAATAGAGAAGAAAAGGGAAGAAGACAAAGAAGAAAAGAGAAAGAAAACAGTAGGAAGGAGAGAAGTGAAACTGCTGAGGGGAGGGGCGGGGAAGGAGGTTGGGGGGGCGGTCAGAGGGGGGTGTGTGTGGTAAGGGTGGTGGGGTTGGGGCCTGGGGCCGGGGAGCCCTGGTGAGGCAGCACAGACTGTACAGTGAGTGCGGAGGGCCTAGAGGCATGGAGGAGGTCCGGCTTTTATGTTTGGGGTCGAGGGGAAGATGGGGTGTCTCAAATGTATCCCGACAGCTTCGGAGGCTGGGAAGTTATTCAGGGAAAATGTGAGTGGTTTAGGGTGACTCTGACCTTCAAGAAAGGGAAGGAGGGGGGTGGTCCCTGCCGTGGGCTGCCCCGCAGATGAACTCTATACTCTCTTTCTGCCATTAAATGGCTACTGGAGTAGACTTCACTTCATTTTTTCTTTCTTCATTGGTATTCATTAGATATTTTTAAATGTCTAATTGCAAGAGCTCATTTCAGGAAGCTTGAATGTTCATGCCGTGGCATGAAATTTGTGTCCAGTAACTCAGAGCCTGTCTGCTTCACTACTTAATTTAGAGATATGCTGGTTGGTGCAAGGCTTCTGGTGCCAAAAAAATCTCTCATTTCTGAAGACTTCTAGCCAAGCTCAATGAAAAATACAGCCATAAATACTCATTCCAACGACTCCCCAGGCCATAGTCACAAAGCTTTTACACTGCATTTACTCAGGGCTCCCCAGCCAAAATTATCTCCCTCATTCTTCTCCAGGGTCCTTGGAATCGTCTGTGTCCTCCCACCACCTGCCTCACCGTGTACCCCCTTTCCTTGCAGGCCATGTGTCTAGTGCCAGGTGGAAGCAGTGGGCCCTGATTTCCTGCAGTGATAAGCCTCTGACTCTCTGGCTTACTGGGAGGTGATGCTCTGGCCAGAGGCACTGGAGGCCGAAGCCTCGGATTCTGGCTTTTACTCTGGGAGGCCCTTGTCATTGGGGGTTCAGATATCCGGGCAGAGGTGAAGGGTCCCTGGGTGCTGGCCTGCAGGGTGGGTTTGCAAAGTTGATCCCTTTGGTCTAGCTTCCGAAGGCCGGGCGTAGACCAGTCACCGGCCAGCCCACACAAGGATATGCTTGTGTTTCTCATTGCTGGCTACATATTAGAACTAACTGGGGAGCTTTAGAAATAATGATGCCTGAGCCCTGCCCCAGATTATTTAAATCTAGAATTTCTGAGGGCTAAACTTGGCCATTGTTTTTTTTTTTTTTAATTTTTTAAATTGAGCTATAATTTAAATAGAGCAAAGTGCACAAGTTCTAAGGATACAGCTTCCTGAATTTTTGCACCTGGGCAACTACTACTGAGATCAATATTCAAGATGTGAAAGCTTCTAGCCCCTCCAAAAGCTCCTTTCTGCAGATGTAAAATATCACACAGCCCATCAGATCAGGAGCAGGTGCAGCCAGCACCTCTCTTGAACTTTTCTAGTCTTCCCAAATTGCTGGGGTAGGAGAGGGAAAAAAATTCTTCCCTCCATCCATCTCAAGTTCAGTGGCTGGAGCTCTGTAAATCTGACTCACAGAAGACAGAATAATGAGAGAAAAACAGAGGTTTACAAACAGACTCATCGTGCATAGCCATGGAGCCCTCTGCACCAAATCACAATGTATTTTTCAAAAAGAGACAGGACAAAGGAGAAGACTTTGAACTTCTAAGGGCAGAGTGTGGGAATGCAAATAGCCAGGGAAACGGAGGAAGATGCGGGCTAGTATTAGCAAGGTGTGTGATACAGATTCCTCTGGTGCTGTCTCTGGGCTACCGAGGGTCTAGAGAAGCCTCCAGGGACTGACTTGTGTCCTTCCTGACAGAGAGGGGGGGGGGGGGACACCCATACAAATCTATATCTTCCCTTTTTAGGCACACAGGGGGAGGACAGAGAGCTTGTCCTGTATCTGCTTCTTCAGAATTATCTTCTGCTCAAAATAGTCCTCAGGCCCAAATGGCATATATCGGGGAGGCCTATTCTGCTCCCCTTCCCGGGAGACCCCTGTCCAGTGCTCTAGGTCCACCTCTTGGTCCCTGCACGAGGCTTGCGGGGAAGGGGAATGGCCAGGACTCCAGAGCAACCCTCTCCCTAGGGCCTTCACCACTAACATGCAGAAGGAGTGATTTGAAC
This sequence comes from Vulpes vulpes, assembly GCF_048418805.1. Lineage (NCBI taxonomy): Eukaryota > Metazoa > Chordata > Mammalia > Carnivora > Canidae > Vulpes > Vulpes vulpes. The sequence continues at coordinate 92,931,319 of NC_132795.1, read as the reverse complement.
AGGTGCCTGATGCCTTCAGGAAAGTGGAAGCCTGGTGGTTTTTTTTTTTTTTTTTTTTTTTTTTGCTTGTTTATTTCTTTGTCTTTAGAGCCTCAGGCCTGCCCCTGCCTCAAGTGTTTCTGTTTTTCCTATTTAACCTCCTGCCCAGAAAGTTCAACACCTTTCCTTTAAAAAGCTGCTTTTGTCACCATTTATTTTTTAAGATTTAATTTATTTATTCAAGAGAGACACCGAGAGAGAGGCAGAGACACAGGCAGAGGGAGAAGCAGGCTCCCTGCGGGAAGCCCGATGCAGAACTCGATCTCGGGACCCTGGGATCATGCCCTGAGCCGAAGGCAGGCGCTCAACCACTGAGTCACCCAGGTGCCCTGTCACCGACCTTTTAAAATATACATCACATAAAAATTTCCATTTTAACCATTATTAAGTGTGCAGCTCAGTGGCATTAACTACATTCACATCATTGTGCAAACCATCACCCCACCCCTGATCTGGAAGTTTTTCAGCGTCCCGAAGGGACCCTTGGTACCGACCCAGGCGTGACGCCCCTCGCCCCGGCCTCTGACCATCCTCCCTCTGTCCCCGGAGTTCGCCTTCCCTAGGGGGCCTCATGCCAGCGGAGTCCTACGATGTCTGTCCTTTCCCGAATTCCACTAATGATGCCACGTCCTTAAGGTTCAGCCGTGCTGTTGCAGATTGCACGACGTCCTCCCTTTTGAAGGCCGAATAATAGTCCATTGTTTGGAGATACCACCTTTTGCTCCTGCGCTCATCTGGGGCCCTGACTGTCCCCACTGGTAACGGGTTAGGGAGGCCGGGGCCGCGCTGGCTGTAGGAACCCTACCACGTCCACACCTGTCCATGCGCTTCTGCTGATGCTAGTGTGCGGCGGGGTCAGGCTCTCTGGCCCGGAGGCTCCTCATGCATGGTCCCTCTTCTCAGAGGGACCCCCCACAGGGCAGTTGGAGAAGCCAGGAGGTGGGGGCGCCAGGCAGGCCCTGGTACCATGGGGACTTCTGATTGATCCCGGGTCATGGCTGGTGCTGCCTCCTCGGTGGTGGGCAGGCTCCTGCTCCACCCAGCCACAACAGCAGCCGTGAGCCCCAGAAAGTTCCTGGACTTTTTTCCAAGTTGGCTCTCCTTTTTCTCTTGAGATCAGCTCTGCACATGAAGAGTGGTAGAGAGGACCTTGTCTTCCACAAAAGATCCTGCTGTACTTTCCCCCACCCCAGCAGACTCCACTAACACGACCACGAGGGGCCACTACAAATATCTTCCTAGAGCAACAAAAAAAATCTGCTCCAAGATGATTTCCGGCCTCTATCAAACCCCGGAAGCAGCTGGCAGCCCATAAATTGTCGTTTCAGGGCCTAAAAGGATATCAGCTTTGCTTAGCCAAGGACCCCACGGTAGTCACAGGCCTGCCAGGTGACGAGATCTGGCCGCGGGCCTGCACTGCACAGGGTAGCATGGGTGCGGTTTACCTGGTCTGCGCGGCCCGCTGTGCCATGGGGGCTGGGGAGAGGTCCATTTCACTCCACCCCAAGGGGTACCTGGTGCGGCTCACTGGGGAGTGGGGACCTCCGGGATGAGGGCTGTAAAGCTGGGATCTCCAGGGCTGGCAGTTGGGGATCCTGGGGTCAGTGCTCTGGGCTGTGACCTTAGCCTCTCTGGCAGGAGTGGCAGCGCCAATGCTTGCCTCGGCTTCCAGGGCCAAGACAGTGAGCTCATGTGCTCCTCCTAAAATCGGCACCAGAAGAAGTTCTAGGTTATGCAAGTGGGGGCCGAAGCCAAGGAAATCTGAGTTTTTATTGCTAATGGGGGTACCCTTGGGGCCTTGGAAAAATTCTCATTCACCTGGGTAATCCTCAAATTCCAATCAACAAATAGTAGGGCTGATTCTTAGAGAAGTAGCTTCAAATCTCCCCATTTCCCAGGACTACAGTCAGCCTAATTTGAGTTTCACCTTCCCCGACTGTCCCTGCTCCGGGGGTGCTGCTGTAGAGTAAAAAAGGGTTCTGGACACAAGGCCAGGCTCTAGAGGCAGGGTGCACACAAACGTGGATTGTGTGCCTTGGAACAAGTAGCGAGGCTTATCAAGACTTTCCAGCCTTCTGCTTTTCATAAAGCAGTTCTTGTCCTGAGGATGAAACAGAGAGACAGCAAGAGCCCAGTAAACTAGGTCTGCCTGCTGGTGGCCAGAACGGGTCAAGTATTTCTGGGGCCACCACCTTCTTGGGGGCTTATTAAGGTCAAAGTCTTTTCTAATAAGGGCCAGGCAGCTGGTGAGCAGTAACTGCCTTCTCTTCATTGCAGCAGGAGCTGGAGCCCAACCGAGGGAGGCAGGGCTGGGGCCTAGTCAACCCTGGCCAAGAATGGGGTGTTAGAGACTCACAAGTTTTTTATGTTCTTCTTTGCCTTGCTAGGCTCTGCTCCCCAGCAAGCTTCAAGGGAGCACCAATCTTGTACAAGTCATTGCCCCGAGGGAAGAGGAAACTCTTTCCCTCTACCCTCTAGATTCGATAGCGGGGTCAATGAAATCAACGACAGGAGGCAGATTAGCTGGAGAAAAGATAAACACACTTATTAATTTTTAATATTACATGAACAAGGGCATCCGAGAGGGAAAAAAAAGCAAATACCTGGAAAGAAAAAGATGAGAATTGAGAGCTTATATACCATCTAAATGGAGAAGGGGGGGGAGATGCAGGTCACATGGGGGAGGGTAAATGATTGGGAAGGACGAACGGGCCCTCAGAAGAACGGATGGGAAGCGTGAGGGTGTGGTGTGGACTTGTAGTCTCCTCTCCTGGGGTGGGAGTCACTATGGTTGATGAATCCCCTGGGTTGGGGACTTAGGACCATGGAGACCCTTTCAGAGGCTCTGTGTTTAGGCAGATGAGGGCAGTTCAGGGAGAGCCCCTCCCTGCCTCTGCTGTTTTTCAAGTGCCTTCAGCTCAAAATAATCGATAGGGCCCAAGCAGCATGTTCTTGATCTCCTTCAAAAGCATGAGTGGAAAGTGCCGAGTTCTGTTCACAAAATAAGTAATCCTCAGGCTGTGTGGAATGCTGTTCTGTGAAGCCTGCGGCATTGTTTTCATACAAGCTCAGTATTCTTTTAAATAATGGCAGAACCCTAACAAAATTTTATTAGGGTCAGATGTGTGCTAAGCACTCCGCGAGCATTAGTTTGTGTAGTGGCTGTGACGACCCTGAGAGGAAGGTACTGCCATCATTTTCTCCATTTTACAGACCAGGTCAGAGATGGTTAGAGATGTAAAACTGTATCCCTGTAAGAAGGGGAGCCAGAACCTTGACCCAGTTTGGTCCGACTCTAAAGCTTGAGTTCTGAATGCGATGCTACGCTGGACGTCCAGATGCATCAATAGGCACTTTGGAGGGAGCCCCAAAAAAGCAGAAGCTGACTTTGGTTCTAGTACAATCCAGCCTATGGCCCTACGTCAGTATTTTGCCTCAAAGGCTACGGTTTCCTTCTCCCTTATTTTAATGATTGAACCAGACGACTACAAATGCACCTTCCATTTACTAAAATTCCCTCAATCTAGGATGTTTAAGTTCCTACAATGAAACTTTCTCATGTTCACTCCCTTAAGTGCCTTAATTCCAAGGAACAAGGCAGGCAAGCTACTGTTGTACTTACCCACTCTCGGACCTTCGGGAAGGTTGCTAAAAAGGCCGAATGCAGTAGCAGGGTCGATCAAGGAAGTCCAAGGTAGGGAGCCACAATCACTTTGGGAAGGAACTCAGTACCCCTACCCTAACACACACGGTGTGTATTAGAGTTGACTGCTACGTCAAACAGCCAGCACGTATCAATGGCTTAGCCCAAGGAAAGTTTATTTCTCACTTAGGAATAGTCCAACCCAAGTGTCCTACTTCTATGGCTCTTCTCCAAGGGGCTTCTCAGGAACCCAGGCTCTACCTATTTCCTAGGTCCTCAGAATACTTTGGCTCCAGTTGCAGAGGATCCCCTGAAAGGCTTTTAGGGAGCAAGAAGTAGCATCTTACTTCTACCCCATTCCATTGGTCAGAATTGGTCGAATGATCCCACCTGCTTTCCCAGGAGGACTGGGAAATGTAGTCTCACCGTGTTCCCGAAAGGAAGCTGATTTTGATGACTATACAGTGGTTTCTATAGAAGGTTAGGGTCAAGTAGTCAAGTCAGTCTTTATAAAGACAAGTAAGGAGGAAATTTACCCTCCCAGTCGTGGAGGCTCTGAATTGCCGTCCTCTCTGGGATGCTGACAGCGCACCTTCCCACCATGACTGCTCATGGTACTAACCTGAGTGCCCTTTGGCAAGAATAATGTGACCCACCTTTCCCTTCTTGTTTCTCTAAGAAAGGGTGATAGGCCCTTTTTTCTTTCTCTCTCTCTCTCTTTTTAAAAGATTTATTGACCTAAGACAGAGAGAGAGAGAGCAGGGGGAGGGTAGAGGGAGAGGGAGAGGGAGAGGGAGACAGAACCTCAAGCAGACTCTGCACTGAGCTCAGAGCCTGATGCGGGGCTGGATCCCATGACCCTGAGATCATGACCTGGGCCGAAACCAAGGATCACATGCTTAATGACTGAGCCACCCAGAAAAGGAGAATGTCACAGGCAGTGCCTCATTTAGATGTGTCTGGAGTCTTAGAAGCTTGACTATCCTACGTTCTCCTACAAATGGACCTTGAGAGCTTGTTCAGAGTTTCCAGCAGGGGAGTGCAGCTAGTTCTAGGCCCTTGACCGAAGAATAGTCCTCTATGGGGGACAGTCATCCTCTTTAGCTGAGTGTACAGCTTTGCGAGGGACACACCGAGTCGTGAGGGAAGAAGGGGACACCTACCTAGCTAAGCCAGATCAGCCAAATCCACCCTGGTGATCAATGGGATGACGCATGTCTCAGCCAGATCCCCCTCACATCTGGTAATAGGCCTTTCTTCGAGTGTGTAATAGGACTTTCCTCAGTGTCTTGTCTTGGGACCAAGGGAAATAACAGTAACTAGCATTTATTGAGCACATATTATATAAACCAGCACTTACATCGTCGCCTTAGTGGGGGCAAATCTCACCCTAGGTCTGGATGAGATGTGTAGAATTGAATAAATGGTTTCGACTTCTGTTTTTAACGCCCATTCTGCCGGGTGTCAGAAAGTTCATTACTGTTGCTTTTGGCTTCTGCTCTATAACCAGATTTTGTCTGGAGTTTCCAGGGGATGGATGGGCCGTAGCTGGGATTCGATGTTCTGGTGTCCATCGGTCCATGGTGGCATCTGCCATTACATCCTGTCAAGTGACAAAACTAAAACAATTTGAGTTTAATGTCATTTATTCAAGGCAAAAAAAAAAAAAAAAATCCCTGGGCCAGGGGAGTGGTGCCTCACAAGCCGTGGAGCTGTTCCCGAGGGCGTTTGGGCGAGAGTGAGCTTCACAGGGCCTTAGGGCCGGGACCCACGGGGTAGGGGGGCAGGGGGGCAGGGGGGCAGGGAGGCAGGGAGGCAGGGAGGCTGGGCCGCAGCGGGAGCCGGAGGCCTGAGGGCTGTGATGGCATCTGTCTGCTCGCTTTCCCTGACGGATGGTTTTCCCAAGCGCAGGCTGACTTGGGTTGAGCTCTGTGACGTGAGCCTCCATTGGGTGGGTCCCGACGTCCACATGAACGTCATCAGTCCAAACTGCCAGGCTTGACATCCTGTCAGGCCCCCGCCTGGGTCGGTGCTCCGCTCACACCTCAAAGCCACGCTTGTCTCTGCTTCTGCTCCACGTCGACCTCCCACTTGACCAAGAACAAGCCACAGTTTCCGGCAGCTGGAGAGATCCTGACACTCCCACCTTCTGCCTGACAGAGCCCCCCCCCCCCGCCCCCCGCGCCCTTTCTCAGGGACCCTGCTGCCCGCTTGGTGGCTCTCCCGCCTCCATAGCCTCGATAATCCTCATATGCCTTGTCCTCTGCTTTCCTGTGTCCCGTATTTATGCCACAGAGGTGACGTGTTCAACTTTGCAGAGCCAAAGGGCTCCTTCTTACCACTGCTAAGTAGGCCTGTGGCTTTGGGGCCTTATCGCTCCTCCCCTGAGGCAGCAGGAGCCGCTGACTTCAGGGCCACGATAAGGAAACACTACAGACGGGTCAGGAGGAGGCCAAGGGGCACTAGGAAGTAACTACACTGTTACAAAAAAAAAAAATTTGCGAATTTGTCAAAATATTTTCCTGTCCCAATCTCACTGAATTCTCAAAGGCCCGTGTCTGGGGCGGCCGCCCTGACTCTCTACTGCACCCGCGGAGACGCTCAGTTGTATTCCTAAGAGCTACTGTGCCCGGATACTTTTTGGGTGTTTGGGGGATGGAGGAAGTTACTGCCGATTTGAATTGGTGGAAAGTTCGGAGAAGGGCCATTTCCAAGACATTCGCCCTTAGTACCTTGAAGTGCGGACACAGATGAACTGAAACGAAATCTCATCCACTGGAGACGAGCCTCAGCCTTGCCTGTAACACATACCTGAGGCGCACTTGAAAATCGTAGGGAGCCTATTATTCCGGGGGGGGGGGGGGGGGGGACAAAAGGCTGGCAAAGAATCCCTTTAATTAAGTTAAACTCCTTCTTGCAAATCTCGTCTAATGATTTGCTTATTAGGAAAATCCTTTTATTTACCAACAGTGTGAATGTAAAGTTGGCTCAGTCATTCAATAAATATCGACCGAGGCCTTTCGAGGCCGAGTGCAGACAGTAATTAGGTTTTAAACTCTCCAATTTGCAGCATTGAGATGCTCTAAGCTGCCTCCTCCCCTCAGATTTGAAATCTTTCTAAAATTCAGTGAATCCTGGGAGCAGAAGGAGGTGGGTTCTGGGAGCCCCACAGGGAGTGGGGGGGCTGGGAAGAGGTGCTTAGAAATGTGGGAGGAGACGAGGCCTGCAAGGTCTGAGGGAGGAATAGACCCTGCAGGGGAGCAAAAGGGATAGAACACCCCCCAGTCCTCCTGGGGACAACGCCTCCATTTTCCATAGATGCTCCCTTACTGACCTGTGTTGACTAAATCTCCATGCCCAAGATGATGGGGCTTCTCTTAAACCCTGGTGAAGCCCATCACACCGTGGTCTCATAGTGCCAGCCAGCACCGCCGTAGAACCTGGAGAAGCGAAAGACACAACCACAGGCGCAAACCAAGGTAAGCGTCCAGTTGGAGTATTGGAGAGGGCAGGTTCCTGTTGGGACAGGGGCCAAGGTGGGTGGCAGGGGCTCTCATTTCGAAAGGGAACCACAGTAAAGTTATTTTTGGAGCTCGCCAACCTTTGCTCAGGCTTCCAAATGGCACTTACAGAGGCTTTCTAGAAGCCTCTGGAAAACGCCTCCTCTACGCATCCGGGGTCAGGGGTTCGACGAGGGCTCATCAGCTTCTGGTGGAAGAATTAGCGTCCTCAGAGGCCTTGCAGCCATGGGGTCAGCGGTGTTGAAGGCACTCCCCCATTGTTAGAAAAGACAGCAGCGTCCTGTGGGTAGCGGGAAGACTGGGGCCCTCTTGAGAGAGCCGGGTGCGGCCTGCTGGTGTCCTTAACGAGGGGCGCGTCTCAGTGGTGTTGGTATTGCCACCTAACTGCCTTCTCCGACACCAGCATCAGTAAGGGCCGTTTCCAATAGTTGAGCAGGTTCCAAGTCAAGCCTGAAGGTGACCATCAAGGAAGGAGTCAGGTGACTTGGGTTCAAATCCGGACCTTACCGCTTTCCAGGTACAGTAGATTTGGGGTGGCTGCAAATTCTTTGCACTCCTCCCCCCATTAAGAGATGGAGTCCAGGGGTGCCTGGGGGGCTCAGGGGTTGAGCGTCTGCCCTTGGCTCAGGGCCCCGGGACCCCGGAATCGAGGTCCACACATTGGGCTCCCTGCGGAGAGCCTGCTTCTCCCTCGGCCTATGTCTCTGCCTCTCTCTCTGTGTCTCTCATAAATAAATAAATAAATAAATTAATTAATTAATTAATTAAAAAAAAAAAAAAAGATGGCCTCCATTCCCCATCTTCCTTCTCAAGGCTGGGCCTGTGGTTCACCTTGACCCGGAGCCTGGGGTAGAAGTAGTGCTAGGCTAGTGCCACAGGGGACTTGCAGCTTCTGCCCTGGCCTCTCGGAATGCTCACTCTCAGGACATTCCCTGTCAGGCTGCATGGGACACCTTGTAGAGATTGAGAGACCTTGAGTGACAGCTCCAGCTTTATCTGTTCAACCAAAGCTGTGCTGGGACATGCGGCTCAGTGGAGCCTCCACGTAGCTAGAGCCCCAGGCAACGTCTAACTGCAGATGCACAGGACTCCCCCCCCCCCCCCATGAGATCTGCCTGCAGACGCCTCCAGGGAACCGTAAGAACCAAGGCTTCAGGCTCCCATGCATGGGGGTGTGTACAGAGTAGGACCTCAGCTGAGGTACCTCACCACTCAGAAGGGTAGTTTCCTTCTGTAAAAATGGGCAAAAGAGCGGGGGCTACTTCAGAGGTCTGAATGTGAAAACGGTGCAAGTGCCAAGCACAGTGGCCAGCACACAGTAGGTCTTCAATGCATGCCAGGCTCCTTCCCGCCCTTTCTCCAGCAGGTCCTACGGCCCGGGTGTGAGTCAGTATGGGCTGCCGCTCTGGACCTCCTGGACAAACACCCCAATGCCCTCAAAGGGAATGCCTGGGATTGAGTCTGAAAATGGGGCTGGAGAGAACTTGATTTTTATCTTTCTGGGGCAATCTGCACCCCTCCACCCACCCACCCCATCCCCTGCCTTTAGGAAAAATATTACCATGTTGTATGAGGAAAATTGTAAGTTTTAAACACAATTTTTCTTCTCAGTTTAAGAGATTGAGAGATTAGGTTTTCGCCTCTCTCTCTCTCTCTCTCTTTTTTTTTTTTTTTTTTAGCAAGAAATATGCTTGCTCACATTGAAAAGTACCGGCATGAAATAAAACAACTCCCCTTCTGTTCCCCAGCCAGCAGGTTTTCTTCAACACCCCAGCCCCGGAGAGCCACAGATTGCACAGCGGGCAGACTTTGTTGAACAGATGAACAACTGTGGCTTAATCTGTTTGGGGAAAGGAAAAAAAAAAAAAGTCCTGAAGCAATTGATAAAGAGGCTGAGAGGCTGAGGTCAGTGTGAAGGAAGAGTAAATGAGGCCAGATTGGGGAACGTTGAAACCTAAGCCTCTTCCCCCCACCCTCCGCGCCCCGTCCTGAATGGGGTGTGTGGGTAACACTCAGGATTAATCTGCCTCCCGGACTGCCTGGGTCGGAGTCCTGTTTCCATTATTATCCAAAATTATTTATTTCATGGATTCATCTAGTTTATTACCCAAAACATTTTTTTTTTGAAAACTGTTATCAGAGTGTAGCATAGAATAGTACAGGAATCCTAAGGACAGGCAAACGAGGGTTCATAAGCCGAACACATGGGGTAACCCGCACGCAGGTGGGGAACACACCCCCAGCCCCCCACTGGCCTAGTCGCTATCCCAACTTAGAACCTCAGGATGTCTCGGAGCTCATACACGTTCACGTGTGTCCTTCTAGAGACGATCTGCACATATGCAAGAATACGGATGTTATTATTTTACACAAATGTAGTAAAAAATGTATTTTGCAGGGTACATAACGTATTATCCAGAATGGTCCGCCTCTGGCTTTTTTTCACATTTTTCTTGGTGATCGTTCTGTATCACTACGTGGAAAGTGGCTACTTTCTTTAGTGGTTGCATAGTATTCCTTTGTCTAAATGTACCACAATTATTTAATTTTATTAAAAGGCAAAGAGGGGGGGACCCTTGCGTGGCTCAGTGGTTTGGTGCCTGCCTTTGGCCCAGGGCGTGATCCTGGGGTCCCGGGATCGAGTCCCGTGTCGGGCTCCCTGCGAGGAGCCTGCTTCTCCCTCTGTCCGTGACTCTGCCTCTCTTTCTGTATGTCTCCATGAATAAATAACATCTTTAAAAATAAATAAATAAAAGGCAAAGAGGTTGTGTTCAATCTTTTTGGAGCTTTGGAGCTGGCTTTTTTTTTTTTTTTTTTTTTAAGTATTCTTGAGGTATCTTTGTTGTCCTTCAGATTTAAGGTGGCAGCTAGGCCTGAAAAATACCACTACCAGTTCCTACTCGATTCTGAAATGTGTTGGGTGTGGTACCACCTGGGGTGGTCGCCTATTTTATTGCCTCGTCCTGTTAGGACTCGGTTGTTCCGTGTTTGAGTATGTATCCAGGAAGTGGAAATAATGTCCCTGACCCCCCACTTCCCTTTCTGGCAAATCAGCATCCGGTGAATGAGTCCAACTGCTTTCCCCCACGCCCCTCTCTCAGGCCCTGGCTCCCCCAGCATTGTCCTGGCCCCGGGAGCTGGAGGTTTTGGAAGACAGGCCTCCAGCTCTTCCAGGCAGGACCAGTTGGAGGAACTGTGTTCACGCTGATTAAGCCGAGCCCTCCTTTCCTGCCTGCCTCCTCCTTCCAAGGGTCTTTTTTTTTTTTCCTAAGATTTTATTTTATTTATTCATGAGAGATACATGCAGAGAGAGAGAGAGAGGCAGAGACACAGGCAGAGGGAGAAGCAGGCTCCATGCAGGGAGCCCGACGCGGGACTCGATCCCGGGTCTCCAGGACCACGACATGAGCTGATGAGCTGAAGTCAGACTCTCAACCGCTGAGCCACCCAGGTGCTCCCTGAGGGTCTTTTCATCCTTCATCTCCCTCCCTGCCCTGAACCCAGCTCTCAGAATCATTTACACTTGGTGTGACTTCACGTGGGTGCCTACCCCTTTCTCCAGCTGGCATTTGCTCTCGAAATTTCTTCCCTACCGTATTTACAGCACACTAGTCTTTGCCTCCTTAGGGCCTTTTGACACCCTGACAGCAGGACACCCCCATGATACACTTGGGGGGTTGGGGCAGTCTGCTCCCCTCCCTCCACCGCCACCAGAATCAGGCCTGTGCTTTCCTGGTCCTCAGGGGACAGGCAGGAAGGGGTAGGGCTCGCTGGGCCAGGACCTCCGGGGAGGCAGGACGGTCCCAATATCTGTCACCTACAGCAGCAAATGCCACGGGCTCTGTGCAGAGGGGCGCAAGGCTGAGCTACGGAAGCATGTCCTCCAAAGGCGGGGTCGCAGGCAAGAGTCCGGGTTGGGGGCGCCCTCGTTCAGTGTAGGAGGAAGTCCTCGGGGTGCGACACCAGGAGGCAAGCATCACTGCCTCACCTCTGCAACGGGCAACCGGGCCTCCCCGAGCCTCCGTGAGGGCGGTGACCGTGACCGCCTTGCAGAGCGTAATAGAGATGAGCTGAGTTGCTGTGCAGCCACGTAAGCACGCCTGCGACCCTGACTGCTGTTCCAGGTGGCCCTGGTGCGGTGACCCGGCGCCCGTCACCTTAGCCCAGGCCCTGCTCCCTTTGTCCTCCCGGGCCTGGCCTCTCTCCTGGCTCCGCTGAGTACACAGCCCAGCCCCTCGCTGTCCGAGCCTGTCCTGGTCTCTGCTCCCCCTTTCCCGCCCCCACCCCCCTGCATGCCTGCTGCCTCCACCAGGAAGCCCTCACTCCTCCCGCTCCCTCGGCCCGGCCCTCCTCCTGCGAGGGGGCAAAAAGCCCACCGTGAACCAAGGAACATACACCGGCTTCTTCCTCCAGAGCTTTTGTGTCTCGTTTGCCCCTTAGTCTCTGCACTGTCCAGGCTCCTTCCAAACTCCCAGCTCCAGGGTCTCCCTGACCCCCCACCTCCTCAGGTGCCCCAGGACGGTCTGGAGGGAGGGAGCAGGAGGTGCCATCCTGAGCCCTGGGGACTGCGGAGACCAGCCATGGCTAACACCCTCTCCAGGGGCCTCATGTCTGTGTGTCTGTGCAGACAGTAAGAACCATGGAACCGAGCGATGTCCCGTGAGGGCCTGCTCCAGAGCCGGGCTGTTCCAGGCATTTCACGTTTTACTCTTCCTACTCTTCTGTTTGATCCCCACAGCAGCCCTCTGGCCGGGGTGTCAGAAGCAGCCTCTAGATTTTCAAGCTGCAGCTCAGAGCGGGTCCCTATCAAGGTTTCATCACTGCTCAAGTAGCAGAACCGGGACTTGAACCCGGGCCTGCTTGACCCCAGAGTCCAGGAGGACTTCTGGTAGTAGTAACGCTTCACATTCTGTTTTGTAGTTGGCTCAACTAGGCCAAGAACCGGTGTTCTCGACTCTTGAACTTGGCACGCACCCCGGACTAGCTGAGGACCGCAAGCTTTGTCTTGTCCACACGCAGATCTGGTGTTGAAAGAGCCAGATTGTACATATTTGGAAGTAGCTTTGCCAAGACTCACGTGGGCGCGTGTGTTTTCCCAAACTTCTGAAATACCTTCCTCCATGAATGACTCTCCCGGGAGATAGTGGGTGTTAGAGAGGTGGTGTCGAGGGGCCCCCCGCCGCCCGTGGGGACCTCCTCGGGACGGACGCGCATCACAAGAGGTATGGACGGGAAGACCAGTGGCTAGCGAAAGGTGCTCCTAAAAGGTGCTCCATGCGAGCTCCTAAAGGGCTTGAGAGTTTTCCTCAAAGCGAGCAGTGCTCCCCTTCAGGGTCAGCTGAGGGCAACAGCGCTCACAGCCTTCCCGTGGCCCAAACCTCAGGTTTATGGATCGCGTCCGTGGAGGCGAGGTCTGACCTTCCACCCGAAGTCTTTCCAACCCCTTTTTCCCTTGAGGTTTGGACTCTTCTTCCTCTGGATTTTTGCCTGCAGCTCTCATCTGAACGATAGCCTAATGATATCCCTAGTGTCCTAGCATTAAATAGAGGGGCTGCTCTGGATCGAAGTGTGTTCCCACAAAATTCACGTCCACCCTAGAACCCCAGAATGCCACATTACTTGGAAATTGGGTCTGTGATTGGCTACAATGAGGTCATCCCGAAGGAATTCCATCCCGAGAGGAAATCCCCTGCCTGGCGTCCTGCTAAGAGAAAGGAGAGGGGGGACCACACAGAGCCCCGGGTGAGCCCGGAGGCAGGAGCCTGGAGTGACAGGTCCCCCAGCCTGGGAACACCACGGGGAACTGGGAGAGGCAGGGGAGGATGCTCCCTAGAGCCTTCGGGGGAAGCATGACCCACCCACACCTCGAGTTTGGCCTTCCAGCCTCCAGGACTGTGAGGGAATACGGATCTGTCGTTTGAAGTCACCTGCGGTGATTAGCTCTGGGAGCCCTAGGACACTGGTCCAGGGACTGTCCATGGCTCTCTAAAGAAGATGCTTCTTTGCTCATGAACATTCCATGGGCTTTGTCTTGTTTTTAAACAAACCTCGCCGGGCCTCAGTTTTCTCACCTACAGGTGGCTTATTAGTCAACTCCGACTGCATTAAAAGTACCCCAGCCTCGGTGACACAAGGCACTGAGCTTGTTCCCCCAGGCTCACGGGCCTGTGGGGAGGCTGGTCGCTCTGCTCCACACATCTCTCGCTCTTTGAGAAGAACTACAGGCCTCCCGGGCCTTCTTAAGGCCAGTGCAGAAGCCCCAGTGGGGAAACCCCGTGTGAGAGCACCTTGAAAGCCTCTGCATGTGGCACATCTGCTAGCATCCCTTGGCCCAAGCCAGTCAGAAGGCTCTGGAGGAGAATCCGTCTTCTTTCCTGTCTTGTTTTCTAGAGGCTCCTGCATTATTTGGCTTGTGGCCTCCTTCCATCTTCAAAGCCAGCAGTGGCCGCCCGGACATCACTCTGACTCTCCTGCTTCCCTCTTAACTCCTAAGCACCCTGGTGATTTCACCCGGACAGTCCAGGACGATGTCCCGGCCTCAAGGTCAGCGGACTGGCAACCTTAATCCTCCTGTGCCACGTAACGTAAGACATTCACAGGTTCTGGGGACTAGGACGTGGGCATCTTTGGGGGCCATTATTCTGCTGATCGCATGGTCAAAACTAGCGTCAGGGACGGTCCCAGACTCGAGGGGAGGGGACGTAGACTCGACCATTTGCTGGGAGGAATAGCACAGCTTCTGTGGCTCTCTTTAACCACCACAGCGTGCATTGACTCACGCAATCCTCAGAGCAGCCCCACAAGGTGGGTTCTAGAATTATCCACATTGGAAAGGAGAAAACTAAGAGCAGAGGTGTTAATTACGAGGCTAAGCTGAGCCAGCTGGAAAGCAGGAGAACCGGCCTTCGATCTAGGCCGTTGGGCCGTGGAACCAGAGCACCGTCGTGCCTGGCATTCCCGGGGTCAGCAGATGTGTATTTTCTCCTCTGTTGATCCCATTCTCTCAACCTTTCAGGAGCAGGAAGCTGACCTGTAGCTCATGATACACACTCATCTCTCACACATACACTCACACACACGAGGGCTATGGTAAAGTCCTCTTAATAATCGGGGTGGTGGAGTGATACCTATTTAAGTCAATCGAAATTTCATGTTGATTTTCCAACCCTCTTCTTTTTTTTAAGATTTTTTTATTTATTCATACGTGAGAGACAGAGCGAGAGGCAGAGATACAGGAAGAGGGAGACGCAGGCTCCCTGCAGGGAACCCGGTGTGGGACTTGATCCCAGCACCCCGGGATCGCGCCTTGAGCCAAAGGCAGACGCTCAACCACTGAGCTACCCAGGTGTCCCTTCCAACCCTCTTCTGACTGGTTATTAGTTTTCTTGTGATTTCTCTCTACCATGGAACTGCCACCCAACTTCCATACTCTTGACTTTTTGACTCCAACTCACTCCTGTCTGCTAGTCCCTATTCTCAGATGTTGTCTTAGTAATATGTGGGTCCCTTCCCCTCGCTGGTGTGGTGCCCTGGCCCTGACACTTCCGACCCCCACCCCAAGCCCAGGGTCCTCTCCCAGAGCAAACCTTTCTCTGCCGAAGCTGGAACGTCGCACAGTGCAGGTCCCAGAACCAAAGGCAATGGGGCGATGCCCAGAGGGAGTGGGAGCCGCAACATCTAAAAATCAGCATCTTGTTGGGTTGCCTGGCTGGTTTAGTCCGTAGAGCAATTGACTCTTGAGCTCGGGGTCCAGAGGTCAAGCCCCATATTGGGCACAGAGTTTACTTAATTTAAAAAAAGAAAAGGGGGGGGCAGCCCCGGTGGCTTAGCGGTTTAGTGCTGCCCTCAGCTCAGGGTGTGATCCTGGAGATCCGGGATCAAGTCCTACGTCGGGCTCCCAGCATGGAGCCCGCTTCTCCCTCTGCCTGTCTCTCTCTCTCTTTGTGTGTCTCTAATAGAAAGAAAGAAAGGAAGAAAGAAAGAAGAAAGAAAGAAAGAGAGAAAGAAAGAAAGAAAGAAAGAGAAAGAAGAAAGAAAGAAAGAAAGAAAGAAAGAAAGAAAGAAAGAAAGAAAGAAAGAAAGAAAGAAAGAAAAGGGGGAAAACCACCCAGCATCTTGTCTGAATACATTCAAATTTACGTAGGTTTTGAGATCAATATGTGTGAAGTACTAGGGATCATGGGTGGGAAGCATTAGCCTAAATAATCATGTGATTTGCACCAAATTCTCTGCTTCTTACCCTAGAACCCGTAAGAGCCTGGTGTCAAGACAGTCTGCAGACAGAAGGGGATGCATGCCTTTTAAATAGAGTAATGCTTTTGGATTCGTTCACTTGTCAGACAAATATTTATTAAGTACTTGCTATGAATCAGTCACTGTGCTAGGCATAGAGCACAAAGATGAATAATTTGGATGATTCCTGCCCCAAGGAGTTCACAGTTAATTACAACTATTATCCACATTTTATATTATCTACGTTTTATACGTGGGCATGGAAAGTCTAAAGATATTAACCACTATATGTGTCTGTCAGTTAGACGAGGTACTTTTTCCAGGAATTATCATTCAGAAAAGAGGGAAGTACTTGGAGGAGAGGCAAGATGGTGGAAGAGCAGGGGTCCTCGTTTCATGTGGTCCCCCAAATTTAGCAAGACGAAAGTACTTCATCTTTGGGCCTACAAATTCTATACTAAATACTAAACATACTATAAGGGAATAATACAAAGTGTCCCCTTTACTACCCTTAGTCGGTACTTCTGACGTTTCTGGTCACCAGATGTGTGGATTTTCCACACTTCAAGCCATTGTGACACTATCTGGGTGTCCTACAATTTACCTCAATTCTGACACTCTCCCCCTGGGGATAGATCCCACAGGTTAGGGGCTCGGCCCTGTGAGACCATCCCCCTGCCCCCTCATCTCAGTTCAGACACCAAGCACAAGTCCAGCTTGTCACCTGGGCTTCTGACCACCTGGCTGGAAATCCAGAGGTTCCCACAAACCCCTCCTCTGGTTGATTTGTTAGAGTGGCTCACCACACCCAGGAAAGCACTTTGCTTACTACACGACCAGTTCATCATAAAAGCATGTAACTCAAAAACAAAACAAAACAAAACAAAACAAAACAAAAACCCTTAAAGAAAAAAAAGAAAAGGATGTAACTCACAACAGGGAGATGGAAGACAGGCATAGGGCAAGTTGCGTGGGAGGGAGTGCAGAGCTTCCACGGCCTCTCAAGGCCCCTCCACATGTTGACCAACCAGGACGATCTCTGAACCATGTCCTTTTTGGGTTTTTATGGAGGCCTCGTTATACAGGCCCGATTGATTAAATCATTGTTTATTGGCAATCAATTCACCCTCCAGCTCCTCTCCGCTGCCCCTAGTCAGACAGGTCAGGGGAGAGGGGTGGGACTGATTGGTTCCTCCAGCAACCAGCCCCCATCCTAAGGTCATCTTGGGACTTTCCGAAAATCACCTCATTGATACAAACTCAGGTATGGTTGAAGGGGCTTGCTATAGGAATAACAAAAGACACCCATTTCTCCTTTATGGCTCTTATCACTTAGGAAATTTTGAGGTTTTAGGAGCTCTGTACCGGAAATAGGGACAAAGACCAAATATACATATTTCGTAATAGAAATCACAATATCACAGGATCCCTGCAACGGCTCCCATGTTACACCAATGCTTTCTAAATTGCTTTTTATTTAACAACCGTGTTACAGTTTTGAGGAAGACATTAGCCTAAAATACCCTTTGTCCACGCTAGCTTTGGAAGCTTCTGGAGATCATCGACTTGATACAAAAGGGGGACGAGGAAATGGAACACAGATTTGTTAGTTATTCCGGGGGATGCAACTTCTCATTGGCGATGCTGGAAGTGGTCATCAGCAAGCCTTTTAGGATCACTGTAAAAAGCAGAACAGTGAGTAGTTATGTTGGAGAGACCAGAGAACACAGGAGCCAACCAATGCTATGCAGATGGGCACTTTGTAGTCTGGGATAAAATTTCCAGCGACAGCTTCCCCTGCAGGGTCCCTGAGAATCCCCAGCAATCCCGGCGGCAGTGAGGACGCCTAATAAGTGGCCCTCATGACGAGGAGGACGTGGGTGACCAAGAGGTGCGTGAACAGTTGGGATAGATCTGGTTCACGAAACAGGAGAGTGGGAACAAGGTGGTCCTTACAGATGAAATATTTTGCATAAATTAATTCATTGCATGAATGATCTTAAATATGTACGTGTAACTAAACTCATACATCGAGCAAATGTATCCCAGTTAAGTCTATGCCACAAAATGTTTTCTGTGCTCACGTTGACCAATGATGTGGGAGGATTTCCCCTTTGGAAAGTTTAGGGCTGCCTTGTATTTGGTGCCAGCTTCTGTCTGGGCACACGTGGAATCTTTGCCCAAAGCCACACAACTAGGAGGGCAGAGCCAGATCTGATGGGTTTGCCTTAATTCTTCAGTCACGCCAAGCTTCATAAAATCTAAGACACTGGTCCCTGGCCCTGTTGTCCATCTATGTCATTCCATTTAACCTCAGAGCATTTATAAGCACCACCCCCCACCATGAAGGATTTGTTCTTCAAACCCTCGAATCACTTTTAGTGCAGAATTAAGAGAGAAGAGCCTGACTTTTAACTGAAGATTAAGGAAAAAGGAATAATTTGTCTACGAACAGCTCTAGATTCTAGGGTTCTGGGGGCCCCTTCTCCCTAGTATGCAACCTGAGTTCTAATCTTCCCTGTTCTCTCACTTACTTCCTCAGAAGGTTTGACAAATGCCTGTAAGCTCAGCCCCAGCAGGACAGCCTGCAAGGAACAAATCAACGAGCAAGTTCCCTTTGTCATCTTTAAAATAATAAACCAACAAACACCATTCGTCTCTCTGGGTAACAGGATTTTACTGTTTTTCTTGATACTTTGCAGTATCATGTTCATTTTCTACATGAGCATGTTCTTTAATAAGAACCCAAAATCTGAAATGTTCTTTATTTTTTTAGAGAGACGGAGAGCGAGAGAGCGAGTGCACATGCAAGATGTGGGGGGGGGGGAGCAGAAGGAGAGAGAGAATCTTGAGCAGGCTCCCCCCGCTGAGCGCAGAGCCCGGCCTGGGGCTCTGCCTCACCACCCTGAGATCGGGACCTGAGCCGAAATCAGAAGTCAGAAGCTCAATCGACTGACCCACTCACGTGCCCCTGAAACGTTCATTTTTGGAAACATGCAACTATTCAGCTACAGAATTACAATTTCACTTCCCAGAATTGCCCGGAGCCCACCTCACATTTAAGTTCTTTCTTTCCAATTAATCTGGCCCAAAAGAACCAAACACTTGCCCATGGGAAATACATTCAGGGCTCCCCTCTGTTGGGATCTGCCTGCCACCCAATGCCACCTTCCACCAGGACGCCAAGAGAGGTGTGAGTAAAGGTAAAGGGACAGAGATGCCCCAAAGAGCCTGAGCTTTATGTTTTTTTGTGTGTGTGTTCAACATTATTAGGTCTCCCTGAGACTTTCCTTTAAGGCCACATTCTTACACATCTATCAAGTTCCTAGAAGTTCTGTGACATAGAGTAGAAGACCCTGTATGACTCAGAGCAAGCAGTGCAACCTCTCTGAGCTGCAGTTTGCTCATGTGTAGAACGATGGTTGGATCCAAAGGGAAAAGGGAAAAAGAGCACGGCTTAGGGAGACAGCAGGACTGGATTCAAATCCCGACGGCTTATTGCTGGGCAAGAAGTTGAGCCTTGGTTTCCTTATTTGAAAGGAGACTTCTTGGGACCCCTGGGTGGCTCAGTGGTTGAGCATCTGCCTTTGGCTCAGGTTGTGATCCTGGGGTCCCAGGATCGAGTCCCGCATTGGGCTCCCTGCAGGGAGCCTGCCTCTCCCTCTGCCTGTGTCTCTGCCTCTCTCTGTGTCTGTCATGAATAAATAAATAAAATCTTAAAAAAAATGAAAGGAGACTTCTTGTCAAGATTAAATATACTGTATGGTCTTATACTGTGTAATATATCCTGGTACATCTTATACGCTAAAAAAAATGGTAGTGCTGGTTGTTTTGATCATTGCTACTACTACCATATATGCGAAAGGGCCTATTTCTCTTAAAACCATAAAGCACAAGGCTGTCAGCTCAGCTGCACAAGCTGTGCACTGCACAACTCCAGGGTGCCGTCCACATAGAACACAATGTCTAGGGCACCCTGAGAAAGCACTCTACGGATTTTAAATATTGATTTTATCGAGAATAACAGAGGTAACACAGGACTTCTCTTGTCATGTTAGGTGCAAATGAGGCTCTCTAAATGATAAAATAGGTAACAAAGGCGCTGGAACTTCTGGGCAGGACTTGTTAAATAGAACAACAAAACACGGAAAATCTACCGGTCACCCGCCTTTAAGTGATTTGTTCCAAGTGTTAGTAATGAAGACATGGGGGAGAGAGTTGCCCTGGCCTCCTAGGCATGTCCCTTCCGCTTAGGTTACCTGAAGGGACCCAATTGGCTTGGTGTGGGCTCCCGACAGTTAGGAAGGCGGGATAAGTTCCAAAGAGAGGCGCCGGCTGCCTTGCTCCTCGCTGGGCCGGGGACACTGCAAAGCAATCAGCCTCCGTCGCTCCAGCAGGATGGGATCAAATCGGACATATGGAAAAAGAACTGGCTTGAATGATTTTCCAGTTTCTTTAAAAGGCTTTTAGGATCCATTTGCCAGGGCAGCGGAACACGGGGGTGGGGGTGGGGGTTGGGGGACAGCACGTGCGGTGTGGATGCCCCAGGAGCAGAGGCTGGACGAGGGGGAGTTTGGGTAGTGGGAGGGGTTCAGCCCCTGCGAGGAACAGAGTGCATGCCCAGCGCCCCCAACCCAGGGTCCCTCTGCCCCTCCGCTCTGCTCGTGTTCTCCCTCTCTCTCTCATGCTCTCTCCCTCCCAAACAAATACATAAGATCCTAAAAAAATAAATAAGTAAGTGCAAAAGCAAGGGCTTGAGGCTGGGCTAGCTGAAGACTCTTGAACAAGATGTGAGCTGAGCCTGGAAAAGCAGTGGGATGTGCCTTCTGAGATCCTCCAGAGGTGGGGGGATCAACAGGTGTTTCCAGACTCGAGTCCACGGGCCTCACTTGATTCACCAGCCTACCGTCCTTGGTATTTGACAGGGTTGCCTCTGGCCTCCGCCTCTCTAGATTCTTCCCTTCTAGTCCTCGGCCAGGAAAACCTCCATCTCCCCGGATGGACTGTGCTTAGGCCTCTCCAACGAAAATGAATGCCCCTGAAGGCAGGGACTGTGTCTGGCCTTGTCCTTGCCCTCAGCACCAAGGCCACGAGAAGCGTTTTATTGAAGAGGATGAGAGGGCCTCGGTCCCAGAACAGAGGGATGTGACAATGGTGGTGGGGCAGCAGGAGGAGGAGGGTGGACAGGAAATGGAGGTGCCCCACATTGCTCATCCTCCCCCTTCATCTCTGGGACAGCCAAGGACTACGCCATTAGATTTTAGGAACAAGGAGAAATCATACACTGCCACCGTCATCTCTCCAAAGGCACCCTTCCCTGACTTAAAAAATTCAATTAGAAATTTAACAGCCCTATGGTAAAAGCTTTTTTCCCCTGACCTTTTATTCATTGGAAATATCCAGTTTCCTACCCATCTACCCTCCATGAGGTTGATTGTTGCTCTAATGATGATGCAACGCAATGGAAGCTTCCAAAGTCCTGAAGTCCTGCTCCGCCGAGACAGTCTGAGTTCCGCAGCACGACAACTGGGTGTGCGGTACACACTGCGGTGAAGTCTTCCAATGGTCGCTCTTTGTCACTTGGTTAGCCTGAACATCCCACTGCCCGAGCATGTCACATAACAAACATTTCTCGTTCTTGGGGGTCAGGCTCACCTCTGAGAGATGGAGCATGGACAGGGAAAATTCGCTCCTTCCATCGCTCAGGTAAGCCTTCATGCCATGTAAATCTCTCCAGGGCGGATTTCAGACGAGTGATGTTCAAGGTGAAACAAAGCGATGAGCCGACATGGAGACATATATCCCTTTCTCCATATGTTTACAGACAGATCTCTCTCGAACTCAAGAAAACACCTTTCCCCTCCACCGAAATACCAACTTCCCTCCAATTTCCTGGCAGTTCACAACCAGCGCACGCCGGGGAGGCTGCATTATTTTCCTTCGAATGTGTAGAAACACCTTGTTCTCGGAGAGCTGTGCTCAAGCCTATTGAGTGGTGTCTCGTGTGATCATCGGGGCCGTCCCACTTGTGCGGTAAAATGCTGGTTTATTCTTCTGGACGTCACAGACTCACTAAATCCAAAGTCAATGTCCATACAGAAGTTGTGGGTTTGTTTGAATGACGTTCTCAGGCCCACAGAAACATGAATGTCCATGGTGGATTGATATAGAGGAAATTGTTAGATGTTGAGGGGCAGGGTGGGGGCCGTGGGGAGGAAAGTTGAAACAAACAAACAAACAAACAAGGAAGTCATCTCAGAGAATTAGGAAATCTGGAGCTTTCCTTGTCTAGGCCTCGGATCTTTGTGGGATTCCATGTGGCTTTCATTTCTAGTTCCTTGTCTCCTAACAAAGAGAATAAAGATGGTTTTTAAAGTAAATGCCAGCCCTTCCAGGAAACGAGAGCTCCTCCTCCCTTCCCCTCTTTAAGTCCTAGTAGCAGAATTTTCTTTTGCACTATTAAAAATGGCGTGGGCCACCTTTTCTCCAAAAACACACGAAGCTGCGGCATAACTCTTTCCCAAATAATTAATCTTTCCAGTGGAATCTTTCAAAGCCCCACGTTTCCTGTTATTTTATACAGCTGCAATTTGTAACTGGAGCTCCTGCCCAGTGTTCCACGGGCAAAACGCCAAATCCACTACATTTCACCTACCAAGGTGCCCTGCACAAATAATCCTTAACCGCAAGTTAAACAGTTAGGTCCTGTTCTAGCCGAAAAGAAAAGCCCAAGGAACAAAAGACGTTTAACATACTTCTGTGTGAAAATTCTAGTGGATGCTCACAATATTCTATTTTCCAGGGTCAACATTGGGAGGCATCATCAAGATGCCACAATAAAAGAAGAATTTTCAAAAACTGATCGATTCTTGCGTTAAGCTATTATTTGTGAATCACAAAAATGACATCCTCTTCGTTATCCGGAAGCCAGAAACTCTGAGTTGCTGTATCAGACCCACCTTGTTTGCTTCCTTAGCTGGAAGGCCAGAGCTAAGACCGGCTGGAGGGCAAGTAGGGAGGCAAAAGGTAGGGCTTTGGCTGGGACTCCCTTGGGTCTCCTGTCTGCGTCTCCCCTCTTCCCTCCACCCAGTAATCATTTCTCCATGCTGCCCATGAAGGAAGTTCTCTCAAGATCACTAAGCTGGGGGTTTCTTCTATTTCAAACCCTTTCCACTCTTCTTCCCACTTTTCCACCCCCACCACACATTTCTGCATTTCACCTGCCTCCTACTTTTCAAAAATTGAAGCCATAGACCAAGACCCTCAACTTCCTGCTACAGCCCCACCTTCTCTGGCGCCATCCCCCTTCCTTTCCTCCCATCCTGGCCGAGGCTTCCTACCCTGAGGTCAGGCCCTGTGTTCTGGATCCCAGCCCCTCCTGTTCTCTCCTCTCCCCTATATACTCCACCCTTCCCTGACACTGAATCCTTCCTCTTTACACTGAATCATAAAATTCCTCTTAAGATAAAACAAGAACACCCTCAACCCACAGCCCCTTCCTGTTATTATTTTGTCCTTCTCTCCCAGTGAAACTTCTGGAATAGGTTTATACTACATCTTCCTTTTCATCATTTTCCCTCACTCCTCAGCCCCATCACTTTGGCCACCGGTTAATGGCCACCATGTCGGAAAGCAAAGGACTCAGTCCTCACCTTCCTGGCCACTCTGGGACCTTCCCTCCTGAGACCCTCTTCCCTGGGTTCTTCTTGTTTTCCTCCTACCTCTCCCCCGCTCTTTCTCTGTCTTCTTTCCCTTCCCATCCTTCTCCACAGAGCCATTAAATGTCTCAGTTTTTTTTTACATTTCACTTCCCACTATATTCCCTCACTACCTTAAACAGCTACAGCTCCAATAATCAGGCTCACACATTCAGTCACCTACTCAAAATCTCCAGCTCGGCTTCTCAAAGCCACAAGTCCAAACCCCAAGTCACGATCCTTCCTCCCAAACATGAGTCTCTACCTCAGATTCTTATCTCAGCGAATGATGCCCCCGTCTACTGGTTGCTCAGGTCTCATAAACCTGACATCCTTGGAACTTTGCCTAGTTCTCAAATCTGACCGTTCCCTTAGGCCTGCTGTTTATACCTGCTAAAATCTCTCATATTCATTCGCTTCTCTCCATTTCCACATCCATCACCCCAACCTTGGACACCATCTGCTCTTGCCTGGACCATTGCAATAGCTTCCCAGCTGGTTTCCGTACATCCTTTCTCAACGCTCGTTACGCGGTTCTCCACAACGTTGCCAGACTGTGGCACTCTCTTGCATGGATTCTTTTAATGATACAGGACACAAACTCTGTATGCTTCTCGGATTCCCTTAACAGTATCCTTTTATTTCTCCGGGTTGGTGTTCCCCGTATGCCTCAACCTCCAGGTTTGGATGAAACGCCTTTCACCTTGGGCACGACCACTGAAGAGGCTGGGTGGTTTGCTCTGAAAGCACAGGGGAATTAGCTTTTGTAGAGTGAAACAGGAACAATGGGCGATGGAAGATGGGAGAATACTAGGCAGATGAATCACTCCCTCCTTTCTCCCTGATAAGAATGGCTCTGAAAATGTGATTTTCCTTATAAGCTTTCTAGAGAAATTCTGTGTGCGGCACAAACGCACCACTTTAGTCTTTAACTCAGAATTGACTTCCTAGCGGTCCCAGATAAGACAAATGTTTAGGATAAAGACCAAAATATTTATCCAAGACTCTACATGGATTGATTCCTGTCTACTTCTGTAGCCTCTCTCATCTCCTACCACTTTCCTGTCATTTTTCTATCTCCGGCTACAGTAGAGAGGTTTTTATTCATGCCAAATCCTCACGTGCCAGAAAGTTTATCTGGAAAACTCTTCCTTTCCACACACACCACCCTCCTCCCCCGCTTCACCTGGCTAACTCTTTTCCCAGCAGATCTGTTTTACTTCCTTCACTTCCTTCCAAAGGAAATCTCCATGGCCCTCCCTCCTCTCTCCTCCCCCACTTCTCCTGTTTCCTCCGTTGCTAGGGACTCTAGATGATCTGTGTGGGGTTTGACTAGTGTCTACCCCCTCCCCACACTGATTGTAAACTCCATGAGAGCAGAGACAGCACCTGCTTTGGCTCTCCTTTGCATCCCCAGAGCCGAGCCTAACACTCCAAAAAACACGCTGAGTACATGAACTCATCAGATCCAACACTCCTGCTGGAGAAGCTAAGATCAAAGAGATGAAGGGATTCATTCAAGCTAGCCAGTCAGTGGTAGAGCTCAGTTGTTCTTCTACCTTCTTTTTCAATCGAGAATCATCCTTCTTAATTCTGAAAAAGACAGTAACAGACAGATCAATGAAACAGAACAGAGGATCCCGAAATAGACCTAAATATCTGCTTCACATACGAAAAGCACTCACCCTCATTCATAATAAAATAAATGCAAATCAAAAATGAGGGGACTTTTTTTTATCTTTCCAGTTGGCAAAATTCACAAAGTTTGGTAATTTCCCCTCTAATGAAGGCACTCAACAGTAAAGAGCCAAATATATAAGAGTTAATATATAAGTTTTTATGGAGTATTTAAATTGTCTTCTTCCATGGGAGACAGTTTGACAAGTTATTTGATTATAATAATTACAAAATCACAAGAGCACATGTTCTCTGCGATTCAACCTAGCACTTCAACTTTTAGGTGTTTATCCTACAGATATATTTGCCCAGATGGGAAATAGAAAACACGCAGTTATTCATTGCAGCATTATTTGTAATAGCAAAAGATTTAATGTGTATCACTTGTGAACAGGTGAAGTAAATTGTGGTATTTTTATGCAATGGAACAATATGTAACTTTAAAAAAGAATGAAATGGGATCCCTGGGTGGCTCAGTGGTTTAGCGCCTGCCTTTGGCCCAGGGCATGATCCTGGAGACCCAGGATCGAGTCCCACGTCAGGCTCCCTTCATGGAGCCTGCTTCTCCCTCTGCCTGTGTCTGTGCCTCTCTCTCTCTCTCTCTCTCTGTCTCTCATGAATAAATAAATAAAATCTTAAAAAAAATAATGAGGTAATTCAATTCTTTTGACTTCCATATTCCTACCTGGGACTATTGCATATTCCCTTTGTAGAAATATTCCATATTCCTGTATATTCCATATTTTTATATATGCTATTATGGAACCCTTCCTACGATATATAAGTAAAACCCGAAGTGTACAGTAGTTATATTAATATGCTCCTATCTGGTTAAAATGAACAAAAACCACAAATAAAGCCAACTGGATTGTAAACTAAACTTGGTGAGGACAGTGCTTTCATACAGTTTGTCTTTCTTACATTGAACAGTGAAGACTTCATTAATATTTTTAATTAATTTCAGTGAGAAGAAACGTCCTCAGTGATAAGGGAAAGGAAGCAAAGGGCAATGGACAAGTAATCATTTGTTTGCCAACTGGATGAAATCTCACCAAAAGAGAAAGTGAAATCTAACAGTCAAAGATGCTCATGAATTGGCAGACAGCTTTGTTCATATGCTAAAGAAACAGGTATAAGTTGATTAAATCCAAGGTTCCTTATTGCTGCCTGCATGTTCTTTTGGAAGATGTATGACTATAAAGCTTGGACCTGGGAAGTACTAACTGTGAAATCTGGCTATTGCCAAAGTAAATATCTGCATGTTTTCCTGTCGAAATGCTCAGTGTGTGTGCTCACTATGCCTCAGTGGGGACGTTATGGCTACAGAGGCACTTATGATATTTCTTCCTTGAAGGCTTTTTTTCTAAATAGTATTCAAGTGTGTCAATACAAAAAATGTTTTCTAGTGTGACAAAGGCCCAGTGATACTAATAACATCAGGAAGCTGTTTTCTTATCCTGAAATCACTATGTTAAAGGCAGCGAGAGTCTTTTCCACTCATCAGAGAGCAGGCAATGGGCTTTTTGCAGGACTAGCCTTGACCCTTTGGCTTCATTTCAGATAGACAGATAGACAGATACACAGACAGACAGACATGGAAGATGGATACCTAAACGGTACATAGATAGAGCGGTGGAGAGGTCTGGAATGATGACTACATTTCTCAGCTTCTCTTGTGGTTGAGCAATAATATGTAGATGATATTTTTGTATGGATCTTCCAAGGACCTAAAAGAAGCTGAATCTGCTGGGATTTCTCACCCTTTGGGTCTGAGGGCCTGTTAGAAGGCTGCCGTAATGCAGAGATGAATAAGCACGGTCCCTCTCCTCGGGGCATTTATAATGAATTACACATTAAAGGTATGAAACAGAATACAGAAGAAAAGGGAATTGATTCTGTGTGAAGGAAACCCACAAAGCTTCACACAGAGAATGTGATCTAAGCTGGGCTTTACAGAATGGATTACAGCAACAATATCTCAGATTTATTGAAGACTCACCACATGCCAGGCAGCGTATACATGCTTTACAGGCATTATCTCATTTATTCTATGTGACAACCCTGGGAGGAGGATACTAGGATTATTCCATTTTACAGATGAAGGAACTGAGGGACAAAGAGGTTAAGTGACCTGCCCAAGATTAGAGAGCTAGTAAGTGGCTGAGCCAAGGTCCAAACCTCAGCCCATCTGATGTTCCTAAGGCTCAACCCCAGGATTCAGCTGCGTGGTGACTGACGTGGATGGAGGGGCAGAGAGAAAAGTGCTCACTCTCATCATGAACCAGTAATGGTCAGTGTGGGCAATCCAAACCGGTAGTTACGTAGAGATGAGGCCAGTATTTCCTAAAGTATAGTAGCGTATTTTGCAGGACATTCATCTTTTAAGATGCTCTGCAGAGAAAGTAACAAATACAAATAAACAAAAAGACTTATACACACACTTATAGGATGTGTAAAGGTCCTAAGAAGGCCTATGGTAAAAAAAAAAAGCTTAATTTTATTTTATTAAAGCTTGGATTTCTCAAACTTATTTGACCACAGAACTTTTTTTGCATCATAAAAATTGTTGAATGTAAATAAAAGTGGAAAGATTATGTATATACTCATTATCCAGCTTGGGCAACCACTGCTTTTCTGTCGTACATGTTCTGTCTCTGACCATTTTTCCCCCTTTCCTTTTTTGCTAAACTATTTTAAAGGAAATTCCAGACAGCGTGATATCCTACCCTTAATTACCTTAGTGCGCATCTCCAAACAAGGGGGAGATTTTTCTTATGTAAAGTGTGATTAGCACACCTAATAAGAGTAGAATGTTCTCTTAATATTTTGTATTCAGTTCATATTCAATATTCCTGATTATCTAAAAAACAAGGCCCCTTTTCTAGTGAAGACGATTGGAACTCTCTGATTATTATATTGACTCAGCTTTATAAGCAAGTGCCAGTACCAAAGAACACATGTTTGAAAAATATACGATCATTGATAGTTCTTTTCCAAAACACCGTTAAAGAATTGAAGGCCTCTTAATAATTCAACCTGAAAAACAGTGGGCAGATTGTGTTCAGTCCTTTACCCTCAAGATGTCTCCTGGCTGGCAAAGACACTAATAACTGGATTGAGCCACCTTTAATTTTTCCACTTGGCTTTCCAAATGGCAACAAAATAGAATCCTTTTAGCATCCCAGGAATACATATTCTGAGGAATGCATTTTGGGAAAGCTTGATTTTGATAGAACAACCAGTTGAAAGAAGGCTTCACTTGACTTAGCCCTTTTGGTATTGAAGAGCTATAGCTTTGGACTCTGATTATCTAGGTGGGGTTTTTTTAATTAAAAAAAATTTTTTTAAAGATTTTATTTATTCATCAGAGACACACAGAGAGAGGCAGAGACACATGCAGAGGGAGAAGCAGGCTCCCTGCAGGGAGCCCGATGTGGAATTCCATCCCAGGACCCCGGGATCATGACCTGAGCCAAAGGCAGACGCTCAACCACTGAGCAACCCAGGTGTCCCCAGGTTCTTTGTTTTTAAAGGCATCACATTGTAAAAAGAATAATCAATCCTGGTTTTGACTCCAACTACACTTGTGATACTAAAACATGCACACACACGTCAACACACACATACGCATACAAAATATCACAAACGTTAAAACAGAGAAGCACGGCAGCAAAGTTAAAAATCAGATCAAAACCGTATGAAGCAAGTAACTAGGTTATTCGAGATCTGTTGGAAGGAGATGAATCTAAAAGAGACGCGTGCAACATGGATATGCAAAGTGACACAGTAATAAAACATAAAGCACAACAGCAATTTGGTTTCCCCATCTATGACAGTAGCTAAAATAAACACCTCATACCACTACACTGCCAACGGTATCTTCTAAATTAAAGAACAGAAGAAATGATTTCATTAATTGATGCTTCAATGGCTAGCTAAATATTTATACACCCCACAAGCACTGTACTCAAAATTTACAGTAGCAAAGCAGCCTGCAGCAACCAAAATATTGATGGAGTCATAAAAACTCAAGGTTATTAACCCAAATATCTTCTTGCTTTGTATAAAACTAATTGCTAGGCCAGGGAATGCAATTTCTGAGACAATTACCAGGAATGGGGGCTTTAATGACTTTCTCTTACTCTTTGCATAAATAAACAGGAGCTGTCTAATCCAGGACACTGGATGCATTTCCTTGTGCAGCTCAGGGTTAATCAAATGCATTTCTCACCGGGTGTCCAGGTGATTCTTTACCGGACATTAGACCCAGACACGTTCCAAGTTCAAAATGTGTTTTCTTGAAACAGTATACATCCTCAGGCCCACGTCATACCTGGTGGTACATTTTCAACCGTAAAGTTATGGAAGGAAAACAAATACAAGTGTAAGTCATCAAACAATGAAATGTCTATCTATTATGAAAGCCCAGCATAGTCATTTGCTGGTTTACGCTGCAGGCAGAAACTCTGGGCCGCTTCGAGGTTGGCTAGGGAAGGTGTCAGGGAAGACTTGGTAGTTACATGTGTTTCCTGCCAGTAGCCAGCCACCCTTCCTCCACATATCTTAGGACACAGTCAGTCCCTGCAGAACACGAGGGACAAGAAGGAGTCAAGACCTAGAAGCAGATTTTCCTCCTAGAGTGGGAGGCCCAGCCAGCTGAAGGGGCAGTGAAGGTAGAGGCTGACACCTGGAAGGTGTGGTGTGGGGCAAACTTTGGTAGTGCCGGCAAGGGGTCTGCCTTAGCCAGCCCCACACAGAGCAGTGGAGGTGCCCCCAAAAGACAAACAAAGTATGGCAGCCAGAAAACCTGGTGTTGGCTATATTCAGAAATCTGGGAAGATGGTTGTCTACCAAGGGGAGGTAGGTCGGTAGAAGCCAGGATGCAGGCATAGGCTGTAGGGGACTTACGGGCATGTAGAGGCTCCAGTTATCAGAACAAGACAGAACCACAATGTTTTAGTCGGAGTATAAGCTGGGTAAGGCTGCGTAACAAAGACACCCAACACAGCATGCCTCAAATAAGACAGATTCTCCTTCCTCTCTCATGCAGCTGCACAGCGGGGAGGACACCACAGCTCCATGAGGTTGTGCGGGGCCCCAGGAACCCTCCTCTGCTCACTGCGGCCACCTCTGTGTCTGAGATGGTCGCTCCAGCTGTCGTCTCCTCTCAGCCCCAGCATGCTGACCAGCACCGTGATGGCCTTCCAGGATGTGGGGAGGGGAAGGAGAACGTGGTGGGTGAGAAACCTTATTGTGAAACCCAGGAAACAGAAATTACACACATCATTTCTACTCACAGGCCAAATGGCATCACGTGGCCGCTGGGAGATGGAGTCCCAGCAAGGCGGCCACGTGCCCAGCTCAAATCCAGGGAGGAGGGCGCTGGTAGTAGTTTCTTGTGGCTGCTGTAACACGTTACCAAAAACTTGGTGATTTAGAACAACAGAAACTTATCCTCTCACAGTTCTGGAGACCAGATGTCCACCATCAGTATCCCTGGACTGGAATCAAGGTGGGAGGGAGGGTCTCCCTGTGGAAGCTCCCGGGGAAAGATGCCTTCCTTGGTTCCTGCGACCTCTCGTGACCTCTGATGCCTGCTGGCCTCCAGCATTCCGTGATGTGTGGCCACACCATTCCGTTCCCCACACCATTCCATTCACCATTCCACTTCTGGAATCAGATTACCTTCTCTTCTGCCCAGGTAAAAATCCCCCTCTATCTCTCTTTTATTTTTTATTTATTTATTTATTTTTATTTTATTTTACTTTATTTTATTTTTTTATATCTCTCTTTTATAAAGATACATATAATTGTATTTTTAGGGCCCATGCAGGTCATTGAGATCCTTAATCACATCCGCAAAAATCTTTTTTTTTTTTTCTTTTCCCCAAGAAAGGTAACACTTAGAGGCTCCAGGGATTAGAACTTGCTCTTTGGGCTGAGGAGGAGGCTGTTACCCAGAGCGTTACAGGGGTACTCGATGCAAAGAGGAAGAAGGAGAAAATGGCCTCGGCATCACTCAGGCATCAGAATCAGGGAACTGGTCAATGCAGGGAACTTCATTCAGTGCTGAGCACCAAAGAATGTGTCTCTGGCTCTTCAGGTTTTCCTGGCTTGTCTAGCTGGGCCATGCCCTGGCTGGGGCCAAGTCAGGCAGGTAGCCCTGGCCATGGGGAAAAGACGGCCACTACGCAAAGGCCCAGGTGGCCGGGCAGCCTGTGCCTTGAAAACAGAACCACCGTAGCGAGAAAGCTCAGGGACTGCTACCTAAGGGCACGCCTGAGGTTCTTGCATCAGTAAATCAGCACCGGAGCCTTGGTGAAGCCCTGTTTGCAGATCACAGCCCCTTAAGACAGAAAGATACCTTTCACCCCCGCCTCCCTTACCCTCCTCACCCCAAAAATGCCCAAACGTCCACATGCTCATTAGCGAAATGGCAAAACCCCCTTTCACCTACTTCCCCAATGTCACTCCCCAGAAGTAACCACTGTTAACAATTTGATCCTTCCTGGCTTTTCTTTTTTTTCTCCCCAATTTTTCTTTTTGTGTTTATAAACACACACACACACACACACACACACACACACACAGAGGGAAATATAGTGGTTCCTTTTTACGTAAATTGGATTGTGCCAAAAATGTGTTTTATTTATTCACTTAATAATATATCACAGACATCACTGCTTGTCAGTAATAATAATAAATTCAGCGCTCACGCTGTGCTGGGCAAGATGCCAAGCATTTCCCACATTTTTTATGTTATGTCATTCTCACACCACCTTATTAGGTAGGTACTATTATTTTCCCCTCTGAGCGATGACAAGCATTCACAGGTTGCTCAAGGGACCGGCCCAAGGTCACACAGCGGGTGAGGGGCTGAGCTAGGGTTTGAAGGCAGATGGCCACTACCTGGACCTCAATCTTTGCTAGCACCCTTTGCTACCCCGTAGACATCCCCGGAAATGCTGTCAGGCAGCTCTTGCACCGGGAACTAATCAGCTGTTGCACCAGACAAGCTTAACTTTTGCATCACGACCTTTTAGACCTCCCTGGAAACTGAAGTGGTCGCCCTGGGTACCAGACGGCTGGCTGTCTTGTAGAGCACATGGCTTCGGCGGCCCCAGTTAGTGCGGGGAGGGGGCCCTCTGTTCCATCCCAGCCTTTGCACCTGCCCTGGTCCCAGTCCCTTGGCACCTGCCCTTGGTCCCTACTTTCTCTCTTCTCTCTAAATTTCTCTGAAGCCCTAGTAGGTCTGGCTCAGCATCTGTCACCCCTGCTCAGATAAGCTGGCCATGGGGCACCTTCTGCGGGGAAAATCTACGGTGGTGAATGAGTTTTTGAGGCTTCCTTGGGGCTATGTCCGAGATCTCCTCCCCTCTGCTGCTACAGGCGGTAGAAAGTCTGTGTAATCGTCAACCTTTCCTTCTGGTCTCCCCGTTGGCGGTGAGGGCCTGGTGCCCGTGAGACCTCTGCTCCCCTTCTGGACCATCACCATGGAAACAGATGCCACAGAGGAACTACGCCCCCCTTCCCGTCTGTTCACATTTCCCGGGTGCTTACCTTCTAGGGAGCTCAGTCCCTCTCAGTTTCCCCCACCGACCTTCCTACCATTGAAACCTGCCTCGTGCACGTGCAGTGAAAATGGCCAAAAGGTGGGCCCTCGGCCCCGGGTCTTCGCTACGGACAGCAGGACCCCCGCGTGAGCGAGCGGTCCCCGCTGATGCACACAGACGCGGGCGCTGGCGGCTGCTGGTGGGGCAGGGCGGCAATCGCTTCAGAGGATCTGAGGCTTGTGGGCCCATCCGAGGCCTTTGGAAGCTAAGGGCTTGCCGGGGCCGAATGAGTTGCTCTGAGGTGCCAGGATACAAGGCCTCCCTTGGGGTGCTACTTGCGGGGAGCCCCGCTCACGCTCACGTCCTTGCCGAAGCTGCCTCCTGGCCTGCCAGCTTGGGGGCTCAGTTCTTTGGCCTAGTTAGTGGCCTCCGGCCTCAGCAACCTGAGGGCCGACAAAGCAAAGAGAGCAAAAGGGTTGCCACAACTTTGGTCACACAGAGGCCACGGTCTCAGGTGGTGTTTCGGGTGGTTTCTCACAGGCCCGTGCATCCTCCGACCTGCCGAATTCAGATCTCCACAATGGGACCCACAACGTGTCTTAACAAACCTCCCAGGTAAGTCTGAGGCTGGCTCAGGTTTGAGAACCATTCTCCTGTGGTTCTTCTGGATTCTCTCTTTCCTCAGAGGTAACAGGTCCACTTCCCTCACAAGACTAAGGTTCTTTTTCCCCTGGGTAGCTGTGGTTTGTCACTTTGGACAAGGTGGCCAACCCTTGTCAGCCCGTGCCCAGATCTGTCTTGGGCCGGGAGCCAAACTTTTCTGTGCCCTGTTAGGAGAAGTCAGGTATCTATGAAAGATAAGGAAGGTGCTTCACGTACTGCCCCTCTCGGGGGTACTGGTGGTCTATGAGGTCAATGATACTAACAGTGAAGCCTCAGGCTTTGGATAGGAGAAGGATTTAGGGGAGACAGCACAGGTTTCCTTAAAACCATCATGTTGAGAAAGGGGACCAGACTTTGTAATGCCTCACGTGTACAGTCTCGTGCCACTTAGGCTGAAGTCAGACTTCTGATAACCACAACCTACTAGAACTCGGGACTGGAGCGGGATCCTGCAGGGGCCAGATCATGAAAGGCCTTGAAAGCCATTTCTAAAAGTTGGTCACCCTAAGAATGATGGAGGAGTCATGGTTGGCTTTTAGGCTTAAAAGCCACACTCAGATTTGAATGTGAGAGACAGCTCTAGCTTCCTCGCGAAGAATTGGGTTGGGGTGGGGCCGAGTAGGGTCGGAAGAGTGAATGCTGGAAAACCAGCGAGGAGCACAGGTGAATTAGGGCATTGGCTGTGGGGGTAGTGGGAAGTGGACAGATTCTAGAAATATTAAAGGTGGAGAGGAGAAGGAAAAAGGAGAACGTACCTGCGTCGTACTTACTGTGTGCTAAGAACTGTCCTGAACATAAAGCCTACAGTGACAATCGTATGAGGTCTGTACTACTGTGATCCCTGTTTTACAGACAAGGAAACCAAGCCCAGAGAAGCTAAATAATATGGCCATAGAGTTTCTGACTGGATGGATGTTGGGAGAGAGGGAGGGAGGGAGGAAAGAGTAAAAGGTGACACTTGGTTTCTGATCTGAGCACCGAGTGGGTATTTGTGCCACTTGCTGGGATGGGCAACATGTGAGGAGAAGCAGGTTTTAGGGGAAGGAGAGAGAAGGAGCGCTCCCTTGCACTTGGATTCGAGAGATGAAGCTCTCCAGCTGTATCTCCTTGGTCTTCTTTCTCAAAAAAGCCCCTGTGATGCGACGTACACATTTTTATCAGAAAGACTTACGATGAAAAAAATATTCAGGTGTTGGGAGGGGTTGAGTTTCAGGAATGTGGAGTTACTGGGACAGATTATTTTTAGGGCCCTTGGGTTCAGCCCACGCTTTAGGATTGTTATCCCTGAATCATGAACGATGAAGCCTTTGTTTTTTGTTTTTGTTTTTGTTTTTTTCCATGGGTAGCCACTACCTCAGAGCATTTAATTCTCTTGTTCTGCATGTACAGCCACTTCTCTGCAAAAGGATTCTTCACCCAGGAGACCAAAATGAATCAAGTAAATATGTGTTTAGACAGTTTCTAAAAAATCTGTAGTTTAACCCAAGAGACCCGAAAGGTTGCTGTCTCCTAGGTAAACAGCAATTAAATGGTGTATTAAAATGTATATTATGTACCCGATTGGTCCACGGGGTAATTATGCATTTCAGGAATATTTTGAAACATGTGTTCTGCTTCCCTCAGCACTGTTTCAATCCGTCAAGTAACTGTATACTTAGAACATGTGTTCTGCATAGTAAGAGTGGTTTTATAAACCCCTCGTTAAAGGGAACCAAACTAAAAGGCATTAGCTGCAGACCATTTTTTAGAAGTGTTTGTGCCAGCCAAATGTAGACAAAGGAACCCAAAACCCAAGAGGCAAAGTCGGCCGCCCCGGACCCTCCCAGACTGGCTGCAAGAACTCAAGGGCCATCCTGGACGGTGAAGAGCAGATGTTGGGGCTCACTCGGACACCTTCGGGACTGAGGTTAGAAGATGTCAAAAAAGCAAACAGGGAGAAGGGTTCAAGCGCAAGGACAAGGGGAAAATTCACACTTGCCCTGAAGAGAATGAGAAGCAGGTGTTGTCTTGGCTGGTTGGCAACTGGGAAGCAGTGGGCCGAGGTCCAACTCCGGCGAGTGCGTCGTGTCTGCCAAGGGGTCGGAGCGGTTGGGCACTGGGGGTCGCTGGGGATGGGGCTGTGGGGGGCACAGGGGGGGAGTGAGCGGCAGGATCCCCGCTCTCAAACCTGAGGCCTGAGGCCGGAGGCCGCTGGGTCATCCAGAGCCGCCAGGGCCGCTGCGCTCCCCGGGCAGGCGGGGCCGGGGCACTGGCTTCTTCCTGAGCCACTGTGGCGGCGGGAAGGGAAAGAAATAATTCTGCACCTGCCCAGGCCCGTGGCCACTAACCCGAGGAGCCAGGAGCCAAGGGAGCCGAAGAGCTTGCTGGGCAGGCCTGGGCGGGCAGGGGTGAGGCCCGCAGGGCTGGGCAGGCAGGGGTGAGCCAGGCTGGGGAGGGCAGGGGTGAGCCGGGCGGCGGGAGAGGGTGGCCGGCAGCAGGGCGAGGCGGGCGGGGCAGGAAGCAGAAAGGTGCAGAGGCTCCCGGGGCTGATGGAGGGCGGGAGGGGCAGGCGGCGCCCTCCCTGTCCGCAGGGCCGAGCGGCCGCAGCCCTCCTTCCTCCTTCCTCCGTGCTGCTAGCCCAGCCGCAGGGCCCATTATTTGGGGACGGGGAATTCCTTGACATTAGTTTTGGACCCGGTCCTAATCAGTTTTAAAGCACGACACAGACGCGTTCATCTACTGTTTGATGCGTAGGGTCAAGGCTGCTGCGGACAGAGGAAGGCAACGCGCCGCCTGAAATGCCTGGTGGGCCGGGCAGGTGGTGCAGGTGCAGCTGGGCAGGTGGTGCAGGTGCAGCTGGGCCGCGGCAGGTAAGGCCGCCAAGGGGCCCGAGGGTGAGACGACAGGGACACCTCCGAGGCCATCAGCGCCGTCCCGCCCCGGGTGGGGGGTGGCAGGCGGGGTGCAGGCCCTTGTTTGCTGGGCTCACCTGGTCCAGGCCTTCCCGCCCCTGCGCCACACTCCTCAGCCCTGATTCCCACAACGGGGGGCGTGGGGGGGAGGGCTCTACCTGCTTCATTTGACATGGGGGGAGATCTAGCCTGATCCTGGCCTCCCGGGGACTTCAGTCCTCGGGGCTGCCTGCACCACTACCTGGGAGGTGCCCTTGCTGAACTGCATCTTCTGGGCTCATTCTTCACAGGACCCCGGCTTGTCACCCACCTGACTTTGTTCCTGTCGGGACAGTAAGTTGTGAGCAAAGCAGATTAAAGGAGCCCTGGCAGGGGAGTGGTCAGGGCCAGGACCCTGGAAAGGGCCCGCCCCCCAGGGTCCACTTGGTCACCTGTCGCATGTCCAAGGCCTGCCGGACGTCGCATGGGACACAAGGGGATGCTCACGACCTGCTCTGGAAGTGAGTCATGAGAAGCCACTGCATCAACCAGTTGGGGTTTGCAGACCATCTGTTCAACGACGTGCTGGACAAGGCCGCTCCTGAGCCCTGGGCCCTGGGCCCTGGGCTGGGGCTGCGAACAAAACAGATCAAAGTCCCTGTCCTTAGGGAGCTCTAGTCCGAGGGGACAAGCAGAAGAATACCTAACATCTATACACGGTAGACAGCAAGACAGGAAAGGGCCGTGTAAGGCGAGGAGGAGCACAGGGACGACCTGGGAAGGCGATTGCCACGCACACATCTGAAGGGAGTGCGGCCACCAGGTCGGGGAAGAGATGACAGGCCAAGGAAACAGCAACGTGGGACAGGGGGAGGCACCGGAGAGGGGGGTGGGCACCGAGTCCAGAGAGGGTGAGGCCAGAACGGGCAATGAAAGGTCTTGAGTGCAAGGGGAAAATGATCCTAATTTTTTAATCAGCTCACCGGCCACTGCGTTGAGAACCGTCTACACAGTTCTTAGGAGAGCAAGGACTGATGCCAAAAGACCAGTTAGAAGTCTCCAGAAGTCCCCGAGTTTCCAGCTCTCCTTCACCTCTTCCTCACCATCCATCTAATCCATCACTGAGGTTTAATGATTCTAACCCGCATTTCCCACTGGCCCCTTGGCCGACTTCTCGCTGAACCCCATCGCTGGGAGCCTGGGAGGATCTCCATCCCCCTGGCCTCTCACCCCCCCGAGCCTTCTTCACATCGCTGCCAGCGCCGTTGCTTTAAGACACAGGTGGGATAATGTCACTTCTCTAGACAGCTTCGACCGTGCCAGACTGCCAGACGCTGGGGA
Organism: Vulpes vulpes; assembly: GCF_048418805.1. NCBI lineage: Eukaryota > Metazoa > Chordata > Mammalia > Carnivora > Canidae > Vulpes > Vulpes vulpes. The sequence continues at coordinate 92,894,083 of NC_132795.1, read as the reverse complement.
GGTGGGAACATGATCCCGGCCCTTGAGGAGCCACAGTACAGGAGTGACATACCGAAGCCATGACCTGCAGCACCAGCTGATGTGTGCCACCAAAGAGGAGGGCACCAACCTCTGCCAAGGGCGAGAGGAGTGCAGAACGAGTCATGGCAAGGCCCAAGAGGGAGACAGAAGGACGTTAAGTACATCCAGGCCATAACCGGTGAGGAACAAGACTTTGGTGGAAAAGAAAAGAACAACATTTGAGGCAGGAAGAACAATCTGGGTCCATTCACTGCAGTCCAGGTTGACGGGCAGACCTGGCACACTGTGGGGGTTCCAGCTCTCAGAAGTGGACTCACATGAGTCAGACTCACAATGGCTGATGTAAATGCTTCAATCTGGATTTTTAAGAAATAGATTCTTTCTTTCTTTCTTTCTTTCTTTCTTTCTTTCTTTCTTTCTTTCTTTCTTTCTATTCGTGAGAGACAGACAGAGAGACAGACAGACAGAGAGACAGGCAGAGGGAGAAGCAGGCTCCATGCAGGGAGCCCGATGCAGGACTTGATTCTGGGTCTCTGGGATCACGGCCTGGGCTGAAGGCAGTGCTAAACCGCTGAGCCACCCGGGCTGCCCTAAAAAATAGATTCTGTATTTTTTAAAGCACTTTTAGATTCATGGCAAAATGGACAGAGATTTCCCATATACGCCCTGCCTCCTCATACACACTGCCTGCTCTACACCAAAATCCTGCACCAGAGTGATACATGGGTCACCCTCTAGGAACCTGTATCAACACCTGATGATCACCTGAAGTCCCGAATTTCCCTTAGGGTTCACTTTTGATGTTGTACGTCCTATGGGTTTTGACAAATGTACGATGACACGCGTCCACCATCACAGGGTCACACAGAGTAGTTTCACTGCCCTAACATCCTCTGTGCTCCTCCTATTCATCCCTCCCTCCCCACGACCCCTGGCCACCACTGATCATTTTAATGGGTCCATGGTTTTGCTTTTTCCAGAATGTCACAGAGCTGGAATCATACCCTACCATACCTGCTTTCTCAGGTTGGCTTCTTTTAGTTAGTAATATGCATCTACGGTCACTCCCTGTCTTTTCAGCACCAGATAGTACTCCACTGTCTGCATGCACCACAAAAAAAAATTTTTTTTAATTCATTGACCTACTGAAGGGTGTCTTGGTTGCCTCCAAGTTTGGGCGATTCTGGACTAAGACTGCTAGACACATTCCTGTGTACGATTTTGTGGGGATATAGGTCTTCAACACGTTTGTGATGGTCTTTGAAATCCCCTCCTTTTCCTCTTTGACACTGTCCACTCCCAGTCCTCCTAAGGGGTAGACTGCCCTTCTTTCACCTCTGAGAGACTGTGAGCTCTCCTCATTAAGTTATGAGTGGTGATTCCATACCATTCTTTATTCATTTGAAAAATATAAAGAGCGTACTTCATACAGGACAGCATGCAGAGCTTCTTTCCCTGAAGTCTCTGTATAACTTCACAGGCTGTTTTGCGGGCTGCTAAGCGCTGATGAGAGAAATAAAAATTAGAAAGGATCCTGTCCTCAGAGAAGCCTTCCCAGATTGCTCTCTCTAAAAAGAGTCTCTCCTCCCAAACACACGGTGCTCTAATTTATCCCTTTGTTGATTTTCTTCCTAACACATCAGTGCTTGTCACTGTTTGCTGTTTGCTTAGTTTTTGTCCTCCTGGACTAGGATAACATACTCAGGGAAGGCAGAGACAGTAGATCTCCTGTCACTGCATCATCTCATGCCCCAGGACACATTATGTAGTATATCCGAGGTTCCTGGTATGTATTTAGTGGTCAAAAATTTTTTTTTTTTAAAGATTTTATTTATTTATTTATTTATTTATTTATTTATTTATTTATTCATGAGAGACACAAAGAGAGAGGCAGAGACACAGGCAGAGGGAGAAGCAGGCTCCATGCAAGGAGCCCGACGTGGGATTCGATCCCATGACCCTGGGATCATGACCCAAGCCAAAGGCAGATGCTTAACCACTGAGCCACCCAGGTGCCCCGGCTGAATTTTTTAAATGAATGGAATGAATGAATGAGCAAATCATTTGTCGGATGCAGTCCTTCCTCTCATCATAGGTAAGGGGCCCTCTTCTGAGGGGTCTGGGACCATGTCCTCAGGCCACTGTCATTGCAGAAAATAGATGATGATGTCGACCAAACACATGCCAGAGTCTCTTCTTTCTCCTGCTCCTCTTCCCCGAACAATGCTATTTCTCTTGTGTGGGTTCCTAGTCTATACCATACAATTAATCACAGTTGTTCTAATAATTCAAATGTGTCTTTTTTATGCTCATGACACATTTTCAAATTCCTAAGGATTTAGGAATCCAAGCTGTAGACCTTCCTATTATCTCTTGGTATGGCAAGACCACCACTTTGAGCCACATTTATTTATGTATTTATTTAAGATTTTTATTTTTAAGAACTCTCTACATGCAACGTGGGGCTCAAACCTACAACCCCAAGATCAAGAGTCGCAGGCTCTACTGACTAAGCCAGCTAGGCACTCCTCAAATTCCTGAAAATCTGGCTGTGCACTTGAAAAGTTGAAAAGATTCAAAGAGGGCCTAAAGAAGTGAAGAGTGATTGCAAAGCAACGTCTCCCAGTAACCATAAAATTATCTACAGTTCCCACAGAAGTCTCCCCCCCGGCTGTGCATCTATCTCTAGGCTGGCTCTGGATGTAACTTCTCTAGCATTTAACACATTTCCAGCAAGTTGTACAGAGGTCTATACCGAGCTGCAATATTTGTTGACTAACATTGTCGTAGGGAGGGATTGCACGTCCTGTTGTACCCAAAATACATTTCACACGTTATTCTGAACTCATCCACCTGTGCGGGCTCTGCAGCCCATCGCTCGTCCATCTGTGTGCTGGTCTATTGTCTGTCAGTCTTCTGACCCGTGGCTTGAACCAAAGGCAGGAGAGCCACCACTGACGCATATGGGGTCCTGCTTGCTCTGTTCCACGCGTCCCTGGGAAGGGGAGCTATGTAACCCTGCAGATGCTCACAGTGGTGTCGCGTCTTCTCTTGAGCGTACTGCTGTCAGGCAAAACTGGCTATTTCTCTCCAGCTGTGTAAGCTGAAAAGGGTGGAAAAGGGAAACTGAGGATAAGCCGGATTGGCCTGGGCCAAAGCAGGAACTGTTCCAAAATCAGGCACAGCCATTGGGCACGGTGGCCACATACAACAATCGGAGTGAAAGGTTAAAGGCCAAGCTCAGCCAAGGGTCTGAGTGAGCTCCCAGAGCGTCTCCGCCCACCTGCTGTCTCCTAGGAAACCCCTGGCCAGGGCCCTCTAATTGTAATAAGGTGGGACCCAGAGGTAAGGCACGACAGAGCCAAGGGGGGCAGGATATTCTGTGGTCCAGACACAGTGGCCATGACGCAGGGTGAGGAGGTGCCTGGGCAGGGGGTTAGAGTAGGGAAGGTTCTAGGGCCAAAGAAGAGGGTATATTAAGGCTTAGATCACACACCACGTCGCTGAGTTGTCTGTGGCTGGTGAGGAGCTCCCTGACAGGAAGGATTACGCAGGAGGGTATCAAGTGGGAATACAGTGAAAATCTTCCCAGATACGTGGCTCCTACCTTTCAGGAGGGGTGATCTTGACAGCTAGGCTTCTGCCAGCCTCCAGAGGATGATCTGGGGAGTCAGAGCCAGTCATTAGGCACCACTGATGTTCAGGATCCATCCCACATCACCTTGGTTTTATTATTCAAATATATCAATGTCTCAGTAGTGGTTTATACAAGCCCCAGCCTCCCCTCTCTCTTCTCACTTCTTCCTTACTTGTGATTTTACATCTTGTACAGTCTTCAACTAAAAAAATAAATAAATAAAAAGTGAATTAAGGGAGTCTGTGAAACGTGAAGTGGTCTTACATGTCCATGTAAGTATGGTACATGTACCATACAATATGTGTAAGCTCAGATTTAAGGTATTTTTCCGGGGAGGAGGTTTAAATGACAATAATACCAAAAAATGAGATCTCCTCATTTTCCGTGGATTTCAACATGATATGCAAATACCATCCCTCATACCATTAACTATCAAGAATTAACTATAGGAGAATAAGTACAGTTACGGATATAAACAGAGACACATATGCATATATCTCAAGTTTAACACTGAGAAAAGATCATTAGAAATAGAAAGATAAAAAAAAAAAAAGAAATAGAAAGATCTATTGTCACCTGCTCTTCCCGAGTTATCTTAATGATGGGAAAAATTGCAATATTTTATACATTGAAATCCATAAATGCTGAAGAAGCCAAAATAAAAAATATTTATTAAAAGCTAAAATGTAAGTTATTTTTAATAATACACAGATGGATTAGAATAGAAATCAGAAATGAGAGACTTACATAGCTATTTACACTATCTCTTTTAACCAAAACACAGAAAAGATTTCACTCACTCATTACTAACTAGATAGTGTAGACAAACTAGGGAATTTGGGCCAAAATTGCCACCTTGTGACCGAGTCTTTCTAAATTCTTGGTCTTCACCAAGCCAGAGTTACTATTCTCCCTCTTGTGTTACACTAGGCATAGGAAAAATGGATTCAATTTCAAAATCAGGTCACTACGTCAACAGTCTTGAAATCAATTTTTATAATTTAATGGCTGATTTCCTCACAGTTCACCAAAACACCAGCTCTTGACCTATTTATTTCTTTCATTTAGATATAATAAAAGGCTATAAAGAGTGTTGAACCTCTTCTCCACTTTTAAGTGAGTTAAATGAGGTTTCTTTTCTTTTTCTTTTTTTTTTTTTAATCTTTGATATTTCACACAGCTATCCAAGGTTCAGACACATGGCCCTATTTGAACACCATTCATCTATTGTTTATATAAAAGCACAGGCATTGAGAGTTAAAGGGATCCTAGGGCACCTGGGTGGTCAGTTGGTTAAGTGTCTGCCTTTGGCTCAGGTCATGATCTCAGGGTCCTGGGATCAAGCCCCACATCTGGCTCCCTGCTCAGTGGAGAGCCTGCTTCTCCCTCTCCCTCTGTTCCTCCACCCTGCTCATTCTCTCCCTCTCTCTCTCTCAAATAAATAAGTAAAATCTTTTTTAAAAAAGGGATTCTACAAATAAATTAGTCTGCATTAGTCAGGGATTTGGGGGATGGGGTACAAATGACAGAAAACAAACTTGAACCAGGTTAAGCAAAAGGGTGAATTAATTGGAATCAATCTGAGTGTCTCATTTAACTGTGGGCAAGGCAGGGGTATGTGTCGGTCCCAGAGACACCTGGTCCAAATGCCACCAGAATGATCTCTTATCTCTGCATGTTTTAGCTTCTTAGACTTCACGTGGTGGAAACAACTGCCAAGCGGTCCTGAGCTCCATTCTGCACACTCGACTCAGAAGTGCTGATTCTCTTTTCCCAGTTCCAGTTCAAAACCCAAACCAAAAAACCTCAAGGAAGGGATCTGATTGGCTCAGCTCCGGACAGGTGCCCCCTCCTGGACCAATCGACTATGGCCAGGGAAGAAGCATGTAAGAAAACGGAGATCACAACAGGTGGGGTGTGGGAAAGAAACAGTTCCCAGAAGAAGTGGGGAAGATGATGGGCAGACTGCCCCCCTTCAACAAAAAGTCCACTGACTCATTTTACAGATGTGGAAATTCAGGCTCAGAGAAATTAAGTGACTCGCTCAAGATTACAACTTGTACTAAGCTCAGGTCGTCTGGCACCTGGTCAAATGGGTGCCTCACTCCCCCACACTCCTGCTCATTTTGTGGAATCCTCGTTTCAAGCTCTTGGAGCAGGGCAGGTAGGGAGTGGGGTGGAGGGGAGTGGAATTGAGGGTCTTAACGCTACGCCAAGATGTTTTTTTCCAGTGTTTTGCTGGAGTTCTAACTCCAGCAGTCTTTCTGTTGTCTGGTTTTGCTTCATTTTCTTACTGGGGGAATGTACACCAGAAGCGGGAATCCCCCTGTTGTCTTCGGCCCGAGTTGGATGATTATCACAGAGCACTTAGCTGAGAGAGGACTTACAACGAACCAGGGACTGTTCTCGGCGCTTTGTGTACGTTCTCTCATTTGACCCTCCTAACAGCCCTAGGAAAGAGCCATTCACAGCATTGGTATACCCATTTTGCAGATAAGAAAATTGAGGCACAGAAGGTTAATTGGCTTGTCAAGTCAGAGTTGGGAAGGGAAGGAGGCAGGATTTGAATCCAGCTGTCTGGCTCCAAAGCCCCTGCTCTCAAACCCGGTAATTTCCTCCGTCTTAGATAAACACCTCCAGCCTGGGGCTGCCTGCACTAAGCCCTGTTAGTGTCTGGGCCTCTTTGGATGCCTGCTTGACCTACAGTTGGTTCATCTCTGGGGCCATCGCCAGCCTGTCTCTGCTCAAGGCCCCTCCCACTGTAACCCTGCTTCTCTTTCACCACTGCTGAGTTGTTGTGACTTGCCCGGGCCGCCTCATCACAGCTAACAGGGGCTGCTGCTGTGGCTGGTCCCCGTAAGGGATCTGCCGTCTTGCTGCTGTGAAGAGCCAACTCTTCTGCCCACAATGGATGGAAGCTTGCCCACCCCCCAACCTTGCCGGCATGGTTTAGGGAGGAGTACTTTTGACCTCTCAAGGAAGTCTTGCTCTCTAGGTGGACAGGTTTTCCTTCGAAAAACCAGAATCAAGGTCCAAAGGGGCAAAGGTGAACGTCATAGTGACCCCGTGCAGACTTACACCACCCCCCCCTAAACAAAGACCTGGCCCCCCCCCCTAAACAAAGACCTAAACAAAGTACTGCAGGCCTCCCCCACCTCAGGAGGAGTCCCCACGACCTCATTGTTGGGGACAGCCTTTATCTCCTGCCCTGGTTGAGAGGGGATTAGAGTGTAGGCTTTGGGGCTAGAGCAGGAGTCAAGGGCCCAGCTACCATTCCCTAGCCTTGTGACGTTGGGCGAATACACCCTTAGCCACTACTCTGTTGTTTTCTTAAGTCTAAAATGAGGGTAGTAATATCTACCTCAAAATACTGTGATAATTAAATGAGATACAACATAAAGACTCACAGGAGAGTGCCTAGCATAACATAAGTCTCAATAAATGATGACATTACCAGTTTTGAGTCTTACTCTTGGGGGCTAGGCCTGACCTGCGGGGCCCCCAAATCCTTATAATTTTTTGAAGGCGTGAAGGTGGCTTATGTGACTAGGATGGCTCCTAACCTATGGTTTGCTCTTGATCCACCTTCAACTTAGGTCCAGGCTGGAGAAATGCGGGTTTGGTAATTCAGAAAGGTGGGCGGAAGTGGTGGCAAGATGGTGGAAAGGCCCCTCACTCACAGCTGGTGCTGGAAAAGACCAATCTGCCCGCTACCTTCCACCTGCAGAGGTAGGTGATTTTGTGCTATGTTCAGTCTCCACCTAACCTGAGGGCCAGCCCTGGCGAAGCCTGCTGACTCCTGGAAATGCATTATTGCACAACCCCTACTCCTACCTCTCCTCTCGCCACTCACATCCTTTCCCACCTCCTAACATGTTAGCCACAAAAGGTATGCTTTTCGTTAAAACTTCAGCCATTCTTTTGCCTGGCTTTTTTTTTTTTTCAGGTCCCAAGTGTAGGAGCTATTTCCGATTTGTGTTTTGATAAATGTTTGTATTTTATACTCTTATACCAGGCTCAGAGGAAGGAGCCAAGAGTCAGACATTTCACAGATGGGAACAAGTGCAAGATGATGACCAAGGAGATGGCTCTCTATGACTTTCAAATACTGTATGATCAAAATTTTGCCTAATAAGTGTGTATGGGGGTGCCCGCGTGGCTCAATCGGTTAAGCATGGGATTCTTGACTCTGGGTCAGGTCATGATCTCAGGGTTCTGGAATAAAGCCCAGCTTTGGGCTCCCTGCTCAGTGTGGAGTTGGCTTGGGATTCTCTTTCTGCTTCTCCCTCTGCCCCTCCTCCTGCTCGAGCCTTCTCTCTAAAACAAGAAACAAAAATAAAAATGAAACTTAACGTATTAAGTGTGTATGTGGGTGGGGGGAGTGGGGGGATATAAAATCCACATTCAGAGACGATTTGAAAACACATTTTTCCTGCTTTTCCTGCATGCCTTTTATTATAAGTAAGCAGCCCAGCACCCAAGACATTACAGTTTGTGACTTCTTCAGCTAAGATGGCTTGACCTATATATAAGTATAAAAATCCCAGCTAGCGCAGACTTTCCGAAAGTGGAACTGTATAACACCCGTCCCTGACATAAAATGCCATGAAACCTTCCTGGTTTTTTTCCAGGAACCCTTGAGTCCTTGAGAACTTCAGGCAATGGGGAGAAAAATAAACAAACAAACAAACAAACATGCAAATGTATTGTTTGTAAAAGAAAAACAAAAGAAAGTAGGAATGGAAGGGAGCCAAATTATGAAAGATTGAAATAAAATCAACTCAGGGAAGGAGGGCAGGGGAACCCGATGGAGGCGCCAAGCAGAAGGGAGAAGAGCTGTAGGACTTGGGTGCACGCACATAAGCCACAATGAAAGGAAAAGTGTAAAGGGGACCAAGTTGTGTGCGTGGAAGGGAGGGAGGCAGGGGGAGAGGGAGAGGGAGAGAGGGAGAGAGAGAGAGAGGGAGAGGGAGGGAGATTGCGATCTGGACACCTCGAGCGGGTCGGGCTGGAAGAACAAGCCCAGGGAGCCTCGAGCCTGGGTGGGGAAGCCCAGACCCATCTGTTTACAGAAAGACCGGCCCATGGAAATTCCACTAGTGACTTCGGAGGTTCAGATCCGAGACAGAACAGGACCCAAGCGCACACGCTCCGGGAGTGTCTTCCCCCCGCCCGTGCTCCTGCCCCTGGGCTACGGGGGATCCCGGCCTCCAGCCGGCGCCTGCGGATCCTGGATTTCCGCAGACCGAGCTCGTCCTCCACGTGGCCTCCCCGCGCCCGGCCCCCGCCCTCCCCTCCGCCTCCAGGGCCGCGCCCCCTCCCGCCCCCCGCCCCCCGCCTCCCAGGGGCGGGCCCCCCAGGGGCGCGCGGTGCCCGGGGCTGCCCCCCGCGGAACCCCCCCGGCCTCCGCCCTCCGCCGGGGTCTCCGCTCCCCCGCGCGCGCTCGGGTTATTGTTCTGCCTCCGGCGGGGGGGGAGGGGGAAGGGGGGACCCGGGGGGGACCCGGGGGGGGGAAGGGGGGAGGGGGAAGGGGGGGACCCGGGGGGGGGGCAGCGGCCGGCGGCGACGCGCGACGGCCCCCCCCGCTGGGGCGCCCTCGGGCCCGGAGCCCCCCGCCTCTCCGCCGAGGACCGCGCGCCCGGGAGAGGCCCCCGTTCCCCGGCGCCCCCCGTTCCCCGAGGACCCCCCATTTCCCGGGGCCCCCCCTCATTCCCCCTGCACCCGCCCGTTCCCCGGGCCGCCCCCCCGTTCCGGTGGCCCCAGTTCTCCGAGCGCCCCTCGGGCATCCCCGTTCCCCGGGCGCCCCCCGTTCCCGGCACCCCCCTTCCCTGGGCCTCCCCTCCTTCCCCCTCTGCCCCCCGCTCCCCGCTGCCCCCCGTTCCCGGGCACCCCCCGCTCCCCGGAGCCCCCCCCGTGCCCCCCGTTCCCCGCCCCCCCCGTTCCCGGGCCCCCCGTTCCCCGCCCCAGTGCAGGAAGCGGGGCGGCCGTCGGGTGCAGCGCGGGGCTCGGGCGGCCGCGGGGCGGGGGAGGGACGCACCGTCTATGCGCGGAGGCCGCGGGGCCGCGGGGCAGGCGCTCCCCCCTGGTGGGGGCAGGGCGGGGACCCCGACCCCGACCCCGACCCCGACCCCGACCCCGAGGACGGCCTGGTCCTGGCGGCCTGGGCGCGCGCTCTGGCCCGGGAAGGCCCGGGAAGGCCCGGGAAGGCCCGGGAAGGCCGCGGTTCCGAAGCTTCACAGCCCGCACGACTTCACGCGTCTCCTAAACGTGTCAGATAAACGCGCCTCTCGGGAGTCGGCGAGATCCGCCCCCAAAATTGGCTCCGACGGTTAAGGCGCCACCGCGGGGGGATCCCAGGGAAGATGCTGGGCGCCGGGGCTCTCTGCTCGCCCCAGGCCGGCGACTCCCGCGGGCCGGTTTATTTGGGAGAGGAAGCCCAGAAAGGGAAAACCTTGCACATTTCAAGCAAAAGCAGATTTGTCTTAGGGTTTTCTTTTTTGTTTTGGTTTTTTTTTTTTTTTTTTTTTTTTTTTTTTTTTTTTTTTTGAGACTGTGGCTTTCTGATACTGACTTTATGCTTTTAGATGCGCACTATCTGTATGATGACAGGTGATTAAAAATAATTCTTACCTAGTCACATGAACATTTGCAGTAATTAAAACAGGGAATTTTTTTAGACCGTAATTTATTTCTCATAATTTGGTTGTTTGTGCGGCAGTCAAATGAAGAGGAAGCCTGATGATTATCTCTCATCTCGGTTTCTATTCAGTTTCACTTTCCAAACTCTGGTGTCAACTAACCAAATACTGGCTTTTAGATTTATTAAAGAAAAAGGTATGCATATGTACACACAGGCCTATTTTAAGACAATTTTTAAAAAAGTTTTATTTATTTATTCATGACAGACAGAGAGAGAGAGAGAGAGGCAGAGACACAGGGAGAAGCAGGCTCCATGCAGGGAACCGGAGGTGGGACTCGATCCTGGGTCTCCAGGATCACACCCTGGGCTGAAGGTGGCACTAAACCGCTGAGCCACTCAGGCTGCCCAAGACAATTTTTCAGAGCAATTTTAGGTTCATAGCAGAATTGAGAGGGGATATACAGAAATTTTCTGTATGCCCTCGGCCCCCACACATGCACAGCCTCCCCCATGCTCAACATCACTCTCCAGAATGGGACATTTGTAACCAACAATGAGCCTACCTTGACATATCATAATCACCAAAAGTCCGTACTTTACCTTCAGGTTGACTCCTGCTGTTGTATATTCTATGGGTTTTAACAAATCGTGTAATGACATATGTTCACCTTTAAAATACCATATAAAGTATTTTTACCCCCCCCCCCCCAAATTTTCTGAGCTCTGTGTAGGTCTATTTTTAAAAAAGTATAGCTAAACCACAGATCTGTTACCATGAAGGTAATTCTAAGACAGCGAAATGCAACCCAAATAATAGTCAATATGTCATTCTCGCTAACACCCAGTCTATAAAGTGACGGGTGTCTGTTATAACAGTTTTTATAACATGATTTTGCTGCGGAGGGTACTATATCCTAATAGTGTGTAAGTTTTTGATGAAATTAAAGTATGACCTCAATAGCAACTGTTACAGTACATTCAAAATGCCCCTGGTGAGAGGCAACTTGAGAGTGGCCATCACGTTTTTAAATGCCAATGCCCAGGGCACCTCCGTGGCTCAGTCCATTAAGCGTCTGACTTTGGCTCAGGTCATGATCCTGGGGTCCTGGGATCGAGTCCAGCATCAGGGTCTCTGCTCCCCAGGGAGCCTGCCTCTCCCTCTCCCTCCGTTCCTCCCCCACCCTACTTGTGCACTCTCTCTCTCTCACTCTGTCTCTCTCTCTCTGCATTCTCTCTTTCCAATAAATAAGTGAAATCTTAAAAAAAAAAATGCTTATACCCTTGGACCCATCAATTCCACTCTTGCGAGTTTATGCTGCAGATGCAGTACATACATGTGAAGTGTTGATCTTTGCAGTGTTTGTACCAACCAAAGATTAGACACGTATAAATGTCCTGCAATAATGGCACATGTGTGTAATGAACTATTACATAGCCTTGAAGAAAATTAAAGCAACCCCTTTTCATATCAACAGGGAAGTATCTCCAAGATGCGCTGTTATGTGAAGAAAGACGCAGAGACAATATAAAATGCTATCATTTTTTTCAAAAATAAATATAAGTGCACATATTAACTTTTATATGTATAAAATGTGTACATATATGGAAGTATTTTTTAAAGATTTTATTTATTCATGAGAGAGAGAGAGAGGCAGAGACACAGGCAGAGGGAGAAGCAGGCTTCGTGCAGGGAGCCCAACGCGGGACTCGATCCCGGGACTCCAGGATCATGCCCTGGGCGGAAGGCAGGCGCTAAACTGCTGAGCCACCCAGGCTGCCCCCATATTTGGAAATATTTATGAAACTGGTAACAGTGTTTGCCTCTTGGGAAGGAACAGAAGGCCAAAATGGGGGAGAAACATATTTTCTATTATCTGTCCTTTTGTATCCTTGAATTTTGTTCCATGAGAATGCATCATCTATTACAGTTTTTTAACTAATAATACCTTTAAGTTCTTTATAAATTTAACCATATGTGATAGATCTCTCTTCAATTTGTAGCAGTTCTGTATTTGGGGTTATTGTCATTTTAGAGACATTTACTGTGTTGAAGCAAAACCAAAAAAAGCTAAGCTAAGCTTTTATCCTCAGGACTCTTTTCACCTGGCTCTACCTGAACTATGAATCATCTTAGAAATGCTTTGCCCAGAGGTTGCTAGAACTCTATTACCAGCATTTGTAAAGAAAGCACTCTGTTGTTGATTTTTTTTTTCTCTATTAATGGGGCATGTTATGAATGGGAGCAGAGGCAGACTTAAGGTCTATTTAGCATCTATTATAAAATAATTATTCAAAGAGATTTATGATTCACCCATTTTATTTTACACCAGGCTGTTGCTTAAAACAAAGTTTTATTTACTAGAATTCATACTTCCTCCAGTGATTTTCTATAATTAAGATCAACTGAGGGCACCTGGGTGGCTCAGTTGGTTAAGCATCTGCCTTTGGCTAGGTTGTGATCCCAGGGACCTGGGATCGAGTCCCTACATCAGGCTTCCTGCACCTCGGGGAGCCTTCTTCTCTGTCTCTGCCCCCCGCCCCTCTCTCTCCCTGTGTCTCTCATGAATGAATAAAATATTTCTTTTTAAAAATTATTTATTTATTTAAGATTTTATTTATTTATTCATGAGAGACACAGAGAGAGGGAGAGAGAGAGAGAGGCAGAGACACAGGCAGAGGGAGAAGCAGGCTCCATGCAGGGAGCCCGATGTGGGACTTGATCCTGTGACCCCAGGATCACATCCTGGGCTGAAGGCAGGCACCAAACCATTGAGCCACCCAGGGATCCCCTTTTTATTTATTTATTATTATTTTTAAAAGATTTTATTTAAAAATCTTTCTTTAAAAAAGATCGATTGGTTAGATTTCACGATATTCTAGTGAGGTAACGTGCACAGAGTGCATGTGCCTCCATCACAGAGAGAGAAAAAAGAGGTCTTGGTGTAGACAAGAGGGGTGCACTATGAGGTTATACCAGAGATCAGCCAAATCATGTATATTTTCAGTTTCATTATAGGTACTTTTTCTTTCTAGCTTTATTCACATATTACTGACATATTACCTTGAGCACATTTAAGGTATGCAGTATGTTGGTTTGATACACTTACATATTGCAAAGTGATACTGTAGGTATTTTTTACTTGAGTTTTTATTGTTCCTCTTCAGTACAGCAACAGGAATGGGGTAGGACTGGTGTTGCCAGGGTGATTTCCGTCAGAGGGCCCAGCACCAATGCTCTGTGATGGGGATGATGGTGAAGACAAGGAGGAGGAAGGGTGTCTTTGCACAAACGAAAATATTGCGAATTTTTGTGTACACAATCTAACATATGTAGAACATTTTGTCAGAGTCTGGCAGTTAAAAACGGCTCAAAATAGAATTATTATTGGAATGGGGAGAGGTTTACAATAGTCTCCTGGGTCACAAGTTCTGTTTCAGGTCATAGGACAAGCCTGCTCACAGACCATATGCCACTTTCTCAAGAACTGCAAAGTCCCCGTGAGATGTTTCCCACCTTCAAGTACCACCGAAGTGAACCACTTTCGTGATTCGTACTATCTACTATCGTACTATCTCTAGGCACCAGCTGTAATATTATTTCTAAAGGTTTAAAAAAAATCATTCAAGCTAACTCTGCTCTCTACCTTAGCTTTTCTTTTTTTTTAAGATTTATTTATTCATGAGAGACAGAGAATGAGAGAGAGAGGCAGAGACACAGGCAGAGGGAGAAGCAGGCCCCATGCAGGGAGCCCGACGTGGGACTTGATCCCAGGACTTCAGGATCATGCCCTGGGCCTAAACCGCTGAGCCACCCGGGCTGCCCCCTTAGCTTTGTTCTAAGCAATAATCACGGCTTTTAGGTGTCCGTCGTATATATGTGTCTATGTGTGTGTATTATACAGCACACAGTACCAGACAAAATATACTATGTATAGAATAATAAAATAAAAACTGTCTGTGAACCTGCTGGAAGCATCTCAGGTAGCAAATCTCCCCTGTTGGGATGCAGAAAAGGAGAGCTCACCACCCAACTGTCTGTTTTTGACAATTTTGTCATAACCTGCAGAACATCTTGTGAGACACTTTGCAGCTACTGCTCCCCTTCAACATGCTCGGTTTGGTTTGGGGTGGCTGCTCCGGAAGCTGGAAAACCTGATAATCGCCTGCTACTCACGCTGCAAGGTGGACACGCTCAGGGCAGAGAGCTTTTCCAGTTCCCGGCCACGCGTGATTAGACCTGTGGATATCCAAGTGTTTGGGTGGATACCTTTGAACTATAAACAGATGGACTCTTTGATGACTTGCTTCCCCCCCCCCTCAGCCTTCTATTTGTGAGCCTCAACCAGCCTCTTCCTCTCTCTCCTCATTGCAGACCCCCAACCCAGATCCCCTCTGCGATTCTCGCATTTATCTCCTGTCCAGGCTCTCTGTCGACAGATTCTTCCGTCTAGAATTCACTGGGCAAAATCGTTGCCAAATATTCACCCTAATAAAGTGTTGAGTTACAGGGGTGTCTGGGTGGCTCAGTCGGTTGAGTGTCCAACTCTTGGTTTCTGCTCAGGTCATGACCTCATGATGGGTCCAGGGATCGAGTCCTGCACAGGGCTCCATGCTCAGCGGGGAGTCTGCTTGAGTTTCTCTCTCTTTCCCTCTTCCTCTGCCCCTCCCCCACCCCTCCCATCTCTAAAATAAATAAATAAATCTTAAATATTTTTTTTAAATGCAAAGTTACATGTGAAATTGTTTCCTAGCGGCATATTCAGTGAGTAATGCTTATTACGTTGACAGATTTCGTACAAACATGTTATAGATCACATTTGGGCAAAAATGTTAATGGTGTTTCTCCCTGGACAGTCAAATTCTAGATACTTTAATTTCCTTCCTGATGATTCTCTGTATTTTTCATGTTTTCAACGAATACTATGAAACCTTGAAAGTGAGATTCAGGTCCTTCCCTGCTTTTAGTTTTCCACCTTCCAGTGGTTTCTGGAGTGTGACTGGTGGAAAACTAGGAGTGTGGGGCTCAAGGGTGGAATGCAGAGCCCCTTCTCTCAGAGACATAGCATGCTTACAGCCTCTGCTTTTGCTCTCACTGCCCCCCACCCCCACCCCAGCCACCAGCCCAGAGCATCATTCTCTCAGCTGAGGCAGGACAGCCTGGCCCTTCATCTGTCCTTCCAGACAGGGCCAGTGTCACAGATGTACCATCACTGGCGCAGTCGCACCCTCGGATGGGCTCTTCTGTATCTACAATCTTGATTTTATCTTTGAACCTTTGTGTGTTAAGTTCCCCCATCCTGGACAAGGGAGCATGAGCCAAGGGCACATGTATATCTGCTGTTCTTGCCACACACATCCCAAACCCAACCATGAGCACAGAATTCCAGTTGTCCCAGGCCCTCCAGAGTTCAGCAAGATGCAAGTGTGTCTCATCTTTGATTGAGTAAGTGGGGGCACTGACAGCCCTGAGAGGTCAGGCTTTCTGTTCAAACCAGGACTTGTTTTGAAGGCAAAAAAAGGGCAATGGCATTCTAAAAACATGAACCGGCAAAGAACCTTATCATATCCTTTCTTACTTTTGATACTGTCTCTATTAGGCAACCACATAGGCTGAAAATGAAGACCTAGAAGGAAAGAGAAATGTAGGGCACCCCATGGTTCCTTTCCTCCCAATCCTTCCTTGAAGTAGAGTGTTGGTAGAAATGCACACAGATCAGGAAGTGACATAAAAACAGTTGAATTAGTTTTGGTTTGTCCACTCTTCTGGGAAGAATAAAATACATAGGCACATACGAGCTGCAGCATATGAATTGGATCACTTCCGGGATTCTGCTTGTAAGTTAAATGCTCTTATATTTGCATTTAAAATTGGTATTTCGCAATAGAAAAAAAAATGAACAAGAAAATTCAGGTAACAATTTAAGTCTTAAAATTTTCATTTACTTAGAATATCATCAAGTAAGTGTTTAAAAAACATGATAGGTTGAGAGACTGTGGAAGAAAGAGCAAACCTTTTTATTTTAGCACTTCTTTCTGGACTCTACAAATTATGCTGCCCCCCCCTCCCCAAACTGTACTTGCAAGTCTACAGTGTACGTTGCCTTGTGGCTTTCCTCTAAAACGAATCGTCTCTGCTGTGAGGTCTTAAAGCCCATTTCCAGACCTGGAAGTCAAGAATTCACTCTCCTTTCTTTCTGAGTCTCTGTTGTGCAGTATCCATACCCCAAGGGAAGGGACTAGGGTATAGGAAATGCAGAGGAAGCACACTGGCTAATATCTCAAAATAGTACCCTCTCTATTAAAAAACAAAAACAGGACGACACTCAGCAACTATAAATTTCTTGAAGGCAAGGACTTTCTCTCTCTCCCCCTTTCCTGTAATAGGGACTTAATAACTCTTTGTCCTTTCCCTCAGTGTTTGCTCAATTAAATTTAAAACACTCTTCTCATCATGCCATGCCAGTCCTGAAACACCTTCAAAGGCTCCCTATTGCCTTATCCTATAAATTGAAACTCTTAACCAGGCACTTAAGGTTCTATAATCTGGGCTCCATCTGCTTTTCCAAATACATCTCCTAAGACTCCCTACAACTCGGTAAGTAATTGTTGAACAAATAATTCGAAGTGATTGGATTACACGGCTTCTAGGAGTTACAAAAACTACCGAAGGATAAATCATTAGACCATTTAGGGTGAGATTTATGTAATACAAGTCAGCTAACATTAATGCCCCAATACCGAGTGTTGCAGCCCCCAAATGAGTGATGCTGGGAAGAGTCATCTCTGCGGGATCTCATTCTGGCTTTTGCAAAAATCAGAGATCCAAAGCTAGTTGGAGAGAAGCCTGGTGGGGCTGTCGCTTTGGTCACTGGGAAGGGGTGTGGGCTGCTGGGCTTCACGAAGCTCCCTATCTGGGCTCACGCAAGCTCCTGCATATGGGATTTTGAAGGCCATGAAATCATAGCCATTACTAAGGGTCAGAATTTCATATGCTAGTAATGAGCCATTAGGAAAGCTTTAGGCAGAGACAGGCTTTTAAGGCAGCATAACCCAAGCAGGGGCTATTCTCAGTACATCTTTGTGGAAAACCATTGTGTTTCCAACGATGCTGGCTCGGAGGAGATTCATGATGAGACAGGGTTGGGAGAAACTTCAAGGGCCGTCCCATCCATTCCCCCGTATTTAGGTTAGAAAACTCCCAAATCTTTCAGAAAACTACTCATCTATCCCCAAACCCTCTGGTAATTCCTTGCCTTGCTTACCCACCCTGATTTCAGGGAGCTATTTCTGATCTCTAACCTAGATCTCTACAGCTCATTATCTTTCTTCATCTCCTCCTTCCCAATCAACTTTAAAAGGCCTGTGTGTCTCCAGCTTATTGACACAAAGCTAATATTACAATCAGCCGCTATTGTTTCATCCTTATGGTTATTATTAGCACTGACAGCACACTAAGAGGTACATAAAAATACACAAGCAAATGCATTTTTAGGTCAGTCTTGAAATAAAGCTTTTGAAAAATCCAGTCATGTTTGGGTGTTTGTCCCTTGGAAGGCGGTAAGAGCGGCAAGGCTGTGCAGGATTCCCTATCTCTGACTCTGGCTCACTCTTCAAGGGCCGTTGCTTGCCCCCCCCCCACCCCCCCCAGCTTGCGAAGGAAGCCTACAACCAGATGCACGTATGTGAAATATGTGTGTGGACGCAGGGGCGTGATAGGCAATGCCACGTTGGGAGACACTGGGGAAGCCTGCAGGGGGAATCGCCCTGGGGTGTTGGGGGAGGCCCTGCATGAAAACCTGCCACGGCTTCGCGTGGAAACAGGAAGGACATATTCGAGTAAGAAGGGAGCTGTAACAGCACCTTCCTTACCCTTCCCTCAAGGTGCCCCAGCTAAGAGCAGACATGAAAAACATCCCTGTAATGCAAAACAGCCAGAGCCCAGTGGCTTACATGCTCTTGTCCCGTTTCTTACCTTTTCAGACTCTTTACCTTTTCAGAAACATTTTAAAGATTGATTCGTGCTATACGATGTACATTTAGTACATTAGTTCGTATTTTCCCAGAGCACCTGCTACATTTTACTTACCTCTAGTACAGGTGTTAGATACTCAGGTTTACCTGCAACATACAGCTACCTCAAGTGCTGCTGTGATGAGCGTCTTCAGCTGTGCCCTCTTAGGGATCCATGCAAGAGTTTCTTAGATGTGTGTATCCCCAGGAGTGGAACTGCTGGGCCATCAGGAAAACAGATGCTATATTTCGTGATGCTCCAAAACGGCCGTACCAGGGCTTAACCCCCAACAGCGACGTACAAGGGTTCACGCTCCCGCCCATCCTAGCCAACACTTGGTGTTATCCAACTTTCACATTTTTGTTTCTTTCATGGATGTAAAGAAGTATGTTGTTGTTTTACTATGCATCTATCTGATTATGAGCAAGGTGGTGTATCTCTTCATCTACTTGTTATTTTCTCAAGGTTCCCTTTCGTAAATTTGCCTGTTCATATCCTTTGGCCATTTTTCTACTATTTCCTGTTTGCCCCCACCCCCCCGCCTCGATGATTTGCAAGAATTCCTAGTATATTCTAGATTTTAATCTTTTCTTGGTTTTAGCCTTTAGAAATACCCTTCAATCGATCAACTCTCTCTTAAGTTGTCTATGGTATTGTTGTTGAACAGAAAACTTTAATTCTGATGCAGTCAAGTTTAGCGTTCTTTTGGCTTTATAGTTTATGTTTTTAGAGTCTTATTTAAGAAGTCTTTTCCTATCTTAAGACTCCAAAGCAACTCTATTTTTAACCTCTATACACCTAACAGT
This sequence comes from Vulpes vulpes, assembly GCF_048418805.1. Taxonomy (NCBI): domain Eukaryota; kingdom Metazoa; phylum Chordata; class Mammalia; order Carnivora; family Canidae; genus Vulpes; species Vulpes vulpes. The sequence goes on along the minus strand of NC_132795.1, from coordinate 92,874,968 downwards.
TTCTCTTTCCTTTTTAGGCTTTTTTAATTCATTAAGAGCTCACCTTTGCATATGGATGCAACTTTATTTTTCTCCATGGTGAACCGATTTTCCCAAAATTACCTATGAAATAAAACCTCTATATTAGATTGGATTGTCGTTCTCAATCCTTCATGTCTTTCCTGCTGTTGAATTATACACACATGCCCTTTGCCACGTGATTTTGTAGCACCTTCTACTACTGATGTTGGACTTGGCCATGTGACTTATTTGGCCAATTGAATATGTGATGGGAACAGAGGTATTAAATGTGTTTGAATGACTTGGCTTCACCTCTTGAGCTTCTGTAATTGCCAGAATGAGACATGTGATGAAGACCTGAACTTAACCTGTGTCCTGGAGCTAAGCCCAGTGAATTCAGTGGAGCCCAATCAAGTCTTGGTGAATCCAGATGAGATCAGCAAATCTCAGTTCACACACAGAACTGAGAGGGAGAAAAAACAATAGCTGCTGTAAGCCGCTGACTTTCTGGGGTTGTCTGTTATGTAGTATTATTATTGCAGCAATAGTTGACTGTGTCAATGTGATTTCCTCACAGATTTGTGACATCACCATTATCACATACCAAGTTCTTAGAGGTAAGGGTTTTTGAGATCTCTCTTCTGTTCCACAGTTCTACATGCCTGTTACTGTCACTTAGAATATATCTTACTATATGGGAGGGTAAATTTCCCCTCTCTGATTTTTTTTAAAAATGACCAGATTATATGGAATTTAGTCTTCCATATGCATTTGAAAATGTTTAAATTCCTTGAATCCTGCTACAGGTTTGAATAGTTTGCATGGAGTTTATGGATACATTTTGAGATCTTTGATAGCTTAATAATGTCATTATCCTATCCACAAACATTATACATAACCCTATTTAGGTCTTATTTGAAGTCTATTAACAGAATTGACATTTTTTTTCCATAAAGGTTTGTTCCTTCTTTCTTAGGTTAATTGCCAGAGACTTTATAGCTTTGCTGCTATTGTAAATACTATCTTCCTTTCCAGTTTGTTAGTGCTACTGTGTAGGAGTACTTCTGGTTTTCATGAATTGATTTTGTGTTTGCGGATCTTGCTGTATCAGTTAGATGGGGTTTGGCTATAGGCAACATTCAACACACATAAACGCATAAGCTAAAATAACGGTAGCATGAATTAGATAGAGGTTTATTCAGGAAGTTCAAGAAGACTCAAGGTAGATATTCTAAGGCCGGTGCTGGTAAAGGAGATGCCTTCTGTCTTGCTGCTCCACTGTGTGTGGCTTCCATACCCAAGTCAGTTCATGCTCTAAGATAACTGCTAAAGCTCCAAGCCATGTCTTCATTTCAGATAATAGAAAAAGGACGAGGCATATCTTCTCCTTTCTAGGACTTACGTTCCAATGCCACTTTTAACCTATTGCCTGGAAAATGGAAATACTTAGCTATAAGGGATGCTGGCAAATGCTGTCTGTGTTCTGGCTGGCCTTGTGTCATGTTAAAAAAAAAGTATAGTACTATGGAAGAAAGGGAGAAACGCATCTCTGTCACCTCGCCGATTTCTCTGATTATTTCTAATAGCTTGTTTCTATTGGATGTTTTATATGGTTGATCAAGTTACTACAAACAATTCCAGTTTTATCTCTTTCCTTTGTATTCTTCGATTTAATTTCTTCTTCCTTTTACAAATCTTATCCTGTTAGCCAGGACTTTTAGTATCATGCTAAACAGCAATGGCAACCTTATCTTCATCCCATACTTAAATGGAATGTGTTTCAAATAAAATCTATTAATAGTTTGTTGTACGTTTTGGTCCTTCAAAAAGTTCAATTTCTTCCTATTCCTAATTTTCTCAAAGTTCTTATTATTAAGAAGTGATACGCTTTCTCAAATGCTTTTTCTCTCTTAGTCTTTTTGAGATGAATTACCATAGGTTTTCTGATACTAAATCATGCTTGAGTTTCTGGAATAAACCCTACTTGATCTATTATATTTATGATAAATGGCTGGATAGGAAGCTAGAGAGATGTATAAAGATAGGAAAATGAGGCTCAAGGTTTTTCTGAGTTCACTGGAGTAGGCATGTTGGATTTGGTGAGTTAATATTCTATTTAGAATTTTTGCATTTACATTCATAAGTGAAATGGGCCAGTATTTTTCTTAAACTGTCCTTTTTTGCATTTAGAATCTAATTCTGCTAGTTTCCTTTTTCTCTGTTTCTGTTTCCTTTCAATCACGATGGCTTTTTTACTTCATTTGTTTTGTAATTTGGATTGTGAGCTCATGCTTGTCTAGTCTCTATCTGTGGGAATTCTATGAGACCTATTCTTTATTCTCAATAAAGGATGTGCTTTTACTTCCTGATCCATGTGGGTAGTATATATTCAAACTAATTTATAACTAGCTTATAATCTAATTGAGGTCAGCTACAATCATATAAATATCTAAATAGCAGTAAAAGCAAATAGTTGATAATCGCATACTGCTTGTATACTTTTTATTTTAGATTTTAAAACATATGGCTCTAAATCATAACAGAGTAACATAAGTAAGCAAAAGGAAAACTAGATAAAAAATTAACTAAATCCTCATCTGTGATTAAACACACTTAAAGCCTTCCTAGACTTTTTCTCAGATTCCTATTTAACTGTTGCATGTGTGTACTTTGGAGCCTCTCAGCTAGGTCTGAGGCAACAAAAATCTCATATATTCCTTTTTTGGTAATCATCACACTTCTTGGTATATCATTAGTTTCATTCCACTGGTTAGAAAAATTATGATAACAATATAAATATGTTTTTTGCATGGTCAAATTTGAGTTTTGAAATGTGACCCCTACATATGAAAAATTCTATATCTGTGCACTTTGAAACTATAAACTACTAAGTCTCTACATATCGGAGGTTCATATATAATATCGACTACAGTGATATTTTTAAGCTTATAAAATTATGACTTCCCTGTAGCTTTAAGTGTCATAGTTATAAGGTATGCCTATGATATTTATGAAAGACAATTTGCCAGTTTCAATCTCTTTTTTGGGGGATTACCCTGCCAGTTGTATAACATAGACTTGTGTGCAAGAAATGTAGAAAGGGAAGTGATCATCAAAATAAGAGCTTGGAAATATACAGGAAAAAGGAAATAGGTTCTGCGTGAGAAAGGAAAATAAGAAAGAAGAAAAATAATACGGGTGCTCAAATTTTCAAAAGGAAGGAATAAATAGGGATTCTCAAATCAAATGCTGATTTTAATATTTATTCAAGTCACCTGGGGTATTTGTTACAAAAGCAGATGCCCAGGTCCTGCCTACGGAAATGATGATTCAATAGATCTGAACACAGGCCTAGGAATCTGGGTGGGCCTTCGACAACCATTTAAGAAATACTGGAATTGAGAGGGCACAGAATTAGAAAATGACACATGGTAGAGATTAAAAGCATGCCAATAAGGGTTTCCCCTTGTTGGGGGCATTTTCTGCCACAGGATGCTAAACCTGGCTATTTGGAGATCTTCTGAAAGATCCTAGTGTATGTCCAGATTCAAAATCTTCTTTTGTGTTACTAATACAGTATCTAAGATAACAAGTTCACCAGGACTCAAGACTACAGGTTGATACCACCGAGTAGGGCTAAAGTTCAGAGTCAGCCCACAGTTAGGGCTCAGGGGAAGGATCAGTACTTTAAAATGACAATAATCTAGGAAAGTCTCAATATGGCTAGAGTAAGCTGTTGTGCTAAGCTTATTATCTGTCCTCTGAATTTCAGACCACTGTAGGTTTTAATCTCATAATCATGAAAAAAAAAATCTCGATCACTTCAAGACCCTAAATCAGGGGCACCTGAGTGTCTCAGTTGGTTAAGCAACTGCCTTTCACGCAGCTCTTGATGCCAGAGTCTGGGATGGAGCCCCACTTCAGGCTCTCTGCTCAGTGGGGAGCCTGCTTCCCCCTCTGCCTGCCACTCTCCCTGCTCGCCCTCTCTCTGCAAATAAATAAATAAAAATCTTAAAAGAAAAAAAAAAAAAAGACCTCAAGTCAACCCTTAGGTCTCTCCAGTTGACTTGTCCATGAAAAATGAATAGCAGGCATTCTAAGGGGAGTTGAAAATCTTCTTGCAGGCACGCAGTATATAATTTGTCTTTTCCTTGGTTTCCTGGGAGGAAGCAATTGTTAAGTTTCAAGTAACGCGCGGAAAGGCACCTTGTGGGAAAGAAAGTGGGTTTTTGCCACTGCCTTCGCTTTTGTGAGCATCTCTAGTCAGATGGGTAATTAAAGTGACTTCTAAGTAGAAGCGCGTGGAGAGTGTTAAGGTCTGTAAGATGATCACTGGACCGCAGGCAGGAAATGGAGAAAAAGCCAGAGCTGCTGGGAACGAGCAGTGAGAGGACGCTCGCTGCCCAGCACTGCCCTCGGGGTACCAGGTGGAGGGTGGGCACACCAGCGGGAGGGAGGCCGAGGCGCACACACGTTATTTAAAAAAAAAAAAAAAAGCAAAGCCCATATGGCTTCGCTCCTGCCGGGTTAGCAAAGTGCCTTTTCCGGGAGCTCGGTAAAGAAATGGTATGTGTCCGGGAGCTGTTTCAACCTGTCCACGCCCTGCCCCGACTTCCCCAGAAGACCTGCAAGCAACGGAGGCTCATGCCCTTGCCAAGCCCCGGCTCCCGGGCTTCCAGCTTCCCCAGATGCCCGAGCCCCGCCCCGCAGGACGTCACAGGAGTTGCCTCTCGGTGTGGGCACTGCGGGGACCCGGGGCAAAGTTTGGATCCGATCCACTCCTAATTCGGTCGCCCGTGGGGAGTGGGGTTTGGCCGCAGGGGCGCCCCGCGGCAGCAGCAGCAGCGGTAGCAGCGGCCGCCTGCGAGCCGAGCGCGGAGCCAGCCCCCGCCGCCGCCTCCTCCAGCCGGTGCGGGGCCCGCAGCACCGCCAGCGCCTGCGGCTGTCACGCCGCCAGCAGCGCGGCCCCTCCGCCGCCCCCCTCCCCTCCCTTCCCCTCCCCTCCTTCCCCCGCGCGGCCCCAGCCCTCACGCTGTTATTTGCGTGACTGACCCGAGCCGGGCGGGCGGGCGGGCGGGAGGCAGGGGAAGGCGTTGGCCCGCCCACTCCTTCCCCTCGGGCTCGGGGCGGCACCTCCTCCCTCCTCATTGGCCGCACGCCTGCGTCCATCACCCCCGCGCAGCCTCCCGATTGGCGGACGGCGCACTCCGGGCGCTAGCAGGGCCCAGTGACTCCGCCGGGCCCCGGCGCCTCATCTCCCTCCACCCCCCACCTCAACGTCCACCCACCGCTCCCCACCCCCCACCCCTGCTTCCCCCGCCCCGCTCGCGGCAGTGTCCTTAGAAGACTCATTGGGCCAGGGGCGAAGCCAGCCGCCTATGGAGCCGCGCCGTGATTGGCCGACGCCCACGCCCGTCGGAGCGGCGGGGCTCGCCATTGGCCACTCGCTGCGCTGCGCTGCCCGCCCCCCCAGCGCCTCGCCCTCCCGGTCGCCCCCTCCCCTGCCGGCGCTGCCTCGGCCCCTTTCCCCGCCCGGCCCCGCCGCAGCTCCCCTGTCCAGCTGGGCGGGGACTGCTGTACGACTCTGTAAAGTCTGTGAGTCACTGCACAACCCATCAATCCAATTAAATGTCTTGAGCGAGCCGAGCAGGGGGTGCCGCCGCCGCCGCCGCTCGCCCCGCCGCGGCCGCCCCTGCTCGCGGCGCCCCTGCGATCCATGGCTGTCTGTCTGTACTTGTTACGGTGTAACCTCCTCCTCCTCCTCCTCCTCCTCCCCGTCCTCCTCCTCCCTCTCCTCGGGAGCCGCTGCAACTTCCCCTGTGCCAGCCTCCTCTGCTTGGGGACTGCAAAGGCATGGGATAGATCCGGAGCCACTTCCACCTCCCCTCCAGCCCTCGCTCAGTCCCTCCCCCCCGCCCCCTTTAAATTAAAGTCTGTTCCTCGCCTCCCGTCGTTTTAGAGATTTATTCGTCTGTTATCTCCCCCGATTTATTCTCCCTCCCCGGGGCCGGGGGGTCGCAGGGGCCGGTGGGTTTGTTTTAGGGAAGGGGCTCTGCACCCCCCACCCCTCCCTCCCACCCCCCACCCCCGTCTCTCCTCCTCCTCCTCCTCCTCCTCCTCCGGCGGTGACTTGATTGCCCCGCTCCTCTCCGCTCCCACCCCTCGAACTCACCGTCCTGCACTCGAGTGACGCACCGACACCCCCCCCCCCCCGCCCACAGCCCAGACGTCCCCTCCCTCGCTGCCACCCCGGCCGGTCTCGGAGCTGGACCCGCTGCAGACTTCCTCGCAGAAGGGTGAGTACCGTGTGGGGTTGGGGTTGGGGTTGGGGTTGGGGTTGGGGTTGGGGTTGGGGGGAGGCGGTGTGGATCTGGAAAAATGCAGCCTGTCCACTCCGGGGAGGGCAGGGATCACGTTGTAGGCTGGAGGTTCCTGGTCCGGCGTGGATTCGAGGTGGCGACTGCCTCCCTCGCTCCCTCTTCCCCCGCCCCTCGACTCCTTATTCACCAGCTTTGCTGTATTTCTAGGTATTGCCAGACTTCCACCATCGGGGCATTATCACGCTTATAAAATGAGCGGTAATGGCATGGTTTTTTTTTTTTTTTCCTTCCTGTCTTTAGGATGCTTAGTGAGCGATAAATAGTCAGCGATGGGATCCCCTAGACCTCACTGACCTGCAAAAAGTGTAAAACCCCTAATGAGTGCATTTTACTCTAAATCACAGTTCAACTTTTATTTAATAAAGGCAAAGCAAAAGATATTTCTGATTCGAATGTGTGGGGATAGAGCGAGGGAAGACAGGTTGCCTAGGGGCCACGGCTTAAGTATTTTTATTTTAAAATAGTTTTATGGGTTCCCTTTTGGGGGAAGAATATGCATTCCGTATTAAAGACCATGAAGTCTTTGAACCTGTTGGAAGAAAGCAAGGTAAGATGGAAATCCAGCTTGACACTTCATCTCTATCTCACTTCTATTCAAGCGAGGCATTACTGCACAGAATTTTTTTTTTTCTCAGTCCCTAGGCACAGTGGGATGTGTTAAGGATAAATATGGATTTTTTTTCCTCTTGATATCCATTTTTTGTATACTTCGCTGCTCTTAAGAAATGTCATGCTACAGAATTTTGTAGGATTTAATTTGGTTTCTTGGTTGTGGGTGACTCGAAGGTACACATACCTGCTGCCCCTATATCCTTTATGAGAATCTTGCCTTAGGCATCTTTCATATTTAATTTGAGATAAAAGTAAAAATTATGAGAAATAGTTACTTTGAATCGGCTTCTGAGGTCACTTTTGAGAATTCAGCCTATTTAAAAATGGTAGTACTCTTTTTGAATCAAGTTCTGGTCTAGTTGTCCACAAGATTCAAATTAGGCCAAACCAAACATGTTTTGAAATATTAAAGTACAGGAAAGGCCTCTTAGTAGTTCATTCTCTCCTTTTCTTTCAGACTAACCAGAATAAGTTGTTACTAAATTTAATTTTAAAGAATAGACTGTTCCTGTACTGAAATCTGCCAAGTTTCTGCAGAAAGATTTCTTTTTAAAGAGCAGAAATGTGTTTATGATCAACCCAAAGTAGTAATGTTGACTCAAATGTAAATGCTATCGTAAGGAAATGCTTGTCATAAGCCCCCAAACCTTGCAAAGTGTTTCAGGAAGACTTATACAAAGCCTTTTGGAATTGTTTAATAAATTCTTTTCTTGTGGCCTTTTTCATGAGTCTGAGACTGAATCATTGAGAGGCCTTTATAGCATAGTGGAGCCCTGCTGCCTGAGTTTGAATCTTGCCGCCTACCCTTAATGGCTGCCTGACCTTGGGCAAGTTTCAAACGTGGCCCGTGCTGGTTTTCTCCTGCAATTGGAAAGGATGACTTCTCTTCAAAGGGTTGATATAAAGATAAATAAGAGAGTGCATGTCACAGAACATGGGGTGTTCGCTGTCCCATCACCATCACCATCTGCCGAGGGGATGTCTAGTGTAGTGCTTCAAAGTGTGGCCTTTAGAACCAGACCCTTTAGGTTCAAGTCCCAGAATTTCCTCTTGTTATCTTTGTGACCTTGGTCAAGTTAACTCAAGATTCCTCATCTGTAAAGTGGGAATAATGGTAGCATTTGCTTCATAGGTTTAGTGTGAGTTTAGAATGAGTTGATATATGCAAAGATCTTGACTAGTGTTTGGTAGGTCTTTTTGAACTTAATTCTCTGTAGTGTTTTGTGTATGTTTTGAAACACCAATGGCTGTATTTTTTAGAAGTACATTTTTGGTGAAGATAAAGATATATTGTCATCAATGAAATAAGCAGAATTCTTATCAATATGCATGATGTTTTATTGGATTTATACTTTTAAGCTGGAGTTTATATGAGTCTTCATGATATTTAGTTATTAGATGAGTTGGTCCCTCTTTCATTTAAATCTGCATCACAGAATGTATATATCTCTATTATAATGGTACCTATCACACATTTGCTGTTATCTACAATTTTCTCCTATACTAAACAGAAAGCCCCTTGAGGGTAAGACTCGTTTTTCATTCAAAATTTAATCTCTGGTGCCTAGGAGAGTGTTGGGTACATAAAGACGCTTAATGAATGCCAAATAATAAGTTTTAAATACTGTTATTCTCAAGTTGTTTATGACTAGTTGAATGACATTTTAAGTGATACTGTGGAACTGTGGAGAATATTATTAATATTGCTGAATTGAATTTTTACATTCTCAATTATTATTTTTGTAAATAGAGAGTAAACAAGGGGAATTGCTGTATTACTTACATTTCATTAAGAACATATTTTTCATTTTGAAAATTAAACTTAAAATAGTCTGAAAAGTGCATGTTGAATACTATCCTTTGTTATCTGACATGTCCATTTTTTATTGTGAGACTTTCTGACTCCCAAACTTTCTGTCGCTAAGTTAGGTGTTCCTATAATTAATATGAATTATACAAATTCTATTTTGAGTTTCCCAAATGATGATATGATGTTGTTATTGGCTTCAGAATTAATAATAATAAGGAGAATTTATCATACTCACACTGTGAAAATAAAACAAACATCATTTCCTTAAGGACCAAATCTTCATTTCTCTTTCCACTCAAGACTAAAACTCTTTTTCTTGAGCACTCTTAATAAATAATTAACTTTTGAAATAGCTGTAGTAAATAGTGTAATAGGAATCATAAAGGAGGAATATGTAATTAGTAAGTAAAACACTTAAACTTTAAACTTCACTGCACACTTAATAGGCATTACACAATTGGGGAATATATATATTTTTAAATAAGCAAAATTGATGGGGCCTACCAGCTGCTTCATTTATAGAATCATTCTGTTTTACTTGTCAATAAAATGCAGTTTAATTACTGTGCCCTCTGAAATTATAAAATGCAAGAAATGACTTTCATGAAGGAGAGATCCTCAGCAAAGAAACCTGAATACTAATCTACTCAGGAGTGTACAGTGTTTCATAACATTGTTAAAACTTTTCAAGTATGTGCGCTATCTACTACACCGTGGTATACATAATCCTTTGTTTAACTGAATCATCGGTTACCCAATTTAGCTGAATGTATTGCATTTTTATTGGCTAAAACAATTAATTTAATAAACTTGCCCTTTTTTATCCATATACTTTTAAAGCAGCCAATCTCAAATGAAACTTAAAAACGTTAACTTATGGACACTTAGAAACTACACTTCAGCATCTGGTCTGTTTGATGGAAAGTTACTTATTTTTTGCTTGACACATTTTAGCATGACATTGTTTCTGTTGTTCATATCTCTTTACCATTTTTGTAAAGTATTTATTAGCATTTTGCAGATGTATATGATGGGTCCAACTTTTAAAAAAGCAATGTTTCTGATGAAGAATTGCTTGGAAAGTAGAGGAGAGGGATAGAAATAACTTTCAGGACTTGTGATTTCTATCCCTGTCTTTAAACATTGAGAAAACGAGTAACTGTGCACTCTGTTAGTGATCGAAAAGAGAGGAAATAATATGTGCATTATCTACTGACCAACTTAGAAGTAAGGTCCATGAAGTTCTAGACTGAGCAGTGCTACTGATTGGCACGTGACCTTGAGCGGGTGCGCTTCACTTCTACTCTCCATGTTCTTACCCTTTCAGTGGGAAGAGGGAAGGCATTGCCCTGCCCTCACTCAGAGAGGACTTTGTAGGGGTTGTAAGTGCTTTTTAAAAGCACTGGAGAAGGACAAAATGCAAGCAAACACAAAATAAACATTAGCATTTAGAAATGGATGTTTGTTTATCATTATTTAAAAATTGTAACCTTTTAGATCTTTTGTCTGAAGGACGTTTTTCCTTTTAACTTTGTGTTTGAAGAGACTTCTTATTGATGTGTTCACAAGAATGTGTAAGCTACCTTTTAAGAAGACAAGGAACTCCGGTTTAATTGAATGGGATTTTAATGTTGCCACCGAATTTTGGTATATCCTGAGTTAGAGCAGATGTTGATGTTGAAGAACAAAGTGTGTATCGAGGAGATAACTCATTTCATTCAGTTAAAGCTTGTAAAACCTGCACATACTTTGTAGGAAAGAAATGTTGAGATATATCAGATTCCATTAGACGTATATTCGAAGAGAAAAATTAATCATATTATTTACTTTTAAATTTAAAAGGATTACTTGGCTGTAAGAGCTTTCCCTATGCTCATTTATTTTGTACCTTGAATGCACTGAAATATGCGCATTTCAGAATATGCATAGTGATTTGGAAGATTTCATTTATTATAGCTAATCTTTTATTTGGGAAGGTGAGTGAAGACACATGTGGAAAGGCTGTATGTTAGGCAACTAGTTTTTTTTTTTTTTTTTTTTTCTGTCTCTAAAAGTGAAGTTAGCAGTCTTTAAAAGTAAAAAGCCCAGAGTTGGCACATTATGTAAGTTTCTTTGAATTTAGCTTTTCCTCTCTCTTGGTTACTAGAGAAGCATTGTCACAACCTCATGACATTACTCACTTTTTAAAGTTGAAATGAAATTCTAGTGTACTCAGAGTAATACCTATTAAGACAAGTGGGACATATGAGAAATATTATTTATTCCATTTAATATTAGGTATAGGGAACAATGATCCTCAAATGCAAGGTTGCTAAGCAGAAAGCAACTTTTAAAAATATATTGTCCTTTTGTCCTTATTGTTAAGTTTCCAAATGATAGAAACTTGGGGAATGATCAGATTTCTTCTCCACTTTTGAATTTAAAGTCTACATTGATGTTTATAATTTTATGTGGTGATATGTATAACTCTATAGTACTGTATGTTTACTTTTAAGCAATTAAATAAAATGATCAAGACAGTTCATCCTTTATCTAAATTTGATCTGTTTTTCACAACCCTCTACCCCTTGTACTACCATTGTTTTCAGTTTTCTTGGTGTTTCCACGAGTTTCTTTCTTTTAATGCAGCATCTTTCTAATTTGCTCCATCTCCTTTTTGCATTGGTTTCTTTCCCCTCTATCACAGCAGGTTTTCTCCTTAGCTCTCTTTTGCCTTTGCCTCTGTGTAAGGCATAGAGGAGGGGTTTTCATTTAGTTCAGTCTGCTTTTATGAGACTGTGGCAACATATAACATTTTCTGTATAGAAAATTTGCTTGGCCTTATCTCAACAGATGAACTCTCGGATCATCTTACCAACACAAGATTTCAGGGGACCATTTTGTAAACCTACAACCAGGTCTTGGCTTATGTGAGGTACTAAAAAGGCAAAACTGTGACATGCTTATTATTTACTGCTTTTCTGTTTGCCTCTCTTATTGGGGAATACCCACAGCATTTTCCCCATCCATGTTACCTTGAGACATCTCAAACATCCAGGCTTTCTGGTGCGCCTTTTGCTCTGTGTCCAGCGTGCTGGCAAGCTCTGGAGCTGTCTCAGCAGTGACCATTGCCACCTGACCACGTTGGGGGCGGCTGGCCTGAGAACATCACGTTAGCCGGAAAGAGCAGCTCCTTTGTTTTGTTTTGTTTTGTCGTTAACTCCTTAAAACCAGACAGAATGTCAGACCATGTCCACTGTGAGGTTTTCCAGGGTTCACCATTGTTGAATGATTAATGGTTCCTGGTGAAGTAACCATCAGCTTTATTGTCTTCCATGGCTTCAACTCAAATGAAATGTATCCCTTTGAGTTAACTTTTGTTTTGATTTTAAGGGTTCTTTTCACCCAGAAAATCAAAGGGTATGAAAATGAATATGTATTTTTAAACAAAAAAGATTTACATAAAAATCCTTTGGGTAGAAAGTTTCCTAAGGACCCACATCCATTGATTTGGAGAGAATGTTTAATAGTTTCCCTAAATATCTGACATTATTCAGACATCAATAGTAGAAAACCTTTCAGTTTTATTAAACAAAATGACTCCTCCTTTTGATTTAGATAATAAACAGTCCATTGCTACTTTTTTTTTAACTTCAATAAATATAAGATTAGATAAGCTGTATTTTAGTGTTAAGGAAGAGATTTTTCCAGAATTGTACTTTGTGAAACCTATGCCTCATAGAAAAACTTGATCTTTTTTTTTTTTTTTTTTAAGGCACACCTGTATCCCTTTCCTCACTTCCATTCATTCATTTATTCAGTTCATTCAACAGATATTTATTTAACATTTACTGTGTACCAGCTATTCTTACTGGGGAAAAGAGTCAAATATTCCTGTCCTTGTAGAAATTACATTCCAGTCCATTCTGGTGTGTATAAAGCTTGTTATTTACCATATGCAGTAGTCATAACTAAACATTGTGTAATAATGGTCTGGAAAAAAGTAAGATTTCTTCATACGGATTTTATGTCCTTCAACTTGGCATAAAAGGAATCCTAACTCCTGAAACAAAACTCCATTTGAACGGACAATTATCATTTGAGTTTGAGCTGAAGTGTTAAATGCCTATAATGTTGCTGGATGTTTCCACCAGAAATCCTGCAATCAGCCTCATTTTTGAACCCTGGGTAACCTACCAGTGGATACAGTTTGAAATTTCTTCTTGGTTTTCTTTATACATTTATACATTTTTTAATTTATTTGATTATTTGCTTATTTATTTCAAAGAGAGAGAGAGGGAAAGAGGGCCCACATGAGTGGGGGGTAAGGGCAGAGGGAGAGGGACAAGCAGATTCCCCGTTGAGCAGGAAGCCCTATGCAAGGCTGGATCCCAGGACCCGGAGATCATGACCCGAGCTGAAGGCAGATGCTTAACTGACTGAGCCACACACAGGTGGTCCTTCTTTACACTTTTAAAGTTGTTTTCTCCTTTTGCTTTGTTTTCTTTGTGACAGAGCCTGAAAAAAATGTGTAACGTTGAAAATTGCACAATGGAAATGTGGTCATCTCAGCTATATTGCACAATTAACAAGAAAATCTTAAGTTTGCTTTGTCTAGTGTACGTAAAGAACTAATTTTGGGGGGACGCCTGAGTGGCTCAGTGGTTGAGAGTCTGCCTTTGGCTCAGGTCATGATCCCAGGGTCCTGGGATCAAGTTCCTCATCAGGCTAACCACAGAGAGACTGCCTCTCCCTCTGCCCGTGTCTCTGCCTCTCTCTCTCTCTGTGTCTCTCACATGAATAAATAAAAAATTAAAAACTAATTTTTGTCTCCATGATTGTCAAAACCATGTAATTCCTTAAACAAACAAATAAAACCCTTAATGTACATTTCCACCCCAGATACTAGATATATCTAAGTGTTTTTGCTGTATAGACAGCATTAACATGATACGATATAATATAATGATTTTTACTTTTAAATTTTTATTCATAAATATTTGATAAATGTCCCAAGTGCTTGGGGGTATCAGAGACTAATAAGACATGGCACCTGTTCATAATTGTATTCACAGCCCTATTTGGGAGACAAAATATCCCCACATGGAAATCAAATCTCTTCTGTTAGGCAGTATGGGATTTAGCTTGATGGGAAGTCTCCTGCAGGCCGCTCCAGTAAGCTGAGCCCTTGGTCAAATGGACTTGCCTCCTGGAGGCCCTGGCTAGCCTTCACGGGACTCCATCTATCCTGTTCAGTTTGGGCAAAGCCTTAAAAGAGGCTTTCTTGGTGCCGTAGGCACCTAAGGGCAGTGCAGTCCCCTTTCTAGCCACTGCAACTGTTCAGCAAGGAAGGGAAAGGAAAGGGAATGGAGCCCACATCCTAGGCATTTCTTAACATTCACTAGCAAAGCGTGTCAGAGGCAGAAACTTCGCCTGTGAATGGAGTGTGCATATAGACGCCATGGATATGGTTCAGGTTCTTGAGGCCAAAAAATTATTCCATAGGTTTGAGAAGACTGATCTATTAATGGAGGCCCTGTAAACAAGGGGAGTTTCCTGAAAAGCAGAAGCAGCACTCAGAGGTAAGGAAAAGAAGTGTAGACTGCTGAGGCTTTTGGCCGTCACTCTTTCTTCCTTAGTTTTGCCTGGAGCAGCCCTGCCTGTGAGATAGGCATGCTCTGGGCCTGATGTGCCAAATTTAGCAAGTCTGTATGTAATGCTATAATACGTAGATACCATCTTTCTAAATTGTTTTGCTTCAGAATTGGCCAAAATTCCTGATATGTGTGTATTTAAATTCTCAAACAAAAATCTGTGTGCCTATGGCTTTTGTTTTCATTTCCCTAGATATTTGAAGGTATTAATAAGCATCTCTTTGTTTTTAGAGTACATCTGTTTATTTGGACCTCGTCTACGATAGAATAACACATCACGTGCTTGTCTCTTAGATTTAAATTAGAAGGAAAAAAAAATCCAAAGCCTTGATGTGTATTTTATCTGTTGATAAAATGTTTCATCTGTTGAAGGTATTTGGACACTTGTGTATAGATTTCTTTATTGGTGTTGTTATTGTTTTAAAAAACAATTTCTATCAAGAATTTTTTTTCCTGAAAACTATCAGGGCAAGAACCATTTCACATCTATTTGATTTGAAAGGCCACCTAGGGTAGTTATGTTCATCATCTTGATTGCTATGGTGGTTTCAGGGATATACACATATGTCAGAACCTACGAAATTATGTACTTTAAATCTGTGTATATCAAACTTTTAAAAAGCCACTTAGGTCTTAAGGTGTATTTTCAAGATAAAATCTCCATTATAAGAATTATATTTTTAAAGCTTGTCATTTGTTTTTTATTTCTCTCTTTTATTTTATCTGTCATTTATTCACCTCCGTCCTATACCCCAGACACATATATTTTAAGAAAGACAAATAGAACTGAGGAGGCCTATGCGTCAGCTGAAATTTAGATATGGGACCTTAGAGAGCTTTTTTCCATATGTAAGGCTCACTGGAGTATCTTTAAGTAAATTGTACACATTTGAATTTAGAGAATTAGAGTTGTATATTTTTCAAGAAATCCTCCTTTCCTTGTAGTTTAACAGATTATGACTCATCTTTGGCATGGAGTAAAGAACATGATTTTAGTAAGACCTTCTTTTTCTTAAAAGAGGTTAAATGGCTTAATGCTTCCTCTTAAATATTGTCCCCCCCCCCTTTTTTTCCATTTTATAAACTAAATTTTGGCATGCTGAACTATAGACTCTATGAATAGATTTGTTTAGGAAGAACTAAATCTGCTCCACTCTTCATGCCCCATGGTCTTGAGCACAGCAGAGAAGGCTTAATATATGTTCTGTTAAAATGATGATTTGCTATTAATTGAGTATTCCTTATGTCACCCGATGTATGTTTCAGGGAAATTTCTTTATTGTTGGAATAATGCTTAAGTTTAAAACCCTGACAATTTTTTATGAATAATAAATAGTCTAGAAAATTTTTCAGAGTTATCTTTACAGGATTGGGACTGTCAGAGTTGTGACTTGAAAGTTGAGGCTCTTTCTACCATACCAACCATACACATTAGGATTACCCGTGCCCAGGGCACAATCCCAGGGTGAAGCCCTCATTTAAGAATTTTTTTTAATGCCGCCAGGTTATTCAGTGTGCATACACACTATTTCCTCGCACTCAAACTTTATTCCCCCACACTCAAACTTTCTATTGTAAAACTTTCAAACATGTAGAGAGCTGGGAAGAATAATTCAGCAAATACCTGTATTCTCTCTACCTAGACTCAGTAATTATTAACCTTTTGCAGCATTTGCTTTATGGCTCACATTCTCTTTTCTCTACATATATACTTTATTGTACCATATGAAAATAGGTTTCAGACATCATGACTCTTTACTATTAAATACTTCAGGACGCATCTCCTGGGAATAAGGACATTCTCCTACATAACCACAATACCATTATGACACATAAGAAAATTAATAATAACTTAGAATGCTCTTTAAGACCTCAATTCCATTTATTAAAGGCATATGAATTCATATTCTACTAAAAATTAAGTGCATATGAAATAAATTCTTCAGAACATGAAATTCTGGGAGTTCTTGCTAATGATGTGTTTTTCCTCTGTGTTTGCTTAAAACGTTTTATTGAGATAAATGCATTTTCTTATGTATGGCGAGGTAAGAACCTTCCTAGCTCTCACATCGCATGATCATGTAATGAGAAAAAAAGTCACTTACCAAAGTTCATGCCACAGTGGAGTTTAATGGAAAAAATCCCAGCTTCGAGCAGAATGATGTTGGTTCAAACACTTGCTCTGCCACTTACTGCAGGTGACCTTGTAGATACAAAATTCTATATTAGTTAGGATGCTGTCAGAAACTGCCTTCAGGCTCACTGGAGTGATCAGGAAATTTATTATTTTACAAGAAATCCAGAGGTAGGGCAGGCTCTGGGGTTGGTCAGTTTTGTCGTTTGGGTTCTTTGCATAGCCCCGCCATGCCAGACTCCTTACTGGCTCCAACTAGTTTTGGGCTCCTCCCTCAAGCTGGTTCACATCCATACTTTATGCCAATCAGAGGAAGTCAGAAACCTCCCCACAGGTGTGATCTGTCAGTCTTTCTGTCTAATTGGACATCTCTGCCTACTTACCGACCAGCGACCGGTAATGGGGTTTTCTTAGGGAGAAGAAGGGAGGAATGGACGTTGGGTATACCACTAACAGTGTTCATCACTCCTCCAAGCCTCTGTTTTCTTTGCTGTAAAATAGGAACAATGGTGTCTACTACTTCTGTGACTATCAACTGACATAAAATAGGTAAAGCGACAAACACAAAACTGATGCTTAATAACGCCAATTCCTATTTTATATCTCTCCTTTTCATTTTATAAAAAATTCTGTCTTCCTTTGACACTGTCACACTACATACTAGTGAGCACATAATAAGTGACTCTTCCTTACCTGGTCTCTTGTGCATCCTCTCACCTCAGTATATAAGGCAAAGCATTTTATGTGAGCTTTGTAGATTGGTCAGATACCCTCCATTAACCTGTTTTGGCCCATATTATGTTTTCTTATATATTTCAGCTTCACTTTATATTAATTCAGAGCCAGGGAAGTGAAACTGTCAACAGTGGGTATGTATTTATCAAGATCCAGATCAAATGTGAGCAGAAATCTCTTTAATGTCACTATCTGTAAAAACAACAAAGTTGAGATAGATTCTTTCCCCTTTTATTAAAATAAAATAAGTGCACCATGACCTGTGAAAAAGTCAGCAAAATAAATTGCTATATTTGAAATATAGTATCTTATTTGTCCAGTATAACCCAGATCTTTGATACCTTGGGAAAATCTAGGCTTATCATCATAGTGTAGCTACTCTGACTTCTTCAGAACCTACTTTCTAAAAAGAATTGTGTCTTGTTTACCAGCAGTTATTATTATTTTTTTTTTGATTGTTTGGTTTTGACCTTCTTTCACCTACCGTGAGAAAGTCATCTTCCAAAGTCGTGTTTTCCAATATGTGTGAACACTGGAGGGTCTTTGTTCAGACGTGCCCTTTTCAAAATATGTAGAGAAGGATTGTCATATTTTTCTCCCTATGGAATTTTTAAAGCACTTCTGAAACACCTATGAAGTTCTGCAGAATTATTACAAGCCAATCACATGGGAAGATCATCACCTTGGTTTTGACTTCTCTTCCTAAATAATCAGATCACTCTTAAAAGGAAGCTATTGCTCCTTCTTGACCTCTCAAGTAGAATATTGAATTCCTGTTAACCTCCATGACGAGAAAATAAAAGAACAATGACAAACCCAGCATCTCTCCCGACTTAGAAGATGCTGAACCTTGGCCCATCTTTTTTCCGTTACGGTTTTTTTTCTTTGTCTTTAATTTTGTTGTTGAGGTATCTATTAATCTAGTAAGCTCTGTGAATACTGAAAATGGTCAGATTTTGAGTGGTTCCATTTATAAGTCAAACCTGCTGGCATGAATCATTTTAGCCAGAGGGATATTTTTTATTTTGATTGATTGATTGGTTGATTGGTGTATTTATTTCAGAGAGAGTGAGAAAGCATGCGTGCACAGGCAGGAGGGGCAGAGGGAGACAGAACCCCAAGTAGACCCCGTGCTGAGTGTGGCACCCAACGCTGGGCTCAATCCCATGACCCTAGATCAAGAACTGAGCAGAAACCAAGAGTTGGAAGCTCAAATGACTGTGCCACCCAGGTGCTCCCAAAGAGATATTTCTTAAAGGGACTTTTTAAGTGTGTGTTGATGTTTCTTATACATCTCAATGTATAAGAATGTTATACTAAATGTTCTCTAAACATTTAGTTATGAAGCAGCACAATCAAAGCAGAACTCTGAAATAAGTTATAATTTTATTTAAGAAGCCAGCTAAGGGACGCTGTGGCTATAACTTTAGTTAAGAGTGCTAGAGTTTTAGAAAAAGAAGTTTGAAATTTGTATTGCATTTCCTCAGACTGCTATTGGTTACTTTTAAAAATGGTGACATGTGATTATAACTTATGAAACTTGATTTTGTCTGGGCAGATTTTTAATTTTAGTGCCTTGCCAGAAAGTTTTGTGGACAAGATTCCCTTTGCTGTGTAACAAATGCTTTTACTGTTTAGTTAAGGTTTGCTACCAGTGGCTCACAGGCTAAAATGAAAAGTGAAATGGCTGTTGTTTCCCATCTAATACCAGATTTTATTTTTATTTCCACTATGCAGTGTTAAAAAAAGAAATGAAAAGAAAGCAAAGATCAAGCTCCAAAAGCTCAAACTAAAATTTAATTTCCTAACTAGAATACGCCTGAGTTTTGCCATGATGTGAAGAGTCATACGTAGGAAACATTTGTTCATAGTTATACAGTTGGCCATACTAATTGCTGGGATTAGTAGTTGGATCGGCATGTATCCCTGTCTTCAGACACTCAATCAGGCACGTAAAAACCAATCAAGGCTTAGAGGTTGAGATTGACTCAACTTTTATAACTCCCTACTGAGAAATGTTTCTACTGTGCTTCTTGAGAGAATGGAACAAAAATCTAAGTGATAGTGGGTTGGAGAGCAGTGCATTAATCGCCTCTTTTTACCCAGGACTTTAATGACAGAGTAATTGCCAGAGCTTTGTCTCTGTTTCTTCCTTTTTTCTTTCATTTCTGTATTCTGTCTTGGAGCTTCTTCTGTGTTGGGTCTAAGTTGTATGGAATAGATTCTAAGGGCAAACTGCTTTCATGTCGGGTCATTTATTTTCACTTTTCATACGGAGTTCCTATTTTGACTGAAAATCACAGCATGATCAATGAAAAATTCTTGACCAGCTAAGAAAAATACATTTACAGTGGCTTTTAAAAATTATTTGGGAAAGAAATTATACTTGGAGAATCATTTTTGTTATTATTTGCAGAAGACCCAGTACCATGGAAGATTTTAGGGCCATGAATACATTTTGCCACTTCGAGCATTGTGCCATCCAACTTATAAATCTTCAACTATATGCTGTGTGACTGAGTCATGAAGCATTTGGGGGTACTTACTGGTCATCTTGAGTTTTGAGAAGTGATTTTTAAAAAATATGTAGCTGGACAAAAGCAAAGGGTCATTTGAGAGTACTGGAATTGTGTTATTAAAAAACCTGAGGGACGCCTGGGTGGCTCAGTGGTTGAGCGTCTGCCTTTGGCTCATGTCGTGATCCCGGGGTCCTGGGATCGAGTCCTGCAGCAGGCTCCCAGCGGGGACTTTGCCTATGTCTCTGCCTCTCTCTATGTATCTCTCATGAATAAATAAAATCTTAAGTAAAAAGTTGAATGTCAGAAAATTTGTCTGTAATTAGCCAATACGTTTAGATTTATTGTAAACCAAGTCATGGACCCTGTTGGTGGTACAGCCTGTCTTTCTCCCAACTGAGCATGAAAACCTGGGAGTACAGGGACGCCCCTGTCTTCTCAGCATTGTCAAGTTACACTGAGGCTCCTCTCACATGTTACCGCTAACATAGAGACTACCAAGTGGTGAGTGTGCTACACTGATGTGGGTCATGAAGTTTTGGTTTTGTTCTTTGCAGTACTTATGCGCCCTGAGAACAATATGATGACAACCGACACATTTTCTATTTGGACTAATTTAGGATCACCAAGGCATTTGACCACTCTTCTTTTTTTTTTTTTTTTTTTTTAAATGTTTTGCTCTTGTGTGATGACTAGACGGGGAGATGGGCAAAGAATCTATATTGGGGGTGATGGAGGAGAGGTGCTTGTTGCCACCACTTTTTGTTCATCTGTGTGATCATTTCATATGGCCTCTGGCAACTGCTCTGGTGGCCTCAGTTTCACTTCCTTTGCAGAAACTGTGACTTTTATTTTTGAATAATTGTATGAACAAGAAGGTGTTTTTTTTTTTTTAAATGGATTTGCCATTTCCTAAAATAAAGTGGAAGCCTTTTGTTTGCTTATTCTGCTTCATCTTCCATTACCATTTGTACCCTGGTAGGCATGGTTGGTGTGAGAGTTAGCCTTTTCAGAGCTTTCCATTTGGTTTTTGTCCAAGGGGTTGACATTCCAGCTAGCAGTATCCCTGCTTCCTTGAGGAATATAGAGTGCATTGAGATGCACTTTGGAATATTTATTCTTTAACTTTTGAATATTGGATGCAGGTATTAGTACACGCTCAGTACACCATTATGTGATGAGAAGAAAAGAGACGTGTTTATGACTAGCGAGAAATTCTTGGCAAAGGGGAGTTCTGTCCTGTTCAGTCAGTGACTGAGATGGAACTGAGTTTTCTTTTATTAGTTGTGTCTTTGAAGTTGCAATGATTCAGTAGTCGCCTGTGAGCATTAGTGTATTGAGTTCTTGGAACCCTTTGTACTCTCACCGAGGCGGTTTGTGAAGCAGATGTATAGCAAGCACGTGTGTTAGGACTTTTCTAAATAGTGTGCCGCACGGTGGGTGATGTTTTGGTGGACGGGAATGTAGCAGTTACAGCGTGATGTGTCAAGTGGAAACTCGGGCACTTGGTCCATCCAGTTAAAACTGTCTCCTCTTCATACACCTTCATTTTTCTCAGTGCGCTCTATAGCGATCCTGTCAATTTGGCAGCTGGGCAACAAAAATCAATCCCAAATCGTTGATTTTAGAGTTTTAAGTAAGGTGGATAGGGAAAAATACTAAGTATGAGGATTACCATCAGTTTGGTTTCTCTTACTATTCCTCTTGCTGGTTGCTTTATCAGTTGACCGCTTTACTTTATATGCAGTTTTATTTCTTTAAAAAAAAAAAGTTCATGAACTCTGTACTGGTTCAGGATGTGGGAAGCTCTGCTGTAATCACTGCTCTGTTCAGTCAATAAAATACTTGTGACTGTAAAACATCTGTGACTGTCAGACTATTAATGTTCCTGTGTGCCACCATTTTACCATTGTTCTGTATCATCATGGACTTGTGTGTTCAGGTATTCTTCACCATGTGAAGGAATGACGCTGATGACAGCCGTTTTCAGGTATAATTTATACCTACTTCCATATTTCCCTGCAGGGTTTTCTGGCATCCTTTATTTTATTTTATTTTATTTTATTTTATTTTATTTTGGTCATTCCACGTTAAGGAGGAGCCCAGAGATGGCCTTTCAGGTTTCTTGGTGTGTGTTAAGAATATGTCGCCAATGTTATTTGCTGGAACTGGCCGTAAAAAAGTTGAACTGGTGCCATATTTTTCATGCTACTGTTATGTCTAACTATAAAATGAAAGAAGTGCTAATAACACTTCCTACTTGTTTAACACGTTTTCCTCCCCAACTCTCAAAGGAGTTGGCCAATATCAGGCTGGATTCCCAGACCATGTTTCCATTATTTTCTAGTTCCTGTAGTGTATTGTAATGTTACATAAGACTTTCACTAGTTAGCTTCTTTTTTCTTACATTTTCCTAAAAATTGGAGACTAATATTTGTTGTTATCATCCCCATTTCTCAGATACAGAGACTAAGGCTTGCCTTGGCTAAGTGTTTGATCTAGCGTTATATGATAATCAGCTGCAAAGCCAAAAGCAGAACTCAGAATTCATTCTCATTTGTTACCGAGCTGTAGTTTCTCCTCTTTTCAGCTATACTTATAGCAGGACCCAAGAAAATACATTTTCAGGTACCAAAACTATTTCCCATGTCTCTTCTTCAGTGTTCAAATGTTAAGATATACACTAGATTTATTGTCTGAAGTAAAATTTCTGTGCCAGTTATAAACATGCTCTGTTGCCATATTATTCCTGATTTGACTGCTATCCCAGAAGGTGATGGATCAATGAAGAAAGAATATAATGAATACAGTCCCTATTTTCTTTTGCCCTTCTAAATTTGATTTAATATAAGGTTGCTTTCTGCCAGGAAATTTCATGAATGGGCATATGTTAATAAAGCCAGACCTTCCCCCCCACCTCTTTACAGTAATAAACTTAACAAAATATCTCCCCAAAGTGGATTCAGTTGGTGTGTGTTAATACTTGAGTGAGTACTTCCTGAACTTCTAGGAGGAAGCAGCTCCAGCCACTCTGAAAATGAAGTCGTTCCTTATAAAACTTGGTTACTGCACTCTGATGAATCTATCTTGTGCTTTGAAATAGATCTTCCGTAATTCTTTGTGTTAGTGAATGTTTGTGGAACTTGAGCAGTCTGTTAAAACCAGAAGAATTGACTGTTCTGCTTTAAAAATACTTTAAAAAAAAATCAAACAATGAAGTTTCAGGGAGTGGCATTTTTTTTTTCTTCAGAATGACAAAAGTGAAAGTTGCATTTTGATCAATTTTGATCAGGCATCTTAGTGAAAACCTAAGACCCAAAGCGTGTGCTGGTGCACACATACAAAGCAGTTTTCGTGTTCTGCCCCCCCCCCCCCCGGCTCCCATGAACTGTCGCATGTATACACATGCCACACATAAAGAGTCCATTCTTGCCCCCGAGCAGCTGAAGGAGGCTGGCCACTGCGGTCTTCTGCTCCCTGGAAATTGGCAGCCTTTCTTCTCCTGTAAACAACAGCCTGACGTCACCCCATGCAGCGGTGATAGCAGACCCACTTTAGAGATTCTCCGTTGGCAGCGCAGTTGAAGGCCTGTCACGGGCTTTGGTCACCTTCAGCCTCACTCGAGTAAACCTCATGCAGGGAAATTTGTTACTGTCAGGAATCCGGGGTAGGCCTTTCAAGCTGTCTCTAAAGTCTTTATCCTTGAATTTGCACATAGAATCCTAACAAGAAACTTGTGTGATGAGCGGGAGAACTGGACTTTTTCCCCGTTTTAGAAATGAGCTAACTCAAGTCCAGAGAATTAAAAAGTGTGCCAGTGGTGGTATTGCTGAGATTCAGGCCTTCTAAACACGGTTTTGTCTCTCTTCCCACTGTTTTAAGTAACTTCTTTAGTAATTGTTAACTGTTCTATTCTGTTACTTCCTCTCCCTTCTGAAATGTGTGGAGATGATGATTTATGAGGTTTTTTTTTTTTTCCTGTTAAGACATCTGCGCATTAAAATCAGATAATCTTGATGCATTTGGGAACCCTTTGACAGTAAGGCAACCCACTCCCTTGTCTCAGAGCCTTTTGGAAAATCTAGTGTAAGTCTACACTCCCCAGCGTAATTGGAAAGATTTATTAACAAGATGATCCTGTTTTTCATTTGGTTTCTGAAAGCAACATAAAATTGAGAGAATGAATGATTACAGTTCTTTTGTGTTGTTAACTGGAAGAGACAAAACCAACATGAAAGAGCCGTTCTATTAGTTAGAAGTCAGATTTTTATTGGGAAGGAGAGGAGAGTTGAGCCACTGGTAAGAATATAATTTATTTGTTATGTAAAATAGTTGTCTTTCTCACGTGGCCACTTCTAGTATATTTTCAGGCAGCTGCAAAAAGTGAAAAAGAAGAGTTTTACCTTCCATGATTTATAGTTAGTTGCATATATATGGCTTTGGACTATTTTTTTTAAGATTTTATTTATTTATTCGTAAGAGACAGTGAGAGAGGCAGGGACCCAGGCAGAGGAAGAAGCAGGCTCCCTGCGGGAAGCCTGATGCAGGACTCGATCCCAGGACCCCCCCGGGGCGGGGCTCATGACCTGAGCCAAAGGCAGATGCTCAGCCCCTCAGCCACCCAGGCGTCCCTGGACTACTTTAGGTTTGTAGATAACCCTTGGTTTTCTGTTTGTGACTCTGAGATGGTTTTTCACTGTGACATTAGGACTAGGCAGGGAGGGTTTTAAATATGTGTAGATTATCCACAAGAAATTACTTGTACTTCAACTTCTCCGCTGACTGCCCTAACCTGAGCCAGCCACCCTGATTTTGAGGTGTATGTTTAGGGAATGCAAACTGATTTTGATTTTACCTTAGCCTTGACAGAAAAACAGTTAAAACTCCATGTATCCAAAAGGCAAATACAATTTTTTTAAAAGGCTGCTATCTAGCGCTGCACTTTGGAACACAGTAGGCACTCAAAAATGAATTTTAAATGAAGCTATGATAATCAGAAGTCAACTATGTTGGCAACCTCGATAAGCTAGCATCTGTACAGGAGCTCACTGAAATATATACCCAAGGGAAAAAAAAGTGCATTTGGGGTGAAAAGAAATGTATTTTATTGCATGACTTAACATGAACCAAAAGAGCTGTTTATTTTGCATTTTATTTATTATTTCATCGAGTGGGGAAAAAATCGTTTTTGCCTTTAAAAGATGATACTGCCGGCTTTTACAGTCCCAGCGGGCCAGAGGAATAGAGACCAAGTACATAAAAGAGAGAAAGCAGGTGACTACATTTTCACTGTCCTTCCCTTCGACCTGTGGGTGACCAGGAATAAGGGGTCAGTCCCGGCCTCCAGTCGGAGCCCCTCAGTCCTGCTGGGCAGCGACGTGGGACACCTGGAGTCACCGCTGCCCCCAGCGGCCGGGCAGCGGGAAGCCTGGGGAAGCCCCCGGCCTGCAGGACGGCCCGGCTCTGCCGCCCTGCAGGTTAGGGAGCCGTGCCCCAGGCTCTCAGCCTCTCCTGCAGCCCAGGTGGGGGTCCTCATGGGCTAGACGCCGCCGGTAGAGGTAGGGGCGGGCGTGAGGAGCTCAGCCTGCGGGCCTTGGGCCGGGACTCCTGGGTAAGGGTCTTGGCTTCTGTTCCCCCGGCGGGGGGGGCGGGGGGGGCGGTTCTGATGTGAGCGGGAAACAAAGGGGGAATTTTACTTTTAACCCTTCATAGAAGCATTAGCTTTTTATTTTTAACTGTTCAGAGTTTGTTGAAAAACGGTAATTTGGCAGACGTCTTACAAATCATGACACCACGTCGAGGTGCATGGTGCATCATGGTTTGGAGGCGCTCCAGGGGCATTACCCTCTCCCATAGCCACGGCCACTGCCACCTCGTGGGGTCGTGCTCTCTGCTCTTATGCATAAGGAGAATTCTGGACGTTTATGGCTTGTCCAGGGTACCTAGGAGTAAGCAGGAGAGCACGGACTGGGATCCCTGGCTTTTGACCTCCTGCCCCAGTGTTCCCTCCACCAAGCCAGGAGCAAGCACTTTTGTAGAGTTAATCTTTTTTTTTTTTTTTTTAAGATTTTATTTATTCATGAGAGACAGAGAGAGAGAGAGAGAGACACAGAGACATAGGCAGAGGGAGAAGCAGAGTGCATGCAGGGAGCCCGATGTGGGACTAGATCCAGGGACTCCAGGATCACACTCTGGGCCAAAGGCAGACACCCAACCGCTGAGCCACCCAGGCGTCCCAGGAGCAAAGCACTTTTGATGACATCCAGCTTCGCAGTCTTCCCCACCTCTCATGCTCGTATCTCCCCAGAAAACCCCAGCCAGCAAATCTGGACTGCTGACCAGGTCATGTTCAGGGTAAGAGCACATATATTATCAAAGGGCAGCTTCTTGATTGACTTTGAAGTTAATACTCCAATAAAAAAAAAAAAAAAAAAAAGAGCAGTCTTGTTATTTCTTACTTAGAAGCAGAATGGTAGTGCAGAATGAACCTTAGGGACCGTTCAGTTTTAATATACTTTTTTTTTTTTTAATCTACAGTAAAGCTCTTCCATTAGGAGAGTGAAACTTCATTTAATTGCAAGAAATAAGACTTAGGGCTCATTCCCCAGACCCAGATGAGTGTGCTCTTTCTTTTAAAAAGTATATCTCCCAGGAGTGCCTAGGTGGCTTAGTCGGTTAAGCACCAACTCTTGATTTTGGCTCAGGTCAGGATCTCAAGATTGTGAGATCAAGCCCTATGTTGGGCTCTGCACTGGGCGTGGAGCCTGCTTAAGATTCACTCTCTCCCTCTCCTTCTGCCCCCCTCCCTTTTTCCCTCTCTCTCCCAAAAATGAATAAATAAATAAAAGTCTACGTCCCTACACAGAGGCTACAATTGCCATTCCAGGAGCTAATTTGACAGGAGCTTCCAGTAGACATTCCTGAGTGCCTGCCCTGTGCAGAGCCCGGTGCTGGACCCAGAGCCGCAGGAGTGTGGGAACCAACGGGGGAGACTTCATTCAAGCTAAGGCGCCCCCAGTGCTCAGTGTTCAGACATTTGAAAGACCAGAACTGTCATAGATCAATTCATGGATAACTCAGATTTGACCTCGGCCTTCTGGAAACATTTATGAAGAAGCTCTTTGTTATATAACCTTCTATCTGTATGAAGAAATGACAATTGCGACCACTTTGGAACGTTTCAGAAAAATGCTGCTCCTCCCTGAGAAACTGAGGTATAAAGATTAAAATTAAATTGAAGGGATGCCTGGGTGGCTCAGTGGTTGAGCATCTGCCTTCGGCTCAGGATGTGATCCTGGGGTCCTGAGATCGAGTCCTGCATCAGGCTCCCCAAAGGGACCCTGCTTCTCCCTCTGCTTGTGTCTCTGTGTCTCCCATGAATAAATAAATAACATCTTTAAAAAAATAAAAGTAAATTGAAAGCAAACGAGAGGCACCTGGGTGGCTCAGTCAGTTAAGTGTCTGCCTTCAGCTCACGTCACGATCCCGGGGTCCTGGGATCGAGCCCCGCGTTGGGCTCCCTGCTTCCCTGCTCAGCAGAGAGTCTGCTTCTCTCTCTCCCGCTCCCCCCCTGCTCTTGTTCTCGCTCGTGTACACTCTCCCTCTCTCAAGTGAGTAAATAAAATAATCTGGACCGAAAAAAAAAAAACGGCAAATGAAATTGTTAGCATCAGATTTTTCTTTGGGTGTTGTCCCTACAAGTTTTGACTGAGAACATCATATATTATTGTACCTTGTTACAAAAGCTCTGCTGATTACTTTTAATTCCTTGGCATACATTTTCAAGGAGCTGATGGCAAGCATGTCACACACTTGCTAGCCCTCCATGAGTGCTCTTCAGCTGAAAACCTGGAGAACCTTTTTGAAGCCTCTCATGATTTGGGCAGTCTCCAAGTCAAGCTGAATTGATAGGGAATGCAGAAAATGATCAGAATAATTACAAGTCCCATTATATAAGAGATTACTTTGCCAACAAAAACACTCATGGAATGCCTTTATAGACCTTCCTAGCACCAGAATTAAACTTGTCTTTCTCAGTAGCTGTTTCCAAAGCTGAACAAACTGCATTGTGTAAGTGGGTCAGTTTGTGCAGTATTGTGCATGAAATGTTCAGGTACACACACAAAGGCAGCTGGATTATAAATTTCGAGGGCAAACTAGCCTCCAGTAAAGCACATACAGGAGGAAGCTATGTTACATTCTTAGAGGAAGAGGCGTTTCTCTTTAATTTAAAAGCTGTGTTCAATTTCCCCGTCTCTTGACTTGGCTCGTACTCACCTCTGTGAGCTCCAGGTTTTGCTCTTCAGCCAGTCTCTCTCCATTCTCTCACGTTTCTGCCTCCAAGTCCTTGAATCGCACTCAGCAGTACTTGGTTGTAATCAGGCAGTGCTGCCCTCCCTCAAGTCTCCAGGGCCTCAGAACTTGATGGAATGGTTTTTGGATTGGCTTTTAAAAAATAAACAGATATCCCATTGACTGAGGCCTGTGCAGTACCTTTCTACTGTAATGCTACCGGCTTCAGATCAGGCCCAAGGCAGAGGCAAAATATTATAAATGGTGCAGATGTGAACTTTGCTTAAGAGGCTTTGAGGGTCCTACCTCCATTTACCGTGTCTCTCCCCAAGTGTTCTTTATTTCATTTTGGTAGTGAAGACCAAAGTTGAACTTCAATAACAGCCTTTTTCATATTTGTAGCCTCCTTCTGAGTTGTGCTAGTTTTCCGTCTTAGATGATAAATGGTGGAGCGGGGGGGAAGGGGAGTTCCATAGATTTTTAGGGCAAGAACCCAAGTCGTCATTCATTGGGATTAAATTTTCAATTCATCACTTCAGGCCCCAAGACTTGAGGAGAAAAACAGGCACTGCACGTCTGCCTGCTTGATTGAAAGTGTCAGAAACCTATCAAAGTAACTTTGAAAATAGAGACTTGACTTACAGAATCTAAGAAAGGCTTGGGTCACCCAACTGTGGTACGCATGTGAAGTGTAGGATTGCAGTTGGCCTGAACGTGGTCAGAGTTCTCCTTTCACCTCTTTCTGCACATTTGTTTCATTCCTTCTCCTGGCAGACCATTTCCCCACAGAGTTGGAAGCATGGCCACCAGCAGTTTATTTTTTAGCTTCTGTCACCAGAAAGTTCTCTGAAGGGCAACTTAAAAAAAAAAAATCATAGTCGGGGAACTCATCAGATCAATATGGGTCATGTGTCCATTCCTGGAACACTCAGCAAGGATCAGGGGTGGGGGTCATGTAGGAACATGGCGACGCATGTGTTTACCCACACAACTAGAAGTGGGTGGGTGGATGGGTATTTCCGTGGATAAGAGATGATCGTTGGGAAGAAAATTCTGTAGCATGTGTGCTCACTACAACATGCCAGGCTAATGCCTTTCGAGGATTTTGACAGAAACTCATGGTAAAAAATACATTTTACATCGAGACGCACATTAGACCCACGTTAAATATTTATTTTTCATGAAGCAGTATTCACCTTTGCTATGATTTAAGGCATTTTGATATTTCCTATTACATTCTATTGTAGTTCATTAAACAAATACTGATTTTAATTCACCTAATTGATTTCATGACTCATTAGTGGATAATGATCTCTAGTTTGAAAAAATACTATGCTAGACGTTAAAAGTAGCAGACAGTTCATATGAAAACAGATACTTGGGCATGAATATTTATTGAGTCTTGTTGAAGAAATAACTTACATTTTAAAAAGATGCTGGAGTCTCAGGGTGACAAATATGTGACATGAAAGCCCTTCCCAATTCCCATGGTGAATATGATGGTGCTTTTCCTACTGAAGAATCCTGGAGCCACTACCCAGACCTCTGTCAATTATGCACTTCACTCTGTTTTAGATTTACCTTTTGCTGAGAAATACTGAAATCTGTAGACCTAGAAAATTTCCCAAAGTGCTTTCAATTCTCTCTTAAAACATCAACACGACTTTCTTGAAAACCTCGTTGTGGCAGCGTGAAGGGCAGCTTTGCTGATCACTGTAACATTATAAAGAGACGGAGGATATATTTACTTACCCAAGAGCCAGTTGAAAAGCCAAGGTATGGAATGACTCCTGAATGAGACATGGAAATGCAGAGAGGCCCAGTAGAGCTCATAGAGGTCCTAAACCGATAAGCATGCAGTGCCATGAGTCTCACTTGCGAAATGCAAAGCGGTGAAACGTTGAGAAGAGCATATTGGAGAATATAGAGTCAGGAATATGGAGAGATTTCATAAACAAAACACAAAATGTACTGACCATAAAGGAAAAGAGTGATAAATTTGACTACGATTGATTAACTTCCGTTCACTACAAAGATGGGACAAACAGATTGGGAAAAGCATTTAGGACAGCAACAATGAAGGACTCATATTCAGAATACAAAGAACTGTCGTGGGAGTGTAAACTGGTGCAACTGTGTTAGGAATAAGTCTGGTGGTATCTAGCGAAGCTGAAGATAAGATATCCTGTGACCTAGCAGTTTCACTCCCAGATTATACCTTCAAGCAGCAGTTCTTCAAACCTTTTGATCTCACTTAATACTTTTACGAATTATGGAGGACCTCAAAGAACTTTTGTTTATGTGGATTATAGCTAATGGTATCATCTGCCTTATTAGAAAACAGAGAAATTTAAAAAATATTTGTTTACTCATTGAAAACCCATTATGTGTTGACATAAGTAACATTTTATATGAAAGATAACTAAATTTTACCAAAACAAACCAAAAATTAGTGAGAAGAGTGGCATCGTTTTATAGTTGTGCAAATCTACTTAATGTCTAGCTTAATAGAAGACAACTGGGTCCTTAATCTGCACCTTTGCATTCATCTGTTGTGGTATGTTGTTTTGGTTGAAGTGATGAAGAAAATGTGGCCTTGCACAGGTATGTAGTTGAAAAAGGAGGAGTATTTTAATAACCTTTTCGAACAATTATATTCTTCTTTGATGTCCAACTAAAACTACAAATGGTAGTTTTTCTGTCTTTTTAAAAAAAATTATATTTTTTATATTTATGATATTTTTATAATTTATATATAAATCTTATAATTTATAATATTTTTTATATTTAAAATATTGATTCATGAGAGACACAGAGAGAGGGGCAGAGACACAGGCAGGGAGAGAAGCAGGGTCCCTCTGGGGAGCCTGATGTGAGACTTGACCCCAGGACCCCAGGATCATGACCTGAGCCGAAGGCAGATGCTCAACCACTGAGCCACCCAGGTGCCCCACAAATGGTAGTTTCTTAAAACTCGGTAGCAGTATGAAACCTGAAACCATGTCAATGAGTTTGTAGTTATTTATTAATTAAAATATCTTAGTTCATCTTGCACGTTGCATAGGTTTTTACTCATGCATGATTTTGTAACACCAAACATCCAATTATTTGGAAAATACTAGTTTACTGAATTATGCGGATCTTTTCATTGTTGACACGTTTCATTGTACAACATTAAGATGTCACATTCTTTAACTCCACTACTGATCTCATCAGAAGAGTGTTTAAGTATTGGGAAGCTGTCAAGCACCCTAGTGGCAGATACAAGTTTTCCAAAATTCCGATTTTCACTTGAAAGCCCGAATTTTATCACTGGCACCAAAACTGTCAGTTGTTTTTCTGAAGTGATAGGCTTCCTTGTCTGCCAGATACTCAAGTCTCAGTAACCAGAGTTCGTCTGGCTGTCATTCCTTCAGTAAAAATGGTGTCCCGTGAAAAAAGCAGCCACCGTCAGCTCAAAGGCAAACAATTGCCCAAGTGTCTTTCTCCAGGCAACCTTCGAACCTTGGTATGCAGCAGAAGTGCTTTATGTGTACTCTCCCGTTTTGTCACAGAATATTAAAAAGACATGTTCTCAAGGGTAGAGATGGAACAAAATTAATATTTTTACTGCTCCGTTTTAACGCGAAGCTGGCATGTTTTCCTTAGTGTGCGGAGGCGAGGAACGCAGTGATTGCTTGTGCAGTTTGGTACTCCTGCCTTTGTTCATGTCATTTGAACCCATCCCAGTTTTCCAATTTTTTTTTTAAGATTTTATTTATTTATTTGATAGGGCTGGGAATGGGGGGTGGGGGGGGCAGGCAGGAGCCTCAGGGGAGGGGCTGCAGGGAGAGGGAGAAGCAGACCCCCCGCTGAACAGGGAGCCTGACATGGGGCTTGATCCCAGGATTCTAAGATCATGACCTGAGTGCAAGGCAGACACTTAACCGATTGAACCACCCAGGTGCCCCCTCAGTTTTCCAGTTTTTCAGTAGTGAAGGGGTCTGGGATCCTGGGACCCCTTCTCCACTCCAGGTGTTCATTGGACTATGCTTGACGACTGCTGCCCTAGAGAAGGCACAGCTCTTGTGCACCAGGATACACCAGGATCCATACATGTTAGTGGGGGTCGAGGAGGGGTGTCTAGTGGGGAGGGTGCCTCTGGGATGCTGGCGATATTCTATTTCTTGACCTGGGTGGGGATGTCGCTCTATAATGTGCAACTTGGTCCATCTGTATTTATGCACTTTTCTCTGTTTTTGTTAGTTACAAGTCCAGTTCTCTGACTTTTGCTAATATTGCTAGTCTCTGGTTTAGCAAGATGGGGTGTTGAGAAGGGAGGAGCCACCCTCCAGTGTTCCCCTCTTTATACTGGATGCGGGATGTATTTGTCCAACCTCTTCTGCTTTTTGGGCTGTGGTTCCTTTGGTTCTATCACAAGTTGAGGTAGGAATTCAAATACTTCAGGTGCGTTTTCCTCCTCCTCATTACTGACGTGGCGAAGGCAGTAAAAATTATGACCAGGAAACTTTTTAAATTCAAAACTTCATGTAGTACTTAGTTATTTGAGACTTAGGAACCTTTCTGTAGAAGCTGTTCCTATATCCTTATTTTCTGGAAGGGGAACAGAGTGAAAAGTGACTTGAGTGAGGACTTAAATGGAGACTAAAACCATTTCTGATTCTTTCTGCTGTTATTAAATCATAAAACTCTGGTGACTACAAATGAAAGAAGAAATAGTAATGAGATTTCAGCATTACTGGATTTTCTTACTTATGGTCGTGTGTTATAAGTGGCCAAATTTTATCTCTGTGACAATGAACTAAGCCCACCGAGGTCCTAAGATTTGTATTTCATAGGTAAGAAAACCGAGGCACAGAAAAGATCAGTAACTAACTGTACCAAAGCAGAGACTAGTCTAGATTGCGTGACTCCTAGGATTTGCTTTTCCCATGAAGCTAGATGAATTGTAAGGAATTCGGGACAGTTACCAAGCTGCGGACTCTTTTGTGTTTACCTCTTTGGCCCTCTTGCTGCAGGCCGAGCTCAGGCTCTCCCACTTTTGATCAGGACCATCGGTCAGTGTTCTGTATGTACATGAGCACCATCTACTGTGCTTCCTCATGTTCTGAGCCTTGGAATGAGGACATTTAGAAAACCACAAAGACCTAAATCATTTCAGTTTTGTCTGTTAGGAACCGAGTCCGTTGAGGTGTGAATTCTCGGCTACTAATCATGGCCTTCAACCCCCATCCCCGCGCCATAAGCCCAGAGGAGTGTTTATTCTCCGGTTCTCAGTTGTCAGGATGACTGCGGAGCGGTGGAGCTGGGCTGCAGATGTGCCTGGTCTTCCAACAGGACTTTCCTCTCGTTCCTTGGCAGAGGTTCACACACTCTGGGTTTGTGTGTGCAAGAGTGTGCGCCCTGAGAGAAGAGCATTATCCCAGCTTGGTTGCAACAGATTAGACAAAGATTGCTGGACCCTGGAGGATATGCCCATAGAACAAGCTCTGATTTAAGTGGACATGTGAAGTCTTCACGAAAGTGGCTGAGAATCTCTGCCAACAGAGTGAAGGATGTTAGAAAATAAATTAAGGCTCTTTTTATAGTTTGTCCGGGCTAATCTTTTTTTTTTTTTTTCTTTTGAAGTGATATTTACCTTTGCTAAGGGTTAGTGTCCCTAGATAAATAAAAACATTTTTGGATAATATAGGCCTTGTTGTTTCACAACCAGGACCCACATTCAGTACATATTTTTCTCCTTAACTCCTCCCAGGATATTATTTCTAAGATTTAGGTCTTAACCCAAGTCTTTCACAAAGTGAGATATAACAGAAATCTAAGAAATGAAACTACTAATTGCACTTTTACTGATGCATTTCAAATAGGGCAGTCTAATTATAAGCAACCCTATACACAAATGGCTGTTGCTCTTGCCCCAGTTTTCCCCTTTTAACCAGACCCAGATGCTGCTGCCACGGGAGGCATTATCTGTGCTCATAGAATCTGAGGGTCAGAGTAGAGGAAGGAGGGAAGATTATGGAAACAGTGGCCAGGGGGGTGGAGGCCAGGAACAGAACCAGTCTGGTCACACTGTGGCAGTTTCCTGCCTTCTTGCCTTGCTACCAGAGTTCTTCTTACTCATCCTCGTCAAGTGCCACTGAACACAGTTAACAAGTGTGTGTGGGGAGGGGGCGGGGGGAGCAAGAGTCTTCTTTAACATGTAGCAGGGAAGATAAGAGCATGAGTTTGGAGTCTGATGCTTCAGACTTGAAATCACGTCCCAGCTGTGGAATCTTTGGGCAGGTGGCTCTCCTTCACCTGCCAAGTCTATTTTGTCTTCTGTGAATGAGGATAATTATAACTCCCTCTCAAGGTCACTCTAGGATTAAATTAAGACTTGTGTACGTACACCAGACATGGGCCCATGCTTAGGATGTAGTAAGCTCTCGGGAGATAGTAGCTCTTACCATGTAATGCAAAAAATTGAAAGGTTCATTAATGATCCCTCTAGCATACATTTTCTTTATGACCATGTTTTATTGCAAATATCTAATTGAACTCTGCTCCCTAGAGGAACTGACGTTTCAGGAGTGGTAGGATAGGAGAGAACTTTTGGCAGAGAGATTCTAGGGAAAGGGGCAGGTGAAGGTGGGAAATGCAGGGGATTTAGAGCATCATGAGGTTCTGTGCAATGGGGAGAGGAAGACTAAGAAATGGGATTGGGTGCCTTCTTCCCCCAGAAAAGGGGGAGAAATCATTTTTCTCCTCCCTATTGAGCCACATACATGTTGTTGCCAGGACCCCACCCTCAGGTTGAGGTTGTTAAGACCTTTTCTGCCCTCCCGCTGCACATTCAGGCACAGAGCCGTCTGCAAAGTACCCGTGCTTGGAACTTGCCCCAGTCCCTCAAATCCGAATCTCTTCAGGGGTGAGACCCAACAGCACCTCAGGGAAATGATGTGCAGCCAGGGCTTGGAGGCACTCGAGCTATGTGTGGGTTAAGTATACTTGTGGAGGTTAGCCTGGACACCTGCCCATTCCAAGTCCTAAACAAGTGAGGTCTTCTTACGTACACATGTGCATGGGCATGCACTCATGCACATGTGAGTATGGACATACACTCTTAACTTCACCAAAACTTAGCCCTTTGCTGAGTCTATGGTCGTGAGGGGCATAGAAGAGGCTATTGTCACCGCTTTTATGGTGAAGAAATAAGTTTATTCATAAGTAACCATAAAATTTCTGAGATGTCATGAATGCCATAATAGAGGCAGAGATTAGGATGACAGTTCAGCGGAAGGAAGCACTCATACGTGCTAGCATGGAATGCTTTTCAGAGGAAGTGCTTTTTGACTTGAATCTTAAAGGATGGGTAGAGTTCTGGATCATGAGGATGGAGAAGGAAAGGCATTCCAGAGAGAGGGAATGTTGTCAGCAGAGATACGGAGATGGAAAAGCCCAAGGTGTACATAGGAACACTGGATGGGCCAGCTAGGGAGAGAGTTGAAGTTTATGCTGAGGTATCTGGCCAGTTAATGGGTGTTTTGAAGCAGAGGCTAATGTGGAGAGAGCTGCCTTTTAAAGAAGAAGAAGGCGAATCTTCCTGATGGTACTCAGGATAGAGGACTGGAAGCAGGTGCATTTTCATGGATGTACTGTCTTTTCTGAAGACATAGAGGCTGCGTGAAGGAGTGAGGGAACAGTACATGGGCAGTGGACAGTGGTGGTGGGGTGACTGGAGAGAACAGGAAACGGGAGGGGAGGCAACTGGATCAGGGGAGAGGAAATTCAGTTCTTTTGCTCGACCTGTGGTTGCCCGATGTCTACATGTTATTCTGCAAGATCTGTGTTGGCCCATTTCAAACCACGATTTGGGTTATTTCTCATAATGCAAGGGTGCAGAAAAAAAAGCTGGAAAAAAATTTTTTGAAAACTACCTCTTTTTCCCCAAGACTTTTTCTCTGAAATTGAGCGTAGAACATTAGAAAAATTGTTTAAGATAAGGTGTTCCTATTGCAACCTGCTTATAACTGCTGATTCCCCCCAACCACCCCCAAATTATTTCTAAAAACCTGGCAGTAGACAGACTTCTCTGGAAAACCATCTGCAGCTCTCACTTCCCTGAATCTCATTCTCCCTTTGTCAGGCATTCTTTATCTAATGGCCCAGATAAAATGAACTCTGGGAGAATCTGAGTGCATTTCCACTTATGAGCACAGAGAAATACTTTATTTAGAAATAGGAAGGGTTTTGTTGCAAGCCAACCCGTGTGGCTGCTGAGCTGTGCTATCCAAAAATTCAGGAAGGCATGTGGGTGTGGGGACACCTTTCCTGGATTTGCCTGGATTTGCCCTGGACTCAGAATCTTGAGAAGGGATCATGATTTATGTTATTTCCAGTTAATATAAATATTAAGAATGAGAAGAAAGGCTTGTTACTGCTGTCTTACAAATGAGACTAATTAGGCAAAAACCATCCATGAGAGAGGTTATGATATGGGATGAGGATGGGAGGTGGCCTTGCCTTAGGAAGTTTCTTCCACCTTAAAGAAATTTAAAAATTGGTATAAAGACAATATAACAATATTTAAAGTTTTTATTTTAGGAAAGACACCTAATCAAAGCCATTGAACTACTGTTTTTATTTTTGACATTTGCCTTATTCCAAGTATACTATTTATATAAGGATAAGTAAAATTCATGCCATGATGTTGTCTGCAATATGCACTTAAAATATAACAATCATTTTCCTGTATCTCTATGTCATTTTTATTATAGAAATTTAGCATTATACAAGTTTTGTTAGATTTATAAATCATAATTTATCAAGCATTCTTTAATTCTGGATCGTTAGATTATTCCTTGTTTTTAGGTACTAGAAAAACGCTGCTTGTGTATCTTCTACGTATGCCATTTTGCTTTTATTCAGTTACTTTCCTCGAACAGATTCCTGGGAGTAGATTTATTTAGTCAGAGGGTATAATAATAACTTTATGGTGCTTGTGTCAGTTCCTTTCTAAAAATGAGTACTTTCTGTATCTGCTCAATGCTCTAATGATAATAAACCTAGAAACTATAAAACTTTCTTATTTTACTGCAATTTTGATGTTAGGGTTTTTAAAAAGGACTTATTTGTTTGAGAGATAGAGAGAGAGAATATGCGAGTGAGGGGCAGAGGAAGGGAATCCTTAAGCAGACTCTCTACTGAGTGCAGAGTCTGATGTGGGGCTTGATCTCACAACCCTGAGGTCATGAGCTGAGCAGAAACCAAGAGTCGGTAGCTTAACTGACTGAGCTGCCTTGATTTTAGTGTTTTTTTTTTTTTTAAGATTTTATTTATTTATTCATGAGAGACACAGAGAAAGAGAGAGAGGCAGAGACACAGGCAGAGGAAGAAGCAGGCTTCATGCAGGGAACCCGATGTGGGACTTGATCCCGGGGCTCCAGGATCCCGCCCTGGACCGAAGGCAGACGCTCAACCACTGAGCCACCTAGGAATCCCCCTGATTTTAGTTTTTTAATCTCCGATTGACAACAAATACTATTTCCTTAAAATTAGGATCTCATAAATACATTTATAGCTGTACTATAAATTAAAAATAACTTAAGTTCATGAATTTATTATCTAAATAACCGATATCCTTTATTATGTAAAATAAATCCCACACATGATCTTCTCTTTTCTTTAATATTTCCAGAAAGTTCATCTCACTAGTTTTTTTAAACTATAAATTCTTTTAAGGGATCCCTGGGTGGCGCAGAGGTTTGGCGCCTGCCTTTGGCCCAGGGCGCGATCCTGGAGACCCGGGATCGAATCCCACATCAGGCTCCCGGTGCATGGAGCCTGCTTCTCCCTCTGCCTATGTCTCTGCCTCTCTTTCTCTCTGTGACTATCATAAATAAATAAAAATTAAAAAAAAATTCTTTTAAAATCCCATTTTTTCCTTTCTTCATAATATACTAGGTCAATTCAATCATATTTACATACCTACTGTGTCTCAGAGTTTCCTTTAAAAATTCGGTATTTTGTACATACGCTTGTATATTTTTCTTTTGTTAATTTTAAAAAGGATAAACCTCATTCTTATTTGAGCTATTATATATTGATCTGGTATATTAAAATACATTTTTCTGCAGTTGCAAGTCGTTTCGTGTTTAGGTGGGTCTTTTTCCAAGGGCTTATTTTCTGTGTGTCTGATATATAGCTATGTTAAGACTAAAATAAGCTTTGTGGCTGAGAATAGTCTCCTTGCCAGTTGGTTTCTGCCACACTTTTCTTTCCCCTCTGGTCCATCCTATTCATTACCCCCAGATTAATTTTCCTAAAACACCGCTTACTGAAAAACCTCACTGAAAAAACCTTAATTGACTCCCCATTTCTAGATGAATTGAGTGTAAACTTTTCACCTTGGCATTTAAGACCGACGACAAAACATGCTTGTGCAGGCTCCTGAGAACCCCCAGTGAGGACACTGGCTGCCACGGCCCCCCACCCCAGAAACCTCTAGGGGTAGGACCCTCTGAAGTCCCTCGCTTTTAAAGCTCCCCCGGTAGAGCACCGCTGGCCAGGGCTGACTTACCCTGGGAGAGGGCAGACACAGGCTTCCATCCTGGCTTTGCTGCTTCCCAGCTTAATGATTTCCAGCATGGGTGCAGGGCGAAGTGTAGGCTTTCTTCTCTCCATAAAATGGGGTCAAATAGTATCTTGTGGGAATCGCTGCAATTCTGCATCCAGTAATTGGTACAGGGTAAGAACTAAGCAAATATTGACTGCTACTGTTTCATAGTAATAGTAAGTAGTCATAAGAGTCCTAAGCTTTGCATTCAGGCAGAAATGGGCTTGTATAACTCGGTTCTTCCTTCCCGATTGTATCTAAATAACATGGTTCTCTGGCCCTCAGTCTCCTCACCTACAAACAGGGCTAATGATACCCCCCTTTTTAAATATAAGGTACAAGATAGAAAATATTAGCATGTTGCTACATAGGGACACAAAATTATGTGCCAGGGACTGTTCTTAGGTCTTATGTTTTAATTACCCTTCCCATGAACCCTGTGGGTTGATACCACTGCTATCATTATTCTACCTATGAAGAGACTAAGACACAGAGAAGTTAAGTGACTTGCTCAAGGTCACACAGGTAGGAAACCATGTGTTTCGACTCAGTTCTCTCACTCCAGAGCCCATTCTCACCCCCTGTGCAGTATTCCTTCTCATTATTGTATGACCGACTTTATTCCCGCCCCACACACACCTCTGTCAGCACTAGCTCCCTTAGGAGGGTAATTGTTCTTTATATCCCCCTTGCAGCCCCTAGCAAGTACCTCATCTGTAGAAGACACCAAACCAGTGTGTGTTCAACTGAGCATAATAAACATACCCATTTTTCACATCTGATCATAAGTAAACTACTTTTGGCTTTAGGCAGCTATCTTCTGGCAGACTGTCTTCTAGCTTCAAATTAGAGGACTCTTAATTTGTGCACTTAGCTGCTTTTTCCTAGCCTCTTCCTTTTGAGCTTTAAAAGTCCGTGTCCTGAGGAAGGGAGGGTGGGAGTCTGGGTTATAGGATTTGGTAGGGACTCTCCAGAAGGCCCGGGCACCTGGAAGGCAGCCTGGTTGGGGATGCTGGAAGGTGAGAGTCCAGCCTAGGAAATAGCTGTCTCAGGGGAAGGCAGGGTTAGCTGCCACCCATTTTGCCTTTCCCCCATGACTGTGCCAAGAAGCAGCTCCCTCCTGCAGTTAACCCTGTACACCTCATTGGGTTTAGAGAGATGTTGCATTCATTTTCCAAATAGTATGACCCCATCTTGACTTGCTGTTTTTAAAGAGGTCAGTTTGGAGGTGATTATCTTCTCTGACCTCTTTCCCAGTCTACAATGTAATGAGAGCATCAGTTACGTTCTCTTTTCATGCTGCTACCCTGACTTTATGGATTTCACACTTACCCCTTAAAAGACCCTTTTATTTTAGCTTTCTCCAGAGCAGAAATTTAGATGTACATCTTCCTTTTTTACTTATATTCTGAAAATTTGGAGACTTAATCAGAATTCCTATCTTCCTGAGTAATCTGAAATTCTGTATTACAGTTGTGATTTTTTTCTTTGATATTAAAATTTTATCTGGATCTTTGATTTTTTATAACACCTGGTATTGTATTTTTATATTATCAAATCAACATATATTCATCATAGAAAACTATGTAAAAATGCAGAAAAGATTAAGTTAAAAAATAAAAATTATGCTGAATTGTGGTATTTAGCGATACTTTTAACAATTTGACAAATGCTCTTCCGCTGTTTTTTCAATGAATACACACACACATGAACACACACATAGAGTGTATACACACACACAGTGACCTTTCTTCCATAAAATTACCATTTGGCTGCACATAGTAGATCTTAATTTTCTTTCATTGTGTGATTTATAAGTATTATTCATTGACTTGTTTGAAAAAATAGTGGAAATGAATTAAAAGGGGACTTTGTATACATTGCTGACAAACATCAGGCATTTATTACTAATGCGTTTCTTAGGACCTGGGCAGCCTTTTGTCTGAGCTCCATTTGAAAGTCTGTCTCAGTAGTAAGAGTGACTAAAAGAAAACAAGCTTGACAGGGAATTTCAAGGTGGTTCCCTCTATGGATCACAGGCACTGGCCTTCCCCTTGCCACTCGAGTCCTGTTAGGGAAACAAAGCTGCCTTTGGACTGTGCACTACTGTATGTGGCACTTGATTCTATATGTGCTGGTTTTCCACATACCTCGCCAAATTGGTTTCCTGACCATGACCTTGTAGTTCAGCATTTCCCTTTCCCGCCACCCGTTTCCTGCCTTTACTTTTGATCGTCAGGATTTTTTTTCACATGAATCTCACAGTAGTAATGTAATAGTCAGACCCACTATTGGGAGACCCCACCCTTGGTCTTCTGAAATTCTTTTTGGAAAAATACATTTTATCGGTCTGTACTCAGTAATTGTTATATGAAACTACCACACAATGAAAAAAACTGTCTTTTTCATTTTATTTTTTGTAGCAAATTTTGGCATCAACATTGCTGTTTTCAGCTCTTAACCTGTATGCGCATGACTCCTACTTCTTATTCAACCCTCACCTCACATCTCCTCTCTGTTCCAGTTCTGTATACTTTAAGGATATCTCTAGTTAAGTATAACATTATCACTTTAAACTCAGCCTCTTATATGGACCTCATTATCTTGCATACAGACCTGCTTCAACTACCTGTCATTTTTCTTTCCTGTGGAATCTACTACTCTTTCACTATCCTAGAATAACTATTAGTAGAAATAAATACCATTAGAGCTAGTGAGAAAAAAACAGTAAGGTGGCCAGATGCAAAGAAAATATACAGAATTCAATAACTTCCCGGTACATCATCAGTGATCACTTTGAAAATGTAGTGAAATAAAGCCCCAGTCACCATTGCAATTAGAACTGTGTAATATTCAGGAAAGATTTTAATGGTAATTCTGTAAGACATATAACAAAATTTTGCTGAAGGACTGAATATATAGAGAAGCATATTCCTAGATGAGAAGATGCCAGTCTTCCCCAAAGTGGTCTATAGATTCAGTGCAATTACAACCAAAAGTCCTAATGGAATTTTTAAATAGAATTTGATAAGCTGATTCTACTGTTTCTCAATATTTGAATAAGAAGAATAGTGAAAAGGAATAAGAAAGAAAGAAATAGTGAAAGAAATAATCCTAATGGGTATAGTTCTACCTTAAGTCTAGCATAATTAGTACATTAAAAAATGTTGCCATTGATAAAAAAAAAAATATGCCATTGGCACAGGAAGAAACTAACAGATCAATGGAATGGAATAGAATCCAGAAGGAAAAAAAAGACATAGAATCAAACTTAAGATATGATAAATACAGCTTTTGTAATCAGAGGGAAGAAAATGGGCTGTTCAATAAATAGAAAGAAGGGATAAAGAGAATGTTGCAAAGCCCCTGAAATGAGAGAGAGTGTGTGGTGCTTCCCTTGGAACAAGATGATGTTCTCATGACTGGAGAGGAGGAGTAGGAGCAGTGAGAGAGATGACATTAAGGAGGTGAGCCAGGGTCCTTATACAGCCTTTTCGAGTGTGGGTCTTTTATTCAAGTGCCTTAATCATCCTCAGATTAGTAAAAATATTCTCATATATTTTCTTCCGTGTTCTTTTATGATTTCTTTTATTACATTTAGATCTTGAATTTATCTGGAATTTATTTCTGTTCATTACATGAGGTAAGGATACTACTTTCATTTTTCCTGACTAAAATAATAGCCAATTATCCCAACTACATTAATTGAATCTTTTCCCACTGATTTTAAATGCTGCTTTAAGCATCATCACATACAAAATTATTTTTCTGGGTTTGTTTCTGAACTCTGTTCCATCTGATAAACCTGTCTGTGTATTCCCATTTCTATATAAAATGCATCACCTTGGGTAGTCTTAAGCAGCAGAGTGACATGATGAGATCTACACCAGAGATCACACTGGCCAGTTAGGATTCTGTCCCAGTAAAATTCAAAGCAGGACAATTTCAGCTGGAAATACACTGGAACAGTTGGAGTGGAATGGGCAAAACTTGGTGCTTGCTCGAACGCTGTGCATTTAGAAAGAGGAGGGGATGAGAATGGTGCTCAGGTTTCTGACATGGGAAACTGAATGGATGAGGCTAATGCCTCCTACTGAGAAAGAAGAAGAGCGGCTGATCTGAGGGGAGGCTTGAGAAGAGAATGAGTTCGGTTTTGGACATGTTGAATTCGAAATACCAAGAAGACAGAATTCTCAGAGGAGAAGTAGAGTTAGGCATTTGAGCGTGTAAGTGCAAATCTCATTAAAGATCTGGGTGAAGAAATACTTAGGAGGCGTCAGCAGATACCGCCCACAGTTGGTGTGTGGAAGTAGATGAGGGTGGACAGGGAGAGGATGTAAGTGAGCAGGTGAGGAAAGCATCCTACGAAATACTTGACCCTCACCAGAGAAGTGGAGAGAAATGAAGGTGAAGCGTTTTGGAAGGCAGGGGAAGAGGACGTTTAAAAACAATAGAATATGGTACAGTAGTTTACAGTCCTGTCCAGAGCTCAGGAAAGCTAAGCTCTAGAAAGGTTTCTATGGACTTAGTAACAAGGAGGCCCTTGCTGACTGTGACAAGAACTGGTTAGATGGAGTGCTGGCGTGGAAACTTGTAGTGAGTTGAGCAGTGAACGGGAAGGGGAAAAAGTCAATATAGGCACTTGTTAAGAATTTTGACTGCAAAGAGAAGAGAGATGGTGATGCCTAAGAGACAGTGTAGAGTTGAACAATCTTCTGAGTTTCTTTTGTGAAAATGAAGAAGGTTTCAGTATACTTAGATGCTGATGGGAAGGATCCAGAAAAGGGAAAGGAAATAATCCACAGGTCCTGGTCTCTATGGTGGCTGACAACAAAAACCCCAGAGGGATTGGGAGGCAGAGACAGGGTGCACCACCTGTTGTGGTGCTAAGAGAGTGTGAAGGCTTCTGTTTTCTCTGTGAAGTAGGAGCAAGGTTTTCTGCTGTGAACAAAGAGAGATGTGGTAGGGGTTTGAGAAAAATGCAGAAAGATTGAAATAGCCATTAGTAGAATGGAGAGTGGCAACTAGCACAATATGATGCTTTGCTATGTGGAGTTTAAATTCAGAGGGACAATATCTATGTGAGGGGAGGGTCTGGAGCTGAGGCTTGAGTTCAAGATTAGATGTAGGCTTTCAGATCATTAGGAACCTTAAATTAAGGGTTGAGAGGAAAATGATCAATTGGCGGAGCAAATGGATCAGAGGAAGATACTCCAGACAAGGGTATTGAAGAGGAACAATAGAAATAGAAATACCCGAGGAGCAGGGTATCATGGTGACCAGTAGTTTCAAGTGGAAGGGGTGAGTTGATGAACAGAGGCAGTGTAGAGCCATGGTTTTTTTTTTTTTTTAAGATTTTATTTATTTATATAGAGAGTACAAGTGAGGGGGTGGGGGACAGAGGGAGAGAGAGAGAGAGGGAGAGAGAGAGAGAGAATCTCCCCAGACTCCCTGATGAACACAGAGCCCTATGAGGGGCTCAATCTCAGGACCCTGAGATCGTGGCCTGAGCCAAAATCAAGAGTCAGGTGCTTAATTGACTGAGCCTCCCAGGCATCCAAAGCTGTGGTTCCTGACCCTGACTGCACATTAGAATCACTTGGGGAGCTTTAAGCAAGGACCCAGCCCTCTGCCAACCCAAGACCGGTTAAATTGGAGTCTGCAAGTGGGGCCCTGGCATCAGCGTTTATTTTGTACTGTACTTCTCGTTGGTAGCAAGGTTGAGACTCGCTGCTGTAGGGAGAGAATGATGAAGACCAAGTCGTGCTTGGACTTGGCATCCAAGTCATCAGTGGCTTTCAAAGAGTCATTTCAGTAATGAACGCAGTGAGACCAGATTCCAGTCCATGGGAGGAGGGGCTGACTCCTCAA
The DNA here is from genome assembly GCF_048418805.1 of Vulpes vulpes. Lineage (NCBI taxonomy): Eukaryota > Metazoa > Chordata > Mammalia > Carnivora > Canidae > Vulpes > Vulpes vulpes. Next base: position 92,830,388 of record NC_132795.1, on the reverse strand, counting down.
GACAGGGAGTTGAAAGTGAAGTAAATGGAAGGAACTGATACTCCATAGCCCCCATCATCTTATAAAGTAGGTGTTATTGTCAGCCACTAACTGTAAATGGGGTGTGGATCTATTTGGGACTTTGTGGACAGTGGGGGGAGAAACTGAACAGATGCTGTGAGAGGTTGTAAGAGGCTGTAAAGCCGCAGTAATGGCCTAGATGAGCATGAATTGCATTCTGTAATTATCTGGCCTCTGTTACTCACTGTTGTTGAAGTAGCACATACAGCGCTCATGCATATGGTGGAGTTGCATCTAAGGCAGGAGATAAGTTTTGAAGATAGCATGTAAGGCAGAAATTGCATTTGGTCAAACTTGCTCTTGTAAATCCCCAGGAAGGTGCACAGTGAACTGACATTCCGTCTCCCCAGAGAGCCAGTTTTCCCTAGAAAACTGGACTAATCACGGTTTCTTTACTTGGGCCCGGATGAAATAGTTGACTTGCATATAACTAATGTTATATGAAAAAGGTCTCTTAATACTAAAACCACACTCCGCTTAATTAAATACTCTCTTGAGTCATTAAGGAGGGATACTTAAATACTGAAATGGACTAAAGGTGCAAAATTCGTTTCCCCTCTCCTGTCCTTTTGAGCATGATAAAATAAGTAAAACAGAGGGAGTTGCCTTTGCTACCTAAATTGCTATTTTCCAGTTTCTTTCTTTCTTTTTTTTAAAAGATTTTATTTATTTATGAGAGACACACAAAGAGAGAGGCAGAGGGAGAAGCAGGCTCCATGCAGGGAGCCTGACATGGAACTTGATCCCGGGACTCCAGGATCACGCCCTGAGCCGAAGGCAGACACTTAACCGCTGAGCCACCCAGGCATCCCCTCCAGCTTCCTTTTTTTAACTGAGCACAAATAGTTGAATTTGAGTAAATTAAATGCATGCTAATGCAGCTTACACTACTGTATTTTTAAAAATTTATGTATGTATTTGAGAGAGAGAGAGAGAGGGGTACAGGAGGGGCAGAAGGAGAGGGAGAAGCAGACTCCCCGCTGAGCAGAGAGCCGGACGAGGACAGGGACCCCAAAACCAGGACCTCAAGATCATGACCTGAGCTGAAGGTAGACACTAAACTGACTGAGCTACCCATATGCCCCTCACACTACTGTGTTTTTTCTTGCTTGTCCCAAATTATTTTGAGAGAGTAGAATACAGTGGTTAAGATGTTTTACTAACCAAAAACAGGGGCCATATTTATGACATCTAAATAATTGAACCTGCTGCAAAGGGGACTTCCTCAAATCTCACAACAGAACAGAATCACCAGTCATCACACCAGAGACCTTTACACTAAGATAAATGGCAAATATGCTGGGATATTGTGGATTTCTAGTAATGTGTGTTTTACAGATCATCTTCACCAAAACCAACTCTGCTATGTGTTGAAGGCACTCTTGTCGATTAAGTGATACCGTGAGTTGGCCAGATTTTAGGTCTCATGATTTTTCGCAAAAATAGAGAGACATTTATTTTAAAAGAGCATCCCTACTGAAAAGGGACGATGAAGTCTAGTGATCTGTTAGTGAAATGAAGGGATGGCTCAAAATGGAGTGAGAAAGAAGCAAAAAGAAGCAAGCTTCATTTTAATATAATGAAGTGGGGGAAAGGTACATCCAAGATTAGAGCATTTCTTAGTATGAGGCTTTTTATATAGCTGGATTTTGTAATGGTCCCTTTCAAATTTGTAGTAATTACTATTGTAAACAACTCATTACCAGTTCTTTGAAGTATGTGTGTCATGTTTGCAAAGATTTTTTTCTTTTCAGAATAAAACCTGCAACTGATAAACATACTCACTTTTACAAATTGCCTATTTGAAAAAAAAATTACCACATTTTGGCTCAGAAAATTAATTAGATTAAGCCTCTGAACTCTTTGAAACAATTGTACTGTGTAAGCTTATGAATAACATTTAGTTAATGCAGAGTTTTAAAGCATCTCAAAGACGTAAAATTAATTATTCACTACTTTTTTAAAAAGTCAGAACCATAATGAGTTGAATTATAAATGCCTTAAAACTTAAACTTAGCCTGGCTAGTTCCATGGCTATCCCACTGCATTAGAGTACTAGAGTCATTTATGCCCCATAATCATGTAATAGCTAATACATTTATTGAGCATTCTCTGTATAAGGAACTGTTCTGAGTGTTTTATGTGTATTAACTCAGTTAATCATTATAGCTCTGAAGCAGGTCTTATTTTGTCCAGGATTTCGTAACTAGTATGTGACAGACCATCTGCCCCCAAAGTCTTAACCATTACACTACACTGCCTGTACTTGAATATGTAAGTTCTGAGATGGAGTTTAACATTCTTGCATTTGCTGTATATCTTATTTCTTAAAGAAATGGAGAGAGTTTGGAGCACTTGCGTGGCTCCGATGTAGGTTGAACATCGACTCTTGATTTCAGCTCAGGTCATGATCTCAGGGTTGTGAGATTGAGCCCCACATTGGGGTCTGTGCTGGACATGAGCCTGCTTGGGATTCTCTCTCTCCCTCTCAATCTGTGCATCTCCCCTTTGCCCCAGTCCCCCACGTGCTGTTTCTAAAAAAAGAAAGAAAGAAAAAAGGAAAGAAAGAAAGAAAGAAAGAAGAAAAAGAAAGAAAGAAAGAGAAAGAGAAAAAGCTCACGATATTAACTTGGATGGATTGTACAAGTTATGATACCCCGCAGAGAGTTTTCAGTTTCAAAGGCAGAATTCTTTTTTTTTTTTTTTCCAAAGGCAGAGTTCTTGAGATTTTGAGTACTTAAGGATATTACAGGCCATTGAAACAAGACTTTTAGATGCACTGGTTGTGCTATTTACTGTTATTAGACTGACAACTTGTATTACATTACCTCTTTCTGCATCAATCTTGCTTTCTATATTACATGCCAAACAATTTACTTACTTTTTCTTTTTCTAAAGATTTATTTATTTATTTAGAGAGTGTGGGCGTGGAGGAGGGGCAAAGGGAGAGGGAGAAAATCTCAGGTAGACTCTGCAATGAACCCAGAGCCCGACGAGAGGCTGGATTCCATCACCCCGAGATCCTCACCTGAGCCGAGATCAAGAGTCAGATGCTTAACCCACTGAGCCACCCAGGGGCCCCTGCTTACTACTTTTTAAATTGATAATATGTTTGAGGATTTTGGAATCAGTGGTGGGTGAATATGTTATAGTTTGCAGCAAAATGAGAGACATTCTGACGGTGTTGGACAAAAGAATTCCACTGCATTATGGGGATCCCTGGTGGCGCAGCGGTTTGGCGCCTGCCTTTGGCCCACGACGCAATCCTCGAGACCCAGGATCAAATCCCACATCGGGCTCCCGGTGCGTGGAGCCTGCTTCTCCCTCTGCCTATGTCTCTGCCTCTCTCTCTCTCTCTGTCTCTCTCTGTCTCTCTGTGACTATCATAAATAAATTAAAAAAAAAATTAAAAAAAAATTCCACTGCATTTTGGATGTTTCCTTCCTTTCTTTCCTTCTTTTCTTTTCTTTTCTTTTCTTTTCTTTTCTTTTCTTTTCTTTTCTTTTCTTTCTTTTCTTTTCTTTTCTTTTCTTTTCTTTTCCTTTTCTTTTTTCTTTCTTTCTTTCTTTCTTTCTTTCTTTCTTTCTTTCTTTCTTTCTTTCTTTTTTAAGATTTTATTTTTGTTTATTCATGAGAGAACTCACAGAGAGAGGCAGAGACACAGGCAAAGGGGGAAGCAGGCTTCACGCAGGGAGCCCGATGCGGGACTCCATCCCAGGTCTCCAGGATCAGGCCCTGAGCCAAAGGCAGACACTCAACTGCTAAGCTACCCGGGCGTCCTGGATGGGTTTTCTAGTGTGGGTTTTCTGGGTGATCAGAACTGATACAGTGACCATCTGAACAACTGACAGCCTTGGTTTGCCCCCTCAGTTCCCTCAGTTTACTTGTTTTTCGTGTTAATTCAGTAAAGCATTATTTATAAGATAAAACTAGTTCTTTTCTCAGAATGCATTACCTGGGTAGCTTCTCTAGCATCTGTGTTGGGTCTTACACCACTAGAATGAAGGTGTGATGGGGGGAGGATTTTATTCCTGGGTAAGCCAGTTTGGTCAGTTTTAGGCTTACAATACCATAGTGATTAAGAGTCTCTCATATCTTATCTGACGACATACTAAATTTATTTCCTTTAGATATTGTACTAATTCTACATGCATAGGCACGTGTGTGTCATTTTATTATTTTGTATGTTTACAAAGACAATATTTGTTTGTTGCAGAAATCCAAACCATAGAAGTATAAATTCCCCTAAATCGTCCACTCAGAATCTGCTGGCATAATTCTGATGAATAAACTTCTGGACCCTCCCCTAGGGGATATATAGAAATTAATAACTTCATTAAGTAAAGTCATACTATAGAAGCCGTTTTGCTTTCTGTTGTTTTCAGGCAGGGAATCTTTTCCATGTCAATATAGATTATCTTTTTAAATAGCAGCATTGTATTCCAATGTGAATGGATGTATAATAATATACTCACTGAACCATTATTGCCAGACATTTGCATTGTTTTTCATTTGTTTTCGTGGAAGCAATGTACTGCTGGGAATATCACTTACACTTACATCTTTGCACACTTTTCCATTTTTCTTAGTAAGATAAATTTGTTATAGTTTTGCTGAGTTTAGTAGAATGTACATTAAAACACTTAAGGGCAGCCCGGGTGGCTCAGCAGTTTAGCGCCGCCTTCAGTCCAAGGCGTGATCCTGGAGACTCGGGATCGAGTCCCACGTCAGGCTCCCTGCGTGGAGCCTGCTTCTCCCTCTGCCTGTGTCTCTGCCTCTCTCTCTCTCTCTGTGTCTCTATGAATAAATAAATAAAATCTTTTAAAAAAATAAAATAAAACACTTCTAATACTGCCGATTTCTTTTCCACTGTCTGTATAGTGTGTGCTCCTCCTAATAGTACGTGACAAAATCCGTTATATGTTATATTATATCCATTTGCTTATTTCCTAAACTGATTCACTTGTTTATTTAATATATACCTGGGTGCCTACTATGTGCCAGGGTATGCTAGGGTTTCAATGATAAACAACACAAAACTGGTTTTTGCCTTCCCAGGATTTGTGGTTTTGGGAGACTAGTATCTTTCTGGTTCGCCTTTTTACCTTAATTTCTTTTCATTATTTGAAATTTTTTAAATTATATATTGACTAGTATTCTTTTGTGAATTGCATATTCACATATTTATTTTTCTTTGTTTATTTTATTACTATTTTTTAGATTGTTATGTAGTCAGATCTATCTTTTTTGGCAGGCCTTCTCCAGCCTAAGATCATAAAATTGTTTGCCTATCGCACCAGCTAGGGTTCCTGGTTGCAAAAACAGAAACTAACTTTGTTCTTCTACTTAAGCCATAAATGGACCAGGTGCTCTCCTGAATCACCACGAATTGCCTGGAAGGCTAGAAACAAGGGGTCGAGAGAAGCTGAGTCGTCTGTAGCCACATGACAGGGATAGGCTCTTAACACCAGCCTTCCCATTCTGAACCTGCTACTGTTCAAATAATAGCATCAAGAATATGTATGTAATTTTTCCTTACTTTTCTTCATTGTTTTCTCTTGTGGTGTCTTCAGTCTTAGGTATATTGACCCTATGTGATAGTGGGGACAGCCAGAGGCAATGGTCTTACCTTTTTGGTATCCTTAACAGAAAGAGGGCAGTTCTTTCCCAGTCGTTTGTGCAAAGATCTTGGCATTGGATCTCATTGGTCTGTCTTGGGACATGTATGCATCTGATCAGTATGAACTGGTCACCGTGGCAAGGGAGATGGACTCCTTTGATTGGCCAGGCCTATGTCATGTGCCCATCCCTGTATTGAGAGTAGAATCAGCTGGACTGAAAAAAAAGGGAGGGGTGGCTCACAAAGAAAAGTACGGTGCTGTTATGGAAGAATAATAATAGATGCAACAAAAGCAACAGATGTCCTCTGTAATGATGGTACTTGACATTTTTAATAATACTGGATTCTGCATTCTTTCAGTAGAGCAAAATGCCACTTTGTAATTTATTGTTTCAGAAAATTAAAATGTTTTTTTTATTAAATAAGTTCTTTTTCCCTGTACATCAGTCACTAGGTAGAGGAAATATTAAAAACCCAATAAAGAAAGTAAGTTTCATCCTTCATTTTGAATCAATTATATTGAATGAAAGACAGCTGTGTAGAGGAATGAAGAACTTTTTCTTTTTCATTGTATACATAAGAACATGGGTTCTTGAAGATTCATACATGCTGAAAATGGACATTTTACCAAAAACCCGTATTTTATCAAAATATGATAGCACGCTATAAACATGTTTAGGAAAGCCAAAAATATAAAACTGAAAAGATAAATACTTATACTCTCAGTTACATGGCATGAAAAGTCACTGTCGTGTGTTACAAGATATTTCTGTTGTTATTCAAAACTGTTTCCCCATTTGAGTCAGTACTTGCTCAATGTGTTTTCTACCATGAGTGCTGGTAACAAACAGAAAAATATCAAGAAACAGTGAAGTGTAGTGAAACAAACATGAGTTTTAGAGTCAGGCAAACTTGAGTTTCAATCTGATGTTAAATGATGTGACCATGAGCATGCAGCCCCGTCTGAAAAATGATGTAATATCTACCTCACGAGTTTAAGGACAAAATGACATTATTTGTATAGTAACTATTAATTATCATTACAATTTGGAATTACTATTTGGGAGAAAATAACATTTCTTTGGAAAATCAACTGTGTCAGCATATGCAGAGACAGCATGTATATGAAAGAAATAAGATGCATTCCCAACTGTGTAGTAGGACTTTCTTTTGATATCTGCAGTTGAGTGTAGCTGTGGTGAGCCTTTGGGGTGTAAAAGTTGATTCACCAAAGATAAGACTATAATGTGCTGACTTGAATTATTCTCATGTTTGAGGATCTGTGAGAAACTTTCTGTACATTTTCCGGTATAGGAAAGAACAGCAGTAGCCCTATGTGTAGCCCAACACCCTTGGAATGGAATGGAAATGAATTATCTGTGGAGTTGGCCTAATCTAGCCTAGTGGCATTAAAACTTGGGGCCACACTTTAATTTGATGAACACTTTCACTTATTAATGATCTTGTTGCTTTGGCACTCTGCAATTGAGTGATTTATACAAAGGCTTTATCCTTTGGGCAAAGCATGTATTTGTTGTCTAACTACAGAGTTTAGCATCAAATAATTTTATGACAGACCACATTTGGCATGCCTAGTTATTCAGGGAATTTTCAAAGAACTGTAGTGGGACATTTTAGTCACACATCCTCTCCGTTCTTAGTCATCCGTTCCTTTTATGGTAGTCATTAGCAAATATCTTTCAACCTCTTCTGTAATGGTTAGCAGTCAGGGTAAGCTCTCTGTAGCGTTGGCTGTTCTGAGCTCTGTGTACTTAATTATAAGACAGTCAGCATATACTTGTGAAAACATAAACTAAATGTTGGTATATTCTCCACATGGTTTCTTTTTACAGACCTACTGTTGTTAATACACAGATTAAACTATTTCAAAAATCACTAATTAGATTTTTTGTTACATATATCTTTTTGGGTATTATCTTTTCTATCCTTTGGTTGTACATCTAAGTGTGGTAGATTACTTTCAAAATTAAGGAAAAAAACTGAAGAGCCAGTATGATTAGAAGTTTTGTTTTAATGCAAAGGATGGCAGACATTTTTATCATCCAGGTGATCAGAAGCACCTTTTACATTTAACTACTTGCCCCTAATGGTTTGGGCAAATTCCAGTGTTGCACAATTGAATTCTACCTTCCCTAATACCTAGTAAATCCGATTGTTTGGCTACCTCCTATTTACTTTTAAGAACTGTTTGTTGACTGTGCTCGTATTGTAAGGATACACCAGAAGCTGTATTTGTCACTTTTCTAAAAATGTGATAATTTTCATCCACCACTGTCTTCTAACCCTTCCACTTTCCCCCCCAAACTCATAGACATATTTCTCCAAACATATTCACCAGTGCTCTTTTTCATACATCCAGAAGACTTTTGGACATGTGGGTTGAAAGCAACACTAAAGGTAATAATTAATTAAGGTAAGAAAAGGAGATAATGGGTAAGACCTTCCGTCTGATCTCCAGTAAGGTATTACAAAGGATCTTTCTAAATGTCCTACATTCCCCTGACTCAGCATATCTGGAGTTAAATTTGTTACCTCAACCCAGACTCTAGTTTACGCTCCTAAATGCTCTATCTCCTGTTATTACATCTCTCTCCAACCTTTTGTCATCTCAACTGGAAGCCCAGCTCTCTTCCTCACACTCCAGCTCCAATCTTCTCAGCTCTTCTGTGGGGAAGGGGGGCTAGTGGTGGCTCTGGACAGCCCCAGTCACCAGTGTGGTCATTTAGCAATATTTTAACTGTATCATGCTGTACAAATCCCAGCAGCATAGTGGCTATATGACCTTGGTTATAAACCTTTAAGTACTCAGTTTCCTTCTTTGTAAAATGGATGTCATAATAGTCTCTAACTTGTGGAGTTGCTATAAAGATTAAGTGGCAGATAAAACTATTTAGTGCTCAGTAAATATTATCTTACTGTAATTATATAAACTACTGAAATATTATTACATTGTTCCTTTTGTGTACCCTCTAATGGGTCCTAAGTTTCTTGTAAAAAAAGGGGGGGCTTTGTCTTACTCACATCTATGATAATGCTTGGCATTAGTAGTAGTAGTAGCAGCAGCAGCAAGTGCTCTGTAGATCTTCCTTTTTAAAATTATTTTTAAAAAGATTTTTATTTATTTATTTGAGAGAGAGAGATAGAGAGAGAGAATGGTAGTGAGGGACAGGGGGAGAGAGAGAAGCAGATTCCCTGCTGACCAGAAAGCCGGACGCAGGGCTTAACCCCAGGCCTTGGAGATGACCACCTCGATGAAGGCAGATGCTTAACTGACTGACCAGCCAGGCACCCCTTTGTAGATCTTCCTATGTGTCAGGCACTATTCTAAGAACTTTGTTAACAGTCTCTCTCATATAGGGTTGTTGAGAGGGTCACATGCCCTGATAACAACCCTGTGTGGGAGATACTGTTGTATCCATTTAACTAATGGGGAAACTGAGGCACAGAGAAGAGCTTTGTCCAAGACTACAAAGCTATTAAAGGGAGGAAACAGAATTTGAACCCAGGCGTCCTGGTTATAGATTCTTGCTCTTAATTAACCTACTAGGTTCCCCTATACTAGGTGCATAATAAATATCTATTGGAACAGATAAATGAATGTGATTCAGATAAACAGGCATGTAGGACAGAGTGATAGGAGATAGTCTTATTCAATGAGATGTAGATAAGAAGCAAAAAAATTATCAAGAGGTATGCTAAGTGAATAAAAGAAAAACATTGATAAAAATAGTAGTAACAGAGGATATAATCACTATCAGTGACAATGGGTGGCTGCCTGGCCCTTTGCAGATGCATAACTGCTCAACAGGCAGTACAGGATTGTGATCTCTCAGAGAGGGAAATGGAGTAAGCCCTGAGATCATTACAGGTTTCTGCCTGGAGCATTGTTTGTCCACATTGTAGCTGAACTGAGGAGAGACAGATTAGAGTTCAGTGAGGCTGAAGAGACTAGAATTTGCGAGGCCATGCACTAGAGAGGGAGAGCTATGCAGACATCTACATAGGCATCCCTGAAGTCTGTTGCTGAATACTAAGCAATGCATGTCTGTGGTTAAACTCCACAAAGCTGGGTATGTTGGTGATCCCAGGATCACCATCAGTTTGATGTTCTAGGACGACTCACAGGACTTGGCATATAGTCATACTCCTGGCTCAGATCTATTACAATGAAAGGATATAAAGCAAAAATCAGCAGAGGGAAAAGGTTCATGGAGTGAAGTCTGGAAAAAACTAGGTGTGAGCTTCCAAGAGAATGCTTCCAGTGGAATCACACAGGACACAATTTCCCCAGAAATCACCTGTGGCAACACGTGTGGAATGTTGTCTACCAGGGAAGCTCATTAGAGGCTTAGTACCAAGGTTTTTATTAGGAGCTGGTCACGTAGGCTTGTTCTACCTGACACATACCAAAATTCCAGACTTTCACAAAGAAAGCAGATGTTCAGCATAAACCATATTGTTTGTACAAACAGTTTAGGTCCAGTGAGCCACTCTTATCAGTTAGTATGTTGGGAACACTTCTGAAGTCCAAGTTCCTAGGAGGCCTTTCAAAAGATAGCAATCTGGCCTGCTATGTTAACTGTTTTCTGTACACCAGACAAAGAACTGGGAGAACCTGTAAGCTAATGATTCCCAGACTTCACCTACGGCATTATGCTATTTGAGTCCTGAGTAGCCAGGGGGTCATTTGGTAGAGGTACCAGAAAGGTCACACCTTGGAAATAGGTCTGAACCAGACCTAGAGTAAAAGCTACCCTGGACTAGTGGTTCTCAACCAGGAATAATTTTTTCCCCATCAGAAGACATTTAGCAATAGCTAGAGACAGTTTGTGTCATCACAACTGGGAGGTACTACTGATATCTAATGAGTAGAGGCCAGGAATGCTGCTAAACAACCTGTAATCCAGAGAGCAGGCCCCTGACCAAGAATTATATGGCTCAAAATATCAGTACCAAGGTTGAGAAACCCTGCTATCCTAACAGAACTTTAAACAAGCCTAGAAAGGATCAAGTTGATCTGCAAGTAACTTGAATGCTGGTCAAAACAAAGTAACAGTTTTTAAAGGAAGACAGCAAAATCCAGACACTTAAAAATACAACATTTATAATGTCCAGCATCCAATAAAAAAATACTAGGCATGTGAAGTAGAGAATATGATTCCTTACCAGGAAAAAAAAAAACAAAACTTAGTATAAGGAGGACTAGAAATGACTAAGATGATGAGTTAGCAGACAGTTATTATCAGTATGACCAAGGATTTGAAACGTAATCATAAATAAGGACTGAAATGGAAATACTTAAAAACAGAAACTTCTAGAGCTAAAAAGTACAATGTCTGAAATGAAAAATTTACTGGATGGTATTCACAGCAGATTAGAAATGGAGAGTAAAAGGGTCAGTGAACTAGAAGACATAGCAACAGAAACTATTCAATACAAAGCATGGAGAGAAATGACTGCCAAAAAGAAGAAAAGAAAAATGAACAAAGCTTCAATAACCTGTGGGACAGCATATGTGGTCTGATATATCTATTGAAGTTCTAAGGATGGAGGGAAAAAATATTGGACAAAATAAAGGACACAGCCAAATTTTCTGAAAACTAAGCCTACAGACTCAAGAAGCTAAATGAATCTGAAGCAGAACAAACACAAAACCATGCCAAGCTACATCATAACCAAATTGATGAAAACCAATATGAAGATAAAGATGCTAAAAGAAGCTAGGAGGAAAAAAGTTATTTAGAGAGACTTTTACATATAGAGAATTTTTTTGAAAAGTATCATAAACTACTTATCAGAAGCTATACAAGCAGAAGACAGTGGAATGACATCTTATAGATGCTGAAGGAAAACACAGCCAATATAAAATTGCATACCAGGTGCAAACATCCTTCAAAAATGAGGACAAAAAAAAACAAAAAAAAAAACAAAAAAAAAAAAAACAAAAATGAGGACAAAATAAATGTCTGAGACAACAAAACAACAAAAGTGAAAGAACTTATGGCCAGCAGACCTGCACACCCAGAAATATAATAGGAAAATTTTCAGGCTGAAGGAAAGGGATCCCTGATGAAAACTTTGATGTGCACAAGAGAATAAAGAGACTCGATGTGGGGAATATGTGAATAAATGAAAAGAGTTTTCTCCATGTAATATTAAACAAAACAAAACTCTTTGACAATTTACTATAAAGCAAACAAATAGATTGTATTGTAAGTCTTATTGCATAGTGTAGAAGAAAGGTGAATGACATCAGTAGTACCAGGAATGGTTCTTACATTATGTGAAGTTGTATATTATTTGGAGGTATATTGTGTTAGGTTTAAAAGGAATATTGCAAATACTAATAAAGAAATGAAATAAAATAGTAAAATATACTCAGCCCAAAAGAAGGGAGGACAAGAGAGAAAATGGAACAAAGAACAGATGAAATGCTAGACTTAGAGCCAACCTAGTTTAATAATTACATTAAGTGTAAATGCTGTAAACAATACAATTAAAAGGAATCAGACTGGATAAAAAAAATAAGATTCAACTATAAGAAGGGCCCAACTATATAATACCATCTATAATTATATATTATTTATACACTTACAATATAAGACACAGAAAGGTTAAAAGTAAAAGAATAGGGAAAAATAAACTGTACAAACACTTATCAAAAGAAAGCTTTATTATTATTATTTATTAGGCAAAATAGATTTCAGAGTAATTGTGCTGGGGCAGCATGTGGATGGCTCAGTCACTTGGGCATCTGACACTTGATTTTGGCTCAGGTTGTGATCTGAGCACAGTAGCAGAAAGTACATTATTTTAAGTGTATTAGAACATTCACCAAGATAGACTATATTACTGGCTATAGAAAAAGTCTCAGTGAATGTTTAAAGATGAAATCATGGAGAATATATTCTCTGACCGTGATGGAATCAAACTAGAAATCTACAACAGAAATACACCTGGGAAATTTACCAAATATTTGGAAATTAAACTTTGCATTTTTAAAATAACACGTGGTTTAAAGAAATTGTAAGGGAAAATAGAAAATATTTTGAACTGAAAGAAAATGAAATTGCAATGTATTAAAATTTGTGAGATGCAGTTAAAGCAGTGCTGAGAGAAGTGTATATACTATACATTTGTATGTATACGCTTATATTAGTGAAGAAAAAAGATCCAAAATCAATGACTTGTTTCTGCCTGGATAAAGTAGGAAAAGAAAAGCAAATTAAACCTAAAGTAAATAGAAAGAAGAAAATAATAAAGAGAAATCAATAAACAAAATAGGAAAAAGACCAAAGAATATTTTTTAAATGATGAAACAAAAACTGGTTCTTTGCAAAGAACAATAAAATTGAATGTATTATGAGTCTGATTCCTGTTTGCATCGTTAAAATACGACACAGTACCTTTTTAAAATGAAATTTTGAAAACTAAAACATTGACTGCTTAATTGTTTTTTATTTAATTAAGATACATAGCCTTGTTTTGAGATCTGGTTATTGAGATATAATACAAGTTATTTAAACAAGTCTTTTTTTTTTTTAAAGATTTTATTTATTTATTCATGAGAAACACACAGAGAGAGAAGCAGAGACATAGGCAGAGGGAGAAGCAGGCTCCATGCAGGGAGCCCGATGCGGACATCGATCCCGGGACTCCAGGATCACACCCGAAGGCAGGCACTAAACCGCTGAGCCACCCAGGAATCCCCTTAAACAAGTCTTAGTTGCAAATTTAGTTATGATTAATTTATTTCAGACAGATTCCTTGGAAAGATTTGTTATACTTATGGAGAAATAGTATTTGTTTAAAAAAAAAGAACCCTTCACAATTTCTATGTTCTGTTTTTTGTTTTCAGTTTTGAACAAGAAATGTATATAAAACAGGCAATAAAAAGTTTGAGATCAAGAACAATAATAAAATTTCCAGGAAAATCCAGTTAAAGATGCTGAAAAACACATAGTGAGCATTTATAGATTTCATTTGCAAGAAACATGTTTTCATAGTATACATTTACTACAGGGTGTTGTACAGCACCATAGATTATAAACAAATACCTGACAAAAGAAATAAAACTGTACAGAGACCAAACCGTTAATGTGCCAAATGATGATGTACAAGTGTAATAGTTGATCTCTTCAGTTATCAAGCCTACTGATAAATAATCTGTGCTACAATTTGTGGTGTTTTGTTGAAGCAAAAGATGAAGTGAGGTAAAAATGTGTAAGGAATCATGTTGTCCTTAATTAAAGTGATCTTAAAGATTCAATTTTATCTGAATTGTAAGATAATAAGCTAGTTACTTATAGTGTTCAGCAAAAAAATGAATACTAGTCCAGGGAAAAATAAAATCAGGGAAAATTCACTTAATCTCTAGGATATTTGGTAAATGTATATCCTTTCTTGATGATTCATTATCTGATTATTCCGTTCAGGGATTATACAGTTTTCTGTTTCTGTTAGAATCAAATTACATAATCCAGCCCCCTCATTCAGTTTCCTTTTGCTCTTCATCTTTTGAAACACTTCACTGATTATGAGCCTCCCAGATACAGGAAGGAGTACTTAAAACCAAACCAGTCAGTTCTGCTACATTCTAATAGTGTTTTTAAAACGTTTCTTCGTGTAGGGGGTAGGAGTGGGGGAAGGAAGGATGCACAAAGATAAAACAACCAAAATTAGGATTTCAGGATTATAGGTGGAATTCAATTCCAGATTCTAATTTTTAACTTCATTTATTCGTCTCAAAGCTATTGTAATATGTTTGTCCACCTGCTTCTCAAGAACAGTTTCTTTCTGGTTTTGATAATCTTCCTTCTGAAGTGTGAATCTTTACCGCAGACAAAAGGTTGAGAGGTAATGGGCTGTGAGGGCAGACTCAAGGAACACTTTATTAGGATTCTTTTTCTGGGGGAGTTTGGATTGTTTGATTAGATCGAGTGCAGTGCTCAGAGTTAGATGATCTTTGGCCCAGAGAAAAGTCAGTTTTAAGGACCGAGTATCATTCTTCCTATGTGTAGATTCAGCCACCAGGAATTCCTTAAGTGCTGTGGATCCCAGGGACTGAGTGTGACAGAGTAATAGTTACACGCCTTATTGTTGGGAATTGCTTGCACTCTTATTTCCTGTATTCACGTCCTCCTTCTACATTTTTTGAGTTTGCTATATTTGACAGCTGTGCATCAGTGATATTTTTATAGTTCAAAGTAAATAGAAGGTGTTCTGGCTGTCACTTTGTACTTTCCGTGATTTTCTTTTTCACTCTCTAATAGGAGGGGTTGTTTTTCTTTGTCTGGAGCTGTATTTAAAAAATAAAGGGAAATAAACACCAAGCAAACTTGAATTCTGAGATGCATTGTTGCAGAGGATGAAGTCTGAAGCCTTCATAAATTGCCAGGGAGATACAAAATGAACGTGACCATTGCACTGTTTCCCTGTTCTGAGTTCAAGTTCTTTACTATGCCTTCCCTCTTTCTTAATGTTCCCAGGTGTCTCCTCTTGGGCAAGGTGGTTCTTGTTTATTTCTTCTCAGAGCTTCTTCCTTACGTTAAAAAAAAGAAGAAGAAAAAGAAAGGGCATAACTTTCTTAGAACCTAGTTTTACTTACCAAGTTTATTTGGCAGATAGTATTTAAAAAAAAAAAAAAAAAGAATATTGTGAAATCTGTAAACTTTCCAGTAAAAGGCTTTCTTTCTATCATAGTGGGCACTCATTAATTGTTTGTTGAATTAAATTAAATGAATTCTTATGCTTACATTTAATGAAGGATTGAGAAATACCAGATCATAGGAGTCCCCCAAAAGGATCAAGTAATCCCAGGAGACAAAAGACAAAGATCACGCATTCCAACGGTTTTGTAATTCTTCAGAGTGTGACAAAAGGGAACCCTTGGTTATTGGGTCACGTTGCATAAGAAGAGGCCTGAACTCTGTTCTTACAGCTTAGTTATTTACTACCTGGAATAAGCCAGGCACTGTGCTGGTGTTGGGATGTGGTGATGAGGTGAAGAAGGTGGCACTTCGCTTCCAGGTTCCCTGAGAAGGCAGCACCTTGGCTTAGAGGCAGCCTTTTCTCATCTGTTTTTTTTCTTCTCTCTTCTCTTTTCTCAAACCAGTTCTAGGAGCTTTCTATGTTACATCCTGTGACATCATTACTTTGGAGCTCATATCACAGTGTATTAGAAATACTTATACGTCCCCTTTGCCATACCATAAGGGACTGACTGTCTTTTTGCCCCAGTCTGGTTTGTTGCCCCAGTCTGCAGCAGCATGATGGAACGAGATTGGTGTTGATGTTTGTTCACCAAATAAATCAAATTAGAATAATGCTTCACAATCTTTTTCCTGCTGTGATGCATAGAAAATGCTGAAGAGGGTGAGCCTTGCCTCTGCACTGGCTGAAGAGTTTCCATTGCTTTGGGCTGCCTTACAGACTGAGGGATCAGCATCTCAGCATACCTGCCACCCACCTGTGACGTTTTGCACACTGTACAAAAGCTCTGCACTAGAGAATATCATGTGCTTTGGGAGGCCTCTGGATCGGCAGCTAGGAGGAAGGGGAAAGAGCAGTGGCCAGGAACAACTGTAAGACTAGAGGGATGGAGGACAGCATCATTAAACTAAAGACTGAAAAGGAATCTAGGAATTTTAGTTTATTTTTTTAAAGATTGTATTTATTTATTTGACACAGAGAGAGCACCAGATAGCACAAGCAGGGGGAGTGGCAGGGGGAGAAGGAAAAGCAGGCCCCTCACTGAGAAGTGAGCCCAGATTCAGGGCTTGATCCCAGGGCTGGGATCACGACCTGAGCCAAAGGCAGATGCTTAACCAACTGAGCCATCCAGGCGCCCCAGAATCTAGGAATTTTAGCCAGTTGTCTGAAGAAGAGTAAACTTTGAAAAAATGCCTGCAGTTTAGCTTTGGAAGATGGGACTTTAGCCTTTGAAAAGGGTGATAGTTTCTGTGAAAGTCCCTTTTTGCTACTTTTCTTTCCATCATGGCCTCTCAAAACATCAAGTGCAAAATTAGTTTGTTGTATGACTCTGTGACTACACTAAAAGCCATTGAATTAGATGCTTTGTATGGATGGGTCATATGGTATGTGATATCTTAATAAAGTTGTTAAAATTTTTTCTCTGCTGTATTTGTGTTTTAAAAAAATGAATCTGAAGGAAAAAAAAGTTGGCTGCTTTCTGTACTAGAGTCTACTTAGGGGGTTGGGATTACCAAAATATAAATAGTTAAATTACTAATAATTAAACATTTCCAAATTTGAACATATAGAAATTTGCTTAGTATTCTTGATATCTCATGGATTTTATAACATTTTATAAATGCCACAATTAGAGTTTGAGACTAAATTGTACTATTATCAAGATACTATTTTATTTTGGTGGAAAAAAATAAGATATCTGTATGACTATGTAATATAGAGCATTACTTTGATGTGAAAACGTTAGTCCTAAAATATTTAGAAAAATTAATTATTTGGTCACTTTCAAAATCTGATTTGCTAGTGTCCAAATTGTGTAACTCTAAACAAAGTTATTTCCATACTCTAGGTAATATATTCCTTTCTTTTTCACATAAGCACTACCTACAAATTTCTAGTATGTATAAAAGCAGCAAAACCATGAGAGGAAATCTATATATGACCTTTTTTTGCTCACTTTGACAGCACATATATATAACTTTTTGAAATTGCAATCTCTTATCATCGATATTTATATTTTGGGACGGCTATATTATCTGTTACTGTATAACAAATTACCCCAAAACTTAGCTTCAAACAATAAGCATTTATCATTTTAGTTTTTGTGAGTGAAGAATCTGGGTGCAGCCTGGTTGAGTGCCTTAGGATCTCTCATTGCCAAGCCGGGCTGTGGTCTCAAATGAAGGCTTGACTGAAAGAGGATCTCCTAAATCTCACTCACATGGTTGAGGACAGGATTTAGCTCCTCGCAGGCAGTTGGAATGAAGGCCCCCATCCCTCATGGGCTATTGGAAGAAATTTCTTAATTTGTGGGTTTCTGTCTAGAGTAGATCACAACATGGCATCTGGCTTCGATCAGAGCAGTTGAGCAAGAATGGGTGAGTAAGATGGAGGCCACAATCATTTTGTACATCTAATCTTGAAGGCGAAATCCCTTCACAGTTGCTTCGTCTCTCTGTTAGAAATGCGTCACAGGTCAGCCTATAGTCAAGCGGAGAGAATTTCACAAGGACCTGAATACCAGCAGGCAGGAGTCGATGGGGACCATGTAAGAGGCTGCCTCCTACAACATTCCTCTCAGAAAGGTCTACGTAATATGTATTTTAACTTAGAATTCATTTTTTTACTAAGAATGTTACAGCATTTCTTGAAAATATTAGTGATACTCAAAAGATGTCATAGATAAGGGACCAGGGAACAGTACACAAGAACTGTTATCATATCACCTTCTATCTTTTTGCTCCACTACCCTGGAGCATTACCTTTGTCCAGGATGGTGCAACATCCACTAAAACAGCCACTGGAAAGGGAAAACAGGCTGGGGAGGGGTGGGGGGGATGGGCACACACATATGTCACATAAGCTGTCATTTCAGCCCAAATCTCATTTTCCAGAACTTAGTCAACTGGCCACCTCTTTCCCCACCCCCCAGTGCTGCAAAAGAGGCTAGGGAATTTAGTCTTTGGTTGGGCAGTCATGGCCTTAACTAAAAATTACATTGTTATTGAAGAAAGGGAGAATATATATTGGGGCAAGCTAGAAGCCTCTGCGCAAAGCTTTCAACAGCATTAAAATGGATGTCACGTGGCCATGCATTAATGCATTTTACTCAGAGGTGAGTAAAATCATGTCTTCATTCAGAGCCTATTACTTTTAATTTAGACAGAATTCTTATTAGCATAGTTACAAGGCTTCCCAAACCACTGCAGATTAGGAGGAAGTGTAGTGAGAAGTAGGCATCTTGACAACTCTGAAAATTGAGAGCAGAATGTCCAGTAACGAATATGGACATACAAAAGGCCGAGGCTAAAACTAAGCTGGCAGTTCAGAGAAATTTGATATGGGGCATACAGTTTTCTGGTAGCCCCAAAGCTTTGCTCATTTAACAACATTACCACTTAGTAAAATACTTAGATTCAGTAACAATGATCCAGAGTATTCCGTTGTGGTGAAAAGAGAAAACATTTTGGCACTCCCAAAGAAGTAAGTTTCGTTAATTATTTAGAAAATTTATTTATGTAGAGCATTCTATGAACATGATCCTGTCAAATAAAGGAGCGGCCCCTCTACTTATAATATTCTTTATCTAATTACCTCCACGTTATTTGTATAGAAAAATTCTTTCTGAGTTCCATTTCTAGTATCTAGAATTATATATTAGAGTGGTTGGCATTCGTAAATTGTTTTTAAAGAAATTCTCCGTATTAGCCAAGTCCCAGATATTGCATATTACAAACATACAGCTATTACTTCCCATCCTCACCATCTTGTAAAGAGTATAGAACTTTCTGATTACACATAGAGTATTATTGTAAGGAAAGGATTATCAGAGTTCTGCAGTTCTCATATTTTTTTAAGCCAACTGGAATCATAGCTGGTATTACCATTCTGACACGTTAGCCCTGAATGTTCTTCCTCATTTCTCAATCTGGCAAACTCTTACTCAGTAAAGACCCAGATCCATTACAAAATAAATTGCATTGCACATAGCATGATCTGTGAAAGGAAGAATTGGCAAGTTAAGCCATCAAAGATAAAGTTTGCTTTATGAAAGACTATGTTAAAAAGATGAAAAGACAAGCTGCAGACTTGGAGAAAATATCTGACAAAGAACTAGTATCTAGAATATATAAAGAACTCTCAAAACTCAACAGTTAAAAAAAATCCAATTAAAAAATGGGCAAAAGACATGAAGAGACATTTCACCAAAAGGGATAAAATGGGATAGATGGCAAAAAGATGTTGGACATCAGACTGGGGAAATGCGAATTGATGCCACAAGGAGATGCATACAGATCTATCGGAATGGCTAAAATAAAAAATAGCGATGACACTAAATACTGGTGAGGCTGCTAAGAAAAAGTAGATTACAGATACATTGCTGGTAGGAATGTAAAATGTCACAGGCCCTTTGGTAAACAGTTTGCAAGCTAAACATGCCACAACCACATGACGCAGCAGCTGCATACCCATACAGTTAACTCAGAAAAACAGAAACTCAGGTTCATTCACACACCTGTATGTGAATGTTTAGAGCAGCTTTGTTCATATAGCCCCACACCGGAGACAACTCAGATCCTTCAACGAGGGAATGATTAAACTAACTAGTATGCAGCACTACTCAGCAACGAAAAGGAACCAACTAATGATTATACGCCACAACTTGCATGAATTGTGCTGAATGAAAAGAGCCAATCCCAAAAGGTTGCACACTTTATGATTCCATGCACATAACGATGTTGAAGTGATAAAAGTACACAAGTGGAGAACATATTAGTGATTCCCAAGGGTTGAGAAAGGTAGAGGGTGAGAGAGAGGGAAGTTGATACGGCTAAAAAAAGGCAAGGATCAGTGTGGTGACAGAAAAGTTCTGTATCCTGACTACATCAAAGCTAATATCCTGTGCTGTGGTTTTGTAAGATGCTGCCCTTGGGGGAAACTGAGTAAAGGATACATGGTATTATCTCTTGGTATTGTTTTCTACAACTGCATGTGAAAATATACTTATCTCAAAGTTAAAAATTATGAACTTCTTACAACTCCATTAGACTGTGACCTTTGTAAAGGAAAGGGTTATCTCTATTCCCCCAGCAGCTAGGACAGTGCCGGACTCATAGAAGATGCTTTAAAACGTTTGTGGGTTTCCTGAAGAGTGAGAGCTGCAGAATATTTGAAGGTGGCCATATTAAACACATCCCAAAATGAAGGGTGTCTGTCTGCTGACCCATTCATTTAACAACTGTTGAGCATCTACCTCAAGGTAGGCATTCTTCTAAATGCCAGAAATACACAAAATCAGTGGGAAGGGAGCCCCAGCTTTCATGGAGCTTACAGTTTAACTGGGGCAAAAACCAAGCATAATACATAACTTATACAATATGTTAGGAGATGTGAAGTGCTATGAAAAAAAGTTTTAAGGGGTTGTTTAGGGTTAGGGGTTTGATACAGAAAAGATGGCAGGAGTGAGAGAGCTGCAATTTGCGATTTTAAAGAGGATTTAGAAACAAAGGACAGTTTAAAAAAAAAAAAAGATTTATTTACTTATTCATGAGAGACACAGACCGAGAAGGAGAGGCAGAGACACAGGCAGATGGAGAAGCAGGTTTCTTGCAGGGAGCCTAATGCAGGACTCATCCAGGATCCTGGGATCAGGACCTGAGCTGAAGGCAGGCGCCCAACTGCTGAGCCACCCAGGCATCCCCAAAGGACAGTTCTTTTGAGCAGTCTTAAAGGAAGTAAGGGAAAGACCAAGCAGGTATGGGGAAAAAGAGAGTTCCAGGCAGAAGGGTCAGCCAGTGTGAAGGCTTTGAGGTAGAAAAGTTCTAGTATTGGGCAGCACGGGTGGCTCAGCGGTTTAGCACTGCCTTCAGCCCAGGACCTGATCCTCTATCAGGCTTCCTGCATGGAGCCTGCTTCTCCCTCTGCCTGTGTCTCTGCCTCTCATTAATAAATAAATAAAATCTTAAGAAAAAAAGAAAAGAAAAGTCCTAGTATGTTCAAGAACCGGCAAGGAAGTGAAGCTGGTGTGGGAGGAACCAGAATGAGTGAGGGAGAGTAGTTTACTGATAAAGTTAGACAATGAAAATGCAGAGCATAGAGAGAGCCCTTTAAGATGTTGTCATCTTTGGGTCCTACTTTGAGTAAAATGTGAGATATTGGAGGATTTTGAATGAAGCAGTGACATGACCTGACTTAACATTTTCAAAAGGGTCATCCTTCTGGCTGCTGTGTTGAGAATAGATAGTAGAGGAACAGGGTAACAGCATGAAAGAGTACTTCAGAAGCTATTTCAGTATTTTAGGCAAGAAGTGATGGTGGTTTGGACAGGGGTGATAGCAGTACAGGTATGAGAAATGATTCGTTTGTATTTAGATTTTGAAGACAGAGCCAACAGGATTTGCAGTCAGATTGGATGTTAGGTACAAAGGAAAGAGGAACCAGTGGTGACTCCAAGGTTTTTCTGCTGAGGACTTGCACAAATGGTGTTGCCATTGAGATGGGGGAAACTGCAGGGCTTGGTGTGTGTGGTGTCCAAAGGGACAGCTTTGGGAGGAAGGTGAGTGCATGTTGAATTTGTGACACCTAAGTGGAGATGTTGAATGGGCAGTTGGATATTCCAGTTCGGAGCTCAGAGGAGAGGTATACAGACTAGACATTTAAGTTTGCAGGTTGCCAGCATTTGTATGATATTTAAAGCCATGAAAAAAAAAATAAATAAAGCCATGAAACTGGATGAAATTTCCAAGGAAGGAATGTAATTAAGAAGTCCAAAGACTGAGCCCCGGGGACCCTATAGAGGTCAGGGAGAGGGAGAGGAACGAGCTGAGAGAGGCTGAGAAGCTATGGCCAGCGAGAGAGGGAGACCCAAGACCAAGAGTGCAGGATCCTGGAAGCCAAGTGAACGAGGTGATTTCCTGAAGGAGGAGGGAGTGATCAGCCAATCAACTGTGTGGGTCCAGTAGGACAAGGACCGAGAATGACCATTGGGTTTAGCAATGTGTAGGGAACTGGTAACCTCCACACATCAGAGAGGAAGAATTTCAGTCATGAAACTGAGTCATTACAAGGACAAATTTAAGTTTTAGGAGCTGTTTTAAAAAGCTACTTTTCGGTTTCTCAAAAAACTATAGCATTACCATATGATCCAGCAATTCCATTTCTAGGGCATCCCCAAAAGAACTCAAAGCAGGAACTCAAACAGACGCTTGTAGGCCAGTGTTGAGAGCAGTATTACTCACAGTAGCCAAAAGGTAGAAATGACCGAAAATGTCCATCGACAGATGACTGACTGGCTAAACAAAATGTGGTATCTACCTAGAACGGAATATTATTCATCCTTAAAAAGAAAATGAAATTCTAATACATGTGACAACATAGGTGAACCTGGAAAACATACTAAGTAAAATAAGCCAGACACAAAAGAACAAATATTGCACAATTCCACTTATGTAAGGTACCTAAAATGTCACATTCATAAAGACAAATGTAGAATAGAGGTT
Source organism: Vulpes vulpes (assembly GCF_048418805.1). Taxonomy (NCBI): domain Eukaryota; kingdom Metazoa; phylum Chordata; class Mammalia; order Carnivora; family Canidae; genus Vulpes; species Vulpes vulpes. The sequence goes on along the minus strand of NC_132795.1, from coordinate 92,807,477 downwards.
GTCAGAGGCTGGCTGAGGGGCAGGAGAGAATGGAGAGTCATTGTTTAAAACGTATAGACTTGGACGCCTGGGTGGCTTAGCGGTTGAGCGTCTGCCTTCAGCCCAGGGTGTGATCCTGGAGACCCGGGATCGAGTCCCACATCGGGCTCCCTGCATGGAGCCTGCTTCTCCCTCTGCCTGTGTCTCTGCCTCTCTCTGTGTTTCTCATGAATAAATAAATAAAATCTTAAAACGTATAGACTTTCTGTTTGGGATGATTAAAAAAAAGTTCTGAAAGTGGATAGTGGTGACGGTTGTACAACAATACGAGTGTGCTTCATGCCACTGAACTGTGCACCTCAAAAAGTTTGGATGGCAAATGCATAATAGAAAGTATAGGATGCGGGTACATATGTCTAAAAGAGAAATTGATTATATATGTTTAATTCTAACATTATGTTAGAATAAAATCAATGAATGAGTAAAAAAAGAAAAGCTGTTTTTCACTTATTTCTGATCTAAGAACTAAGTTTGCTTGAGGCATTATCTAAGATTTGGCTTTCTGTGTAGATCCTTTTGCACATATTTGTTTCACTCTTTTCTTTCTTTCTCTCTCTCTCTCTCTTTTATTACACTCCTTGTTACTGGCTCAAGCCTTAGCCATTGCAGTTAAAGAAAATAGTATTCCTTTTTAAAGTCATTGTCCTCAGGATGACAGAAGAGTCACTTGTTACAGAATGATCCAATTAATTACTATTTTTGGGAAAAGGATTCATCTTTAAAAGATATATTATATAAATTAAATACATACATATTAAATATATATATGTGTATTAAGTATAGATTCCTCACCAGGAAAACCTTTCTCACACAATGGTCCTTGAAAATAATGTTCCTTGAATTCACATGTAAATATTTTCCTACTAAAACTCTCATTTTTGATAATTTAGCAGAGCTGATATGGAGAAAACCTTGAGTACTGGAAGGTTTTGTGGCACAGCATATTTAATAACCGTGACAACTCAAGAATTTTAAGCAGACTCGCCTCCTTGTCTGGGATCTGTCGGCACCAGTGTGTCTCTACTGGCAAGCCCCTAAATGTACTATTTCAGCCAAAACTGTGCTAATGATGGTCTACCAAATTTTAACAGGATATTTTTAAGACTTGATAGTCTCATGATTAAAAAAAAAAAAAAAAATCCAAAACAAAAACTTTCCATCATTCCTTTCAAAAGCTGCCACTCTAAAATATGTAGCAAATTAAAAAAAAAAAAAAAGAGGTCTAAAATTGCTTTACAGTCTCCATGAAACAAAGACTGGTGTGTTGGTGTGGCTGCAGGGAGCTCTGCGCTGCTTTTGTATGATTTCAGAGGTGAATTTAGATGGCTGGAAGATAGATGGGTGCCAGATGCAGTTTGACATAGATTCAGGCAGCTGCTCCTGGGCTAGGTTTCATTAGCTGGTAAGTGCGCCAGCAGAAGCAGCAGAGCGAGGCCCCAAATGCCAAAATGACAGTGAGAACAGTGGAACAATACAATATTCACTAAGTGATTTTAATCTTGGAGATTAAATATCACCCAATCAGTTTCCAGGTTTTAAAAACCAACTCCTATGAAGCCATTAGGGGCGCCAAGTGGTTGTCCACTGGGGGGAATAAATGTTGTAGTTAAAAAAATGTTTGTTAGTTTAAAAATAAAAAGTGTCATGAACTCATTTTGGTAACATCCAATTAAAAATCATGTCAACCTCCTCAACACATACACGGCAGTAAAAGAAATACATCCGTGATATTGCAGCCAGGCAGTTAATCTTCAGTAAGTGGGCCCAGTGTTGGCTTATCTATCTTTTTCATATGCAAGTCTTGGGTGAGCTTTCCAGGCTTCTTCTGGCTATAAGGGTCCCCCCCTCCCCATCACCACCACCACACCCATTCTTCAAAGAAAGACCAAGGTCTCAAAACCCAAAGAGTGTACTTACTTGCTTTTGAGACCTTATGATTCTGCACAGCTAGTGGTGAGTATATATGCAACCACATAATTGTGAATTAAAAGTTTTTTCCTATAAAGAAGTTTTGCTCTAACTGCTTGTGGGGTTGTAAGTAATTATGAAACTGACTCCAGAAGTCCCCATACTTGACTTCAACTCACATGTTTTCTCAGATGAAGAAGGGAACCTTTATTTAGTCTATTTTTTGAACTTACTAAACTTATCTTTGCTTTTCTGAAAAGAGTGTCATGATCTAATCTATCAGTGATGCAACCACTTCATGTGGGACAATTCCTTAAATTAAAATTAACACAAAGTAAGTAATTGGTGGGACATGTACATATTTGAAAACTGTAAATCTAACCAGTCTCTGCTTTTTCTATTTAATCGTAGGAAGCTAATGCATCACTTATAATAGCTCTGAGGCATTTACACGGTATTTCTTTCTTTTTTTTCCTCCAAACGAGTGTGTGCTCAGCTCTCTTAATAACAATGGGAGTTGTATATGTGCTCAGGGAAGAATAGCTTCCATTGTGTTTTAGTATTTTTAGTATTTTGCTTAGTAATAATGCTGTAATACTACTTTTTTGGGGGAGGGGAAAGTCCAGAGAATGATTACTTAGAAATAAGCTCTGATTGAGTTAGAAACTATGTTCAGGACCAAATCCTAATGTTAATTAGTGGCTATATGACACTCTGCCGAGTTTGAATATATTCTGGACTTGAATATGTTGCATACGTGTTCTTTAAGGTTTAATTTCCTATGTCAAAGCCACCCATCTGTGAGCTTACATTTGAATTAAAGGGTAGAGTACCCGAGGTGACGTGGTTTTAATTCGTGCAAGTGTTTGGGAGTTGTTTCAGTGATCAAAGCTCCGCCCCCCCTTTCTCTTCCTCCTTTTCTCTTCCCGTCTTCTGCGGGTCTAGCACCGACGACTTGACTATGTTGACCTCAATATTGAGACCTTTTTGTTTGTTTCACTGGACGTACCACTCACAAGGGCTCGCCTTGCAAACCTCTTTGATCAGGGGTGACTACTGGGTTAATGAAGAGGCTGTTCGGTTCAGCACACTCAGCTTTCGTGAATCTAATGAGACTCAGTTTGCATTTCTCTTGAATAGCCTTTAAAAGCTTACCTAACCTTTCCGAATCCCTCACGGGGTCCCTGGGAGGAGAAAATGAGGCACATATGTAACACATTTAGCATAGTACTTGGCACAAGGGTTCATTGGGTGGTTCTAGAATCCTGTATTTCTCTCCTTTACCTTATGCAGATATCCTCTGGAAAATTTCTCATTTGACCTCGTGAGAAAAGTTAATATATGTAGAAAACATATGGAGTTCCTCAGAGAAAAGGGTTATAGGAGTAAGCCAGGATGCTGTTGTGGTCATTACTGACCAATACAAAGCCATTTCAGTTGTTAATAATCATTTGATATCTTCATTCATTTTTTTCCCCACAATGAAATCATAAATTTAAGCCCAGTCTTTTACTACTTACGGCCAGTTTTGTTAATTATCCATGTTATAGCTACTCCCCCGGTTACTTCATTCTGTTTTTTGTTTGTTTGTTTTCATTTTTGTTTTTGGTGGTAAAAGACACGTAGCACAGCATTTAACATAGGAACCGTTTTCAAGTGTATATAGTTCAGGGGTGTTTAAATACATTCACACTGTTGGGTAGCCGTCACCACCATCCATCCCTAGAACTCTTTTCATCTTGTAAAACTGAAACTCCATACCCGTCAACAGTAACTCCCCATTCTCCCCTACCTTCAGCCCTGGCCTGGCAGCCACCACTGTACTTTCTGTCTTTGATTTTGACCCTCGGTACTTACTCATAAAAGTGGAATCATACAGTGTTTGTCTTTTCGCGATAGGCTTTTTTCACTTAGCATAATGTCCTCATCCATGCATGAAGTGCATCCATGTTGTAGCATCCTGCAGAATTTCCTTCAGGAAACTCAGCCTTTTGAAGGCTGAATAATATCCATTGTATGTGTATACCGCGTCTCACTTACCCATTCATCTATTGATAGGCACTTGGGTTACTTCCACATTTTAGCTATTGTGAATAATGCTGCTGTGAGCGTGGGTGTACAGATATCTTTCTGTGACCCTGCTTTTGATTCTTCACCCAGAAGTGAGGAAATTGTTGGATCGTATGGTAATTCTGTTTTTAATTTTTTGAAGAACTGCCTTACTGTTTTCAATGGCTGCACCCATTTTTACATTCCCACCATTGATGCACAGGGTCTCCAGTTTCTCCACATCCTTGCCGGGACTTGTTGTTTTCTGTTTTTTTGATATTAGCCCTCCTAATGGATGTGAGATGATATTTCATTGTGGTTTTCATTTGGATTACCCTAATGATTAGTGATGAGCATCTTTTCATGGGCTTGTCAGTCATTTCATATATCTTCTTTGGAGTAATGTCTTCAAATCCTTTGCCCATGTTTTGTATCAGGTTATTTGTTTTTGTTGTTGACTTCTAGGAGTTCTCCCTATATTCTGGACATTAAAGATAAAGATAAAGATAAGGGATTAACCCTTATCAAGTGTATGATTTGCAAATATTTTCTCCCATCCTGTGGGTTGCCTTTTTACTCTGTTGGCAGTGTTTTTATTTTTATTTTTATTTTTATTTTTTTAAGATTATATTTATTTATTTGAGAGAGAGAAAGTATATGAGAGAGAGCACAAGCAGAGAAGAGCAGAGGGTGAGAAGCAGACTCTGCTGAGCAAGCAGGAAGCCTGATGCGGGGCTTGATTTCAGGATCCTGAGATCATGACCTGAGCCAAAGGTAGATGCTTAACCAACTGAGCCACCCAGGTGCCCCTGTAGACAGTGTTTTTAGTTGCACAAAATTTTAAATTTTTCAGAAAGTCCAGTTTGTCTGTTTTCTTTTGTTACTGGTGCCTTTGCTACGAAACCAATGCCAAATTCAATGTTGTAGAGCTTTTGTCCTATGTTTTCATTTTAAGAGTTATTGTTTCAGGTCTTATATTTAGGGACTTAATCCATTTTGAGCTAATTTTTGCATATGGTATCAGGTAAGGATCTAGCTTCATTCTTTTGCATGTGGATACTGGTTTTCCCAGCACCATTTGTTGAAAAAACTGTCTTTTCCATATTGAAGGGTCTTGGCATCCTTGTCAAAAGTCATTTACCCTTATATGTGATATATGGTTTGTATTTGGGCTCTCTGTTCTTTTCCACTAACCTATATATCCGTTTTTGTGCCAATACCACAATTTTGATTACTGTTGTTTTGTAGTAAATTTTGAAATTACGAAGTATAAGTCCTAATTTTTTTTTAATTTTTTTTTTATTTTTATTTTTTTTATGATAGTCACAGAGAGAGAGAGAGAGAGGCAGAGACACAGGCAGAGGGAGAAGCAGGCTCCATGCACCAGGAGCCCGATGTGGGATTCGATCCCGGGTCTCCAGGATCACGCCCTGGGCCAAAGGCAGGCGCTAAACCACTGCGCCACCCAGGGATCCCTATAAGTCCTAATTTTGTTGTCCTTTTTCAAGATTGTTTTGGGTATTCAGAGTCCCTTGAGATTCTGTATGAATTTTAGGATAGTTTTTCTATTTCTACAAAAAGGCAACAACACTGGGATTTTGATAGGGATTGCATTGAATCTGTAGGTCATTGGGTAGTATTGACATTTTAACAATATTAAGTCTTTCAGTCCATGAGCATGCGATGTATTTCCATTTATTTATTTCCTCCTTAATTTCTTTAGTAATTTTTTCTAGTTTCAATTGTACAAGTCCTTTACCTCCTTGATTAATCCTGGCGATTTTGTAAATTGAATTGTTTTTGTAATTTCTTTTTCAGATTGTTCATTGTTCATGTATAGAAATGCAACTGATTTAATGTGATTACTGATAAGGAGGGACTTACTTCTGCCATTGTGGTATTAGTTTTCTATATGACTTAATAGCTTTTTTTTTTTTGTCCCTCATGTTCTGTATTACTGTCTTCTTTTTTGTGCTGACCTGATTTTTTTGTAGTGAAATGTTTAAATTTCCTTCTCATTTCTTTTTGTATATTCTATAGCTACTTTCTTTGTAATTACCACAAGGATTACATTTAACATCCTGAAGTAGTAACACTCTAATTTGAATTTATACCAACCCAACTTCAATAACATGTAGAAACTGCTCCTTTGTAGCTCCATCCCAAATATGTATTTGTCTCTTAAATTGTAGAAAAAACAAAATTTGGAGTACAAACCAAAGTTATAGTAATACTAGCTTTTCCACTGATAATTATTTTTTTCTTTAAATCTATTTGTGTCTTAAATCACGTAGAAAACAAAAATTGCAGCTAAAAACTAGTTTTGCAATAATACTAGCTTTTATAATTGTCCATGTATTATTTACCTTTTTTGAGATTTTTATTTCCTCATATGTCTTTGAGTTTCTGTCCAGAGTCCTTTCATTTAACCTTGCTGGATTCCCTAGAACATTTCTTACAGAATGGGCCTACTTGTCATGAACTCCCTCAGCTTTTATTTATTTGGAAATGTCTGAATATTTCCTCACTTTTGAAGGACAATTTTGCCAGATATAAGATTCTTGGTTAATGGTTTCATTCTTTTAGCACCTTGAATATATCAGCTAACTATCTTGTGGCCTCCAAAGTTTCTGATGAGCAATGTCCTGATAATCTTATTAAGGAGCTCTTGGATGTGATGATTGACTTCTCTCTTGCTGCCTTCAAGATTCTTTGTTTTTTGAAAATTTTATTATAATATGTCTCAGTGCAGATCTCTTTGAGTTCATCTTCCTTGAAGTTTGGTGAGCTTCTTAGATGTTTATATTCATGTCTTTCATCAAATTTGGGAAGTTTTCAGCCATTATTTCTTCAAATATTCTCTCTACTCCTTCCTCACCCTCTTCTTCTGAGAGTCCCACGGTGGATGTTTTTGCTCCACTTGTCCCACAGGTCCTCTGAGCTCTGCTTGCTTTTCTTCAATTTTGTTCTTTCTGCTCCTCAGACTCAATAGTGTCCTATCTTCAGATGATTCTTTCTTCTGCTCAAATCTACTTTTGAATACTTCTAGTGAACTTTTCATTTCAGTTATGCTTTTCAGCTCCAGAACTTCTTTTTCACTTTTTTTTTTTAAAGATTATCTCTCTATTGGTATTTTCATTTTGTTCACATGTAATTTTTTTTACTTTCTCCACATTTTCCTTTAGTTCTTTGGGTGTCTTTATATCTCCACAAGGTCTTTTTTTAAGGACATTTGCTAGTGATTTTTCTTTTTTCCTTTGAATGGGCCATATTTTCTTGTTTTGTTTTGTTTTATTTAATGCCTTGTGATTTTGTTGTTGTTGTTGTTGAACACTGGACATTGGAATCGAATAGTGTGGCAACCTTGGAAATCAGACTCTCCCCCTTCCTCAGCATTTGCTGTTTTTCTGTATTATTTTTATTTATTGTTTTGGTTTTTTTTTTTTTTTATTGCTATAGGCTGTCTCTGTGTCAAGGATCAGCCTGAGGTATAAATTTTTTATTTTATTTGTTTAAAGATTTTATTTATTTATTCATGAGAAACACAGAGAGGAGAGAGAGAGAGAGGCAGAGACACAGACAGAGGGAGAAGCAGGCTCCATGCAGGGAGCCCCACGTGGGACTCAGTCGGATCCCCGGTCTCCAGGATCACGCCCTGGGCTGAAGGCGGTGCTAAACCGCTGAGCCACCAGGGCTGCCCCTGAGGTATAAATTTAAAGTCTCCTCAGGTTTTTTTTCCTGAGCTTTTCTCTGGGCGTGCTTGGTCACTTTCTTATTTTCCCTGTATACTGTAGTTCTTTATTAAATGTCCTAACCTTTAATGTCCAGCTCCCCAAAAGGTTAGAAAAGAAAAAATAAAAAAGAAAGTGGAGGCAAAGGGTGTTGGCCCTTTAAGTCACCTGGAAGTCAATTCAGGGGAAGAGGGAAAGGCTTGCAGCAGTACTGGGAGGTGCCACAAAAATGTCTGCCTACCTCGTTGCCCCTCCATGACTGGAAACAACAATCAACAAACAGGGCGTATGGGGCACCTGGGTGGTTCAGTTGGTACAATGTGTGACTCTTGATCTTGGGGTTGTGAGTTCAAGCCCCGTGTTGGGTAGAGAGCTTACTTTAGGAAAAAGCAATCAAGGCATAGATCCCCAGTATTTGGAGGGGGGGAGGTTCTTTTTTGCCCTCCTGGCTCACATAAGCTGTTTGGGAGCTTCTCCAGGAGCATTCATACAACTGGGGGTGGGGGATGAGTAGCTGCTAATGTGCTAAGAGCTGAACTTGTCTGAAATTAACCAAAATTCACTGTAATTTACTGTGTAAGTCTTCCCAGGAAGTTGTATGCCTTCAGCAGACTCCAGAGTTCCAAAATAGTTACATCAGACAGATTCTGCTAGTGCAGCTTGTTGCCTAGTTGGAGTGACAGATTCCTGGTGCTTTCCACTCTGCCCATCTTCCCAGAATCCTCTCCCATTCGTTTGGTGTTAAGAGAATACTTAAGAGATTTTATTTGGGGTAACTGTGCTAAGTTGAAATACTTGCTATTTGGACACTCTTACATTTGAGATGGATAACTCTTTGCATGCATCATCTCACTTAACCTTCACAATAACACCAGCCTCAGGTCCTGGTTCTGTCCCCTATCTACAGCTGAGAAAATTGAGGCGTAAGCAAGTTGCCTAAGGTCTGATAGCCAACATATGGTCAAACTGGAACTTGAAACTCTGTCTCAGGACCTTTTGACTCCAAAGTTAGTGTTATTAGGCATGTCAGAAAATGTTGACTATAGTTTGCTTAGCTACATGTTAAATAATCTCTGACTACTCTGTATTTTGTACTTTGGTTTTTCTGCAAAGAATCAAAAGGTAATGGATATGAGTGGCCTAAGTCAGAGTGAAGACTTTTCTATTGTTAATGTAGAAAAGACGATTTCTTTACAGAATCCTTTTTTATTTACTTTAGTTTAACAGTTTGTCTCTCCTGCAAGTGGGAGGGTGGGTCAGAGGTGGATAAATATGCTCTGCTGGAGTTACACACAACGTGTGGTAGGAGCAAAAGAGCATGAATTACGTTAGGCAGAGTGCAGCTTCACATCCGATGGGTATATCACTGGGCTGCACGACTGTGGCAGCCTTGATGAATCATGGCATTTTAAGCTCTGCTTGTGTCATCAACGTATGTGGGCTGAAATTGCATGGAAGCATAGTAGTCCACTAGAAATATAAATAAGAGTAAAATATACCATTGGAATAACGGCAGCGTTTCCTACAGCAACCAAATACTTGTGAAACCTGCACATTTTGAGCTTTTTGTTTTTAGAGCTAATGATTTTGTTTACTAGCTTAGACCAACGCAGCATTTTCTATTTATTTAAGTGTTTGAGATTCAGTCATAAAATTTCAGTTGGAGCTAAAGCTGTTTATAGAAGTTTAGCAGGTGTGTGGGCATATTAAAAAGAAAGAGATAATATATGTATATTAAAAGATCTATTGAAATTTTTCTGATTCATTGTGCTTTGTAAATAAGTAGATGGGTAGGTAAGTAGAGAGATAGATCCCCACACTTAAAGTGCCCATCTGAATTTGTTTTTAAAAATGTGCTTTGAGGGGATCCCTGGGTGGCTCAGCGGTTTGGCACCTGCCTTCTGCTCAGGGCGTGATCCTGGAGTCCTGGGATCAGGTCCCGCATTGGGCTCCCTGCATGGAGCCTGCTTCTCCCTCTGCCTCTTTTTCTGCCTCTCTCTCTCTCTCTGTCTCTCATGAATAAATAAATGAAATCTTTTTTAAAATAAAGAAATGTGCCTTGACAAGAGTCTTTATTACATGGTTAAGTGAAGTGCTATTTACCATAATGTAAATTTGGAAATAGAAAGTGGATTTTGAATCAGATCTAGATTCCAGTCTGGGCTTTGCTGCGTGGTCATTGTGGCATCTTGAGAAAGTTCTCTCTGAACCTCAGTTCCTCAAAGAAAAACAGTATAATAGTAGCTGGCTCTTGGGGCTTTAGGGAGTTCGAAGACCAAATAAGAAAATGATGTCAACATGCTTTCTAATGTGTAAATAAGTAATTATATAGATTTAAAGACGTGGTATCGTTTTTTTTTAAATTAATTAATTTATTTGAGAGAATGTGTGCATTCCACATGGGGGATGGGCACAGGGAGAGAATCTTCAAGCAGATTCCCCACCGAGCATAGATTCCACTGAAGGGCTGGATCCCACAACCCATTAGATCATGGCCTGACCTGAAACCAAGAATCAGACACTTAACTGACTGAGCCACCCAAACAGCCCTTAAGGTGTGGAATTGTTACCATATACTTTACAGCCAGCAGATGGACTGATCTAATACCATCCCTCATTCACGAAGCTGACAGTGGCAATTTTGGTCTCTCAAACAACACAGATTTATTGAGCTCTTATGATGCATGAGGACTTCTTCACATCAGCAGACTTATGTATAGATTTATAATAGCTATAGTTCATATAATGACTTTATATAGCATACAGGCATTCTATACACATGCATTTTATAGATATTTAAAATTTCCCTTTAGGCACTCAGATTTGTTGGGACGCCTAGGTGGCTCAGTGGTTGAGCAAATGCCTTCCGCTCAGGTCCTGGGATCCTGCATCAGGCTCCCTGCAGGAAACCTGCTTCTTCCTCTGCCTGTATCTCTACCTCTCTCTGTGTGTCTCTCATGAATAAATAAATAAAATCTTAAAAAAAAAAAGCACCCAAACTTGTTAAATGTGAGCTAGTTTGATAAAAATCTTGCCCTATACCATTATTGTTCTTGTTGTTATTATGTTTTTCCCCACAGAGAGCATTGAGCGTAATCCTACCTTTTCTTCATAATTCAGGATCATTCAGATTGCTAAAGTATTCTATTGGAATACCTTAAGGCAGGGTTAGTAGCAAGGGAGGGGCATAGTGTTATTTACCACTACCTTAAATAATCCCACATCACCAAATTTTTGGAATTCTTTTATCAACATTTGAAACCCTTCTCCTCTTTCAAATTGCTAGCTGCCTCCAACACCCTCTTTTGGCTAGTATCATGTACAATCCATTCTGTCTTCTGACTTCCATTTACAATCTATGGTTTGGAGGGGAAAAAATTAAAATTGTCTTTAAGATTAAATAGACACTCAGGAAATACATGATAATGCATGGGATTTGGTGCATGGGCTTTGTGATTTCTTCTTTTTTCTCAAAGATTTATTTTTGCTTGCTTTGTTAGTTCCACATACCTGGAGTCTCTTTGGATGAATCATACCACCCAATACCATCATTCTGCATCAGTTTCCTCTAATCATCAGTGATACTTCTATAGCTCTTTACCAATTATAAAATGCCCCCATGTACTTTGCCTTGCTTGATCTTTACATGATCATGAGAGATAGGCAGGACATATATTATTTTCATATTTTACAGATAAGAAAACGAAGGTTGGAGATTACCAGTGGATTTAGCCAGGGGTTCCAGCTGAATCTCCCAGGGAGGCTTGTCTACCCACACGTGCCGGTGTCTATACCTGATAGTTCAATTCCATAGGTCTGGGGCAGGACCCACACACACATATTTTGGAGGAAAAAAACAAAAAACAAACAAACCCAAACAATTCTAATGTTTCTTCACTTTCCCAGACCCTTTTATCCATCCTCTACCCCTCATCTCTGCTCCCATTGAGGACCACTAGGTTAAGTTTTTATGACCAGTAAGTGATTTACTAGGATGCTTTCATGTGCAGGTTACAGAAAAGCCAACAAACAGTGGCTTAAACCTGTGATTTGTGATGGTCTCATAATCAGCTGAAGTGTGGTCAGAAGAGCGCCCTTCATCCATCCTCCCCCCGCCCCAGCCCCTTCTGTTACTTTACTTGATAAAAGAGACTTTGTAAAAAAAAAAAAAAAGAGAGAGAGAGAGAGACTTTGTAGATGCGGTTAAATTAAGGCTCTTGAAATGGAGAGGTTATCCTGGATTCCGTGGGTGGGTTCCAAGTAATCACAAGAGTCCTTATAAGAGGGAGGCAAGAAGGTCTAGGGCAGAAGAAGGGGATGTGGCAACAGAGCAGAGATTGGAATGATGCGTTTTGAAGGAGAAGGGGCCATGAGCCAAGGAGTGCAGGTGACCTTTCTAAGCTGGAAAAGACTAGGAGACAGATTTCCCTCGAAGCCTCCAGAAGGAATGCAGCCCTGTCAACACTGCAGTTTTAGTCTTCTGACCTCCAAAACCGTAAGAGAATAAATTGCATCACTTTAAGCCACTAGGTCTATGGTAATTTGTTCCGGCAGCAATAGGAAACCAGTACAAAGGAGAAATATAAAAGGCAGATAGATTCTTAGGCCTCTCAAGCCTCTCCCGCAGAGATAATGTTTTTAGCAGAGCTGAGCGGGGTCCAAGGATGGGGGTTAAACTAGTCCCTAGGTGATTCACAGGCCCATGGCCCTTGGACCTCACCTACAGCGTTATAAACATACCCATAAGCCATTTATTGTTTCAGAAGTTCAGAGTGGGCATTCCTGGCGCCAGTGGTTCTCCCTAGCTCAGTGATGTCAAGGACCCAGGCTCCACCTCGACCTCTGCCCCACCAGCCTCAGTGTGTTGGACTTTTGTGCTTAGCCTTTTTACATCATGCACACAGGAAAGCACCGCATCCTCACACACAGCCAGGAACAGGGGAGAGGGCTCTCTCTGTAAGCTTGTGTGTCCCTCACTTATTAATCAGAGTGGTAAAATTCTTCCCCAGGGCTCCCGGCAAACTGACTTCCCCTTACATCCCGCCAGCCCAAACTGCATCACCTGGCCACCTCCAGCAGCATGGAGGGAGGCAGCAGCAAGAAACCTTGAGTCCTCCTCCTCCTGGGAAACCATTGCATCCCCTCAAACAACACCCACCTCTCACCAAGCTATTACCTCTCTCTTCCAAGAAGATCCTTTAGTGCCAGCTCCTTGTACCTTTTAAATCACCTCATGTACCATCAGTGGCACCCTTCACTTTGAAAAACAAATACATTATCTAATTTAATCTCCGTAACACTCTGGGGTCGATAATATTTCCCCCTCCTCTTTTTTTTATAGTTAAGAATCAGAGATTGATTAACATGCCCAGGGTTCAGTGGCGGAAAGCTCCTAAGTGGCAGGTCTGCTTAATTGTGAAGCTCAAGCTCTTAACCGTTACACCCACTGGTTACACAACTGCTTCTCAGTTGTTTAATGTCCGTGGCACATTCTCAAACACTAGAATTTTTGGCACACTTGAAGAGCTTGAAAACTCAAAGCAGGGATCCCTGGGTGGCGCAGCGGTTTGGTGCCTGCTTTTGGCCCAGGGCGCGATCCTGGAGACCCGGGATCGAATCCCACGTCAGGCTCCCGGTGCATGGAGCCTGCTTCTCCCTCTGCCTGTGTCTCTGCCTCTCTCTCTCTCTCTCTCTCTCTCTCTCTCTCTCTCTGTGACTATCATAAATAAATAAAAATTAAAAAAAAAAACAAAACTCAAAGCAACACTAAGCACATCGGTCATTAAAACACAATCACCATCATTGGAGGGTTTTGAGTAGGAGCGTCACGACCTGACTTTTGTTTTAAAAGCATCACTGGCCACTGTCTAGAGAGGGCATCGTTAGGGGTCAGGAGTCATCGGCTCCCTTCTGACTCCAGGTAAAAGCCAACCAAAGTCATTGCATTGGCTTCTAGGGCCCTCCACCACCTGCCCCCTCTGTGTACCTCCTCCCCTTCCATTCTCCCTCTCCCTTTGGACATGGAGCCCTCAGGCATGTCTGCCTTTTCTGTTCCCTCTGCCAGGAAAGCTCCTGTGTTTGGCATCAGTTCTCCCCTCCCTCAGGTCTTTACTCACTGCCATCTTCTCAGTGAGGCTTTCTTTCTTTCTTTCCTTTTTTTTTTTTGTGAGGCTTTGTTAACCACCTCTTCAAAATCACACCCCCGCTCCACACATACACACCCAAGCACACATTCCGCAACCTCCTTTCCTGTTTTACTCTTCTGGATAACGCTTAACTTCTGATACGCCGTATGATATCCTCATTTATTCTGTGCGTTCTCTTTCCCCTCACTAGCATGGGAGGGCCATGAGAACAGGGATCCTTGTAGGGTTTTTTGTTTGCTGCCACATTCCAGCTCCCAGAACCTAGGACACGATAGACATTCAATAAGTAGTTGTTGAACGAATATAATTTTTACGCACAGCTCTGATTAGTTCTATGGAGAAACTAATGCTTCTCCTAGAAGCAAAAGGTCCATATTACAGGATATGGATATTTTAAAAGGTTCATAATACAAACCCTGTCTTCTCAAGGTTGAATCCAGTTACACCTTCATCTGACAGCCCAGCCCACTGTGCCCTCACATGGTTATCCGTGTTAACACATCTGTAGCCAGCGTGGTGTGTGGCAATCATATTTCTATTTTAATTTGTATTGCTTTGATTGGGTAAATTGGTGTTTGTTGTTTCATGCATTTTTTTCTTTGGGTGATCATTAGCTTGTATCCTTTGTTCATTTTTCCAATTCAGTGTCAATGTGTTTCCAATTTAGTATTGGCGTTTTTCTAATTGATTCCTGAGACCTTGTTAGGAAATAAGGTTACTTACTCTTCGTTAACTGTGTTACAAATATTTTTTCCTAGTTTGTCCTTTTAATTTTGCTTATGGGGATCCCTGGGTGGCTCAGCCGTTTAGCTCCTGCCTTTGGCCCGGGGCATGATCCTGGAGTCCCAGGATCGATTCCCGCATCGGGCTCCCTGCCTTGAGCCTGCTTCTCCTCCTTCTGCCTGTGCCTCTGCCTCTCTCTCTGTGTCTCTCATGAATGAATGGATAAAATCTTTAAAAATAAAAATAATAATAATAATAATAATAATAATAATTTTGCTTATGGTGTTTTTGGTGTATAGTTTTGTAGTGTAATCCATTTTAACTTTATGGTTCTTTTGCTTTATGTTCGGAAAGGTCTCATCTACCTTTATGATCAGTTATTCCTCTGTAATTTCTTTTAGTTCTCGTGTTTTTTTTAAAATATATTTTATTCTTTAGTTCATCTCGAGTGTTTTATCACATTGTTTGAGGCAAAAATCTAACATCCATTCTTTCCACTTAAATAGCAAACTCCTGTACACACATTCCTCTCACCCTAATAAGAATGCCATCTTTGACTATGTTAGATCTTTATACTAAGATCTGTTTTAAGTTTTTCAATGCAGATCCATTTGTATTTTTTCTTTTGCCAGAACCCAACTGTATTATTATAGCTTTTTAACATCTTCAGTAAAATTTACTTTTCTCCATTTGTTGGTTATTCTAAATAACTTCTAAGATTGTTCTGTCAAGTTCAGGTATAGATGTTGAATTAATGTCTGAAAATAAAAAATCATATCATGCCGCTCCCCCATGGAAAATCTTTTAATGACTCCTCACCGCCTTCAGAATATGATGTCCAGGGGATCCTTGGGTGGCTCAGCGGTTGAGCGCCTGCCTTCGGCTCAGGGCGTAATCCTGGGTCCAGGGATCGAGTCTGGCATTGGGTTCCCAGCATGGAGCCTGCTTCTCCCTCTACCTGTGTCTCTGCTTCTCTCTCTCTCTGTGTGTGTGTGTGTGTCTCTCATGAATAGATAAATAAAATCTAAAAAGAAATAAAAATAAAAAATAAAATAAAATCTTTAAAAAACAAAAATGATGTCCAGACCCTTTAATGTGGCATCCAAGGCCTTCCTAGACCTGTGTGGCCAAACTCCTTACTCTTGTATGTTGTTGCTCCTTGTTTACAATTTACACTTCAGATCTGCACCCATATACTATGGTATTTCTCACCTCCCCATCTCTGCTGCTCCATCTGCCTTTAATGACCTTGACTAATCCCCATTTACCCTAAAGCCGTCACCATGGCTTTCACACTGGCCAGGCTCTGTGGCCACTCATAAGTGTCCATTGTCACCCTGCACATGTCTCTATCACCATGTAACTGATTGCATTTCATTGATGAGTTAGTCTTCCCTGTGGATTTGGTGGGAGCCGCTCTTGTTCGTTTTGCATTTTTAGTACATAGCATGCTACCAGTCACGCAGTAGGAGGTGTAGATGCAGTAAAGGGAGAGCATTCAAGACCGGAAGTAGGGAGATGGATTGTTGCAGTAATCAAGATGAAAGATGATTAGGGTCCTGACTAGGGCAGTGATGGGAAAAATGGCGAGGAGGGGGCATATGTGAAAAATATTCAAGAGGGAAAATTGACAGGACTGTATGTCTGGTTAAATGTGAGGGAAAGGGAGCAGGAAGATACTTTGAATCTTAGATTTCCAGCCTAGACACCAGGGGTACCTTGTAGGTACCTTAACCGTCTTGAGGCATTCAGGAGGAGGTGCAGATTTAAGGAGGATACGATTAGGCCGATTTTAGATGTGCTGTGAGTTGGAGGCGCCTTTATGATACCCAGTGGAGATGCCTAATAGGCAATGGGATACAAAGAGGCTAATTATATACTTTTATTGTTCAAACTAGGACCGTTTTGAGATTGAAACAGGGTGCTATTAATAATTATGCCAGGACAAACATAAACTAGGAATGACCCTGACAAACTGGGATATGCGGTCTCTCTCTATATAAAGGTCAGATATGAAGCTCAAAGAGAAAGGTCTGGAATGTGGTTAATGTTTTGTGAATCATTAGCATATAGATGCCCTGAGAGTGGGTGAGGTTGCCTGGGGAGAGTTTATAGGAGAGAAGAGAAGAAGGAGCAAAAAGAAAACCATAGAGAATACAAACATTTAGATAGTGATTATCGACTGGCAAAATTTTTTCAAAACACTCATGTCTCCAGTGAAGATTCCAATCATCTCTATCTCCCACTCACCTCCTTGACATTCTCTGGTCCCAATTGCAACTGGAGGTGATTTTTTTTTTTTTAAGTCAAGAACTATTGGCTTATAGCGGGGGTCAGAGGAAGAGGAGCC
Organism: Vulpes vulpes; assembly: GCF_048418805.1. Lineage (NCBI taxonomy): Eukaryota > Metazoa > Chordata > Mammalia > Carnivora > Canidae > Vulpes > Vulpes vulpes. The sequence continues at coordinate 92,790,531 of NC_132795.1, read as the reverse complement.
AGCAAAGGAAACTATAAGTGCCCAGAGAGATAAGAACCAGCAGACCACAGTTTAAACAAAGTCACTGAAAGAGATGGTTGGAAGCTGCCAGTAATGTCAAGTGCTGCAGAGAGGCTCAGTAATATGAGGACCTGGGAAGTGTCCATTGGCCTTGGTGCTTGGAGGGCACTGGTGCTCTTTTCTCAAGGTGGCCAAGGGGTGGCTACAGTGTTGTCCTGCAGAAGCCAGAGGAAGGAGGTGGGACTAGAGCTGTGAAAGGTAGAGACAGGAGCAGCCACAGGCATTCCTGCAGCACTGAAGAACAGGAAGATTGTTTCTTGTTTTAAAATTGAAGATAGAGAGTGTTGAGTCTATAATTTATTGACTTCAGGAAGGAGCCAGTAGTGAGGGCAAGGCTGAGTGTAGAGGAGAGGGAAGAAATAGCAGTTTGCACTCATACTCAGGCTGTTTTCCTTGGCCCCATTTTCTTGTCAGGAGTACCCGTGCTGTCCTCTAGTTGAATGCCACCAGCCCTTTCCAGTAGGAGTCACTTTGACTTTGAAAACTATCGTTCAGATGTCTTTTTATTTGGTTAGCTTGGGATCTGGATTTTTCTCCCAGTTTTTCATAAAAGACTCAAGATGGGAACCTTTGAATAGAATGTAAATTTATCTTCCAGTTGTACTGATTTGCTGAAAAGTCACTAGCAAAGTGTTAATATCCCATCAGTGTAGACTTAGAGGTTGATGTGATGTATCCTCGTCAACATTAGCCCATAGAAACATAGAAACGTACTGCAGATGAACAGATTCCTTTAGAACATACGTGCGTGTTTATGTGGCGTTGTATGTCGTATAAGGAAAAATGAGTTTTGAATGAACTGAGAATTGATTTTTTTTTTCCTCCGTGAGAAGCTCCATTAGAAAAACCAAAAACTTTATGTTTCAGAATAGAAACTGTCCCGTTTTCTGATCTGCTACCTCATAGTAAGAAGTCAGTTGTAAGGTTAACTTCCTCGGAGAGAAGAGAGAAGAAGGCAAGGACACCGGCAAAGGGAAAAGAAAGGTTTAATTGCTCTGCAAAGGCCCAGACATGCTCTGAAAAGTAAAGATTTCAGGCTTAATGTGCATGGAACAAAAGGCCGTTGTGAACTGTGTACAAGAGTTGGTGAGAGTTTGTCTTCTGCCCCTTTTTTCTGTGGGAGTTATTTCCTGTTGTTGACTAGAGTTCTTTATTTAGAACCACCTAGCTTCAGAATGCCTGCTAGCACGCAGAAAAGTGTGTATTTAAAACATAGGCTTATTTCAAGACAATCTCTGAAAAAAAGTCACATTACCCGTGCACTGAGACAACATCACGTTCCCCGAGGTCAAGAGAGCATGTGGGCTTTATTTCTATCCCTCTATCAAGAGACATAGAATAAGAAAGAATCAAAATGCATTTGGTATAGCAGCCAGTGGTCACCTCAACAAGTGAAAGATATTTATTTCATGGGTAAATGTGTTTCCGTTGTTTGAACACACACACACACACACACACACACACACACACACCTCACTTTTTAGTGCTAAATGCGTTATTTGGCATATTAAGGAAGTAACAAGCCTTCCATATTTTGTGAGGAAGCCTTTATCCTTTCTAGCATGATAGAAGTTAGCCTCGCAGGTGAGAAATACACCCCAAACCCGGGCTTTATACCAATTATTCTCTTATACTTGACCTGTCAGCTGGGCTTCCTGTTAAGAACTTTAGATTACTACAGTGTTATCGTTGGATTTTTACAGTCTGTTATTAAGAGAGAGAGAAGGACAATATATCAAAATGAATGAAAAGAATAAGTTATTACTGAAATAATGGGGGATAAATAGATACATCAAATATAAATACTGCCCAGTGCTTTATTAATAGATATTGGAAATTGTAGGAAAAAACTTAGGAAGTTCTACTTCACAGGAACCATAGGGAAGAAAGAAAAGAAAAAAAAAAGGAAGAAAGAAAAGAAAGGTATTTTTTTAACGTGATGAAATCTAAATCAAGAAATTCAAATTGTTTAGTCCAACATACTTCCTTGCTTTTCATGTTTTTAAAAAAGAAATTAAACATTATAGATAAAAGAGAAGGCACCTGTGTGTCTCTCCTTGATTCCATTATCTTCCTGTTTACCAGAGGTAACCACTTTCCTAAATATTTTTTATCTCTGATGTTCATATTCTGTAACTGCAAACCTGTGTATTTGTAAACAAATGTACAGCAATATTTTGCACATTTTAAAAGATTTTGTATAATGGTAGTATACTGTACATATTTAACAGCTTTCTTTGTTTTCTTCAACATTTATGTTTTTAAGATTTAACCATGTCGATATATGGTACTTTTAGTACTTCTTAACCACTATAGTTTTCAAGTGTACCAGTTGGTTCTCATCTTGATGAACATTATGGTTGTTTCCAGTGTTTAGCTATTACAAGCAATAGCTGCTACGAACATTCTTTTTTTTTTTTTTTTAAAGATTTTATTTATTCATGAGTAACACAGAGAGAGAGAGAGAGAGAGAGGCAGAGACACAAGCAGAGGGAGAAGCAGGCTCCATGCAGGGAGCCTGACGTGGGGATTCGATCCCGGGTCTCCCGGATCGCGCCCTGGGCCAAAGGCAGGCGCCAAACCACTGCGCCACCCAGGGATCCCTGCTACGAACATTCTTCTGTGTCTCCATGGGGCATAAAAGCTAGAGTTTCTCTGGATTCTAGATTTAGCTCTTCTCATCCAGAATTCCTCCAGAGAATTAAGCTCCAGTACCCTGAGGCATCCATCATATGTAATGAGTTACCAACTGTGCTCCTGTAAGTCTAGAATGGTTCCAGGGTTGGGCTGGAGCCAGAGAGTGATACCTGCTTCTGAGAGCGGTTGTGTGAATCTCTTTCTGAGTCTTGAGTCCTTTTGGGAAGCTTGAAATCAGCCGTGATGGGGGTATTCACACCACAGAAATCAACAAATGCTACAAATAAAAGCTCCTTTCCTCATCCACCTAGCTAAACATTTACCAGCACACGGCTGGTTTTTAGCTTTATACCATCTGTGGGAGAATTAAGGAAATAGTCACTTGAATCATTTTCTGTAGGGCTTACTTTTTCATGGAACCCCAGTAAGAAAGATTGCGTGTCTGTGGGTAGGGCGTATGTGTCTCCAGAGTTACCAGATCATGCCAAATCATCTCCAGCCCCAAGATGGTCAGTCTGGTAGTTGTGAACTATCTTTTTATAATTTGCATTTTTCTAATTACTGACGAGTTTGAGTGTCTTTTCACATGTTTATTGGACCTTTAAATTTCCTCTTTATCCCCTTTTTCTGTTGGATGTATATGCCTTTTAAAAACTTGATTCAGAAAGGTTCTTTATTCTGAATTCGAATCTTGTGTTGATCATATGAATCACATACATCATTCCACAGCCTTTAGCTTGCCTTTATTTGGTTTAATAGATGTTTAATTTTAATGTCATCAAATTATCTATCTTTTTCTTTATGGTTTCTGTACCGGGTGTCTTGTTTCTGAACAGTCAAAAGGTCCCGTCAGGAAACAGAATTCCATTCAAATGATACAACTCCTGAGACTTTAGTAAAGGGATTTTTTTACAGAGATGTGACAAAATTTGAGGCATGGAAGACCAACAACTCTAGGAAGCTGTTCCTATCCTTAAGTCTAAAGGGGAAGGGGGTGGGGGGAATGGTGTTGCTTGAATTTGTTAGAGTTGACACCCTGGAGAAGGGGCCACCCACAGGAGCTGTGGGTGTGGAGGGATGGATAGTGCCATGACAGGCTCGAAGAAGGAAGGATCAGGAGAGAATACCCCAGCCTCTTTCCCCTCTGGCCCACTGGTCTCCTTCTTTGCCTTGCTTTCACTGAATCCAGCTGGCAACTAGTTGGCAAAAGAGCTTAGTTCCTAGGGGGTCAATGTTTCAAGGCATGGAGCAAGGCAAAGGCAAGTAGAGAGTGAATCTTAGGAATCAAACAGTAATTTCACATTCCTTATCCCGAAGCCATAAACATATTCTTCTATATTCTCTCCTTAAACCTGTTAAAATTTTGTTTTACATATTTAGACTTAGTCCACCTGAAATGTATTTTTTGGGAAAATATTAGGAACCTCATTTTATTTTATTCTTCATGAAGTTAACCAGGTGACCCTTAGCTATTTATTGAATAATCTGTTCTTTCTCACTGATCTGTAGTATGACCTGTGTCATATTTTACGCTTCCATATATGCGTGGGGCTATTTCTGCACTGTCAATTCTGTTCTGTTGATTTATTTATCTATCCCTATGACACAACACTCTCCTTTACTAGAAATTTATAATAAGCCTTGATATCTGACAGGACACATCCCCCATTTTGTTCTTTAAACTTACTATAGCAATCTTTCACCCTTTGCTATCCCAGAGGATTTCTGGATTTCCTTACCTAGTCCCATAAAAAAAAATGGGATTTAAATTAGAATTGCATTTAATTTATTGATGAGTTGAGGGGCGAGAGAAGTGATATTTATAAAGTATTAAGTATTCCTGTCCATAAATGGTATAGCTTTCCATAAATTCTGTTCATCTGAAGAACTTTCAGAAAGGTTTCTGCTTTCTCACTTTTCATTTTTAGCCAAATGTGAATATAGTAATTCTGGAGTCTTTATCTTTATAGCTGTTATTATCACCCAAACTAAAGGTATGATGTCTAACAGTTCTAAAGTGGTAACAAATGAGAATGGATTGAAAATGAACATCTGATTCATGACAATTTTTGCCAATCTTTTTGTAATCTGGGCCTTAATTTCTTAAATATTGATAAAAGGAAGTATAAATGTTCTTGAAATTACAAGTATTATTCCCACAAAAGCTAGTTACCTGCATCCCCAGCGTGGACAATACTGCTCTGTATAATAAGGCCAAATGAATCACTGCAAAATCAGGGAATCTGGCCCTTTAAAAAGTGAGGGTTTTTTGTGTTTTGATGATGCAACTCTTTCACATTTATGTTTTCTCCTAAAAGAATCATCTTTAGGAATGATTAACTACATATATTGTGTGAGCAAACTCAAATTCATAGCGTGTACATTGATTTGTAACAGAACAGCACACCAGTGGGCGTCTATGCTATAACATGATATTCTCGCGCTCTCCTTTCTAAATTTGGTGTCTCAGATTCAACTTCTGTTTTTAAAAAGGGAAGTTACATATAGCTCATTCACACTATTATTTTCTCCTTAAAAGCCAGTTTCTCTGATAATTGCCCATTTAAGGAGTTTCATATAACTCAAACGAGACTTCTCTAAGAAAACAGTTTTGAAACAAGTGTTACTTAGCACGCTTAAATTTTTTGTTCAATATTTAAAGCATGTTTAGAAAAACAGCTGACTGGCCACACAAGTGTATCTGATGTGTCAGTGTTTATCTGGGATGCTTGCTTTGGTTTTTCCTACTTGACTTCACTTTGTGCATTTCTGAAATTTTAAATTAAAAAAAAACTTTAACTTAAAAAATATAGCCTTTTTTCAATTTAAAGCAAGGGGCCAGTATGATTGGACAGTTGGATAGTTTTGAAAAAATTGTGTATTCTTGTTTATTCTGGCAACAAGTCTTTAAAAAAAAATAGTTCTACACTGGTGACTAAGAAAAGTCTATACCATTTTACCCAAGTGTTACCTATCTTCCAGAAAACCCAGTAAAAATTCAAAGTGGCAAACAAGCTGATTCATTTTTAGTTGTATACTATGCTTACATTTAAACTGGGTTCTCTGGCCACATGTTTATTTTCTAATGATACCTCATAGCCTCAAGTTAGAGGCATTTCCTGGGCATCTATACACATTAAAGCTTTGCATTTTTTTTTTAACTTCTCAAAGTAGAATTTTTACAGCTGGGACTTCAAAAATGACTTAAATATTTTATTTACATTTCCCAAATTACCAGAGTTCTCTTAAGTGACTTCTGTACTCATTGGTGATTTAAAGGTACACATCCTAGATAGTTTCTACAAGAGATATGAGACTCTGTGTAGCCAAAAAGAGAATTTAGCCTAGCCAGTCATATAAATGCTTGATTTTAAAACATAAAAGACAGCTGGCATTAGAGTAATACTTTCAAAAAATTATTTTTCCTGTCATCATTTTGCCAAGTTTTCCTGGAAGTTAATATTGGTTGATGCTATTCATAATGTATTTGACTATTGGCATATTTTTATATTTCATGACCATGAATGCATAAAGGTGTCAGTTATGAGTGGGCATTTGAACCATTCAGATAATCACTGAAAATTTGGATAGGCGAGTCTTTGCACACACTCCCTCTGTAATTATCAAATGCTGCTGTGGTTTTAAATATCGTTTGATTGAGACCTTTAATTCTTTTTTTTTTTTTTTTAAGATTTTATTTATTTATTCAACAGAGAGACACACACACACACACACACACACACACACACACGGAGCAATAGGGGGAGCAGCAAGGAGAGGGAAAGGGAGAAGCAGGCTCCCTGCTGAGCAAGGAGCCTGACTCCAGCTCCATCCCAGGACCCTAGGATCATAACCCAAGTCAAAGACAGACACTTAACTGACTGAGCCACCCAAGTGCCCCAAGACTTAATTCTAAAGTAGGAAGAGAAAATCCTTATAAAGAAGTACAGAATGGTAGAGTTAGGGCATAATTTATCTGCAAGGTTATTCCCCACATAGTGAGACTGTATAGATAAACAGTACTATGGGAGTGCCCATTAGTCCTTGTAACTATGTTAAACCCAACTGGTATATTTTAGAATTGCTGAAAAGCAGTTACAAGGACAATATTATATTACTCACAGTGATTCTTCTAATTATGAAGGTCCTCGAATACCACTTAAAAATTCATGGTATATGGTTATTTGTACGTGTTATTTACACACACACACAGCGCTTAGTGAAAAGGCAGTGAGAGGAAAACATTAGCAGGAAAGATTAACCCTTTGAGTTTATGAAGCTGCTGTAAACTCTTTGGCATTCTTTGAATTATTCGTTCAGTGAAAACTTACAATACCTGCTGTGTCAGGTACTGTTCCAGAGGCTAGAGACAAAGTGGTAAACAAGAATGCCAGTTTTGCGAACCGTAGTAGAAATGAGTGAGGGGACTGAAGGGTGTGATGAAATTTCTTTCTTTTTTTGTTGTAGTGTTTATGGGTTATTAATTCTGTGGACTAAAATAGGATGCTAACAAAGCCAAGGACAGGGAGGGTTGCGGGGTTGGAGTTCTTTGGGTAAGAAGTAGAATTGTTATTTTATGACTCTAGTGTAGGGTCAAAGCAAAGTGGTTTCCAGGTCATGGCACGGCACTATGCTCCTGGTGGCCTCTGCATGTCAACTTTGTACTTCCTGCTTAGAAACCACCCTCCTTTCTTGAGGACTTCATGTTCTTCTCTTCTCAGGACCCTCAGCTGGGTCTTTACTGGCTCCCACAAATAATTTCAGTGATTGTTAGAAATCTCACAGCCTCCTGACTTTCTTTGTCCTTGGGAGTCAGCTTGATAAAGGAGTTCAACTGGCAAGTCCATACCCAAGCCTCTGTTTACTCCTCTGTAAGATGTGGGAAGGAGTACCTGTCCTGCCTATGGCATGGGGAAGGTGTTATGCAGTGTGAACATGTAAATCCACATGAAAGTACCTTGTAAACCACCCACTACTATCCAAACGTTGGGGAGGTGGGGGAAGGGCATCCGGGCAGGGGGGTCGGCAGGAATACAGATTTCCCTGCTAAATGACCTGAACCAAAATGGGCAACAGATCCAGGAGAATGTGGATAGATTGCTCAAATCTGTCTTCTAGATATGAAAGTAATTCCAAGAACATATCCTATTGAATAGAGTATATTGTCATTATTTGTACTTTTCTTTTTGAAATGTGTGAATGTGAAGTTAGCCTTATATTCCTCCAGTTTGAGCAGATGATCTCATTGGAGCCTAAAACTCCCCCATGGGGGTATCTCCATTGTAATCACTTTTTTATAGACTCCTAACTCTGGGAAGGGGCTATAGAAGTCTTTGAGCCTGAGCACCTCCTTTTGAAGGCTGTGAAAGCAGGCCCCCTGATGCCAAGGGTCTGATTCAGCTGCCCTGCTGGCTGTGGCTGAGGAACTAGACCTGAAATCTCCTGACCAACAATCTGTGCTCTTTTCCCCAGAACCTGTGCTGCCCCTAAATCTGTGTCATATGGATTAAGAAACTAAAAAGTCAACAATTAATCACAGTTAAGTGATGTATTTGTACAAAATCTTCCAACTCCTACTCCAGGACTCATCATCTCATCAAGCTGGTTCCCAAGGACAAGGCAGGCCTGGAGGCCACACAATTTCTAACATTTATTTGATGTTTTCTGTGGATGCCAGTAGTGCCAAGTATCATGAGAAGACTATGAACTTCTCAAGAAGGGAGGATGGTTTACAGACAAGTAGTACAGAGTCAGCATGCAGAGGCCACTGAGAGGGTGGTGCTGTACAGGGAACTGGGGACAAGGAAAGATGCTTTTAAGAAGCCACCACCAGTCTTTAGTGGAGCAGCATCCAGCAGGAAGGAAACACTGGAGTTGTTACCAGGAAGGGCCTTCGCTTTCTAGCTGAGAAAAGAGTGAGAGCAAAGGCTGGAGTCTTTAAAAAGGGCTGCTCCCCATTGGACCTCAAAGTTTATCTGAAGATTTTAACGTCAAGTAGTGGCAAATGGAATAGGAAAGAAGCTAATGCCCAACAGAAACTATCTTTTCTAGTAATGGTTAGAAGGGATTAATCAACAATGTTAGGAAAATAAAAAAGGTTTTAAAAGCATTTTCTTCAAATATTATCATTAAGATTTTGTCCCAAATTAGGATTTCAATACTGTCAGATTTTTTTTTTACTGTCAGATTTTTTTTTTTTTTTACTGTCAGATTTTTAAAAGAGAAGAAGGCATATCGCTAACAGAAGAATAACCCTCTCTCAGAACATGAGGGAAGGACTGTCAATGCAAAACAGGCCAGTAAGAATTAGGGAAGCTTTGCAAAAGCAGCCCTTCTCTGGAGTTGAAGTTCTGCTTGTGTGAGCCATGACTTCAGGGAGAAAGAGGGAAAAAACCTGACAAAAGTAGGTGGAGGAAGAGCTGGAGAGGAGTCTGCAGAAGTGGATGTGTTAAGGTGCTCGGTTGCTACCACGAAGCTTTAAATTGCTAGTGGCTGCAAAGTACTGAACCTGTCTGTGCCATCTTTGTGAGAGAGTAGAGTTTTCCGGATCACTGTGTCCAGTATCAACTCCTTGGTATTTCAGTTGGGTGATGTGACTTCCAGAACTTGATTTTGAAGTTAACGGTTTTAAGTTATCAGCAAATGGGACGTCCAGGTTCAGTGAGATGTCTGTATTTTCCATGAAAAGATGATTTAGCCCAGCTGGCCGCATACAATGTGTTTCAGTAACTGACATGTTTATCTTATTTTTTCTCCATAAGGCCAACATTTCCCAGGTATATAGGTGGAGATGATTACTACTAGTATTTTAAGTGGAACCTGACAGATAAATTACAGTAAAGGAGAAAGGAAAAATTAAAGTTTAGAACCGTTTTAAAGTCTTTGTTTCTCTGGTTTCTACAGCCGGCTTGCCCTGGTGTCATTTCTTGGGTGCATGCTAATGAAGTGCTAAAAGTGGCCTTCGGTTATGAAGTAGTCTAGTCGTTTGCAAGACCTGAAGGCACAGAAACTCTCAAAGAGAAGCAGTGAAGTGCAAACTAGTACCCAGAATACAAGGCACGCTTGAGAAGCACCTCTCTGGAACTAGACTAGTGAGTGTTTTTGCAAATGGCCATCACCAGTTCTGTACTTACAAGAGCCACGTTTGTTTTCTCCCCAGACGGGTATGTTCCTGATAGTTACGTGTGGACGGCTGGCCTCGTTTCTCATACGTGAAAGTGAGAAGGAGAAACTCTAAACTCTAAATCCTGAGGGTAGGATTCTTTTAAACGGGCTTCTTAAATGTTCCAAAGAGTGAGAGTGAAAAACCACACTTACATGTTCACGAAACATTTCTTGTTCATTGGCTAGGAATAAGCAAGGCTTTCTTAAAAATCAGACCACTGCATACTGAAGGGAGTTGCTTTCAAAAGCCCAAGGGAGGGCTCTTCCTATCTTTGTGGAGTTGGGCTCCCAGGGCCAGGCAGGGATTGCGGTGCAGGCTTGGGGGGGGGGGGGGGGCCTCGGCCTGGGGGAGGGGCGGTTAATCACCTTGTGTCGCACCACAGTAGCAGCTGTCCAAGCTGCCACTTAATGCTTTGGTGAAAGATCCCAGAATCTAAAAGTGGGGGAAGTGGAACCCGTATATATAATGGGCACACTCTTAAGAGGCTACTTCCTTTAAAAGTGTGGAAAGGTGAAAACCTTATCCCCCAAAGACTCAGGTTGCTCTCCCAGGAAGTCAGAACTTGGAGACGCAACAGTTGTCACTTTGACCTCAGTTCTTCTTTTTTCTGACCTCAGTTCTTCTGTACAGGAACGCTGCCTTTGGCAATCCATTTGGTAGAGAGTACCCAGGTGTCACAAAAATTCTGCAAGTCTAACTTGCTGCTAACTTCCATTCATGAATAACAATTTAAATTTTAAATTCAACAGAGCCTCTGGCCTCTGCTGCAAAGATATCACAGGAAGAGATTACTGCAGCTTCTATTTCGATGGCTTTTCCTTAAAGTGAGCGCTTGAAAGTATAAGTGAGTGGGTGGTTAGGAAACTGTTAGTAGTTACTGTTGTCTCTAAAAGGCAGAACTCTGGAAATGAAAAATATCTTGGCTTTCGCAGCAAAATGTTTGAATGCTCCGCCACCCAGGCAGAGACTGAGCAGGACCTGCAGAGGGCCCCGAGCACTACTTCCATGATGTGTAATATGGAGCGCGACTAGAAGGAAACTTTCCAGAGACATCCACAAATAGTTAGGCTTGGGCATTGGTCACACTTAAAAGAAAAATCCGTGAGATTTTAATTATAGTGAGGGTCAAGTAAGAACCTTTTTTATTCTCCTTAGAGATAAAACAAGAAAACAACGCCGTCCCTACCAGCATTTTAACCCAGGTTTAATTTCAATAAGATCATCAATTTAATTGATAACAAAATTATTCCAGAAGACTTGAATAGGTCTCGACCCGTCTTGATGGCAACGACTTCTCATCACCTTTAGGTTAGCTAGGCCTTAGCACTTTCTTATCCTTAACTATCACTAGTGTAGTGAACCACTAAACGCCAGGGATCTGAGATGGTAGTGACTGGAGTGGCAGCCAGAATCCGAAGGTGCCCGAATCACTTTTCTGTAGCATCTTGACGCTGGACGCGCGTGCAATTTTTAAACGGAGCGTTCATTTTCCAGGGGGAGCCTGTCTCTCTTTTCCTGGTGTTTGTAAATTGGCTCAGCTCTCGCAGTTGGTAGAAATGCCCCTGCTACGTGGAAGTAGGTGCTTTCTTAAGGGGTGGGGGTGGGGACGGTGGTGCCCTGGGAAGTTCGGCCTCCGACCCCGAGCCTGGCTTCCCTACCTGCGAGCGCTCCGCCCGGAGGAGCGGCGGGGCTCCGTCCTACTCCCGGGGTGCGGCTGGCTCGGCGACCCCCGCAGCCCCGGTGCAGCCCCGGTGCAGCCTCGGTGCAGCCCCGGTGCAGCCCCGGTGCAGCGCTGCGGGCCACGCGTGCGCCCGGAGGCGAGGGTCCCGGCTGCAGACGCTCCCGCCGCCCCCCCCCCCCGCCCTCCGGGGACCGCGAGGACCCGGTGACCCCGGGGTCGAACGCCGGCCCCTCACCTCCGCGGCCCCCCTCCCCCGCGGGACCCTGCCCGCCCCGCTGACCGGCCCCGAGTTGCCGAATAGCTCAGATGCTTGTCATATTTGCGGTCGCGCGACTCAGCGGGCTGTGCGCGCGCTGCACTCGCCGCCGCCTTTGTCACCAGCCGCTCGGTCGTTTGCAGGAGTGTTTTCTGGAGTGCGAGGGGACTGCGGGCGGCTGGCGGAGGCCCCCTGGCCGGACCGCCTCCGTCCCTCTCGCCGTCGCCGTAAGTCTTTGCTTAAGAGAAAATAAAGGGCGCGCCGGCCCGAGAGGGAGCGGGGGCGGCGCTGCCACCCGACGTCTCCGTGCTCCGCCTGCCCCTTCCTGCTCCTGCGGCGGCCGGGCCCGGCTCGGCATTTATCGCGCCTCCCGGGACCGCCGGGGGAGGGGGCGGGGCCTGGAGGGGGCGGGGCCCTGGGAGGGCGGGGCCGGAGGGGGCGGGGCCTGCGGCGGCCGGGCCCGGCTCGGCCTTTATCGCGCCTCCCGGGACCGCCGGGGGAGGGGGCGGGGCCGGGCGGGGGCGGGGCCTGGGGAGGGCGGGGCCGGGCGGGGGCGGGGCCTGCGGCGCCGGGGCCGGAGCTCGCGGGAGGCTCGCTGGCCGCACGTCACTCCTGCACGGCGGGTGCTGGAGCACGAGCTGCCGCTCGCTCGGGCAGGGCGCCCCCTCCGCCCGCCTCCCGCTTCCTCCTCCTCCTCCGCCGCCGCCGCCGCCGCCGCCACCATTGTATAATGCTCCGAGCGCGCCGGCGGAGGACTGCGGAGTCTTAGCTTCGGTCTCGCCGGCCGCCCGCTCCCCGGCGCCACCCTCGGGCCCCCGGAGCGGGGACTCCGCATGGACAGGGAGTAGCTTGAGGAGTGGGCGGAAACCCCTCCTGATGCGTTAGTTCCCAGGTGGAGCTGCATGTGGTAAGTTCTCCCGGCGCCAGGCTGGAGGGGATCCTCGGATGCGCCGGGCTCCCGGCGGGTGGGGGGCGGCGTTGGGGCCGGGCCGGGGCCGGAGAGCCCGGAGCGCGGCGGGGGGCGCCGGGGCCGGGGGACCTGGCCCGGTGCAGGTACCCGGAGGAGCGCGCCCTCCCCCTGCTGCCCGGCCGCGCACCCTGAGACCCCCGGGGCGGGGGCGGGGCGGGGCGGGGGCGGGGGCGGGCGCCGGCCCCCCCGGCCTGCGCGGGCTCATCTGCTGGGGGAAGGGCAGGGGACGGGCAGTCACGGGCCCGGGTCAGGAGGGGTCGGCGCTGCCCGGAGCCCAGCGCTGGGGCCGAGGCAGCCTGAGCTGTCGCTCTTGCAGCTGGGATGTGTGTGCGTGTTGTGGCCGCTGTGTTGTTGTGAACGCACGAGACTTTTTTTTTTTTTTTTTTTTTTTTTTTTTAAGGCTCGGATTGCTGGAGTGAAGGCTGCTTCACTTGTGGGTTCCTTGACCGGGTCTTCATCTAACTTGCTATGGTGTGTTTCTGTGAGTTTGCCTGTGCTTTTAGCTCGAAAACCTCCCCCTCTCCACCCTCCTTCCGCTCGTGACAAGTGAATGGATCTTGAATATGTGTGTGTGTATTAAACTTAACGTGACGCTGGCTTTTAAGTTAGAAACCTACAAGTCATCTTGGTGGTAACCGCCTCTGCCTGAGAGGGAGGGGGCCGAGGGGAGCCAGCTGGCCCTGGCCCTGGACTTTGTACCACTAGGACCGAGGGTGCCATCAGAGGGCCAGCGCATCCAGAGGAAATCCCAAGTTGTCCTTGTTTTTATTCTTGGCCCTCAGTTAGCTTACCTTTAGCAGAAGTAGCAGGGATAGAGATAGGAGGAGTCTTTTGCGTTTAGTCTTAAATTTCACAAAAAGGTTAGGTGTACGTAGCCTGTCTTAGGATAACTTTTTGCTTTCAACATGGGCAGTTTCAGAATGTTTCGGGTGGTAGAAAGTAAGTTTTTAGAGGCTCTGAATGAGGAAGGGCAGTCAGCAGGGCGAGACATACAGCCTCACACGATTGCAGTTTTTACTCGAACTGAATTGGGCAGCCCCGCTTAGTCTTAAGGAAGGCAGAACGTGTTTTCGAGCTTTGTTCGCGAAATAAGCTTTTTTGATTTCCCAATGTATGTTAAGAAATGTCCATAATGTGTGTAAAGAACCTAGAAGTTGTCGCAGCCAATAGGATCCCCGAGGCCTTAAGTGCTCAAAGTAGCATTTTATAATTAAGGACTAGTCTCTGACAAGATTGAAGTGGGCTCTTGGCTCCACTCAACCCCTGGAGGACAGTCCACCTGAGAGCCTCTCCATTGTTTTGCTGAGGGGGGTGAAGGGGATAGTTGCTCAGCTAACCAGAAGGCATGCCTCACTCCAAGAGCTCCTCCCATTGCTCCCACTTTTTATAGCAGTCTATTCTGATTTGAGTGAGCGAGGGTGTGCTGTGAGGGTGAAAATACCCATCGGAAGACCCAGCTTCTGGCCTGAGCAAGAATAGCTGCTACATGGATCTCTGCTTTTCCTGTTAATTTTATCAGTTTCTTTGTGGAAAAAAAAAAGAAAGACAAGTGTTGGAAAGGTTTCCTTTAGCCTCACTGACTGATTTAGAGAAATTATATGTTAATGTGAAGTTGTTTATGTTGCTCATCAAGTTTGGAACCCTTGGAAATACCCCCCCCCCCCCCCCATTAAAACATACATAACCATGTTGCTGTCAGGTGACAAATCCTAGGAAATGGATTTGATAGTCTTTTTTTTCTCCCCCTTTTTAACAGTCTGTTCCTTGCTTTATTACAACAGGTAGGAGAGCGGACTCACAATTTATAATACCAACCAAGTATATTACAACAAGAGGTGTCCTAAGGAACAGTGTTATTGTCACGCAAGTGTCACAGCTTCTTAGGTAACAGCTGCTCAGGCTTGTTGCCCTTTAAGAACTAAGAGAAGGATATTAATTCAGATTTGAAATTCTTTAGGCTCCCGTTTACTGAATTGTCCCTCTTGGAAGCTTTTTTAGCGAGAAACTGAAATATAAATTTTACTCAGTTGCTATGCACTGTATTATTAATAATGAGCATAGAAAATAGTAAAAATTTTGCTATTTTAAAACTCACTCAAATGTATGTAGCAACTGATATTTTTGGTATCCACTATTTTAAATAACGCTCCAATGGCAGAATAAAAGTACAACAGTACTTTAGAGAGACACAGACACAAAACATAAAAAAAGGTATGGGGAGGTCAAAAATACAGACAAATGCATAAAGGGGAGGTTTTTTTTGCTCAAATAAAGGAGCATACTACAAATTATTGGTATCAAGTTATATTACAAGGCTATCCTCTGTCAAAATATTTTACACTTTAATGAACTAAAAAAGGTAAAATCTACAACAGGAACTTTTCGAGTTTGTTTTTGGTTTTTTTGCTGTGGTTTCTTGTTAAAGATTACTAGTAAAAGCACGAAGCTTTATTTCGTTTTCCATTTATATCAGAAAAATCAAGACCACTGTCAGTATTGTATGTAGATTACAAACATGTAGAGATAAATGTGATATTGAGGAGTGTGAACTTTAATTCACTTGTAGAATTTTTTTAAAACTCTTGTTGCTACAGAAATTTCATATTTATTGTTATGGCATATCCTGTAGGAGATGGTTCTACTCACAGTAGTTTCTTGGCACAGGACAGAAAGAGAAAGAGAGAGGTATCTTTGATTACTGAGTCCAAAGATCATATATATGCTAAAGGCACCAGAGGGCAAGCTTCAGTTTTAAGCAAAAAGTGGCCTTACAGTAAGGGTAGCACCTACCTTCATAGATCTTTCCATTAATACTGAGCAACAGAACATAAAAATTCTGCAGACACTTGCATATACATAAACCATAATTTTCTACCTACTGTTAATACTTATAACTTAAACAGGTGATAGAAATCCATAAGCTAGGACTCCTGCTTAAGAAGTATGTGAATATTTAGTTTTAATATTCTTGAAGGAAACAGCTACTCACCAAAGTTGGCGTGTCTTTAAAAAAAAAAAATTTTTTTTGTCTCCAATGGCCAGTGCAATTGGTATGAAAAGCAAACTTCTGCCCTCTGTGCAGATGCTGGGAAACCCTGTGAACAGAACTGTCCCCTGGAGCGCCCATCACTCATTGTGTGGAGCAGTGTCTTTCTCCATGAGCACTGTGTGGCAGTTCATTCTTTGTATGAATCTGTGAATGGCATATGTCAGGCCAATAAGACGACATTCCTATTCTGGGTAATAAATAGATGCCTTGTGCTTTTTTTTTTTTCTTTTTCTTTTTCTTTTTCTTTCTTTTTTTTTTTTTTCCTGAAGATCATGAGACAAACAAAAACATGCTTGGCAGTCTAAAAAAATTTTCATTGAAACACAAATAAAAATTTCAAAATAAAAAATCACAGTATCTTTGAAAACATATGACTTTTACTAGAACAAAACCAATGCCTCTCACTTCCCCTCAGCACTTGAGACAGTGCAAATTCCCTTTTGGAAATTCGGCTCTCTTTGTGGTTCTGAGGGTTCCAAAACCTGGAAAGGCTCATTCGTCTCCAGTCAAGGTCTTCTGTCCCTCGTCTGAACTCAACTGGAAATACCTGCCAGGATTCACTGACACGGACACCACCATTTATTTGATTTATGTATTTTAGGAACCCAGGATCGCACAAGCTGTCTTCTGTCCCCCTGGCCGCCCTGGGTTCAGAAAGGAGCCGGGCATCTGCTGGCCCGTGTGGCCTCCCTTCACACTCGCCCGCTGGGCGTGCAGCGCTGGGCCCGCCTCCGAGCAGGCCTGGCCGGCCAGGGACAGGCAGGCCTGGGACAGGGACGGCGGGATGAGGGGTGAGTGTGCCCGGCCCGGCACCGCCCTGGGGGAAGCGAGCTATGCGGATGCGCGGGGCGGGGGCTGGAGGGAGGAGAGCGGAGGGCAGCTCGAGCCACCGTGCAACCGCTACAGCAGGTCTGACTAGTTTTAGGTGCCCAAAGGCAGCTTTGTTTCTCTGGTGACTCCAGGTAGCAGCAAACCTAAATTCTTAAAACTGATTCATGTCTGAATTACTATCTTTCTGTCTCCCTGCAAGAACCTTTAACTTTGCAGAGTTACCAAGCGGTTCTAAGGTTTTTGCTGTAATAAGCTTCATAGGCAGTTAACTGCCAAGAAGCCCCCTACACCAGGCATCTTCTGTGGTTCTAGGGTGTTCCGTGTGGAATAGTGAAGGGAAGGGATTCCGGCTCTTAAGGGCATTTTCTGTAGGCACACTCATGGTTAGAGAGGGCTGTGTGAATCCGTGGAACAAAAGAAAAAAAGAACTACTTGAATGTGCCACGGTCACAGAGTTACACGCGGATATGCCACTTGCTTGCTGCAGATCAACCTTTAGCTCCTTGCTCTCCTCTCCTGGTGGCTGCTTATCATTCCACGCCACGCCGCAGCTCCTGGGGCTTGGAGCACCCCACCCTGGTGTTTAGAAGTGTTACCGGAGTTGAACTCAGGGAATCTCAAAGTCCCAAGGTCATCTCTACCCCAAAACAGGTTTGCATAAAACTCTAGCCACACTAACTGAGATAACAAGGTGGCAACTGTTTTAAACTGATCCTCCCTGCGTGGTTAGCCCATTTTAAAATAACGCATGCGACAGATTTGCTTTTCAGATTTCTCTCCTTGGAGGGAGCCTCCATGTGCATTTGAACTCTGTGGTCTGCAGCTGAAGAAGAAATGTTTGTGCTGCCTCTCTGCTTGGCATGAGTTTGGTGATGTTCTTTTCCGAGTACTTTTTAAAACAGGCTGATTTTTTAAAAATATGTTTTACTGCATCCGGAAACGTAAAATAAAATCGATTTCACCCAGTGACGATCGTTAGCTCGAACGGTTTACAGACTCAAAGCGTGGATTCTTCCAGTGGCACCTGCCTTCTTGCTTCTGAAACTCCTGAAGATAGGCAGGGCGAACGGCATGTTAGGGGTAGCAAGTGCAGTAGGCTGGAGGAAGGCTGTGCTTAGGGGTCACTGAAGGTCTTTGAAGTGTTAGGAGGTCGGTTCCTTAGAAAACTATACTTACCACGTTCAGTGTGGTACTCTGGCTATTCCTACTGTCTTCCACCAAGTGACTTTCCATTCCATGGGTCTTTAATTATCAATATGCAGAAGTCCTCATAAAGAAATACGTTTTATCTCAAGGTAGCCCCAAAATTACTTTTAAAAATGAATGCTGGCCATATTTACAAACTATCATCTACTGCTCTCTGGTTTAGTTTGTCTGTTTTTTTCTACTTTGTGAAATTATTCAAGTATATGATATAAAGTTTAAATTGTCTTTGTAAAACCTTATCACTAGCCTGCCTAATTCTTAGGAGTAACTAAAATAAACATGCCAAGTATGGATGTCACTCATAGGGGACTGCACCCTCCATAGTTTACTCCCTTTCATGTGTCTCTTAAGTATATTTCTGTTATCCTATACCTTCAGTTAGTTTCTATCCTCTCATGTATGTCCTCTCATGTATGTCATGTTGTAGAAATTTCTTTTAAGGAAACCACATTTGTACCATTACGGTACAGCGTTCAGTTTTACTCATTAAGTGTATTTAAAAAAATAACTAGACTGCATGTGGAAGTTAAAAGACAAAATTTGTTCGATATTTGTGAGGCATATTCATAACCTGTCTTCTTTAAAATGATTTTTTTTACAGTAATAAAGCATTCTGAATTTGAGTTTAAAAACCCCTCATAGGGATTCCTGGGTGGCTCAGCGGTTTGGCACCTGCCTTCAGCCCAGGGTGTGATCCTGGAGACCAGTGATCGAGTCCTGCATCGGGCTCCCTGCATGGAGCCTGCTTCTCCCTCTGCTTGTGTTTCTGCCTCTCTCTATCTGAGTCTCTCATGAATAAATTAAAAAAAAAATCTTTTTAAAATAAATAAATAAATAAAATAAAAAAACAAAAACCCTTCATAGTCTATAAGAAACACTTGCATAGAAATGCTTCCTGATGTAAGTAACATACTTAGTTTTTGTTAGTTTCAGTGGCAAGTAGTTGGCTAACAAAGCCTGGAAGACAACCTTTTGTTTTAACTAAAGATGCAATTTTTTTTTATATACAGATTCATTCTAACAAATTACATTGGCCTGTTTTAGGGTGACTGTTTAATATATCCGATGGCTCTCTTTAAAAGAAAACATACAAAAAAACTGTCCCTTAACTTTTGGCAAAGCATCTGGTTTCTACCCTAAGCCTTTTTATTCCCCTTGACATTGTTTATTAAGGGTCTCTAACGTGAGGGGAAAAACAAGGTATCTTTGGGGAAAAGACGCTACAGGAGAGTTGAAACCAGAATCCCATCCAAGCAATTATAAATACAGGAGAAAAAAATATTTTCATTATGCGCGGGAATGGGGGTGGGGCAAGGCCGCCTCGCCTATAGGGGCACATTATCTCAAGGGAAAGAAAGAAATTGAAGTCTAAGAATTTTTTCCCTTAATTGATTATGAGTCTTTAGATTCAGTGTGTTAAAAGATGTTCCTGACACCCAATTAGTATGAATTAGCATCGTAATTTTAACAATTGTAATAAATTATTATAAAAATAATATGTTTTTAAAGTTTCAAGTGTAAAGATTGGTGATAATAGTTCATGGCTTATGGACATTATTGTGGAACATACAACATCATAGAACCACAACTTGTAATTTGAGTAGAAAAAAAAAACTTCAGCAAGCTAGTTACACAGTAACTGGTTTCATTATCTAAGGTTAACTTTGTTACATTTTACAATTAAATGGCTCCTCCCCGCATCCTTTATGAAGTTTTCCCAAATAACTGCCTGAAGCAGCTGTCTGTTTAGCAGTGGAAGCAATATCCTGTTCTGAAGAAGCGCTAGGATTGTCGAAGGCTTTTCAATACTAGTACAATTCTTAATGCTGACACCAAGACTGACTCCTGGTGTGGTTGGGAGTCCGCTTTAGGATCCACCCCCGCCCCTGGAAATTCTGGACTGTTGGCTTCTCCCAAGCCCTCACTCGGGTTTGTATGTGTGTATGTTTGTTGCTGCTGTTGTGCGTTCTCACTTCAGGACTCCTCCAGGGGATTCGACCTGTGGTTTTTGAAACGGCAAGTGTCACTTGGGTACAGGCAACGGCCCTTCTCTCAGGACAGCATTTTCAGAGCCTGACCCGTAGCCTAACATGACCTAGTCGGGTCTTGCAGGGCTGTTGGCTTGCTTCGCAGGGTCCCGCCTGGCCTGGACGGTGGGACCCCTCCTGGCCTGTGCGGGCCTGGGGAGATCCCCAGGTCGCTGCCGGGCGCGCCCCCTCGCGGCTGTGCCTGCGCCTCTTCTCGGAGCTGGAGAGGAGTGGACCTGCCCCGGGCTTGCTTGTTTACCCGGCCTGACAGCGCCTTGTGGGGAGGCTCACCCTGAGTCGTGGAAGAGTTCTCGCCGCCGGTGCGGATGATGTGGTGCGCTTACTTGATTTCTCACACTCGTGGGATTTCAAGTCTGTATGGACGCGTGGCGTTGGGAGGGTGTTTTTAACTTTTTATTATGGAAAATTCCAAACACTCGAAAAGTAGAGTGTAACGCATCCCCTTGTACTTATTACCCGGTTTCAACAGTTGTCGACGTTTTTTGTCGATTTTATTTCATCTCCATGGCCGGTTTTTTGTTTGTTTGTTTGTTTGTTTGTTTGTTTCTAGAGCATTTTAAAGCAAGTCCAGGCATCATGTATTGGTTATGTTTTTGTTCAATTTAGGAATCTGTATATTTCTGCTTAGTCTTTTATTTTAAGGGTGTGGTGCTTTTAGCCAGAATCCCCAGGTAAAATAAACTAAATAGTTAGCATTTCCCCTGTCTTTGGAAGAAGGTGACTGGTGTCCCCAGCTTCTTCAGGGTTAGCTTAGAACCTAAAATGCCCAGCTGGTAGAGGAACCAATAAGGAGGCTATTAGAAACCCTTTATACTACTGAACAGTTACATTCTGAAAAGACCATTTTTCTTTCCAGATGTTTATTAGCAAGGCCATAATATATTCCAAAGAAATATTTACTTGAAACATTCTCTCCCAGAATTTGAGTCTGTTTTGCCTGCTAAACGCAGTTAGTTGTCCAGGTTTAAATTTCTGCTTTTTTTTTTTTTTTTCCAAGAGAAAAGATTACATTTGACAAACCAACTGTGTCTGAAACTGTCCCCAGTTTCACGGAAGTTTGGAAGTAAAACTCCTGAGAGGGAAAGCTGGAGTTTCTTAAAATGTGGACTTCAGAAGACATTCATTCGCAGACAGTAAAAGTTTTTTGTTTTTATGTTTCTTAGTTTAGTTACAGGCGGATTCCCTGGCCAGGTTTGGGTTTTATCTCTAGGCTTTAAGGCGCTGTCGAGAAAGCAGAGAGGACTGTTGCCTGGGTCCCCAAGGCAGTGCAGTGGGGGGGGCGGTGTCCCCCCAGCCCCCCCAGACCCCAGCGCAGCGGGCAGAGCCGGAGGAGGCGCCGCGGCAAACAGTGGTGTCGGGTTACAGCTTCAGAATAGCGCCCGAGCGCGCCTAACTGGCTTCATCTAGTGACTGGCTTCATAATTACATTGCTGATTTGTTAGGGAAGGCTTTGTCTTACTTACCAATTAGCATGGATGTTACTGCAGGGACCTCATCCTGGATGAGCTTCGGTTGGATTTTTTTTTTTTTTTGCTCTGTTTAAAACACACACACACACACACACACACACACACACACACACACACACAAAGCAAAACCCCTTCCCAGTGCGGGCAGCTTTAGGGGTTCTGTTACTGACACTGTCCCCTGTCCTCTGGGAGTCCTGGCCCTGCCTGTAATAAGCAGAGAGGCTTGCTCCCCGTTGGAATTTTGCCCCTGTTTCCGCCACTCCCCGAGGCCAGAGGCAGTCACTTTGGGGTCTGAAGGCCGCCTTTGGGAGGGCTGGTTCCGCCCAGTCTCCCCCACCCACACCACCACCCACCCCGAGCTGGGGGTTCTGTTACCACCTCCAGGAGCAGCGTGGCGCTCGGCACAGCCGTGGGTGGCGAGCCCTTGGAGGACTGGGCCTGTTCCTGTTGCTGTTTCCGTGATCCTGTCCGCCTGCCCCCGCCACCCCTCAACCTACCGCGTCCTTTATAGGGTGGCCTTTTTGCTTTTTGTTTCTGGGTGTGTTCTGTTGTTACTTGGGGGAGGGAGGGTGTTAAAACGTGTAGACATTATCAGATTTCTGAGTCCTGTGTGTTTTTTAAGGTGTACTATTTTACCAGTGTAAAAAGTTGTCTAAGCAAGTTTGGCCCCCCCACCCCCACCCCCAGTTGGATCCGGCTTTTCCGTCCTGCCTGGGAGTTGCTGTGTGACAGTCTGACAGGAGAACCATTTCTCAGAGTTGTGCCGTGTGGCCGGTGGGAGGTGTCCTTTCTTAGGCACAGAAGTTCTGTTTGGACCACCTCAAACACAGGACCCAGAATGCATCTTAAGGCAAGTATATGGGGGGAGGAGAAGAGAAATGAGAATATTCCGTGCTCAGAAGTTGTCTCTGAGCCATTTCTCTGGCCAGCCTCTCTTTGGGTCTTGGTCGACTGTCACACGCACGCACAATGATTTTTGCCAAGGGCACTCCTTCCTTCTACTACTACCCCCAAAAGAAACTGAAAGAATGTGTGTGTTTCCACTTAAAGGGCTGTGGGTTTTGGCAGCACAGGATGTCAGATGAGGAAATAGCCCCTGCTAGCCTTTCCGAAGACACTTGTCACACATTTTGTCTTAGGTTCTTGTTTTCTTCAGATGAAGTTGATCCATGAGATCAAACCATGGTTCTGAATTGTTGGCATCACTGTAAATGTCTCGTTTTTATGATTTGTAGCGTCAGCTTTGGTACTTCTGTACCGTTCAGCAACCAGCGGTCACATTGCAGGATACAGTTGAAGAGATTAGGGATGTGGCTTCCAAAGCTCCCCTTTGAACTGGGAGCCTTTTTCTCGAGAGCTATTAACTCGTATTTTTAAAACATGTTTTTTTTTTATTTTTTTTTTTTTAATTTATTTATGGTAGTCACAGATTGAGAGAGAGAGAGAGGCAGAGACACAGGCAGAGGGAGAAGCAGGCTCCATGCACCGGGAGCCCGACGTGGGATTCGATCCTGGGTCTCCAGGATCGCACCCTGGGCCAAAGGCAGGTGCCAAACCGCTGCGCCACCCAGGGATGCCTAAAACATGTTTTTTGAAAGTATAGCATGCACACAAACACACGCACAGACCCCAAGTGTGCAGGCTGGTGACCGGCCCCCGAGGAGCAATGCCAATGCCCCCCCCCGCCCCACCTACCCTTCCCTGACTGCAGACATCATGGCTTAGCTCTGCCTCCTTAACTGACTTTTAAAACAACATGTCAATCGTGAAGCCTGCTAACACTCCTGAGAAGGGAAAACACTGGATTTCTAGTTTTTATTTACTAGTCGAAAAGAAATTGGAACAGGCTCTTGAAAACGCACACAAGGTATGAACCAGTTCGGCCTTGAGGTGTTTTGAAGAAATGATCTACATCCCTTTTGGACCAGCACATAGTCAGAAAGTCAGCCCTCCTGGTGGGCTGAGGAGACTTCCTATTCAGGGCCACACAGGACCAGGGATGCTGGGGGGGGGGCGGCGCTGGGGCCTGTCCCTAGGAGTGCTGTGGAAAGCCTGCAGGTTAAAGCAACCGGTTGTTGGGAGGGTGGGGATGTGGGTGGGTGACAGAGGTGGTAGTTTGCAAAAGTAGATTCAATAGTTTTTTTTTTAAGATTTTATTTATTCATGAGAGACCCACAGAGAGAGGCAGAGACACAGGCAGAGGGAGAAGCAGGCTCCATGCATGGAACCTGATGTGGAACTTGATCCTGGGACTCCAGGATCACGCCCTGGACCCAAGGCAGGCACTAAACTGCTGAGCCACCCAGGCGTCCCTAGATTTAATAGTCTTAATTTAAATATAATACTTATGTTTGACAGTTCAAATAGCATTAAAGAAGAGGGGTTTTTTTTTTTTAAATTTTAAGGCACAGCTTTTAAAAAGTTGAAAAACATGGAGTTAAAGAGAACTAACTTTCTTTCTTTCTTTCTTTCTTTTCTTTCTTTCTTTCTTTCTTTCTCTTTCTTTCTTTCTTTATTTTGAGTTTGCATTTTTTCCTTAATGCCTTAACAATTCAAAAGCTATGAAACGTCAGCCTTTTAACACATGGGTAACACAGAGGTACTGTTTCAGTTCCGTTTTGGACACTGGGGTTAAGGCCTCACTAGCTTATACTCTGAGATCACAGCAAGAAGAATCTGGGTCCCACTGAGCAGTGGGATCTGATGCATTAGGCTGAGAAGCTGAGCTTTACACCATTAAAGTTAAGCTGAAGACCCTTTAATTCGGCATAGGCTTTTTTTTTTTTTTTTTTTTTAATGTCAGTTGTCAGTTGCCATTGCAAAGGCACTGTTCATTTCTTTTTTTTTTTTTTTTTCCTTACTTGCTTAGACACAAATAGGGAGGACCTTTGGACTCAAGATTAATTGGGTAAAAATATCCACAGGCTTAAACATGAAATGGCCAGATGGGGAAAAGAGGTGGTTGTGGTTCTCAAAATAGGGTCCCCAGACCAGCATTACTTGTAAACCTGGAAATACAGATTCTTGGGTCCCACACTAGATGTGCTAGATGAGAATCTTAGCGGCAAGGGGGCCAGCATTCTGTGTTACAAGCCCTTCGGGTGGGTCGGATGCTCCCCATGTTCGAGAAGTGTGACAGGCATTCATTCACGAGACAGCCTTCTGAGAGCTAAGGTTTCCCTGCCCACCCGACGTGCCTCAGTCCAGCCGAGTTGCCTTACGAGGTCCCGCCCCGTACAGCTGTCACCTGGGAGGTCTTTCAGTTCTCCTCCTCCTCAGATCCTCCCTCCCATGCACAGTTCACACTCAGGGAAAGACACACACATCTCTGTCTCTGCCTTACAGTTCTCTGGCTGCCCTTCAGAGGCTTTCCTCATTCTTTCCATTTACCATTCATTTAGCCAGGGATTATTTTTTTTTAAGATTTTATTTATTCATGAGAGACACACAGAGAGGCAGAGACATAGGCAGAGGGAGAAGCAGGCTCCCTGCAGGGAGCCCGATGTGGGACTCAATCCCAGGACCCCGGGATCACGCCCTGGGCTGAAGGCAGATGCTCAACCACTGAGCCACCCAGGTGTCCCTGGTCAGGAATTATTTATGGGGCGTCTTCTGTGTGTGTTGCGGACTGCCCTGTCCTGAGAATCCAGAGATGAAGGCAACGGAGTCTGTGCCCTCATAGAGCTTACCATCTGGAGTAGGAAACAGGCATTATGAGGCAGTCCCGCCTTAAATTTAAATCTCAAATCCTATCTCCAAAAGTCTTTCCTATCACCCCAGCCCATAATAACCTTGCTATGGATGTCACTCAGAATCTGGAAGTGCAGGGGTACCTGGGTAGCTCAGTCTCAGGTAAGGAGGCGACTTTTGATTGCTGATTCCAGGGCTCCTCCAGTTGTGATCTCAGGGTCCTGGGATCAGCCCCACCTTACTCCAGGGTCAGTGGGAGTCTGAAGATTCTCTCCCTCCCGCTTCTCTCTCTCTCTCTCTCTCTTTCTCATAGTTCAAAAGAGCTTAAATTCTTAATAAATATATACCATAGTAAATATAGAACTTTGAATTTTTTTTAAGAACTTTAACTTTTAAAAAGGTGAAAGTAGTTTGATACTGTTGAGTTACAGAGTTAAGGGCTGAATAATAACGTTATCCTCTCTCTCTCTCTCAAATAAGTAAATAAATAAAGTAAAATCTGGAAGTGCAAACCCCTCCAGGGTGAGGTAAAATCAGCCCCTGTGTTTCTGGTCCTCCTTCTTCCGAAGACTGCCCTAGTGACCCTTTGTTACTTTTGATCTTCTGCCCAGGCAGATTGTAGCTTTTGAGGGCAGGGTCCTTTCTGGTGAAAGCTGTGCAACTGAAAGCCAGGTTTGGTGTAGAGTTGTATTCAGTATTAAACTTCCTAGAAAACCCCAGAGACATTTTCATTTATGTTGGTACTCAAGAACTTCACTCTTTATTTTCAAAACTTAGTTTGCTGTAGTGAATACTTGCTAAAATTTACGTTAAGAGAATCAGTACGCTAGAAGTTTGTTTCTAACAGGTTTATTGGAAAGAAGGGTGTTTTATCTCAAGAAGCTTATATTAAGAACCACCGGATATCCAAGAGAAGAGTGCCTGTGGTTGGCTTTCGGCTCCTTTGGAGGGGCAGAAAAGGGAGGAAGCAGCCACCTCCTTCCTCCATGTGAGGAGGTCGCTAACAAGCCCTTAAGTTCTAGGGTTGGTCTTGGATCTTTGAAAACTTGGGTGGAAGACATGTGCTTTGGGCTTAAGTCCTCACAAGCCAGGAGAGGAGACAAAGAGGGGGGTCAGGGCTCTGGATGGCCTAGAAGCCACACTTGTCACAAGCCCCTCCTTTCAGTGGACGGCAGGCCCCTTCGCAGGCCCCTTGTCCCCAGCCAGGGCCTCTGAGGCAGGAACAGCGGAACACCCCCTGCCCCAGGGTTCCCTTAAATGAGCCCCAGCTACTGCTTCATCTTCAAGCTGCAGCCTAGTGAGGCCTTTTAAAAGGTCACGTGCGTCTCCACTAGGCGTGCTTTCAAGAGCTATTGTTATTTTCTTAGCGTGCCTGGGGAAAGAGGCTTCTGAGGAGCTGCTGACCCTGGCTTTGGCCAGCCCAGCTCCAGGCCCAGAGACACCATTTGGCTTTGCCCTCAGGTTCTTGAGTGGCTTGTCTCATCTTCTTTGAAGCGTGCCCTGCTCCAGAAGGTGGTCATTAACACCCTTCCTGCGCTGCGAGTGAGAGTTCTCAAAACCTCCCACTCCAGGAGCTGGAGGCCTCCTCTGAACGTGGTCAGTGGGAAGACCGGACTCAGACGATGCGCTAAAGCAAACTCTGGAAAAACTTTGACCTTTAACAAAATTTCTTTTTAATTTAAAGTCTTTAAGGGAAAATGTGGGGCTGATTTTATTATATTGTTGCATTTTCTTCCTTTTGATAACAATGTAGATAGAATCAGGAATACGAATCAGGATCGTGTGTGTTTTGCAATCTCACTGGGTGTGTAGAGCCAGTTTTGCCTCATAAAATGCTATAGAGAAATGAAGGCAAACCTGCTTTGAGACATACTGTATCATGGGTTCTTATTGGTTCTTATTTACACACTTGAAAAGCATCCAAGGTTCGATTTGTCTATCTTGCTTACGAGGGTCCTCCACCTTCCCCTTCCAGCATTACAACATCTTACCAGGCTGTTCCTAAATCATTAGGATTATCACACAGCTATGACCAGCTGGATCATTCTACTTGGAAATTAAGTGCTCTCACTTTGAAATCTCGTCCAAAACATTGCCACCCGTCTCCTTCAGCTGTGGGAGTTCTGCTAAATGCCCATAGTACTGCATGCTTGGTAAATATTCGAGTTTTATTGATTCAGTAATTATTTCTAGAGAAGTAAGTAATCCTTGCTGAGAAAGTTATTGAGAAAGTATTGTTTATCCTGGCACCAATTCTTTAAAAAAGGCAATCCTGTATCGATGACTAAAAGGAAAGTCTTTGCTGTAATTTATTGTTAGTTGTTTGTTCTTTGTTTTTGATTTACATTTGGGGACAGTGCTTCTCAAACTTTCTGTGATAAAGGATCATCTTGTTTTTTCCTCCTTCATAGATGAATACTTTAGTAAAACATAAAAATACTTACTAGAGAAGTGAAATCAAAGTACAAAGACAAAAATAGAAGCCCCATTTTAGAAATTAGATATACAGATATACAATTATTCTGTAAATTTGATGTAAAAGTTTCTAAATAACACAGTATCTCTGTTTAACTCGTCAGGGGCCAGTAACAATTCAGACTGGCACCTTCCACAGACCACACTTTGAGAAACACTGTTTTACAGTGTATTTGTATGCATATGTGTACTGTTGCACAGGTTTACATGTATCAGGTGCGATTACCTGTATCCAGTAACATAGACCGTTTAATAGCCTTATAATGAGAATTACACATGCTCATTGAGCTCTTTGGCAAAAATGGAATTTTCCTAGAAGTGAGTATTTTAAAGGTTAAATTTTAAGCAGATACAAATAGTATAACTGTTTCAAAACACAGTCGTCCAGTAACACTTCTAAGGCATAAAGGAAAAAATGTTTTGTAACGTGAAATGGAATCACCTCCTCTCTGATTCACACTCAAGTTTAAATGAGCACAGATACTTTAGATAGGAAATGTTCTATGCAAAGTATATATACAAATGAGACTTTTTAGCACTAAACAGTAGGAAATGTTTTTGTCATGTGGAGCAGTAGATATAAGAGTTATTACTAGCGTATCTTCCTTGCCTCAGAGAACAGTATGGGACAGGTCTTTGGTCCTTGTGATTGACATCCATTTTCTTAATGTTTACATAAGGCAGAGTGTTTCATACAAGTAACTGTACATTCTTCATGAACGTTAACAAATTCGCAAGCTGATTCTGACGTTGATGGGTTGCGGCTGTCTCTCTCTCCCGGGGACTGAGGCACGTGAAGGCAGTGACTACTGCAAGTGGAACTCATGTGTCCTGTGACCCACTTGCATGTTTGTCCGCCTTGGAGGGATGGGGGGTGTGGCGTGGTCTTCCTTCACAAAGTGTTGCAAGGAAGATCTGTGAGGTTTTATTATGGTTAGCTTTATTCCTTTAGGATGAGACTCAACTCAAAATGCTAATGAGGTGTAGGAGATGATATTCAGCCCCTTGAAGACCAGGCTTTATTCATTGGCAGGACTACCCACTTTCTGGCAGAGTGCCCACGACAGCATAGATGCAGAATGAGTAAACAAATATAAAGACTGAATGAGGCTCCATCAAAATCAGCTGAAGCAATTCAGTAAAAGGCAAGTCGCTTTTAGAAGAAAAATTGAATAAGTACAAACTACTTGTATATGAAGATATCAGTGAGTGGCACCCAGGAGAGGATTAACACTCGCCTGTGGGTAAGTGCTGCAGACGGGCTGGGGGAGCAAGCACAGGCCCGGCTTAATGAGAACCACGTCTTCTGGTCTGGACAGCAGAACAACTTTCCTGATTAAATGGTTAGAAAGTGAGATCTGTGAGGCAAAGGCCAGTGGGCTTGCAGTTGTACTGAAACAGAACTAAACAGAACAGTTGTTCTGTTTAGACGGTAGAAGTTCTGAAAGGAAGGGACACTCTCCAGAAGGTGCAGCCGGCCGGGGGAGTCCTCAGTAAGGCCAGAGCAGGCAAGGAGGCGGCGTAGGCAGGGAGCGGCAGGTGAGGCAGGGCAGGTGTTAAAACTCACGCCATTCCCAAATGTCAAGGTCTGAGATATGAGGTGGTTGGCTCTTTTCCGAAGCACGTGTGTATCTGTGGAATCACAGTAGGTATTTCGTTATGAAATGTCTCACGTACTCAAACAGCAGGTCTTATAATCAGAACAAATTACTTTTAAATTCGTGCGGTTGCAGTCAGACGTTAACTGTACGCAATCAAATTGAGCCACTGGCGCTTGGGCTGGGAAAGCCACATTCCTCCACTTTATTCTGGGCTGAGAAGCGGTGGCCGCTCCATCGCTGTGGTCACTTAACACAGGCCGGGTGCTACGCCACATGTCACCCAACAGGCAGAAAAGCTCTGTGCACGCTGAGGAAGGAAAAGACGTTTTGCAAAGCACACAGGGTTCTAGCAAAATTGTGTGCGCCCTCCTCCCCCCCCCCCCCCCCTTCTCCACCTTGGTCCTTTTAATCCTTCGAGATGTGTTCAAGCTGTAATCTGGGACACCTTTATCTGTTAGGTCATAGCATTGTAGGTGTTTTCTTGGGCGTTAAAAATAAATCTGTTTGGGGGAGGGAAACTGAACCTGCATGGTAATGTTAGGCAGGCGAACGCAAGCGCACGAGTGGAGAAAGTCAAAATCATGGTTTCCATGGTAACGTTTAACTTGTCCCTGTCGTACACATTTCTCAAGAAATACATTCACCAGACTACCTAGTGATAAAAATTGCTCCACCAGCATACAAAGGTAGATTTCCCAATGCTCTCGCATTCCAGCAGACCCACACACACCCGCCCTGCCCCGCCAGTTCGCGTCTTCTCACCAACCTGGGGCAAGCAACTGGAGTCCAAGCCCTGAACCCCGAATCGGCGTCCCTTTTAGGGCAGAAAATGAGTTTCCGTGTGGTTGATGCCGCTCCCTTTCCTTTCTCCTCTGCAGATATATGTTGGGTAAAGGGGAAAAACGGAAGTTTGACGAGCATGAAGATGGGCTGGAAGGCAAAATCCTGGCTCCCTCCGACGGTCCGTCCAAGGTGTCTTACACCTTACAGCGCCAGACTATCTTCAACATTTCCCTTATGAAGCTCTACAACCACAGGCCCCTCACGGAGCCCAGCTTGCAAAAGACCGTTCTCATCAACAACATGCTGCGGCGCATCCAGGAGGAGCTCAAGCAGGAAGGCAGCCTGAGGCCCGCGCCCGCGCCCGCGCCCCCGCCCCCGCCCGGCCCGCTGAGCGACAGCTACCGGGAGGCGCCGCCCGCGCTCAGCGCCCCGCCCCCGGCCCCGGCCCCGGCCCCGCCCCCGCCGGCCGGCGGCGACCTCGGAAGCACTACGCCCCTGGACGCCTGCCTCACGCCCGCCTCGCTGCTCGAGGACGACGACGACGGCACGTTTTGCACTTCCCCGGCCGCGCCGCCCGCGGCTCCCCTCAGACTGCCGGCCCCCGCGCCGCCGCCGCCGCCGCCCCCGCCCCCGCCGCCGCCGGCGCCCGAGAAGGACAGCTTCGCCTCCGCGCTGGACGAGATCGAGGAGCTGTGCCCCACACCTACCTCCCCCGGGGCCGCGGCGGCGGCGGCGGCGGCGGCGGGGCCCGACGGCTCCAGGGGCTGCGCGGCCGCCAAGCCCGACGACCCGAAGCTCATGGACCCTCTGCCCGGGAACTTTGAGATCACGACGTCCACGGGCTTCCTGACGGACCTGACCCTGGACGACATCCTGTTCGCCGACATCGACACGTCCATGTACGACTTCGACCCCTGCACGTCGGCGGCGGGGACGGCCTCCAAGATGGCGCCCGTGTCGGTGTCGGCGGACGACCTCCTCAAGACGCTGGCGCCGTACAGCAGCCAGCCGGTCGCCCCGAGTCAGCCCTTCAAGATGGACCTCACGGAGCTGGACCACATCATGGAGGTGCTGGTCGGCTCCTGAGGGCCCCGCGGACCGGCGTCCCCGCGCCCCCGCGCCCCGCCCGCCCGGCGGCGCGCACCCTCCGCTCTCCGCACTGCGCATGCGCCCTTGCTTGCCTTTTCCAGAGAAGATCGTTTTACACGAGGATCACACTAGTTTGTTTTTTCGGGTATTTTTTGTTTGTTTCTTTTTCTTTTTTTTCTTTCTTTCTCTTTTTTTTTTTTTTTTGCTTTGAGCAGAGTTGGAGTGCCTTCATCCACGTAGGACCACTTTCAATACGCCGTTTTGAGTGGTTCCCAGAGACCTACCTGCCCTGGAATAGGAAGGAACACTTTTGAAGACCACGTGGCTATGCCGACTGACAAAAAAATAAACAGTTCAAGTGAAGCACAAGGAAGAAGTTGGAAAAGCTGTAAATTGCATGTGCATATTTGTCTATTTTTTCTATAAGTTTTATTGCAAGAGGTAAAAAGAGAAAAAAATATATATATATATTATTTAGATAATCTCAGTACCTTTTCTGGCATTTTTCGCCCTGTATAGGTTGACTTGGCAATTCAGCCTTTTTAGAGGCATTAACTACTCCTCCTAAGTGTTGCATTTACATGGCTGTTTAGAAACTGCTGCCCAAATTTATTTTATATTTTTGTACAGATTCTGCAGTTTATGATATTGTTTTTCTAAAAACAAATGCTGTTTATACATATGAGATAGCTATTTTGATAGGATTTGCTCACATAGTTCCTGCAAAACTTCAGATGTACAAGTTGCACTTGTACTTTTATAGAGTTGTAATGTTTTATATGTGTTTGGTGCAAAGAGAAAATTGGATCAAATTAATCCGCAGTCGATGTCCCCAAATGCAAACACACACATACACAGACACACACACACACACACACACTGCTTTAAGAAAGGGCCAGGCGATGCATCACACCCAAATCCCACAGGCGACCGACCCCCTGGCATGAACACCCGCCAGCACTGTGACTTCCAAAGCCAGAGCCATATCCGCTCATCAAACTTGCATTAAGCAGTTGGCGGGAGATGGCCTTGGAGCTCGGGGGAGGGGGGGTTGAAGTGATGGTTCTCTTTAGCTCCCTCTCTTGAGGGGAAGGCTACCGAATACTCACCGTATTTATGCCAAGTTTGTGCTTTTAATTGTTCTTATTTTTTTAGACAGAAACCCAGATCTTTCCCTTTTGGCATAATTTTTACAATGACCTGAAATTTTACATGAGAACAAAATTTTCTGAAAAGAAACCGACCTCTTCGTGGAACTAACTAAACCCTGTTTGCAATGCTTAGGGCTCGCAAGGAAGAAACTACCCCAGAAGGCATCCATCCACTGTGTTGCTCAATTGTCTTTTCCAGCTTCCCTTCCCTAGAGCTTTTTGTTCCCTCTGTTGCTAAGTGCTGAAAATGGCATCCTGATGATCACCACAGTGAGCTCAGCTCACCTCGGCCCGGCCAGGGATGCTGTCTTGTAACATCCGTTGGCTCTTGAACCTGGAGTTGGTACCATTATGTCACAGCTTCCAGTCTGGTTGCTTCCTTGAATCAACCGCTTCAGCTACACTTTACAAGGCTGTTTTACCCAAATACACAGACAGGACTTTCTATGCATGTTCCTCCTCCTTCCCCCTGCCTCCCCTCCACCCCACCCCCCACCCCCACCCCCAGGACACTTGAGAAGTAGCTTTTTATTCCTAGCGGTGTACATTTAATTTTAAAACATTTGCAATGTATCATGCTTGTTGCCGAAATTGTTGATGGCCTTTTCGTTTCAGTTTTTTTTTTTTTTCTCTTTCTTCCAATGGTACTTTAGCTGGTTACAACCTTATATTGTTGAAATGCAGATGGCTTCTTTAGGAATAACTTTTATATTTATTTAAGAATTTTTAAATTATGGGATTTGTGTTATTGTTGTTGTCTTTGTTGTTGGTCATTTGTCAATATTCAGTCACCAATTCTGCTCACTTCTTGCCATGGATAAAATTGAGTCTTTCTGGCCAATTAAAATAAGACAGCTTTATAAAATGGCACTTTAAACAAGCCATAGATAGTTTTATTTTTATAATGCACATGGCAAAGCAAATACATTTGTGATGAAGGAACTGCTCACTTAAGCAAAAGATTTGTGTGTGATAGGATTAAATTTTTCTATAATCGAATTTACTCCCCCCCCCCCATTTGAATGTGTTTTTAAAGGCTAATTGTCAACTCAGAGCAGTGAGAAACAGATCAAATTGCACTTGTTCTCCTACGAGCAGCCTCCACCTGGGCACCTCTCACTGCTGCAGATGTGTCATTTCCTTTGACAGGACCAGGGACCATACAGTTAGGGTGAGGGTGGTTGTAGATGCTTCCGTGTCACTGTGCCTGTCCATTTTAAGAGCTTCCTTTTCCTGTGGAGAACAAGTCCGCCCAGACACCATCCTTCTGATAACCCGGCAAAGTCCTCACATGCCGCACACACATACGTACGTACACAGACACAATAGTGTTGATTATTCTGAACAATAACAGGGCAAGGCGGTTGATTTGCCATTGTTAAAAACTGATTTACAGTAACTTAGAACAACTGTACTTTGGTTGGATTAGCAAATCGTGTGTTTAAACAAATCCCATATGTTGGGCAACAGTTCAAATAAGCACAGCAAAGTGTTGCCCAAACATGGTTCTCTGACTCTCTCATATTTGTAAGGCTGGGCTTCAAAATCAAAACAAAACCCCCCAACAACAGCAGGCAAGTGCTTTTTAACGCTGGACACCCTTGTCATAGATGCTCGATATTCCAGGTCTGTTGAGGAAGACATGGGAAATTAGTGGCCCATCTTACGAAGAACAAAAACATCAAGTGTCCAAGTTATCTTCGTCTTATTTTTTTCAAAGCGAAGTCCCAATGGGGAAGAATGCGGGCCTGGGTGTGATCTCCAAGCCCCAGTTTGAGTGTTGGGATACGCTTCCAGACTCCACCTGGCTGTAGTGCCTTCCCCCTTTCTAAAGGACACGGTGTGGCATTTGGAGTCAGGCAGGCTGTTTGAGGTGCCTTTATGAGAAAGACGTGCTGGGTGGGGCTGGGAGAGGAAAATTATTGACAGTGATGTGCAATGAAATGACAAGATGAGAGCAGAATAATAAGAGCTTTGAATTTGAAGTGATTTTTTTCATAAGTTATTTATTCCTTTTTTTTTTCTGTGTAAATATATTTATTTTACTGTGGAGCTCTAACAACATCTGGATCGTACCATGTGCAGAATGTATGGTAGGAATGTATTCATTCTCTTGTAGGAATGTCAGTCTGTGTTCAAAGGGGGTCCGAGCCAGACCCCTGGATCTTCTCATTGTATGCACCGTCCACGTTCAGTTTTATCCTCTTCTCTGTATAGGTCTATTTGAAATATGCAAAAGGTATGGATGAGGAATGTTTTAATACCTCCAAATTTTTAAGAAAATCAAGCATCAAAGGGTTGATATTTTTAAACTTTTTTTAGTAACACTTTCTCTTGATGACAGAAGGGGCAACCACACTGAGACCCTCGTTCACCCCCAAGGGTGAGAACTAGCCAGAGCCTCCGCTACACCTCGAGTGTCTTTATCAATTGAGCTTTTTATTGCCATATCCCCGTGGAGTATCCCAACTGCCCTGAGGTCAATCAAGGAAAATTTCTTAAATAAATAAGCTCCAAAGAGCCAAAGTATCATCTTACAGATCGTTTTTAAAGCTTAAATTTATTAACCACCTTTGTGGTAAACAATGAATTATGAATACCACAGGGCAGCCTTCTTAAATGACAGATGTAAAAAAAAAAAAAAAAAAGACTCTACTTTGTGCAGCGATTGTTACCCTCTGTATGAATTGTCTTAATTTCAAAACCTTGCTGTTACAAATTGGACCTTTATACATTTTCCGAAAATACTGAAAAGAGCATACCTAACCTGTTCTGGCTGTGAATGGTTAACTTCCTGTAACTGCCGAAGGCAGCGAGGTGTGTGCGTCCTGCTTGTGTACAGTTGTTCTCAGTGCTTCTAAGAATGAGTCTAAATGGTTCTTGAAAATTAGCCAGGATCAAATGCTATTGCAGACAAAGCCAATAAAAATTTCAGACGTGTTTTGGGGATAACAAGTTTGGAAGAGAAGTGCAGTCCAGACAAGCAAACAAACAAGATTTTGGAAGAGATGTACATAGTGACATGTTTGGTGCATGGTTTTTGAGGAAGGCTTTTGTCAGAAAGGAGGTGTAACCTTTCCCCCACAGACCTGAGAGCTGTGCCTTTTCTATGCAATATTACAGACGTTACATCGGAACCCAGATAGCTGTATTCACACGTAGGTTCGGGCTGTAATCTAAACAATTGGACAGATTAAATGTACATGGAAATGAGCAGTCTTACTTTTGTAGTTTTATATTATACAATAAACAGTTAAAAGATGAAGAGAGGCGTGTTTGCAGTTTGCTTCTGACTGGAGCACTACCAGCTGGGGTGTCACAGTTTGCTTGTGCGAAGGAACGGCCCACTCGGCGGCCTGTGCTGGGGTTGGTGCTGTTGAACTTCTCAAACTGTCTTGGCCTCCTGGCTCTCCCCACCCCCCCACCCCCCGACCCTTCTCGACCCTTCTCGACCTCCTCGTTCTCACTTCTCTTTCCCAGCGGGATCTGACCCACTTGGGACTATGAAAACTGGTGTCCAGCTCCTGCCCCTCTCTCTCAGGCCCTGGCGTGAAGCATCTGCCAGCCTTGCCATCTCACACTCACCCTGTTGCCCCTCCGGGCCTCCCTGCAGTCCCCGCCACCCCGCGCCACCACATCCGCGCTCCCGGGCTGCCTCCTTTCCATCCCGACCACAGCTTCCCTACCCCGGGCCCGCCTCTCCTTGCCTCCCATTGCCGCAGCTGCTTCCTATCTGCTGTGAGTGCCCCCGAGGTTTCTCTAACATCCTTGAGGCTGGACTTGACGTTACAAAGCACCAGTGGTTCGCCACCGTGTTCCTCATCTTCCAGCAGGTCCCCTCCCTGCCCGCCTTACCATCATCTTCCAGGGGTTCACGGAGGAGATGCTGGGCAACCTTCTTTGATGGGAGTCACGGGGTCCAGCCTTGCCTGGTCCAGGCCTTCCTGGCCCACCATAGCAGCTGGTAGGGAATGGAGCTGGACCCGAGGGGCCTGTGTAATGAAGGTTCCATTCAGCCAGCAGTGGAATATGTGGGGGGTTGGTGCCGGGGAGGTGTTACAGGCTGACTTGTGTGCTCCAAAAATGTGCTGACGTCCTCACCCCCAGGACCTCGGAATGTGACCTTACATCTGGAAGTAGGGTCTTCACAGAGATCACCAGATTAAAATGACTAATCCAATATGACTAATGTCCTTATAAGACGGGGAGGTCTTGACACAGAGGAGCACACAGGGACAGCACCGTGTGAAGATGAAGGCAGAGAGCGGCCTATACGTCTGCAGGCCAGCGAACACCAGAGACTGCCAGCAAACCACGAGAAGCTGGGGGACAGGTGTGGAGCAGATCCTCCCCGCCCTCAGGAGGAACCAACTCCGCCGACACCTGGACCTCTGACTTCCAGCCCCCAGAACAATACTTTTCTGTTGTTGAAGCCACTTGGTCTGTGGTACTTTGCGATGGCAGCCCCAGCAAACCCACACAGGGCAGAACGGGCAGGATGAGCTCTCTCCAGACATTCCGGTGGAAGATTCTCCTTAGGCAGCTGGAAATAAGAGCGCGCTGCTCGGTGGAGTGGCTGGTCCCCGCAGTATGAGCATCTGCTATTAATTAGAGGGCTAACTTTGGCAGGTCGTTCACGCTCTCTGTGCTTGTGAGGGCGAGATAAAGTCACAGGTCCTAAATCTTTCGGAAAATGTTCGCAGTGCAATGAAAATGCAAGGTACAGGTAGTGTCCGTCCTCCTGCCCACAGCCGTGCCTAGCACGTAGTAGGCACTCGGCGTATCTGTTGAATTAGAAGAAGAAGAAGAAAAGAAAAAAAAAGAAAAAAACATAGTTCTCTCTTCTCTACCATGTGGGAGAAGCCCAGAAGCAGCTCGGTCCTTCTTGCCTGGGTCCCAGGCCCGCTCCTAGCCCAACCGCCGGGGTGCCCCATTCCCGGCGCGCTCCATGCTCTTGCTCGTGCCCCTACTCCTGCTTGTAGAAATTCTACCATCGCTCCAAGGCCACGCTCGAGTGGCCGCGCGTCAGGCTTTCTGGGCATCCCCCGAGTCAGAACCAACCCACCGCCGCCCTGGTTCTTCGGGGTACTGCCTGTGGCTGCTGCCCTCCACGTGGCGCGGAGACCAGAAGTCTCCCCGAATCTGAGATATTTGGCCCTTACCAGAGTTTGCCCCAACCCCGGTCTGTGCAAACCACGTAAGGCTTAGGACGGTGTCTGAGGGCAGCGGGGGGGCCCCAGAGCGGGGCAGGCGGGGCCTGTGCCCGGGGGCGCGGGCCGAAAGCAGCCTGAGCGCAGGGGGCAGGAGGCTCCGGGCCGAGTGCAGCCCAGGGCAGAGCCGGCGGCAAAGTCGCACCAGGGTGGACGTCTGAGAGCCGAGGGCGCGGGAGGGGGCTTGGACACATCCTTGCGGTGGAAAGGCCCCATTTTACAGACATAAAAGCCAAGGCGCGCGATTAGCGTCCAGTGCAAGCCGCGGTGTCCCGCAGGGGGTCGGGGAGCGCTCTGCGAGGGGACGGCCTGCCGGAGGCCCGGTGCCACCGCTCGCGGCCTGTCCCCTTGGGCAGGTCCCCGCGTCTCGGTGCCCTCAGCTCTCATCGCTAGGACGAGGGCCACAAGGGTCACGCCTGGGCTTGTTCCCCGCGACGCTGGGGATTAACAGCACTTGGTCGAGGACGTTGAGGGCAGCCGCCCACTGCGGTGGCCGCAGAAGGCACCTTCTGCAGGGACCCGGCCGATTCCCAGCGCCGTCCTGGTCGTACCTGTCGTGGCATCAGCTGTTGCTTGCCGGCGCCCAGGGCCTGCTGCCTCTTTCCTCTGTGCTTTCATCATCACCGCCCCCCCCCCCGCCCCCCGCTGCCGCGGGCTCCTCCTGGAAGGGGACCGGGCAGCACTCGGCGGGAGGCCGCGGGGAGGCCTGCTGGGCGCCTCAGCGCCCCGAGGGGGAGCCCGGGCTCAGGGGGTGCCGAGCTTCTCCAGGCTCATGCAGCGGGCAGGTGGCACCGCCGGGATTGTGCCCCTTGTCCTGACCCCTTCGGCAGCCCCTCCTGTGGCCCTCCTGCTGGCGTCGGGAGGTGGGGAAAGGCCAAGGTCGGAGGCCGAGCAGGTGGGGGCCAGGAGACCTCGCCTCACTCTGTGCTTTAGCCCTGTCACCTGTCACCTGTCCCCTCACCCACCGCTCCTTCCCTGGCTGTGCATCCCCCCACCCAGGGAGGCCCGTGGTGACCCCCAAGTTAGGGCCCCCCGCAGGGCCGGACTCCCACCAGGCTCTGTCGCCCTGGCCCTCCGTGACCCCGGGCCAGCCCCTGCCCCCTCGGAGACTCTGGGGCTTGGTGGCAATGGAGGGGGACAGACGCGGACGCCCGGACACTTAGAATCCCGGGGGCTCCACCAGTGCCTCGGGGCCTCCGGGATTTGCCACAAACGCTGGCGGGGAGGCTCCCACTGTCCCAGGAGCACCAGGGCCAGCCTTTGGGGCTTCTGGGATGGCCGGGGGTACGTGGGCCGGGGGTCCCCGGAGCTGGGGAGCCCCCCAGGCCAGCTGCCTGGGCCACAAGCAGCCGCTGCTGCCACAGGGCCTCCGTGAAGCAGGCACCAGCCGGGGCGCTGA
The DNA here is from genome assembly GCF_048418805.1 of Vulpes vulpes. Classification (NCBI taxonomy): domain Eukaryota; kingdom Metazoa; phylum Chordata; class Mammalia; order Carnivora; family Canidae; genus Vulpes; species Vulpes vulpes. The sequence continues at coordinate 92,751,761 of NC_132795.1, read as the reverse complement.
GGGAGCACAGGCCCGAGGCTGGGAGGAGGGGGAGCTGGGGACCCGTCTCCTCACCGCACCTCCCGGGGCACCCAGCACAGACGCCCCTCCCCAGCCGCTGGCTTCACCGTCTTCCCGCTGCGACCGGCTCCCAGCCTGTGCCACTGTCCTGGGGGCCGAAGGTGCTAGGCAGGCGGTGGGGGTCACTCACCTGCCTGCCAGGTGCCCCAGCACAGCGCCCGGTGCCCAGCGCTCTGGAGGGGGCCCGAGGGCGGGGGGGGGGGGGGGCGTCGGACCGACACCTGCGCACAGGTGCAGCTCAGGGCTGTGGCTCAGTCACTGGATTTCTCACGCCTCTTCCGAAGGGGGCGGTGGTGGGGGCGGTGGGGCACCCCTGGGGAGACCGAGGTGCCCAGGCAGCGGGCGCGGGGTGCGTGTGGGGTGAGCGCGGGGGAGGCTGCCTGCAGCCCTGGGGTCCTGCCTTCAGCGCCCGCAGAAGCCAGGACCGTGGTTCCGGGAGCCCCAGGAGCGCCGGGGCTCTGAGCGGGGGCTGAAGGCCTTGGGAGTTCGCATCCGGGGTGCTCCCCCCCAGGGCTGCGGGGGCCAGACGCAGCTCAGCTGAGCCCTCGGCCTTCCCCAGCCAGGCGGGCCCCCCAGACGCTCAGCTGAAAGTCAGGCGCTCGCAGAGTCGGCCTAGTGCTGAGCACACCCCAGGACGCCCCGAAACCAAAGCGCCCCCCTCAGCCTGGGCGGCGCTGAGCTTCTGTGGCCACCGGCCCGGGGCTGCCCTGCGCCTCTCCGGGTCTCTCTGTCTCTCTGTCTCTCTGTCTCTCCATCTCTCCAGGTCTTTGACTCTCAGCCCCTCTGGCTCCTACATCAGGGCCTGAACGTGGGCTGCGCTCCCGGAGTCTCTGCCCTGGGATCCGGGGACTGGGCACAGCCCAAGTGACCCGGTGGCAATGGATGGGGAGTCCCTGCCCTCGAGGCCTGGGTGCTGCCCCTGAGTCCTCAGCCCCCGACGTGAGGCCACTGACTGCGGGGTCCGTGGCAGGACGCAGGACTCGCTCTGCGTCCCAGGGTGGCTTGAGCAGCTCTGACGGGACTGAGTGTCGCTGGCCTGTGGGCCTGAGCACCCTTGGGGGGGGGGGGGGCCCAGCCGCTGGGGGCGTCAGCCTGGCTGAGGGGGCTCTGCGGGCAGCTCTCTGCCCGGCAGAGGACAGGGCCCGGTGGCACTCGCAGGGAATGGACATCGGATGAGTGTGAGTCATTGTTCTCAGTGGCCGAGAGCGCACGGTGAGGGCGGGGGCAGCTGGCCCCGAGGGAGGGCCGAGGGGTCGGGCTGAGGGCTTGGGTCCTCAGGGAGATGAGCGCGGGCCAAAGACCTCCTTCAAGGCGCTTCGTTCTGTGGACACTGGGCTGGGCCTCTCTGGCCACCCTGTCACTAATCCATAGGGAAACTGAGGCCCAGAAAAGTCAGGCGAGTTATCCAAGGCAGTATAGCTGGTACCTGGGGTCTCGGGGCAGGGGTGCTGTGTGTGCCTGTGGGACTCTGTTCCGCACCCGGCGGGGTGCACAGCCCCCTCCGTCCAGGGGACCCAGGCAGCACTTGGGCCATCGTGGAGAAGCTACCCTGCGATGCTTGGACCCCGTCTGTAGCCTGGGGGCGGGCCCAGGAAAATAGGGGTCAGGCGTAGGTTCCGGTCCCCAAACCCTAGCAGTTTGCATCCCCGGCCTGCCAACCTCCTCAGCTGGGCTGCAAGGAAGAACGGGACGGGCAGGAGAGAAACTTCGGAGGCCAGGAGGGCTCCCACCCAGCAAGGCTGACCCCCGGGGCTTGTCAGGGGCACCTCAGGTCTGGGCCCTCCTGGCCCATTTGTTCAAGTAGCCTTTGCCGAGTCCCCGGTGCAGGTGCAGTAGACGTGACACCGCTCACCTGGCGGATGAGGCGAGTCCTTGGAGTCGGTCCTGCCCCCTCAGCCCGCTCACCTTGTGCGCGGCCTCCCAGCCGATGGATGCAGGCTCTGGCGCTGTCGCCCTTCTCCAGGGGGGTCCCGCAGCCACCGGCTGGTGTCCCCGCCCCCACCCCCATGGGGGTCATCTGTCTTCCACAGAGCAGCAGAATGCTCCTTTGGAAATAGAAGTCATTACCATGCCCCCACAATGTGTGCCCGAAACCCCCGGGATCCCGCACAAGGGTGGCTTCTAACCCAGCGGGTCCGCGAGGGGGCCGCGCACCTGCCTCACACGCACCCGGGCCCGGCGGGGGCACCTTCCCTTCCTGATACCAGCGTCCCCCCCACTGCATCGCGGAGCCCATGGGGGCTGGCATCTGGGTGGCCCTGGCCGTGGGGACCGACTCTCAGGAATGACTTGCTGGTGGAAGGATGGACTAGCTCCCGCCGGGCGCCCTGGCTCCAGGCCTGAGCGACGTGGGTGGCACCTGCCCTGCTGCGAGCCACACCCTGACCCCGGCAGGAGGACAGGCATGGGGGGCAGCGACCAACCGGTGTGGTCAGTCTCTTCTCGGGCCTTCCCTGGCGAAGTGTCGTCCGAGAGGTAGCTCATCACACCACGACAGCCCAGTAAGGTTGGCACCGTCACTGCCACCTCCCTCGGGTTTCAGGGCAGCCTTCTGCTCGCCCTGTAGGGACGCCTGCTTGAGCTTCTCTCTCTCCCTCGGCCCCCCGCCCCCTCAGGAAAAAAGTACAGAGTTCCCATCTATCCCCCTCCCTACCCCTCTTTCGCTTCCCCCATTATATGATTTTGTATTCGAATGTTAACCTTCGTTACAACTGATGAGCCAATCTCAACGCATTAATATTATCTTTTAGAGTAGGGCTGGACGGTTCACTTCCTGGGCTGGACGGTTCTATGGATTTTGACAAATGCATGATGTCATATCCTCAATTCCAGTGTCACATGGAATGGTTCCTCCACCCTAAAATCTCCCGTGCTCCACCTGTTCATTCCCTCCTCTCTCCCCCGGACCCGCTGTCCCCTCCTAATCCTTTTCCTGTCTCCGTCGTGTTGCCTGTTCCAGAACGCCGTGTAATTAGGATGCTATCCTATGCCGTCTTCTCAGACTGGATTCTTTTGCTTAGCAACACACATTTCAGGTTCTCCGTGTCCTTTCATGGCTGGATCGCTCGCTTCTTTTTACTGTTGGATAATATTCCACTGTCTGGACGCACCACTATTTGGTTATCCATTTACCTATCGAAGGCTGCTTGCAAGTTTTGGCAGTTATGCATAAAGCCGCTCTAAACATTCGTGTGCAGGTGTTTGTGTGGACGTAAGATTTTGATTCCCTTGGATAAATAGCTGTATGCACGATTGCTGGATCGTATGGTAAGAGTACTTTTTACAAATATTTATTTATTTGAGAGAAAGAGGGAGGGAGCAGAGGGTGAGGTGGGGAGGGAAGGCAGAGGGAGGGGGAGAAGCAGACTCCCTGCTGAGTGGGGAGCCCAGAGGCGCAGGGCTTGATTCCAGGACCCTGAGGTCATGATCAGAGCCAAAGTCAGACACCTCACCGACTGAGCCACCCAGGCGCCCCAGGGGTATTCTTCGTAAGACACTGCCAAATCTGTCTTCCCAAGTGGCCACTCCACCAGCAATGAGTGAGAGTCCCTGTTGCTCCACATCCTTGTCAGCATTTGGTGTTGTCAGTGTTTTGGACCTTAGCCTTTCCTTTTTAAATTTAATTTAATTTAATTTAATTTAATTTAATTTAATTTAATTTAATTTAATTTAATTTAATTTTATTTTATTTTATTTTATTTTATTTTATTTTATTTATTTTTTTGACCTTAGCCTTTCTAATAGGTGTAGCGATGCTCGTTGTTTTAATTTGTGGTAACGATATACGATGTTGATGATCTTTTCACATGCTTATCCATCAGCTGATACAGTGTCTATTCAGATCTTTTGCCCCTTTTTAATTGGGTTGTTTCTTTCCTTATTGTTGAAAAATTCATTGTATATTTGGGATCCCAGTTCACGATCAGATATGTGTTTTGCTAAGACTTTCTCCCACTCCATGATTTCCTTTCATTGTCTTAGGAGTGTCTTTTGCAGAGCAGAAATGCTAAATCTCAATGAAGTCCAACTTTTCAATTTGTTCTTTCGTGGATCACACGTCTGGCATTTTATCTAAAAAATAAATGCCAGGGATGCCTGAATGGCTCAGCGGTTGGGTGTCGCCTTTGGCTCAGGTCGTGATCCTGGGATCTGGGATCCTGTGGAGAGCCCGCTTCTCCCTCTGCCTATGTCTCTGCCTCTCTCTCTCTGTGTGTCTCCATGGCTAAATAAATAAATCTTTAAGAAAAAATAAATAAATAAAAAATAAATGCCAAACCCAAGGTCACCTAGATTTTTTCTAATGTTATCTTGTAGAAGTTTCAAGTAGCTCAGCATTTTACATTTAAGTCTATGACGTGTTCTGGGTTGATTTCCATGAAGAGTACAAGGTCTGTGTTTAGATTCATTTGGTGTGTTGTGAATACTCAGTTTTTTAGCACGTTTTGTTGAAATGACGATCATTTCTACATTGAATTGCCTTTGCTCTTCTATCAAAGATTAGACGCTATATTTGTGTGGGTCTGTTTCCGGGTTCCTCTGTTCTCTTCCACTCATCTGTGTTTCTTCTTTCCATACCGTGCAGTCTTGATCATCGTGACTTTATTGTAAGTCATGAGGTCAGGCGGTCAGGCCTTAAACTTTGTTTTCTCCTTCGATATTGTGTTGGCTGTTCTGGGGTTTGGCCTTCCCATACAAACTTTAGAATCAGTTGGAATTCTGATTGGGATTGTATTGAATCTGTAGGTCGAGTTTGGAAGACTAGGCGTCTGAACAATACTGAGTCTTCTCTCTCCATGAACATGGAGTTTATTTTCATCCCCTAGTCCCAGGTTGCAAGGGCGGGGGTGGTGAACAGTGGCAGCAGGAGCTCACAGGCCTCGGGTGGCTCTGAGCATCCCCAAGTAGACTGCGATGAACATTTATTTAGATCTTTGATTTCCTTCGTCAGCATTTCATATTCCTTCCCTATCTATATCTATTTTGCCCATAGATTTTGTGAGATTTATACCTAAGTATAAAAAGTGTTAATATAACCGGTGTTAAGTTTTTAATTTCGACTTCTAAAAACGTTTGATATCTCAACATTCCAAATAAGAATCAGGCTACATCCTGGCCCTCCAACAGCTTACCGCTGAACTTAAATTCCCGACTCCTTCCCTGACCAGTCTTCCCCTCCAACCTCATTTTTCCTAAGTGTTTTTCCTTGCTTGGCACCACGCAACTCCACTAACCATTCTGAGGTTGGACCACCACTTCCAGCTTGGTTTTGCCTCAGGACCTTTGCATTTGCTGTTCCTTTCCTCTCTGTCTTTATATTTCATTGAACCCTATGAAATTAGTATTTTTGTAGACCCGCCCCCCAAAAAGTTAAATATCCATGATGACATGAGCTTCTACCTAATATATCCCACGTTTCTCATCCTCCAAGATTCAGCTCAAATGCCACCTCTTCAGACAGTGGCCATCCCTGAGCATCCATCCTACACCATCCTCAGGCAGGGACACCGCTCTGTTTTATTTTCTTCATAACATCTATTGCCGTGTGACATCATCTCATTCATTTGTTTCCTTGTTTGCTACTCATTTATTTCCTATAGCATATAAACCTCCTGACAGTAGGGACCTTATCTTGGCTGATAAATTCTTCAGAGGCCAGGCCGGGGACCCTAGATATTTGCACCATTCTGGGGAGGGGGAAGCCTCCAGCCACTCCAAAACTTGACTGATGTCATATTTCCAACCAGCGATGATCCTGCTGGGAATGGAGCCTGGTTTACCTGACATAGAACAATAGGGAAATATGATATCTTTCCCATAAGTGTTGAGGACCAAATTCAGAATCTCCCGGATCTTGTGGTTGAACAGTAGCATGGATTGTTCTAAAAAGGTTTCCTACTGGAGGCAGAGGGCACTGGGTGAGAACCGGCTCTGCCCCAGCGGCTATCACCTGCCTACCAGCCTGTCCTCCTCACACCCCACCGTGTTCCTCCGGGCCTATAACTTTCGGAGGTTCCTCATTGCCAGACCCTTCTGAAGTCCTTCTTCCCCTGGAGCCCCCGCAGACCCTGCCCTGGGCCTCTGGAGCTCAGCGTCAGCCCCGCCGCCCCCTGGAGCCCTCCCTGCCTGCCTTCCAGGCAGCGACCTGTTATCTCTGGGCTCACAGGGTTTCTTTGAGGATTGCCGGGGCCTGTTTCGGGGCTCAGGCTCCAGAAGAGCAGGGACTGAGTCCAGAGACTGAGCGCCTGCTCGCTGCCGCCGGGAGTGTGACTTGCTAGGAGGGGAAGGAGGAGAGACCGAGGGGCCTCCCAGCACCTCCCAGCGAGGGGGGACCTTTGTCTCCTCCTTGGTGGGGCCAGACCCCCAAGAACACACCAGCTCAGAGGGGTGGGGCATGGGTCCCCCCACCCTCCCGGTGCCTCCTTCCTTCCCCCTCCCTCCCCCAGTGTGGAGCCGGGTTGACTCAAGTGGCAGGAAAGCCACCCCCCTTCCAAGCTGCTGCACATCTGTGCCCAGACAAAGCCAGCTATTAATCCTAGCTTTTGTGTGAGTGTTTGGGTGTTGAATTCCACTTGGATCTGCCGGCTTTTGGAAAGGGAGATTGGAGGGGATTTAGTGACAACAAAAGGAACCCACTGAGGGGAGTGGGAGGGGGCCAGGGGAGCTAAGAAACCCAAGTGCATTCACTCTCAGCCTGGTGGGGGCTCCTGGGAGCCAGCGAGAGCCTAGGCTAGTGAGGCTCCCAGATTCCCAGGGTCTGAGTCACAGAAAGGGGCCACTCCCCGAGAGGAAAACACCAGCTTCGTGGGCCTGCCTTGCACTCCAGATGCTGCCTGGTGCCAAGGTTCAGCTGGACCGGGCCTGGGCACTGCCCCCTGGTACTGCCTCTTTCAGGCTGGAGCAGCCCATTGTTTAGGGGAGTCCAAGGGTGGGAGACGGGACCCAGGGGCTGGGCAGAAGGCCGGAGCCCCCCGGGGCAAGTCCAGATGGGGAGAGCCTCAACGCCCACCCCACCCCCCACCTGAGTCAACAACAGAGCAGTAAGGCTGGAGGCCCTGGAGGCCGGGTTGGGTTCTCCCCAGAAGTTCTTGGGCACCTGGTCCCAGCCAGGAGCTCATCCTCCAGGGAATCCGGTCCACACAAACCCTAACTGTGGCTCAGGCCCAACACCCAGGATAGCCCAGGACAGGGTCACAGTGCGTATGTGGAGAAGAGGTGGCTCTTAGAGCGTCTGCGACTCTGTGGGGGAAGACCTAGAGCCCGGGCAGGTGTCCCTGGATTGTCCTACTCAGCAGATGCTCTGGTCT